>NC_138308.1:71514160-72183160 GCF_965601325.2 Salmo salar
CATTCATATTCATAAGTGTACTCAAAACCCCTTTAATTTGCTGAAGCTACTTCTGTCTCGCTAGCAAAAGGTGATATAAAAGTCAAACAAAACAAAATGTAAATGTAACGTACAGAGAAAGACATTACAGAAAAAGTCCCACACGACATCTGGGAAACTCCGAGCCGTCACCCTTCTCTTCTCTGCCCCAGAAGAAGAGAGGAGCTATTGGGAGACGAAAAGCTGTTTTACACAAACGGGCCCCACTGTGGCGCCATCTGACTCGATTTCCGTTGTCCTTTTCTATGCCCTTTCAGTAAGAGGGGAGGGGTCATTTTGATTTGACCCGGAAGCTTCGTCGAGGGTACCCTGACCTAGGTGCGCCTGGCCTCTGTGGTTCTCATTTAAATCTCCCTCGCTCGCTCGCTCTTTCCAGATATCACAGGAATTGCCCTGCCCTGATTCCATCCCTCTGTGTTTTCCCTTCCACACTCCCCCTCACTTCAACCCGGCCTAGTAGACGGACTGTGTCTTTGTTGGACACCAGGAGGCATCAGGGGGAGGGAAAAGGCCACCGAAGATTAAAAGATCGACCTATTCTTATTATTTTTTTTCAATCCTTGGAAGAAATGAGATGAGTACAAGGAGAACAGGAAGTGCGTGGTCTACACGAACCTGTGTTTCTCCCCCAGTGGTCAGCTACAGCTAAAGTACATTTACAAATCAGCTACAAGACTTGTCAAGTCCCCCCCCCCCTTTTTTATAGGAACTTTTTGCAGCTGTTTTGCACAAGGTAAAAGCTAACATGAACCCCTAAGCAGACTCATCTGGCCACTAAAGTAACATAAGCCCACAAGATCTGCCATTGTCTCAAGTACAGACTCTACTCCATCCATACGGTTAGCTAGCGTTGCTACTTTGGAAACTAGTAATAGAAGAACTCCTTCTACTGAACTATGCACTGACATATAAAAGGGCTAGTCTAGTGTTGGAATGCTGCTAACACCTCCGAACCCCCATGGAATGATCAGCACTCAGATGGCAGACTGCAGCCGTACAGCCACTCGCATTCAGACACACCAAACGAACAGAAGCCAACCCCAGCGTGCACAACTGAATAACTCCTACATACAGGTCACGTGCAGCTCCCACAAACACCTGGAGCACACGTTCACAAAAGCAAATCACGCGCCACACACTCATTTGATGTCATTTCAAGCTGATCCCTTTCCTTCCCTAAAAAGCGTCCACCTAGAGCGGTGTGTTCATGATCAGTATTATGCAGTCACTATAAAAGGGAAGCAGAGTCAAACATTTTCACACCCTGTTAGCTGTTATTATTATTATTATAGATATTATCATAACGAGTCGGAGAAGACAATTAACCAAGCGCTAGTGTAGAACTAGTACGACAGAAAGTCATGAGAACAGAAGCCAGAGGAAAGGAGAGGGGGGGATATCCGTCTGTAATGATGAATGTGTCCTTTCTTTCCTCACTCATCCTCCTCCCATCATCCTCTCTGCCGATTCAACGCTTAGGCTCTGATTGCTACTTTACAAAAGAGAGGCCGGGGACTGTGCAAGTGTACTCAGTAACCGAAGGAGATGATTCCACCCCTTCTTCAACCACAGGCCTGGTCATCCACTTATAAAATAAAATAAAAGTGTCACTTCTCTTTACAACTTCTACGGCTTGCCGTTGCTGCTGTCCCGCTGTTTTTTGCTGCTGCCGCCACCGCTGTTGTAGAGGCTGGGGTTTGCCACTAGGTGGTGTGGCACCATGCCAGTGTAGGGACCAGCTGCAGCAGCGTAGTTGAAGAGGGCAGGGAGGAAGGGCAGCGGCGCCACCTTGTCGTCCCCAGGGGCCATCATGTTCAGAGCCATGGGCAGGGAAGCCAGGTTGTAGGGGTAGGCCAGCAGCTGTGGCCTGTAGAGCAGATGGTACGGGTCGGGGTAGAAGGGCAGTTTGCCTAGGTCCCCGGTAGGCATCATCTTCCCCAACGGCCCGAAGGCAAGAGGCCCGGTTGGGTAAGACATGAGCAGGTTGTCCTCCTGCTTCTTGCCAGAGCAGTAGCCGCTCTGGACGATGAGGGGCAGAGGGTAGTCCTGCATGGGGTATCCCCTGGCAGTAACCTCCCCTCTGTGAGGGTCTCTGGATGGCACTGGGGAGTGGTCCTGGGGCTCTGCCTCGGACGGTGGGGGGTCCCGTGGGAGCAGTAGGGCGTGGGCCGAGGGGCGGTCGATGCCACCGACCGACCCAGTGGGCAACTGAAGCCTCTCGGGGCCCCGTGTGCCACACATGGACTGGGAAACTTGGCGGTTGGCCTGCATCAGCAGGTCCATGGCAGTGGGGGAGAGGCATGGGGACATGGTGGGCCGCCTCTGCAAGGGAGGGTTGTTAATAGTGGTTTGAATGGGTGTGTGTATAGGGGACGGTGCGGGACTAATTGGCTCCTCTTTGGGTACCAGGAGGATCACCTCCTTGTCTCGGAGTTGCTCCTGTGGGGGGTGAGATGCCCCCCTAGTCTGCTGAGCCCGCTCCATCTCCCTTTCTCTCTGCCTCTCCCTTTCCAGCACTCTGTCCATATTCCTCTCCCTCTGTTTCCTCCTTTCCAGCTCTCTCTCCATATCCCTCTCCCATTCTCTCTGCCTTTCCCTCTCCACCTCCCTGGCTAGGATTGAGGACATGGTCAGGTCTTGTGCTTGGTTGGGACTGGGGCTCCTGGACAAGGGCGGGACCCTGACATCTTGGGCCACTGGTGAGTCCTTAAAACCAGCATGATGGAGGAGGCCCATCCCACATCCCTGCCTCAGTCCTTTCTCCACACTATCTTCCTCCCGCTTCACGCCACAGACCCCTCGGAGGGGCACTGTTGTCATAGCAACGGACGGAAGAGCAGCAGTGTGGTTGATTCTCATCTGCGAGGTCAGGGGAATGTTCGGAGAAGTGGTGGGTGGTCCCGTGACAGGTGCGGCGCTGGTCCTCCTGTGGCTCTGCCCCTCCAGACTCCTCTTCCTGGGGGTCCGGTAGTCCAGACATTCAGCTCCACTGCTCATGACCAGCACACCCTGGAGGGCCGAGGTGCAGGAGGAGGGAGAGGGTGTGGGCCTGTTGGAACTGGGGATATCGGCCATGGGGATCTCTGAAGGGGGCTGAATAATCAGTGGACTGGGCTCTCTGTCAGGAACAGGAGTTGTGAGTTCATTGAGTTCAGGGCTGCTGCACAGTGTTGGAATATGGTGCTCTGCTTTCACTTTGCTAGGCTGGCTCGCGCACTGCTGTGCCTCTATGGCCTCGCTACTATGCTGTGGTTCTGGGACAGACTGAACAACGGGAACATGGCCACTCATGGTGTCTAGGTCTTTGCTAGCAGTGCTAACTGTAGTCTCTGCTGCTGCTTTTGGCTCTGGCTGGGTCTCCTCCCTTTCTCTCTCCGGGGAGCTGCTTAACTCGTGGCGCCTCACGTGGCGGTTTAGCGCCGAGGATGTCTTGCATACCTTATGGCACTGCGGACAGGTGTGTCTCGCCAACGACCTCCTGCTTAGGCGACTTGGACTTCCCTTCCCTAGTATAACCCTCTCCCTGTCTACTTCTGCCAGCTTAGTCTCCCACTCCACGCCCTCATCTCTGGACTGAGGTCCCGCTCGGGGTGGCACGGACAGGGGGTCGGGGGCTTTGGGGTGCCGAGTTCTCTGGTGATCCTCCAGCTGGTCCCTGGAAGGGAAAGGGGCCCTACAAAGGAGGCACACAAACTCCAGCAGGTGGCTGAGCTCGTGTTTATCCCGCTTCCTGGAGCTGGAGAACCAGCGGCCACACGTATCGCACTGCGACGCGCTCCCATCGGACCAGGGCCGGCGTTTTGTGTCCATAGGGGAGACTGAGGTAGCCAGAGGGGGTTGGGGAGAAGCCAGGGGAGGATCAGTGGGCTGAAGGTGGGCCTCCTGGATTTCTTCCTCCCCCTCTTTATCTTTTGAAGGTATCGGGGAAATACTGAGGGATTCAGGTACCTCACCCTTCTCTTGCTCTATGTGACCTTTCACCTCCCCCTCCACCTCATCCATCGTTTCATCCTCCTCGTCTTGCTCCTCTGCCTCCTTATTTACATGGTCCACGATTCCCTCCGCCCTCTTCATTTGCCGGAGGGAGCGTTTGTAGTGCAGTTTGGCCTGCCAGTTCTTTGCTTTGTGGACGTGCGGGGCCTTCCTCTTGGGTTTGTAGGAGTAGTAGGGCCTCCAGAGGTTGTCCTCATCGTCCTCACTCTCCCCCTGCTTGCGCACCTCCTGGCGGAAGTAGTACTCTCTGACCTTGCCCGGGGCTATGGGACTTTTCTTCCTGCTCTCCCCATCTCCTCCTCTCTCCCCCTCGGCTCCGATGCTCGAGCTGCGATGGGAGCGGTGTTTGTGGTGATGGTGGTGGTGGTGAGAGTGGCGAGGTTCCTTGGTCTCCTGTGGGGAGGGGTTTGTCCTTTTGGAAGGAGGAGGGCTCCTGTCCCTCTTGAGGTCCGTCTCGGAGATACTGCGCTTGACCATGGCCTCCTCGCCTATCCGCACCGTGATCTGACACAGCGGCCCGGCTCCTTTGCCCTCTGACCCCGTGGACGACTGTTTGGCTGAGGAGCCGTCACTCTTGCTGGACTTATGATGGGATCTACCCGTCTCTGATCTCCTCTCTGACTCCTCTGTGGCGTCTGAATTGTCCACTAATTTAGCTCTCTTCCTATGGCTCTCCGTACTTTCCCTATGCTTTTTAACAGGCTTTGCACTGCTCTTGGGGAGTGTCTGGCTGTTGCTAGGTTCAGGGGAGGGACTGCTCAGGGGGCTTTTCCCACCCCCGGAGGTGACCTGGTTGCTATGGACAATGACGGATGACACTGCTGTGCCGTGCACTATGACTGAGGGCTTGGGGTGGCCGTACGTGATCACGGATGACAAACCCAACTCTGGGCTACCGCTGACCTTGGGAGTTTTAACTCGGTTGCCAACGGATACCTTGGAGCTGCTGCCACGACTACCTACCTTCTTGGACGCTGCCTCTCGGTCAGCTACTCTCCCTAGGGCCATACCTGTTAGGGAAGGGAGCCGGATCTCTCCCTGCTCTAGAGCTACTGTGAGGGGTAAGCCGGCAGGGAACTCTTCAGGGTCAGGCTTCACACCCTTGGGTAGAGAGCCACTGATGAGGCTGCGCAGGTCACCAGGGTCCAGGGAGTCAGGCAGGCTGCAGTCCAGGGGCAGAGGGACGGAAGAGGGGTCAGAAGGGGGCAGCTGCAGGCCATTGCCCAGGGAGTCACTGTAGGTCTTGTAGGGTCTCTTCTGGGAACGCATGGGGAGCAGGCGGTAGAACTTGAGCGCGTTGACCTTCTGCTTGTAGCCGCCGTTAGCCGTCTTCTCGCTGGAGATGAGGCCCGGGCTGATGCCGTGGAAAGCCTTCTGGTGGGTCTTCAGGTTGTAGTATGTGGCGAAGGCCTCCCAGCAGAAGATGCACTGGTAGCGTCGCTCGCCCGTGTGCCACACCTCGTGCTTGGTGCGGTACTCGGCCAGGGCGAACACCTTGTCGCAGAAGTGGCAGGGGTACTTGCGGCGCCACGAGTGCACGTTGGAGTGGCGCTTGAGGCTGGACAGGGTCATGTAGGAGCGCTCGCACACCGAGCAGAAGTAGATGACGTGGCCGTCCACCACCTTGACGAAGTGGTCCTCGTCCCCCACCAGCTCGGACACGTCGCCTTCGTGTCGAACCAGGAGACCTCGCCCTTTCTTCCCTTTGCCAGGCTTCATATCTTCCTCGCCTGCCCCCAGAATCTGTCCACCCTCCACCCTAACCTCCCCTTCCTCCAGGGGCTCCTCTTTTGGCTGGATTGGGAGAAGGGGGAGGCTAGAGGGGATGGCTGGGGTCAGAGCGTGCCTGCAGGAGGCCTCGTGGGACTGCAGTCTCTTGTTGTGGATGAAGGCTTTGCCACAGTGCTGGCAGCTGAGGGCCCGGCCGCCACGGTGCAGCCGCATGTGGGCCGTGAGAGACGAGGCGGAGCTGAAGAGGCGGTGGCACACCCCACATATCAGCTCCGCCTTGGGGCCATCTGGGGGGGTGGAGGAGGAGTGAGGAGGAAGAGGGGGTGGGATGAAAGAGTCAGAGGGGTGAGGAAGAGGAGGAAGGTGGAGGGTGGGCGGGTGGAGGTTTGGTCCAACTTGTGGGCTGCCCACCCTCCCTCCTTGTTTTCCTGTTTTCTCCTTTCTCTCTGTGCCCTGCCTCCCCTGGCTCTGATAGGCCACGGCGCTCAGGTTGAACAGGATCTGTGCAGTGTCTGAGGGGGAGGCTGTGCCATTGGTCAGTCTGTGACCCTCCCCTGGGTAAACCCCTATAGGCCCATTGGAGGACCTGGGGGTGAACCTGTGGAACTGGGAATCCAGACCGGCTTTGAAAAGAGGCGGGGTGGATTTTGTGTCCTTTTTGACCAGTGCGGTAAGATCCATGGGAGAGGAAGAAGAGGAATGGGAGGAGGAGGAAGAGGACGGAGCGCTGTCATGTCGGGGCTGTTTAAACGGCCGCCGTCTGTCTGTGGTGGCGGCCAGTTTCCATGACGACCCCTCATTGGACCCCTTGGAGCCCGAGGAGGAGTGTCGGCAGCGGGGGGAGGACATGGCCGAGGAGGGGCAGTGGTTGTGAACGGTGAGGGCGGCGGGCAGGGCGGCACTGAGGGGGAAGCTGAGGGTGATCTTAGCGTTCTCTGGGCCGTCTGCCCCGTCCTCCATCATGGCCACCCCTCCTCGGCCCTGCCTGCTTTTACCCTTCATCTCCCCTGGTTCCTCCTCCTCTTCTTTAACCAGGTGGGTCAAGAAGGGCACCCCGAGGCTGAGGCCCGCCTCTGAGAGAGGCCTTTTCCCCTTGTAGTCCCGGCGGGGGACGCGGGAGGTGTAGATGAAGTCGAGCAGGTTGGACAGCACTCTGGACTGGAGGTGAGACAGCTTCAGGACTCGCTCAGCCCCCCAGAAGAGGGGGTTGATGACGGGTGTCCAATACCGGATCCGAAGGCGGTGGGGAAGACGTCGACAGCAGCAGCTGGCGGAAGTACTGGCTGCAGGCGGTGAACTCGGCGTCGCTGGCGGCGACGAGGTCGACGTCACAGAAGAGGGTGGGCCCGGCGGGCAGGTGCTGCTTGTTCAGGTGCAGCAGGAAGAGGCTCTCGTGGAGAAGGTCGCACACCTCCGGCTGAGGCACCATGACCAGCCCTCAAAACCTGAGAAACGACAAGAGATGAGTGTTACAGCTAGAATGGATCCCTGCAGGCATTTTTTTGGTAAAATGCTGTAGATAACCGCTACAGTTGAATGTATAATACCAGAAAAACTAGATTCTACTTCAAATATTCCGCCACGCTAAGAAAATACTAGAAGTAGCATAAGAAACGCAATAAAACATCAAAACACAATGTTGAATGCGTCGAGCTGTCTGTTTGAACTACTTAGCAAACAGCTCGGACATCCATGCATACCCCACAAAACATGCCACAAGAGGTCTCGTCACAGTCCCCAGTCCAGAACAGACTATGGGAGGTGTATAGTACTACATAGAGCCATGAGTACATGGAACTCTATTCCACATCAAGTAACTGATGCAAGCAGTAAAATTACATTTAAAAAAACAGATAAACACATTTTATGGAACAGCGGGGACTGTGAAGCGACACACACATAGGCACAGACACATGCACACACACACGTACACATGCATTTTGTACTGTAGATATGTGGTAGTTGTGGAGTAGGGGCCTGAGGGCACACAGTGTGTTGTGAAATCTGTGAATGCATGTAAATTTACTCATTTAAAAAAATTGTATAAGCTGCCTTAATTTAGCTGGACCCCAGGAAGAGTAGATGCTGCCTTGGCAGCAGCTAATGGGGATCCATAATAAATACAAATACAAATTTAAAAAAGGGAATGGCGAGAGGAGGGAAAGAGAGCTAGAGGGAGGACTGTGTGGCAATGCTGGTTTAGATTTCAGCACGCAGAGACGGGAAAGGCATTCCAAGGATCCATCTCGGCTGTACCACAACATTCTCGTCGCCTAATTGGAAGGCATTCAGATTTAATCAAGAATCCCCGAAATAGAGTGTTGACTTACATCCCATAGCCCTGCTAACTTAAAATAGGTTCCCATTTGGTGGGGGGGGGGGGGGGGGGGGGTGATTCCCATCCCAGCCTGCTGGCCCATTCCTGGCAGTGGTCAGAATTTGCTGGCCATGACTCCAACCATTATCTGTGAAGGCAGAGGGAGGGGAGGGAAAGTGGGAGCGGGAGGTTTTTTTCCTTCCGCCCACTGCATCCGGTTCTGTCGCAGTTAAGCTCGAGAAGACGAGCAACGGTGCGCTTCCCATTTCAATTCTAATTTGAAACGCCGATTGCGGCGGATCCACTCGCCTGCCATCTATTCATATTCAGCTCGCAGATTCGCAATAGGCAATTATTTTGTTATTACATATTTAGTACAGGCCGTTCTATGGACTCTACAGATTGTGGAAGATGGCTGTTGAGGCCTAATGGTGAGGCAAGAAGAAAAACCCTCAGTCATGCTTTTCTGCCCGTGTTTTCAAGCAGCAAGGCAGGCAGGCCTCTGTAAAATTCCACAGGCAGCCCTGAACAGGCAGGAACTAGGTCAGCACTGTTATTGCAGAGGGAAGAGGAGGGAGAGAGAGAAGGGGAGAGAGAAAAATGGCCAGGCTGGAAACAGAAACACAGAAACGCACAGTACACACACACACACACACACACACACACACACACACACACACACACACAGCAGTACAGACAGGCAGACAAACACAGACACACCCCCATGGGCACAAATGCACGCAACCATACATACAGGCACCAGCAAGCACACACACAGCCACAAAAACAAACTACTGATGTCGCGGATGGCCTTGCTTGTAAAAACACATGCAAAACAATGGGGTGAGGCAGAGGAGTACCCCGCAACAGAGAGTCTGTATAGGTGGAATGAACTGAATTACAGGACAGAATAAGCAGAGCTTTGAATTAAGTGGATTAAAAGAAAGAAAAGCAGGAAAGGGACACACACTAAAATCAGTCCACATGATACGCAACAAAACAGATAAAGTCGCACAGCTACGCACCACTGCTCTTTATTTACCCAGATACACAGACGAACACGGTGACTACGCGGATTAGCAGGAAGTGTGCACATAGCTAAACGTAGATACCTGGATGTTTACTGTGCAGTGTGCTGTGATAAAGTATTGTCATGCGGGAAACCCCTGTTATTAAACACCAGCTACTCACAGGCCAACACAGCGTGAAACGACATGAGGACTAAAGACGTCACGATTTCATCTGGTGCGCCGCGAAGGGGAAATTAATCTGCCGCCCCCTCGCTCTCTCTTTCTTCACCTCGCTGTGACGCACACAACTGCATCGCCACAACCAGGGCCTTGAACAACAAACCGGCCATGCGTGACATGGGGGGGGGGGGGGGGGGGGGGGGGGGCTTCGCACACACAGGAGTACACACCCTCCCCCCACACACAGGAGTACACACCCTCCCCCCACACACAGGAGTACACACCCTCCCCCCACACACAAGCAAGCGTCTGACCCCCAGAGTGCCAAGGACCCAGCCTCGCCCCCTAAAAATAACGTGTCCTTTCTGAAGTATGGTGTTCTGCTCAAACAGACACGTTCGCTGAAGGAATGTGTCCATCTGCGCTCACCGTGCTGCGAAAAAACTGAACCACAAAAAATATATATATATGAACGTGCAGGTACACTTGTGGGACAAATGACTCACTGTGATAGGTAGAAGAACATTAGCCAGAATCACATCAGCGACAGGAAGTTGGTCAAAGAAAACCTTCAATGCTACACTCCAGGGTCACAATGACCACGTTACTATTAAAGTAACTTGAGTCCTAATCAGTTAGTACGCAATGGCTCCGACCCCATCTCCTTCACGTGTAGAGCCAATCCATAGATTAGTTACTGCAAGAGACTGGTGGGTGGGTTTCAGCTAGCATGCAACGGAGAAATGTGTGTGTGTGTGTGTGTGTGTGTGTGTGTGTGTGTGTGTGTGTGTGTGTGTGTGTGTGTGTGGTTCACGCTGGAGTGGGAGTTAGTATGCCTGTTCCGCACCGTGAGCGAGTGGAGTGGGGTTGTGGAAATAGGAAGGTGTCGGTTGGGCTCTCCCTAGTGTGGAACGGCCAGCCAGGGGGGCACCAGTTGGGCTGTGAAAAGGGGGCTGTCGCTGGAGACAGAGACTGAACTCGCCACAAACCCCCCCCCCCCCCCCCCCAGCCCAGAAAACATGGTGGAGCCAGCCAGATGGGGCAGAGGGAGTAGAACGAGGCGGTGAAAAGGAGTGGAGGGCGGACGTGTCAACATGCGCCCCCCCCCCCCCCCCCCCCCATCACTCAGTGTAAACTGTAGTATCTCTACGATATTGCATGCCACTCCACACACCAGCTAACCTGCCCCAGGTTAAAACACCACCCTCTCCATGGCCTGTTAGCTCCGAACCCAGCACGTAATTCCTGGAATTCTGACCCCTGTAATTGAATCACGGGAACCATTAAGGAGGAAAAGGGGATGGCCCCCCCCAAAAAAGGTACCTTGAGTCGTAAGAGTGGAAACACTACACCACTGACCTTTGAGGTAATTTCCCCCTAATCATTTTTCAATTTTGCACACAGTCCCTCTTAATACACCGCGTACACACACACACAACGCAGGCCTGTCAGTCATGTACAGCGTAAAAAGGCTCAGGATTGTTGGAGATAAGCAGCTACCAGACACTAAAATCGGCATTGATAGCACGAGGCCACGTAAACGAGGGGACGACTCTGATAACATGGAACGCTGCTCCAACGTCCCCAGAGGGCTGCTGCTGTGGCCGTAGCACCGTTGCTACAACACAGTACAACACCGTTCAACCAGAGTGCATCACCCAGCAAAAGGGCCAAATCATGACTTCATAGACACTCGCTTCTGCTTAAAATTCACTCCTATCAACGAGAGATTTATGCCAAACGTCGCAATCTCAACTTCAAAAATTGGACAATTGGAATGGCTTAAAGGGAAATTGCACGTAAAAACAGCATTGGTTAGTCAAGTCTTCCAGTGGATACCAGTGGCAGAGAGTCTAGCCAATATACAAACAAGTCAAAAAGAAAACCTCTACCTGAAAACGAACAACTGCCACAAAGCAACAAGGCCCCTATAACTCATGACCCCTAAAGCCTCGTGGTTTTGTGGGTCATATATCCCATACAGTGAAGCCAAAGGCTTGGCATGGCAGACATGGTGACCCATGAGGAAATATTTGAGACAGACCCTTTTTTGTTTGTTTAAATAAAAGGAGGGTTTAGTTAGTTAAGGAAACAATAGGGCTGTGATGTCAAAATGCCCTCCAAGGTTTAGCAAGAACCGCCTTCCGCTTCCAAAATAACCTGGCATAAGGAGGATATTATGACACACCAAAGAACCAGGGAACAGGAGAGACGAGAACAGCATAATCTCTGCACTAGATTATATATCAGGGACATGCATGTTCAAGTTATTCCCCAACTCTCTGTGTCCTTTTGGGAGTTAAGTTCATGGAGGAAGATCGTCCGACCGGTCACAGCGAGAAAAGGTTTCCCTAAAATACAAAAAGACCATGTCATGTCAATGTCTATCGCCTGGATCAGACGAGCGCTAGCTCAGACCCTTTGATCTGGACTGATTCACGCGGATGCAAAAGACGCCGAGAAATGTGAAGTTTCATCACAATCCCTGAACGAGTCATCGCTCCTGAAGAAGAAGTGCGTGGTGCGCCAGCGAGACAGGGGAGGATGAGGGAGACGAGGCCTCTTATTGGCGCCACACAGTACACACACAGTGCACAGGCACACACACACACACTTAATAAAATCTTCCATTTCTCCTGACATACAAAAACAACAACAACCCCGGCGATGGAGACTGAGAAAAACAGGCAGGGAAGAAAAAAAAGAAAAGAGAGCAACATGTCAGCCTCTCACTGCTAGGCAAGCACACAACGAGACAACGTACCTCGGGAAACCTCCTGCTGCACCTCTGCTGTGATGTGTTCTCCCTCTCCCCTCTCTCTCTCGCTCGCTCTCTCGGGCTCTCTCTCTCCCTCGGTCTGTGTGAGCGCGCCGCTGTGTGTGTGTGTGTGTGTGTGTGTGTGTGTGTGTGTGTGCGCGTCTGTGAGAGACGGGGCACACACAGGCAGCAGTGTGTAAAGACAAGAGGGCAGGAGCGACTCTCGCACTCTGGCTCTCGCTCTCCCTCGCCTTCTCCCTCTCTCTCTCTCTCTCTCTCTCTCTCTCTCTCTCTCTCTCGCTCGCTCACTTCAGTTTTGCCTCTGACACATGATTCTCAGTGTTTTTGTCTTTTTTTTTTTCAGCAAGTGAATTTTTTCACCCCCCCATCTCTTCTATTCTCTCTCCACCTCCTCCCCCACCCCCTCTGAATCCAATCCTCTTTTTATTTGGAAGTGTTGTTCTCCAGCCACACACACACACACACACACACACACACACACACACGTGCGCACACACAGACACACAAACACGCACACTACTTTATATACACAAAGCCTGGCGAGATAGGGAGAGAGGGAGAGCAAGGCAGAGGACGCCATTTAAGCAGTTAGTTACGAGCACTGCCAGTCCCCAAAATGGCTGAAAACAAACAGGACCAATGCCAACTAAAGAACAAACCTGGGAACTAGGATAGATAGAGAATTGGGGGGAGGGGGGGTACAGACAATAGTCTGATGGAAGTACTCTTAACTGAAGAAAAGGAAGAAGCAAAGATCAAAGAGAGAGAAAGAGAGAGATTAGGGCAGGGACGCACTGCCTTCTATTTTTATTGCCTCTTTTAAAAGGTTTCAAGTTTATGGGGAGCGAGCGATGGCGACAAAAATCAGGTGTGTGTTTCGGGTTCACTGCTAGTGTGTGTGTATGACCCTAAGGCCAACTCGACCCTGCTGTACGACTGATTGATTGATTGATTGATTGATTGATTGATTGATTGATTGATTGATTGACAGCCAACAGAAACCGGCTTGGCCTTGCCGTGTTTGTTTATGTCAAAAAGATCAGTCAACTTACCTGGTAAAATAAATAAATAAATAATTTACTAGGAACCAAATGGAAGAAAAGAGACCGAAGCGGGGAGGGTATGCAGGGCCTTCAGAAAGTATTTACACCCCTTGACTTCTTCCACAGTTTGCTGTTTTTCCATCCTGAATTTTAAAATTGTTTAATTTAGATTTTTTGGGGACTGGCCAACACACAATACCTCATAATTCCAAAGTGGAATGATAATATATAACAGATGCTTTTATCCAAAGCGACTTAGTCATGCTTGCGTACATTTTTTTAAGTAAGGGTAGTCCCGGGAATTGAACCCACAATTGATATATATATTTTTTACCTTTATTTAACTAGGCAAGTCAGTTAAGAACAAATTCTTATTTTCAATGACGAACTAGGAACAGTGGGTTAACTGCCTTGTTCTGGGGCAGAATGACAGATTTTTACCTTGTTGCAAGATCGACTCCCCGAGCTGACCTTTCGGTTTCTAGTCCAATGCTCTAACCACTAGGCTACCTGCCGCCCCCCTATCTTGGCCTTGCAAGCATCGTGCTCTACCAACTAAGCTACAGAGGCCCAGAGAACTATGTCATTGTATTTATTTATTTTATTTTTTTTACAAATGAATTAAAAACGCAAAGCTGAAATGTCTTGAGTCAATAAGTATTCAACCCCTTTGTTATGGAAAGGCTAAATAAGTTCAGGAATAAATATTTGCTTAACAAGTCACATAATAAGTTGCATGGACTCACTGTGTGCAATAACAGTTTAACATGATTTTTGAATGACTACCGCAACCTAGTCAGACTGTTCTCTCTGCTACCGCACGGCAAGCGGTACCGGAGCGCCAAGCCTAGATCCAAAAGTCTTCTTAACAGCTTCTACCCTCAAGCCATAAGACCCCTGAACAGCTAATCAAAGGGCTACCCAGACCCCTTTTTTACTCTGCTGCTACTCTCTGTTTATTATCTATGCATAGTCACTTTAACTCTACATATTACCTCAACTAACCGGTGCCCCCGCACATTGACTCTGTACCGGTACCCCCTGTATATAGCCTTGCTTGTTATTTTACTACTGCTGTTTAATTATTTGTTACTTTTATTTTCTACTTAATACTTATTTTTCTTAAAACATTGTTGGTTAAAAGCTTGTAAGTCAGCATTTCACTGTAAGGTGTTGTAAGCCTGTTGTATTCGGCGCAAGTGAAAAATAAAATGTGATTTGATCGCTGTACCCCACACATACAATTATCTGTAAGGTCCCTCAGTCGAGCAGTGAATTTCTAACACAGATTCAACCACAAAGACCAGGGATGTTTCCAATGGCTAGCAAAGGGCGGCACCTATTGGTAGATGAGTAAAAAAAAATAAGCAAAAATGTAATATCCCTTTGAGCATGGTGAAGTTATTAATTGCACTTTGGATGTTGTGTCAATACACCCAGTCACTACAAAGATACAGGCGTCCTTCCTAACTCAGTTGCCGGAGAGGAAGGAAATCATGAGGCCAATGGTGACTTTAAAAAATAGTTTGAGTTGAATGGCTCTGATAGGAGAAAACTGAGGATGGATCAACAACATTGTAGTTACTCCACAATACTAACCTAATTGATGGAGTGAAAAGGAAGCCTGTACAGAATAAAAAAATATTCCAAAACATGCATCCTGTTTATAACAAGGCACTAAAGTAATACCGCAAAAAAATATGGCAAAGCAATTAAGTTTGTCCTGAAAACAGTGTTATATTTGGGGCAAATACACAATACATTACTGAGTACCACTCTCCATATTTTCAAGCATAGTGGTGGCTGCATAATGTTATGGGTATGCTTGTAATCGTAAAGGACTGGGAAGTTTTTCAGGATAAAAAAGAAACGGATTGGAGCTAAGCACAGGCAAAATCCTAAAGGAAAACTTGGTTGTCTGCTTTCCACCAGACAATAACCTAAAGCACAAGGCCAAATCTACACTGTAGTTGCTTACCAAGAAGACAGTGAATGTTCCTGAGTGGCCGAGTAACAGTTTTGACTTAAATCTGCTTGAAAATCTATGGCAAGACCTGAAAATGTTTGTCTAGCAATGATCAGCAACCAATTTGACAGAGCCTGCAGAATTTAAGAATAAATGGGCAAATGCTACACAGCCAGGTGTGGAAAGCTCTTAGAAACTTACCCAGAAAGACTCACAGCTGTAATCGCTGCCAAAGGTGATTCTAACATGTATTGACTCAGCGGTGTGAATATTTATCAAGATGTATTTTATTTTTCATACTTTTTTACAAAATGTTAGAATTTATCTTCCACTTTGGCAGTAGTGGACAAAGATCGTTGACAAAAAAATGACAATTAAATTAATTTGAATCCCACTTTGGGATACTTTCAAAAGCTAAATTCTACAACAAGAACCTATCATTTCCACTGCAAATGTTTTGCTAGTGTGCATTAGTGAATACAACGCAGGGGTGTATTTATTACGCTGATTCTGCTGCAAAACGTTTTGTCTGCTGGAAAACGTTTTGCAACAGAAACCGTTTACTCCAATCGGAAAACGTTCTGCAACAAAAACGAGTTCCTATTTGACAAATTCAGAGAGGTCCCTCCCAGTTTCATTATGATTGCATCCATTTGGTTCTTAAAACGGTAAATGGTTTCCGTTGCAAGACATATTGAATACACCCCTGACTTGACAAATGTTATCTCACAACCAAATGGGAACCAGTCAAAAACAGCACGAATCTTATGTTCTGGAAACGTTACTTGTTAGACGGGATACCACCGCCATCTTGGCCCTGACTAACTTCTTACAATTCCACATGAGACAAAAATCAATGGCATTCCACATACCCCACATCTCTAACTAACTACCCCAGACTGCTCTGCTTCTCAACAGGGGGAGGGGGGGGGGGGGTTCAGTAGAAAGAGAGAGGGGCAGGAGAGTGGGGGTGGGGGGAGAGAAGAATGTTCAGAACTTTACAGCCATCACACATAACCTACTTCCCCATCCTCTTACACTGCTGACACATACACAGCAGCAACCCCCCCCCCCCCCTTGCCACCACTCCCTCCCCTCCCCTCCACTCCCTCCTGCTCCTCCCCCATTGTATACTAGCACACTTGTCTCCATGGGAACAGAGCTGGGATTGGGTGTTGTTGCTGTGACCTCTCCGGCTCTGCAGGAACTTTGTTGCTTTTTTTCCTCCCCTCCAATGCACTTTTTCACCAACGGAGAGAGAGAAAGAGAGCGAGTGTGTGGGGGACAGAGTGTGAGTGTGCTTGTGACAGGGAACATGTGTATGTGGCACATAAAGTGCATGTGTGTATGAGAGTTGGGAGGGGTGGGTAATATTGGCCGTCATAACAGTGAGGGGTGTGTGCGCGCACACACACTCACGTAACTGGAGTGTGGCCAACCAGTCCCACACATGTGTGCAGTGTCCCGTGGCAGTGGCGGCCAGCCCCCCCAACTCTGTATTCAGAGGGAGTCCCGTCGTCCAGCCGTCCCTATTCATGGGCGTTTGCCCAAACGTGATCATAGCTTTTCATGCTGTGCTACCAAGCGACACACACATCTGAATGCGCAACGATGGAAGCGCCAAGGAAGCCATCTTGCTGGGAAATCAGAGGCATTACGGAGTGCTACATTCAAAACCATTTACCGTTAATAGGGAAAAGCATTGTTTTAGAAACACTTGACAAACAAGTCTTGAAAGTAAATGTATTGATAACAGCGCGAGAACAAAGAAATGTTGGGTGTTTCGGTTTACAATCTATAAAACAACAACAAAAATATATTTTCTCTTAATTGTTAAATGGTTATTGAGTTTGACGGTAAGACTGAAAAATAGGGACCTGAAAACTATTGAATACTTTCAACAGTGTAATTGATTTCAACAGTGAGCGGGCCTCATTCATTCACCAGCGCTTGACAATGTATTAAATAGAACTTGGTCTCATCAGAGTCCTGCTTGAAACCGCCATAACCGATACTGGTCCAGATACTGATACCTAAGCGGGTGCTGCTGCATATACAATAATTTAACTTGCAGCCTTGAATTCCAAGTTTACTGAAGCCTAGAGAAGGAATATAATCAAAAAAAACCTAGAGAGACTGACCTGCTTAAGTGGTAAGTCCAGAGGTGTTGACCTCAGGTTTAAAGGTCAGGGGAACAGGAAGTGGAGTCGCTCCACGAAGGGGTCAGGTGGCCGGCCATTCGCTCTGGCCTGCAGACAGGAAAACGTTATAAGAAAATCAATTGCTATACTTGCACATCCACAACTGCATACAAGCAAACTTGCAGACACACTCCTGTGCACCACATGCAGACACATTCTGGAACTATTAAACACACAAATACATAGTCTTGTACAAATGCACATGATTAACTGCGCACATGATGTCTGTCACATGATTAACTGCGTATGCTCGGCAGATGCCCCAGAAGCAGCAGTGTGTCACAGCGGGTGACTGTGGCGGGTGGATACATTAGAATATCAGATGACGGAAATGGAGTTTTAGCACTAAATGGCTACTAAGTGATTCATATCCCCACGGTGAATGAATAGGGCCAGAGCCAGCACGCTTGTGTGAGCGCTGAGCAGGCCTTGTGTCTGCGCCAACACAGCTAGCGTTAAGTAACACAACCTGCGCCAGTGAAATCTGGAAAATTAGAGCTGAACAACACTGAATGGAGGTTACTAGAGGATAGTGACTAGCTTTAGTTGAATATGCAACCAAGAGCAAACCTAAAATGCATGCACGCTTGCTTGCTTCGAGGGAAAAAGGAAAGGAAATGCTGCCAAAAGAGACTGGATAAGATGGGTGGAAAATCATCTGGGAGGGGTGCCTGATACGGTTTGGGGTGGTGGTGGTGTTGGTGTTGGGGAGGGGGTTGGTTTTTCCACTGCCAGGGAAAGAACTGCTAAATCAAATTAATTAGCTTCTTCATCTCTAGGCAGCTACCCAGGCATGCCGTAATGGCAAAGAGAGTTGGAGGGAGGGGGAAGTAGGGAGAAAGAGTGTACACAAGAGAGAATTTGGTGAAGGGATGACTAGCCTGTTGTGTAGGTTCAGGATAGCTGGGAGGAGGGTTAGTGGTGAGGGAGGAGGTCATATTTTTCAGAGAGGGTTGTTTTACTGGTGTTCAGTGGTGCGGAGGAAGTGGCTGTATGTTGACTGTGTAGCAGGCGTGCCGGTAGCGCTGCACTCCGGGCGTATGATACTTCCTGTTCCTAAGATGGCATTGTTTTTCAGAGTGGTGTCAACATCCCTTCTCTTCCACCATGTCTCTTTAAGAGAGCTATGGCAGAGAGAGCGAGAATGGCCGTAAGGGACAGCGATAAAAAAGAGGGAGCGTGTGAGGGAGGAACACGGAGGGTGAGACAAAATCAAATCATTCCCCAGTAATAAAGGACAAAAAGCACTATGATAATACCGTTGACTCGGGAGAGAGGGAAAAGAAAGGGAACGAGAAAGGAAAAGTGAGAAAGAAAGAGAGGCAGATGGTCAGAGGCTTCGGCACCGTGCCAGGGAAAACACTACAGAGGCAGAGCAAAGAAACTAAAAGAGAAAGATTCAAAAAAAAAAATTGGAACAGTGGTGGGGCAAGGGGAGAGCCTGCAGCCAGCATGTGGTAGTCTCTACAGATCAGTATGAGAGAGGGGGGCAGAGAAGAGAGGGGGAGAATAGGGGTGAATGGAGGTGGTAAGGGGGCGAGTGAGAGGGCAGAGGACATGAGAAAGAGGCAATGAGGGAGGGAGAATTAGGGAGAGGGGAGGAGGTAAGGGAGTGAGGAAGCAAAACAAAAAAAGGGAGGTCAAGAGAATTAGGGAAAGGGCAGGGCGTGAAGGATAGACAGACCCGAGAGAGGGAGAGATGGCCAGAGCCAGTCCTCTGGGGGAGGATAGTAGGACTCGGTGGTGCTGCTGGGGCCAGATTTGGCTGGCGCCGAGCGGAACCCAGATTAAAACTAAACCGATTGCGACGGGAGGTGGGATCCAGTGTAATTAATTTAGCACCTCAGATAGTTCTGGGAGAGGAAGAGGCTCCTAAAGCCTTCACACAAAGTTCGATCATGTGTGTGAATCTCCTCCAAAAGCTATCTGTGCGTCCTCTAAAAAGTATGTCAGACTTGGACCGTTAAATATCGAAGCGTCTTAGATTATTAGATTAGTTTGCCAAAGGACGCCAACATCCCTAGAAAAATATGCCCACATGAGACAGAGGTTTGAGCTGGAGGGATAGATGGATGATAAAAAGGGACGCATAAAAGATGGAGCCACTTGGCAACATCATCAAAACAAACAGTAAAGGGAACAGGACATTCCCTGCTCTCCCACTGGAATGCCTTTCAAGAAAAGTGCTCACTTGTTCCGCTGATATTTTTTTAACAAGCGAGAGCGTGCCTCTTAGCCAACGTCATGATGCATTTTATTACGAAACAGCAGGGCCAGTGTATATACACTTAAGACCGCAGGGTCTTTTTTAATTGAGTTGGAAGCTAAACATTTATGCTTGACCACTTGCTCTGTTAGGTACTGATATTATCAGAGCGGGCTGAATTTTTGGGGATCATGTAATCGCAATTGAATCCTTGCAGGTAAAAAAAAAAATAATAATGAAACTTTCTGTCCAAAAATGACGCAGAAAAATTTATCCATGCTTTTGTTACTGCTAGGCTGGACTACTGCAATGCTCTACTTTCCGGCTACCCGGATAAAGCACTAAATAAACTTCAGTTAGTGCTAAATACGGCTGCTAGAATCCTGACTAGAACCAAAAAATTTGATCATATTACTCCAGTGCTAGCCTCCCTACACTGGCTTCCTGTTAAGGCAAGGGCTGATTTCAAGGTTTTACTGCTAACCTACAAAGCATTACATGGGCTTGCTCCTACCTATCTTTCCGATTTGGTCCTGCCGTACATACCTACACGTACGCTACGGTCACAAGACGCAGGCCTCCTAATTGTCCCTAGAATTTCTAAGCAAACGGCTGGAGGTAGGGCTTTCTCCTATAGAGCTCCATTTTTATGGAATGGTCTGCCTACCCATGTGAGAGACGCAGACTCAGTCTCAACCTTTAAGTCTTTACTGAAGACTTATCTCTTCAGTAAGTCCTATGATTAAGTATAGTCTGGCCCAGGAGTGTGAAGGTGAACGGAAAGGCTGGAGCAACGAACCGCCCTTGCTGTCTCTGCCTTGCCGGTTCCCCTCTCTCCACTGGGATTCTCTGCCTCTAACCCTATTACAGGGGCTGAGTCACTGGCGTACTGGTGTTCTTCCATGCCGTCCATGGGAGGGGTGCGTCACTTGAGTGGGCTAAGTCACTGACGGGGTCTTCCTGTCTGGGTTGGCGCCCCCCCCTTGGGTTGTGCCGTGGCGGAGATCTTTGTGGGCTATACTCGGCCTTGTCTTAGGACGGTAAGTTGGTGGTTGGAGACATCCCTCTAGTGGTGTGGGGGCTGTGCTTTGGCAAAGTGGGTGGGGTTATATCCTGCCTGTTTGGCCCTGTCCGGGGGTTTCATCGGATGGGGCCACAGTGTCTCCTGATCCCTCCTGTCTCAGCCTCCAGTATTTATGCTGCAATAGTTTATGTGTCGGGGGGCTAGGGTCAGTCTGTTACATCTGGAGTATTTCTCTTGTCTTATCCGGTGTCCTGTGTGTATTTAAATATGCTCTCTCTAATTCTCTCTTTCTGTCTTTCTCTCGGAGGACCTGAGCCCTAGGACCATGCCTCAGGACTACCTGGCATGATGACTCCTTGCTGTCCCCAGTCCACCTGGCCGTGCTGCTGCTCCAGTTTCAACTGTTCTGCCTGCGGCTATGGAACCCTGACCTGTTCACCGGATGTGCTTGTTGCACCCTCGACAACTACTATGATTATTATTATTTGACCATGCTGGTCATTTATGAACATTTTAACATCTTGACCATGTTCTGTTATAATATCCACCCGGCACAGCCAGAAGAGGACTGGCCACCCCTCATAGCCTGGTTCCTCTCTAGGTTTTTGGCCTTTCTAGGGAGTTTTTCCTAGGGAGTTTTTCCTAGCCACCGTGCTTCTTTCACATGCATTGCTTGCTGTTTGGGGTTTTAGGCTGGGTTTCTGTACAGCACTTTGAGATATCAGCCGATGTATGAAGGGCTATATAAATACATTTGATTTTACTGCTTTGTCGTGAATTCGCGCTTGATTTAGAAACCTGGCTGAGAAATCAGACACACGCAACAGGACTGATATTTTATTTGTTTATCCATATTTTACTCAGTGGTCTGATGGAACAACCTTAGCATGGTATACACAAAGCATGTAATTTTGTTTTTAGGCGGGATGCTTTATGCGTACCTTTAAAGTGTTACAGACAAGGATAAACACAGCAAACCAAGTCCACGAATTATAGGCCTGCATTACAGGTGCATTTGTAGCTGGGACATCAGTGGCCAAGGCGGTGAGAAAAGCCACATAATCTAGCACATCTCCAATGTCTCTTACCTTCCGTCGCAGACAGGAAGGATGTTTAAATAAGGGTCCAGAATCTCTGTGTCAAAGTGGAGTAACGGCTCCCTCCCCCATTAAAGGGGCTGCGTGGTCATTCTGACGTCTGCAATTGGTCGTGCAGCATTTACCGTGATATGGCCACTGCAGAAGTCTGGGCATTTATAATTATTGCGCTTCGCAGAGCTGTTTTTCTGTTGAGCTGTTGTGAAGGAAGTTGTCAAGGAAGTGAGTTTGTGTTTATACAGGACCTCCCGCCCCCACTTACCGTTAACCAATCATGTCAATGCGTTGCTGTACAGAGCCCTCCGCATCGTTACAACATTTGAGAAGCGCACGGCGAACATTACAGAGCTCAATTTGGCCTCTGCCTGCCTCCAGAGACTTCGCAATTGCGTCACACCATCCATACCGTGCCTCCGAACACGTTTTGGATAAAGCATAAATAGGCTCTTACTGTGCTATGGAGGACACGCTCAGCTCCAGGGTTCTCCCTCGCACATTTTTTTTTAAATTTAACCTTTATTTAAATAGGCAAGTAAGTTAATGATAATATATTATTTACACTGGCGACCTACCCCGGCCAAACCCTCCCCTAACCCAGACGACGCTTGGCCAATTGTGCGCCGCCCAATGGGGACTCCAGATCACGGTCGGTTGTGATACAGCCCGGAATCGATGCAGTGCCTTAGACCGCTGCGCCACTAGGACGCACCAAATGTAAAAAAAAAAAAATGCCCCCACTAAAATGTAAACAACGTAAGAGGCGTTACGCCATCTTGTGGACTGGCTATGCCATAGTTTTTTTTTACTTTGTCATCATAGAAGGCAATATTTGTTTGCTCTAGATTGCAAGAAATGGAAGTTAAAGGAGTTTAAAAAAAATCTAAAATAGTCCTCCTGGGCTCCCTCGGCCATACTCCGCAGAACCACCTTGTTAAAAAAATAATAATCACTTGCTCACACAAAACATGCACTGCCAGGCATACACTGACATCACCAAACGAGAGCTCCCTCTGAATAAGGGCATCTATCTCCACATAAACCAAACTCACAAAGACAAAAACAGGTAGACCCATGTACATCCCACTGAGAACACTATGCCCCACTCAAATGTAGTGTTAGACACACAAATAACATGTGATGGGAGAGGTATTAAACATGTTGTCACCCATACTCACAGATCAGTCTTCACATGGTAGATTGGTGTGGGCCCTTCTATATGGCTAAACATCAAATTTGAACTAAGATGGGCTTATATCCAATGACAACCAAAGACATTAAAATCCATTGACAGAGAAATGCTTTATAACCTCCATTCAAGAGGGATGGTGCTGATGAATCAACATTAATGTACAGTATAATGACCAGGTAAACGGTTTTGAATGTAGGCAAACTAGGCATCGAATGATACATATTATGCTAAGCTGCTGACGTACAGCTGTTATTGCTGCCATTTCCCACCATGTCACTTGTCTTGTTGCCAGTAGAGGGGGCTGAGAGCAGGTAGGGGACATTTGTGCACTTGAACTGTTGAGCAAAAAAAGCATGCCATTTGCATTGTAGACCACAAGCGGGAGCCAAAAAGCTGATAAGTGCTTTTGTATGACAGCACCATGTAGAAGCCTTTGTTTAACAAACATTGACTTGTAAATAAACAGATCACAATGATATGGCCAACAGGAATCTCTAATATGTGGATAACATAGAAGAAATCAAAAGCAACATCCTAACCCAAGTGCTTGGGAGTAATATGGATACAGCTGATCTACAACAGCTTCCCAGTGGGAACTTGAGAACTGTGTTCCTCTGTCGTGGCTAGTCTGCCAAAGAAAAGATGAGGGCAAAGAGGCATGTTCATAATGGCGAAAACCATTCAGTTTCCCAAATACATAAACAGAGTCAAGAAGTAACTTCAATTTCTTTATTACTTTAAACAAGAAAATAGCTACAATCAGTTAATGTCATCTAAACAATAACTATGAGGGGTACATTAGCAACCACCATTAACACTTAAGGAGCTGTAGTTTCTAAGTCCCTTAGAAATGTATTTGCCAATTGACATGCAGTTTAAAGTTTCCGGGCCTCCAAAGTGGCGCAGCGGTCTAAAGCACTGCGTTGCAGTGCAAGAGGCATCACTACAGACCCTGGGTTCGATCCCGGGCTGTATCACAACTGGCCGTGATCGGGAGTCCCATAGGTCGGTGCACAATTGGCCCAGCTTCGTCCGGGTTAGGCCGTCATTGTAAATAACCATTTGTTCTTAACTGACTTGCCAAGTTTAATAAAAATAAACAAGTATAGCGCAATGTTATCGTATCTGTAGTACTGCCCTTTTAAACATACTTTCTCTTCTCTAAAAACCCTCCTGCATCCATGTAAGGCTACATATTTAAGCAAGAACACACCAAAAACTGGTTAAAGCAAAGGGAGAACATTCTAAAATATATTTAGGCGCTGTAGGGTATAAACTGTATTTTTTGATAAAGCCCTCTTGGCATTGGGGAAATGTGCTGTAGCTCGAGTTGTGTGAACAATGTCTACTGTAGCTGTCCTTGGTCCAACTCCAGATCTAACAAGATTATTATATTGTGTAACAGGCTATAGTGAAAACACCTCTGGTGCCTAGTGAAGTAGGCTACTTGTTGATTAGTCTGGAACTTATAGTTGAAATATAGCCTAACTTTTGCAACATGTAGAACAAACAAAATTGGCATGCAAGCTTGTTGACAAGACAGGATAACAAGAAGCTAACTATATGCACTGTGGAAACAGGCAATTTGTGAAACTGAGAAAATCAAGCACTTTACTTGATTAAACTCAATGTATACATTACCTGACTAGCCAACATGAAGCAATCGAACGTTACACAATCGATCTTCAACTCTTTTCAAGGCATGCTCATTACATTCTGGTGAAGGCAAACTTTCAAGTTAGCTGGTACTTAACAAGACTCCATTTTTCTTGCCAACAAGAAGCACCAGTCACAACACCGCCATGTTGAGACGAGGTTCCAACGAATGTACAAAGTTAGCAATTTGGTAACTATTGTTACTAGCAAGCAATACTGACAGGGAAACAAATATTCGTGTAAATAGTCAAGTATCCTATTAAATATTTGTACATATATTGAAGATATTAACAGGAAATGTCATGAGTTGTTATCTGCTCTGACAGTGACAGACAAAACCATGGCCATAGTGGTTTGACCATGTCTACAACTCGGTTAGCTAGCCAGCTAACAGACCACGCAACATGTGGATAAATAACTGAGTCAGGTAGTTAACTAAATTTTCAAAACGAAAATTAAATGCCACCCTGTATTTCTTATGAATTTACAAGCCAAGTTATGCCTTTGAACAACATGGCACATAGTGTTTGAGGTTGGCTTGCTAGTTAGCGACCCGGTCTCTCAGGAGTCCCGGTGGCCATTTTTGTTTGCCAACTAAACAACATATTAAAGCCATCAGATACATCTATATTGGCCTCGGTGACATTGTAACAAATCAATCAGAGCTAATAATGTTATCTAAAACAAGTTGCTAATTTACCACCGTTAACTAGTTACCGTATCCAACAGGCGGGTTTCACTGTTTAGCTCGCTTGCTCCCACAAAGGGGTAACGCTACTAGCTGGCCGCATCTCTAACAAGCCAACGTTACCTACTAAGTCTTCTTGGGCTATTATCTAACTCTTGATGATAATAAAACATGAACCATTGACTTAACACCAACCAAATGTTAGTTTACTAGTTGATGTAACTAATTCATAACTATAAAATTAGAATTTTACATTGACTTTTGTTAGCTAACAAGACACTTCTTACCGCCAAAGCCAGGCTGTGTCACTGCGTTAAACGTGGCCTTCCAATCTCGCCCCTAATTCAGAAAAATCACCCATTTACATTACAAATTATAGTGACGTTTGTTCTAAAAACGTGTATTTCAAGCTTTTCCGTTAGAATTATGGTAAAGTATTTCACGGATATTGTAATTTAACACCGCAGGCTTTTCCCAGACTTTCCCAGTTGAAGTACTGAAAAGAACACTGATCGCTTGATACTTGAGACCGAGGATCCTTGCATAGTCCCGTAAAAACCAAAATGTTGTCATAAAATAACAGTAATTTCGACATATTCTTAAAAAAGGTCGAAAACGAACTACAATAAACTGGTTTTAAATACAAAACAAAGAACAAACTAGTTAAATATGCCTTTGATTTACGAAAGGTCGAGGTAGGCCTCATGCGCAAGCTTCTTTTTCCAGAGTCGTAGCTGATCCAGAGCGAGACGAACGAGACAAGACAGATTTTTTTTAGTTTTGCTTAGAGGGAAAAATTACGAATCGGTAAAGTTCGGCAAAGATCGGGAACAAGGCGGGTTTAACGAAAGTTATCCCAACGCCATCATATCTCTAGAGCCATTGGTCAATCTTTATGTACTAATGTGCATTAAAGTTATAATTGACCAACCACACGACATCTTATTGAATATTAATAGAACTACAACCAAATATACATTGTAGCCCCTCCTCTGCTCTGCTCTGCCCAATGGTGAACATGTCAGCCAATTTAGTGCCCGCCTTATGTTTCAATTGGTTAAAGGAGAAAACGTAAGCTGCCATTGGTCATGCGTCTTATGAAATGCATTATTCATGTTGTGATCCTGTGTAGCCAATTAACGTTTTACTACACAGATCCATAACCCGCCTCCTGACTGTTCAGCCCCTGCTTCGTTGAGTGTGTCAACCTGTACCAAAGTCTCCAGTCTATATAAACACGCGTTGGCCGTTTTCAAGCTCAGATGCGCTTAGAGCGCGCTGGAGTGTAGATCAGGAAAAGAAAGGGGGACAGCTGGTAGTCATAGCGGATAGGAGTAAAGTGTAAATAAATAGACTCCTAAGGCAGTAAACAACGTGGGTTCTCAGGATATCGCTTTCGGAGACATTCCGGTCACCGTTGGCGGTCTGGCCAGAGTCCTGGTGACAATTTAAAGCTATTCCTTCTTACAAAAGCGGCGTGCCGAGGGAGGACGCGTCTCTTTGAATAGACAGGATGCACGGACCGCCCTCCGGCGACAGCGCATGCCCATTGCGCCTCATCAAGAGAGTGCAATTCGGCATCATCAGCCCAGATGAGCTTGTAGGTTTTGCTTTGGGGTGGGGGGATTCGTTTACTTTCTTAACGTTCTCACATTGATCTTACTTTTACATGACTATACCTAGAATGTATCATTGATGACAATGGATGTGCTACAAAGGAAGTAGCTTACAACTAGCCTAGCTAACGTTAGCTAGCTAAGCCATGTTGGAGCTTGAGCTAGCTAGCTAGCAACAGCATGTTGTAGGAAGTTCGACAAACTTTCAGCACACACAGTATTTTCCATCTGAGCTAAACCATATATGTCATGAATCAAACTCCCTTTTTATTTTGAAAATACATGTAAACAAATACATTTAGCTACTTTTACTGAACTTGGATATTTTGTTCTGTTCCCAGAAAGTTACATTCACAAACACTAGATGTTCCCTCTTGTTGTAATCTATATGTGGTATATCATAATAAAAGGTAACGTCATTAAAGTCAAAGCTATGCATGTTTTCTTTACGTTATGTTTTATTATTAGTTTAGAATAATGGTGTCTTGGCAATAGAATACATTGTTTACATAATCCTGTAGTCAATTTGTTCACCTCAATTGATTTTATCCAATTAGTTGGACCTCAATTGATTTGTCAGAGTATCAATACTGTTTTAGAAATGCAACTTTGATCAAAGTGTACCACTGTTCTTATTGAGGCGTCTGTACGGCTGTCATATCTTGATTCAAACACTGATTTCGCAGGGGTTATTTGTTTTGAAATAGTTTCACGTGACCTTAAAAATTGGTTTGAGAAATACGTAAGCCATTTTCCATTGTAAACTTGTGACTGCTTTACTGTTCTATGTGTATTTACTTAGGCTATTCATTTTTTTGGTACTGGATTTAATGTTGACCATGGTTCTCCCTCTAGAAACGGATGTCTGTCACAGAAGGGGGAATTAAGTACCCCGAGACCACAGAAGGAGGGCGTCCTAAACTCGGTGGGCTGATGGACCCCAGACAAGGGGTCATCGAACGATCCGGAAGGTGTCAAACATGTGCAGGTACAGGAAGTTACCAGGATGTTGTTGTAATTTTGTGGTTAGGTCACCACTACTGTGCTGTAATGTCGTAAAAAAAAACATTTTTTGCTGTTCAGGTAACATGACAGAATGCCCAGGCCACTTCGGCCACATAGAGCTGGCGAAGCCTGTGTTCCACGTGGGTTTCGTCAACAAGATTATGAAGGTCCTCCGGTGTGTCTGCTACTCCTGTTCCAAGCTGCTGGTCGACACGGTCCGTAACCCTCCATTTCTTCCTTCCCCACACTACCGCTACACAACCTATATGTAACATGTACCAATCTGCTCCCGTATTCAATACTTGTGATGCTCACAACATGGCACACTCCAGGCAAAAAAACAATACCCCTACTTCCACGCCGTACGGCATATACTCCTGATATATCTAATTGATTTTTATTTGATGGGTATAAGAATTATGGATCAAGGCATACTAATGATTACATGTTAGTCCTTACATGGAATTACATTACACATATTCCATTGACTTGTTGATGTGATGGGGTGTGTTCAGCAGAACGTACCGCTTTGAAACGTTCAGATATAAATATGCTATGTAGAACGAACATGCATCTCTGACATGTAGAATAAGGAATCATGTCGTCTCTATTTGTGGTATTTCTATCTGCAAAGTTAAAGAATGGCCCTGGTGTCTCCTTCCTTCTAGAATAATCCAAAGATCAAAGACATCCTGCAGAAGTCCAAGGGGCAGCCCAGGAAGCGTCTGACCCACGTGTATGACTTGTGTAAAGGCAAGAACATCTGCGAGGGTGGAGAGGAGATGGATAACAAGTTTGGAGTGGAGCACGACAGTGAGGACATCACTAAGGAAAAGGTACTGTCAGCAGGGATGCTTGTTATTTGTAGGCCATCAATACTTAACGCATATTTTTATTTTCTTTGTGTGCTCTCATCTCATGTAGTAACAGCTTTTATTTCTTCATGGTCCTCTTGTAACACACACTCTCCTTCACTCTCCCAGGGCCATGGTGGCTGCGGGCGCTACCAGCCGCGTATCCGCCGGTCGGGCCTGGAGCTGTACGCCGAGTGGAAGCACGTGAATGAGGACTCGCAGGAGAAGAAGATCCTGCTGAGCCCCGAGCGTGTCTACGAGATCTTCAAACGCATCTCGGACGAGGAGGACGTCATCCTGGGCCTTGATCCCAAGTTCTCCCGGCCCGAGTGGATGATTGTCACGGTACTCCCTGTGCCGCCGCTAGCTGTCCGGCCCGCCGTCGTCATGCAGGGCTCCGCCCGTAACCAGGTGAGGAAGAATTACTAACTGTTGAAGAGTTTTCACCGAAATGTCAAGAATTGAAGGAAACTCGTTTGTTTTACCGTCGTCGTTTAACCGCGTGGTGTCTTTTTTTCCTGTCACCCAGGACGACTTGACACACAAGCTGGCCGACATAGTCAAGATCAACAACCAGCTGCGGCGGAACGAGCAGAGCGGCGCGGCGGCCCACGTCATCGCTGAGGACGTGAAGCTGCTGCAGTTCCACGTGGCCACCATGGTGGACAACGAGCTGCCAGGCCTGCCCAGGGTACGCACAGTAGCAGTGACGCTTGAGGGCACCAGTTGGCACAACATTACTGTACTTCTTACCCATGCCAATGTGGATTGTTACTATAGAGATGTACTTACTGTCTTTGTTTGAATTGAATACTGTCAAAATACATTAGAAGTAAGACTAAAGAATACTATTAAAAGTGCTCCTTTGTTAGACCCATAAGACCACTTATTCAACCCATAATATCTGGGTTTATTTCATTTTCAATGATTGCTGATAGTTGTGAAGGATCGTCAGCTCTGTTCTGAATCTGCTTGTGCTGATATTGAACTTTCTCTTAACTCCCAGGCAATGCAAAAATCGGGCCGCCCGCTCAAATCCTTAAAACAGCGTCTGAAGGGGAAGGAGGGGCGAGTCCGAGGTAACCTGATGGGGAAACGTGTGGACTTCTCTGCCCGAACCGTCATCACCCCCGACCCCAACCTGCAGATCGACCAAGTGGGCGTCCCGCGCTCCATCGCCGCCAACATGACTTTCCCAGAAATCGTCACACCCTTTAACATTGACAGGTACGGCAGAGAGACTAAACCAATTGTTTACTGTTTAAACTGACAGTGTATTGGTTCTAATGTTGACGGTCCTATATGTCACCAGGTTACAGGAGCTGGTGCGCAGAGGCAACAGCCAGTATCCAGGAGCCAAATATATCATCCGAGACAACGGGGACAGAATCGACCTGCGGTTCCACCCCAAACCAAGTGACCTTCACCTCCAGATCGGCTACAAGGTGACCCTCAAAAGACAAGATGGTCGTCATTTATTTGTGGAATGTTTACCGAGTGACTTGGACTTGATGTAATGCAATGTCACTTTTATGAACTCATTTTTGTCCCCATCAGGTGGAAAGACATATGTGCGACGGTGACATCATCATCTTCAACAGACAGCCCACTTTACATAAAATGTCTATGATGGGGCACAGAGTCCGAATCCTTCCCTGGTCCACCTTCCGAATGAACCTCAGGTACATCTATCAAGTCTTGAATTATCCCTTCAAGTCTGTCAGACTGGCCCAGTTTCAGATTACACCCAGATACCTGAGAAGGTGTTTGTTGGCGTTAACACTGACAAGAATGTTGGGTAGAGAGTTGATACAGAACAAATATCATTTCAGGATTGGGACTAGTGTTCATATAGTATCGGATGATTTTTCTCGGCTCAATTCCCCCCCCCCCCCAAAAAAAAAATTAAAAGCAAATGCGAACACATTGCACACATTGACCGTATGACACAAAACGGATCCAGGATGGTGACGTTAACGACTCTGCCCATGTTCCACAGTGTAACCACTCCGTACAATGCTGACTTCGACGGGGATGAGATGAACCTGCATCTCCCTCAGTCCCTGGAGACGAGAGCTGAGATCCAGGAGCTTGCCATGGTGCCTCGTATGATCGTCACCCCCCAGTCCAACAGGCCCGTCATGGGCATCGTGCAGGACACCCTCACCGCCGTGCGCAAGTTCACCAAAAGGGACGTCTTCCTAGAGAGGGTAAGGAGGGGAACGTTTTTAAAGGGATAGATCAGCCCCAAACGCACACGTCTTTCCTCCACTTATTCGCTAATATGATCTGTCCCTCAGGGCGACGTGATGAACCTCCTGATGTTCCTGTCCACTTGGGACGGCAAGGTGCCCCAGCCAGCCATCCTGAAGCCCCGGCCACTCTGGACTGGCAAGCAGATCTTCAGCCTTATCATCCCGGGCCACATCAACGCCATCCGAACACACAGCACCCACCCAGACGAGGAGGACAGTGGGCCCTACAAGCACATCTCTCCTGGGGACACCAAGGTAGGAACACGGAACACTAAACTGGTGAAACACCCTGCGATTCTCAAGTGACAGGGAGGATTTGTATAACCAATGTTGTGGTGATAGTGTGTGCAGGATACAGGCTTTTATTGTGTACGTTCTTTAGTTACATTGTGGTTTATAAGTTCCCATCTTAGAATGCTAGCACTTTACTACAAATGTGTAAAAAGGCAGCCATTTTGTGCCAGAACGCTAGCCACACCTAACACAGAACCATGAATGAATCCTAACCCAATGTGCGTAAAATACTATGATCTAATGTCATGTCTGTTTCCCCAGGTGATTGTGGAGAACGGGGAGCTGATCATGGGCATCCTGTGTAAGAAGTCACTGGGTACCTCTGCTGGCTCCCTGGTCCACATCTGTTTCCTGGAGATGGGCCACGACGTCACCCGCCTCTTTTACTCCAACATCCAGACGGTGGTCAACAACTGGCTGCTCATTGAGGGTAAGGACCTGGGCTAAGAGGGCATCAGTGGCTAGAAAGGCAACTCCTTTGAAATCCACTTGAAGTCATAAATGAATCTGTTCTATTTTGGGGTTAGGGGTTAAATTCCTCTAAAAGCAGATATTTTAGTCACTGTTGCCCGTTTTTCTTAATATTCATATTTTCTCTCTGTAGGTGCCTCTATCGGTATTGGTGACTCCATTGCTGATGCAAAGACGTACCTGGACATCCAGAACACCATCAAGAAGGCCAAACAGGATGTAATAGAGGTAAGTGTCTTCTCTCATGGTGACTCTAAAATATACCTTCAAACTTCCAGAACATTCCTTGAAAATAAATAATCTTGTATTCACGGTGGGGACATCCTCTGGAAATTCCTTTTGAGATATAGAATGGAATAAAAGATGTGAGCCCCTCTGTCTCGAACTCCCTTAATTTTCTTCCCGTATTCCTCTCCAGGTCATTGAGAAGGCCCACAACAACGAGTTGGAGCCCACCCCTGGCAACACGCTGAGGCAGACCTTTGAGAACCAGGTGAATCGCATCCTAAACGACGCCCGTGACAAAACGGGTTCCTCCGCCCAGAAGTCCCTGTCTGAATACAACAACTTCAAGTCCATGGTGGTGGCCGGCTCCAAAGGCTCCAAGATTAACATCTCTCAGGTACGACCAAGGATCCCCCCCCAAAAAGATATATATATATATATATATATAGTAAAATAAATGCACATTTTTCCGTTACAAGTGTTTTAAAATGCTACACTACGGTGTACCCTACTGAACACGGTCTAGGATTGTTTCAGCCGTCGATGGATTTTCAAATGGCACACGGTGTTCCTCTAGGGATGACAGGGGCTTCGATTTACACCCCTTAACCTCCCACACTTTTTCTTTCTCTACCATCTGTCTCTCTCTCTGGCCCTCAGGTTATTGCGGTGGTGGGGCAGCAGAACGTGGAGGGTAAGCGTATCCCCTTCGGCTTCAAGCACCGCACGCTCCCCCACTTCATCAAGGATGACTACGGCCCTGAGAGCAGAGGCTTCGTGGAGAACTCGTACCTGGCCGGCCTCACGCCCACAGAGTTCTTCTTCCACGCCATGGGAGGCAGGGAGGGGCTTATCGACACGGCTGTGAAGACCGCCGAGACTGGTGAGTGAAGGGGGGAAGCAAGAGAGTTTATTTTTATTAAGGAGCCCCATTAGCTGTTGCGAAAGCAGCAGCTACTCTTCCTGGGGTCCACACAACATGAAACATGACATAATACAGAACATTAATTGACAAGAACAGCTGAAGGACTACACACATTTAAAATAAGATCCTGTACTGACAAAACATGCTGAAGGTCAGAGGGGGGGAAGAGGAGGAAGATGTTGTGGACAGCGACTGGTGATTGAAGGGGTAGAGGTTAGGGTCAGGCTACAAGCTGATTAGAAGCACTTGTTAATGAAGGGGTGACTGTTACGACCCCTGCACGATTAGGGAGAGGAGACGCATGACCGCAGTGATAGTTCACTAGGTAGATGGATTTGTCCCAGGTTTAAATACTCTTCTAACCTCAGTCGTTATCTGATGTCCTTCAGGTTACATCCAACGTCGTCTGATCAAGTCCATGGAGTCTGTGATGGTGAAGTACGACGCCACGGTGAGGAACTCCATCAACCAGGTGGTGCAGCTGCGCTACGGAGAGGACGGCCTGGCCGGGGAGGCTGTGGAGTTCCAGAACATGGCCACGCTCAAACCCTCCAACAAGGCCTTCGAGAAGAAGTGAGTGGAGAGAGAGAAAGGGGCGGGGAAGTACAATGATGGCTAGAGCTTTGGTTGTGGATAAGGGTACTAGATTCGTTGGAGCTGTCGGGCCAATTCCCAAAGCTGGTCACTGTCATGCCAACGACCATACGAGTTGGCTATACAGGAAAAACTGATCTGACACCAGGCTTGTGCACTCACTGAGGTCTATGAAAGTGGTTTAATGCCGTATTTCATCTTAGTCATTCGATGATTGATTGTACTCGTTTTTTTATTTTTATTTTAACTAGTACAAGCTTTCCTCTCCTATTGGTTGACAGTGTGACATTGGATATCATAGACTTGACCTCACCACGACCTTAATCACCCCATGCCCTAACGCTAAACCCTCTGTCCAGTCACTACTATATGACGGTCTTAAAAGCAGCAGCTCACTGTCCACGGTCAACTGGCTTAACCGTCTGTGTCTTATCTCATCCTTCCCTAATCCACCCTCGGCCACTAGGTTCAGATATGACTGCACCAACGAGCGGGCTCTGAGGCGCACCCTGCAGGAGGACGTGGTGAAGGACGTGATGACCAACGCCCAGGTGCAGAGTGCCCTGGAGAGGGAGTATGAGAAGATGAAGGAGGACAGGGAGATTCTGAGGGCCATCTTCCCCACTGGGGACAGTAAGGTGAGGACGAGAGAGAGACACACACACACTAGCGCAGGGCGTCTCCAACGGGTAAATTGCAAGCCTTAAAGGCACAGTGCAGCCGTTATTCTTCTCATCAAATAATTATGGTTGATTTCAATCAACGGTCACATTTTTGACTACACTGGGCCTTTAAGCATTGACATGGACAGAACATCTATTTTTAATATTTTTTTCTTGACGTTTCATAGTAATATTGAGACGTGGGGGGAATAAAACAGGAAAAATGAATAAACACAGTTCTGGACACCCTTGCACATGTGTACACATCCTGGCTCATTCGCACACAGGCATATCTGCGCATACACATGGCGTACATCTCCAGGTTCTCCACGCGCACACATGCATAACTCATTCACTTCCATGTACTCCCGGGAACTCTCCTACACTTCACACGTCACCACTGCTAGCATATCCCACTGATTCAGACCAATGCAACAGGGATGTCTAACACTAAAGGCGTTATGTCTCTGCTCCCCACTAGGTGGTGCTGCCGTGCAACCTGGCCAGGATGATCTGGAACGCCCAGAAGATCTTCAGGATCAACCCCCGCACCCCCACAGACCTCAACCCCCTACGGGTCGTACAGGGTAGGTATCTACCACACTCGTACACTTTGCAGCCACCATTGACTCATATTTGAAGAAACCCCCTAAAGATGTGCCATATCGTCTTGGTTGATTACACTTTTTGGCGTAAACCGCATCTCTAGCTACGAAAGACAAGAATTTGCAACACTTTTTTGTTCAGTAACCAAGTAAATCTCGTTGACATTTCTGCAGTCTTGGTACCAAATCAAAATCTCTCGAAGCAATTTTCTCTGGACCACTAGCCAGGCTAAATAACATATACAATGACCCGTATGACCTTCTTAAACGTCTCCCTGCTCTTGTCTGCACGCCGCAGGTGTCCAGGAGCTGAGTAAGAAGTTGGTGATTGTGAACGGCGAGGACCACCTGAGCAGACAGGCCCAGCAGAACGCCACGCTGCTCTTCAACATCCACCTGCGCTCCACGTTGAGCTCCCGACGCATGACGGACGAGTTCAGACTGAGCACCGAGGCCTATGACTGGCTGCTGGGGGAGATTGAGTCCAAGTTCAACCAATCCATCGTGAGTTGAATCTCTTTCGCTTTCACACACACACACACACACACAGTGTGCTGGGGGAGATCGAGTGTCAACACCTAAACTGATTGCTATGAACTAAAGAGATGGGATTAGATGTACATGGACAATGTAGAAAACCAAGCCTAGAGCATGATGTAGGATATTTTTTACAGCATAATTTAGGAAAGTATCCATGCTTGGCTTTTCCGTCATTAAACTAATCTAATTCCGTAATTTTAATCTGAACACTTCTTCTCCATCCTCTAGGCCCATCCGGGCGAGATGGTGGGGGCGTTAGCTGCCCAGTCGCTGGGAGAGCCCGCCACCCAGATGACCCTGAACACCTTCCACTACGCCGGCGTGTCGGCCAAGAACGTCACCCTGGGCGTGCCGCGTCTCAAGGAGTTGATCAACATCTCCAAGCGGCCCAAGACCCCGTCCCTCACCGTGTTCCTGCTGGGCCAGGCGGCCCGCGACGCCGAGAGGGCCAAGGATATCCTCTGTCGCCTGGAACACACTACCCTCAGAAAGGTGAACAGTGGAGAATATGTGGGAGGGGGGGGGCATAGACGGGCTATGTGAAGGTTTCCACAGTTAATAGCGTTATATTCTTGAAGGCAGTTCCTCATCAGTGGTTTGTCAGACCGACATTTATTTCTCAAGCCTCGTTTTACTTTAAGAAATGATTAAATGTTCTTAATAAATGAAGTTATTACAATATCTGCTTTTATAGGTTGCATACTGATTTTTACGATAATTAACCAACCATCCTCCCTCCCTACCAGGTGACGGCCAACACGGCCATCTACTACGACCCTAACCCCCAGAGCACGGTGGTGACGGAGGACCAGGAGTGGGTGAACGTCTACTATGAGATGCCCGACTTCGACGTGACCCGCATCTCCCCCTGGCTGCTCCGCATTGAGCTCGACCGCAAACACATGACTGACCGCAAGCTGACCATGGAGCAGATCGCTGAGAAGATCAATGCAGGTGGGGATGCACACAGACACACGCACACTTCCAATACTTCATTTGGATATATAATGAAGCATTCTGGTAGAAAGGACCCACACGCACCTTATTGCTAAACGCGACCTCTCTCCCTGAAGGTTTCGGAGACGACCTGAACTGTATCTTCAACGACGACAACGCCGAGAAGCTGGTTCTGCGAATCCGCATCATGAACAGCGACGAGAACAAATTCCACGAGGATGAGGAGGTGGTGGACAAGATGGACGACGACGTGTTCCTGAGGTGCATCGAATCCAACATGCTGACGGACATGACGCTGCAGGGCATCGAGCAGATCAGCAAGGTAACGGAGGGGTCACACAAACGCGTACTTTTGTTCCTTTTTTTAAAACTGCGCCGTGGCACCATTTTAACATCTCCGCACCCAATAGTCTTCGATATCTCATACACACTGATTGACCTAAACAACATGGCAGTAACCTACCCAGATCATGAATGACTGTAATACTATTGATCTACAGTACTTCCCCGTCTCCTCTCCCCTAGGTGTACATGCACTTGCCCCAGACGGACAACAAGAAGAAGATCATCATTACGGAGGAGGGAGAGTTCAAGGCCCTGCAGGAGTGGATCCTGGAGACAGACGGCGTAGGACTGATGAGGGTCCTCAGCGAGAAGGACGTGGACCCCGTCAGAACCACCTCCAACGACATCGTGGAGATCTTCACGGTACGGTTAGATACCGTAGTTGGATAGCTGCGCAAGTTATGATAGTAGCCGATCGATTATAATAGTACTGATTAGACGAGGGTCACCGATGGTTACAGATAGCTACGATCATTACAAGTGGCTGTGATAGTTACACTAGCTAGCTACAGTAGTTTAGGTTACTATTGTAGTTACCGACGGTTACGACTGATTATTTTTTTTCCCCCTATGATTTCTGATTGGTATTGTCTGTCGTAAGGGACCAGTTTAAATGTCCGTTAATTTTGGCTATGCTTTCAAGTTTATATTCACTAAAGCACTTTTGGGAGTTAAACAAGGAATTCCAACTTGACATTGTTAAACCTATTCATCGCTACTTTACTGCTAAACCTGAAGTACATGAATAACAGCATAGCCAAAACATGTCAGTATTTTTGGGGGGGGGTATCATTACTCATTCCGGTCCCCTCCTTTCTAGGTGCTGGGTATCGAGGCGGTGCGCAAGGCTCTGGAGAGGGAGTTGAACCACGTCATCTCCTTTGACGGTTCCTACGTCAACTACCGCCACTTGTCGTTGCTTTGCGACACCATGACGTGCCGCGGTCACCTGATGGCCATCACGCGTCACGGCATCAACAGACAGGACACGGGACCCCTCATGAAGTGCTCCTTTGAGGAGACTGTGAGTGTTCGGACAGGGGAAAGTGGAGGGAGGGAAGGGGACGATGGGACTTGGTGGTTTTGTGGTCCAGTATTGTGTTAGTCGGTCGTACTTACCGTTTTACGACAGTCGTCAGTTGGCTCTTCCACTAGCTACAGTATCCATAAAGCTACTTCCTTTGAGAACTTCATAGGAGCGTTCTAGTTACCAACCTTGACTAGACCAACACACCTCTGATGACAAAGCGACTTTAAAAAAAAAATCTGTATAAACAAAGGTTAAACAATGAAATGAAAATGATAGTGTAGATCAGTCAGCACCCTGTATACTCCACCACTCACTGTCAACATCCTCCCTGTCCCAGGTGGATGTGCTGATGGAGGCGTCGTCCCACGGGGAGAGTGACCCCATGAAGGGTGTGTCTGAGAACATCATGCTGGGCCAGCTGGCCCCCTGCGGGACGGGCTGCTTCGACCTGCTGCTGGACGCTGAGAAGTGCAAATACGGCATGGAGATCCCAACCAACATCCCTGGCATTAGCGTGGCTGGACGTGAGTGGCCGAGAATATCATGGAGAAATTGTTTTCCGCACAGTGTGACTTTAAACGTAGTTGTTCACGCGATGTGGCTGTTCCCATCACCATATCAACTCCCAATGTTTGAATTCAGACAATGTAAAGTCAGAAATGGTCTGGTGTAGACCAATTTGTCTAAGATTAGGTGTAACTATGTTGGAAAATGCCTACATTCTAAGCAAAATATATACACAAAGTATCCAGACTTTTAGATAATGAGATGTCGGTACTTCTCTATTTCCTCTTGTTAGCCACCGGAATGTTCTTTGGCGCTGCGCCCAGCCCCATGAGTGGCATGTCTCCAGCCATGACCCCCTGGAACACTGGAGCCACCCCCGCCTACGGTGCCTGGTCCCCCAGCATCGGTAAGCCCCAAACTGGGTTGACTTTGACAATATCCTGGTAGTACAGCGTATTCCATACCACCTTCTACTGTACTGTTCCATTAACTCATACTCTGACTCTTTGACCTCCAGGCAGTGGGATGACCCCTGGAGCTGCAGGCTTTTCTCCTAGCGCAGCGTCCGACGCCAGTGGCTTCTCTCCGGGCTACTCCCCGGCCTGGTCCCCTACCCCTGGATCTCCTGGGTCCCCTGGACCAGCCAGCCCCTATATCCCCTCTCCAGGTTAGTCACCATACAAAACACCCAGTTTGGTTTGAAATATCAACTGACACAGGACCTTTTTGGAATTAATGAATGAATTCCTTGTTTACTTTTCCAGGAGGTGCCATGTCTCCCAACTACTCCCCCACCTCCCCGGCCTACGAGCCCCGCTCTCCTGGGGGATACACCCCACAAAGCCCGGGCTACTCCCCAACGTCCCCCTCCTACTCCCCAACCTCCCCCTCTTACTCCCCCACCAGCCCCAACTACAGCCCCACCTCACCCTCCTATTCACCCACCTCCCCCAGCTACTCCCCGACCTCCCCCTCATACTCTCCTACGTCCCCCAGTTACTCCCCTACCTCACCCTCTTACTCCCCCACCTCACCCTCTTACTCCCCCACATCTCCCTCCTACTCCCCTACCTCCCCCAGCTACAGCCCCACGTCTCCAAGCTACAGCCCCACATCGCCTAGCTACTCCCCCACCTCCCCCTCTTACTCCCCCACCTCCCCCTCATATTCACCCACTTCACCCTCCTACTCTCCTACCTCCCCCTCCTATTCCCCTACCTCCCCCTCTTACTCCCCCACCTCTCCAAGCTACAGCCCCTCTTCACCCAACTACACCCCAACATCGCCCAGTTACTCCCCCACCTCCCCCTCCTACTCCCCCACCTCCCCCTCCTACTCCCCCACCTCCCCCAATTACACCCCCACCAGCCCCAACTACTCCCCCACCTCCCCCTCTTATTCTCCCACCTCTCCATCCTACTCTCCCTCTAGCCCGCGCTTCACCCCCCAGTCTCCTAACTACACCCCCAGCTCTCCCTCCTACAGCCCCAGCTCTCCTTCCTACTCGCCCACCTCCCCCAAATACACACCTACGTCCCCCTCTTACTCCCCCAGCTCTCCAGAGTACACCCCCACCTCCCCCAAATACTCCCCCACCTCGCCCAAGTACTCCCCGACCTCTCCCAAATACTCCCCCACCTCCCCGACTTACTCCCCGACGACCCCCAAGTACAGCCCCACGTCGCCCACCTACTCCCCCACCTCGCCCACCTACACCCCCACCAGCCCCAAGTACTCCCCCACCTCCCCAACCTATTCCCCAACCTCACCCAAATACTCTCCCACCTCCCCCACCTACTCGCCCACTAGCCCCAAAGGGTCCACCTACAGCCCCCTGTCACCAGGCTACAGCAACCCCTCGCCCAGCTTCACCCTCACCAGCCCGGCCATCAGCCCAGATGACAGTGACGAGGAGAACAACTGAGGAAGAGAGGGGGCTGAGGAGCCTCTCCCTGCCCTACTCAAAGCCCCTGGACTGGGGCTGTAATACTGAAGGATAGCCCCTCTACTGGTAGTGCCGGTGGTGTGGCCTGGAGAGTCATGACAAAGAAAAAACCCTGGGGGTCCCACTTGTGAATTTCTTTTATTTTGGGGACCCTCCCTCAGACCACTGTACCCCAGCCTCTTCCATCTCGGGGGAGGGCCCCCTAAAATATTTACTACTATGTATTTGATAGACTTGAACTGTTTAGCACGGGGAAAAGGCTGCCTTTTGAACTACACATTTTGTTTTGGTTTTTAATGTTCACGTGGGTGTTGAAGCAGAGTTAAGAACCTAGGAGAAAGCAGAGGGAGAGCGATGTGGTTACCACATTGACAAAAACGTCCCTCTTTTCACCCCCACCCCCCCTGTTTACCTGCACCCAGTCTTTCTCTCTCTGAACTCTTCAGTGTTGGATGTGTAGTTGTACGGGGGAGCGCGAGTATTGCCAAAAGCCTTTAAAAAGCTACCAGTGGATTGTATTTATCTCCTTAAAAAAGCTTTTAAGCTTCCCAAAAAAAAGAGAAACTAGAGGACTTGAGCTGATTCTTTATTGCATATTTTACTAAAACGTACATAATCTTTAGTAGATTTTTTTTTTCTAAATGTAAAGTTGTTGCCAATTTTGGTTGGGAGAAAAAAGTTGAGCAGATTTTTTTTTATATCAGAAGACAGGCCAGAGTTGAAGGAGATGAGTTGACCGGAATTGGATTGAACAGAATTGAAACACTATTACTAATCTGCAGTTCAGAACAGTGGAATTCAAGTAGTACTGGAATGGGTTCCCTGAATACTGCAGGTGAAAAGGAGTAGTCGTATTCCTTGCAGCACTTAGTACAGGGCTGCAAATTAAGATCGCCTAGGACGGGAGAGGGTCAGGTCATGGATGCTGAGAGAGAGACTGGTGTACAGGGCAAAATATGCTTTCCGTGGAGATGTTATTGCCATTTGTGTAAGCTCTCCACGACGTTCCACATAACCCTTTCTCCCCTCAACCCTCCCCCACCTAAAGTCATGCCTGAAAGATGTCAAAACACCCACCAGCATCCCTGTACCCTTCACCGTTAGATGAGTTGTGTACAACAGCAAAAAGCAGATTTTTTTTTTCTTCAGCAAACCACTTTTTTAAAACACTGGTCAAATTGGGTTTATGGAAGACTTAGTAATAATATCTGACAATTATCATTGTGTTTTAACAGAGAATGGAGTGTTTATGGGTGGACGAGGGATGCTAGTTGGTTGGTGTCGCTGCTTTTGTCATTGTTTTATGCATGAGTAGCAACCTGTTAATACATTTTAATCTTCCCGTTTTAAGTTGAAGATCTCTTATTTGAAATCCCTCCCACCTTAAAATAATACTTGTTTCATAATTCTAATTAGCAAATGTAAATGAGTTCTCTACTTTACTTTGTTTGGACTCGCTCATAAAATGTATTTAAGAGGGAAAAATACTACTATTCGTCTGTGTGAATAAGAATGGAGAAATTCAGATTCAATTGTTCTGTTTTTCTATTTCCTGTTTTTTGTTGCTTCTGGTGACTTTGTAAGAGCTGTTTGCAAAGAGGGTCTGTGTTCAGGTACTTTGGATGAAGGGGCAGTGGACGGAGGGGAGTAAGTTAAGTTTCCCCATTATCTCTTTTCCATTCTGTTTCCCAATGGCTTTGTTCAGTTTCTGCCATTCCGGCTCGAAGTTGGGCCAAGATGGCCCACCGCATTCTCATTTAAAGGGGAAATCAGCAGTTGCTACCTCCATTTTTGGATACATAAATTGATATATACCCATTGATTCTATAAGAATATAACTTATAAATAAATGCTGCGTTAGCTAAGTTCAACAATCGTACCCCATCAGAACCCAAAATATAAAACTTAACATTGTAAACACTCTATAGCCTTAACATGATTAGAACTCATTTTGATATAATGGATGGTCAGTCCTTGCATCCATTTCTGTCTTGGAATTTGAGTGGTTACATTTCTCCAGCCCCATCCCCCAGCTTTTTACCGCAACGGTGGTGGGGAGAACGCTTTGTTTCAACTGCTGATTGCTGCTTTAAGATGTAAAAAGGAAAATGTTGCATGCAGTCCATTTGTGACGCTTCATAGCCTACTGTAAATGTTACTGCTAAGTGGCTATACTACGGTTCAGGCAGAAAATACAAAGTTCAGGTTGACAGACAGGTTCATGTTTAGTGTTTGTCAGTTACGCTCTTGGACACTGGAGGGCGACTTAAGCCCTCGTTTGGGTTAACAAACCTCTCAAAGTTTCAGTTCAGTGATTTTTAACAGAGACCAGACATTTCAGAGCACTTTTGGCCTCTAACCCTCTACCCACTACATTAGTGTGACAGTGAATCCTTGAAGATTATGAAACTCACCAAGCATAGACACACTTTGCATTTACTTCCAGGTGCTCTTACGCTTTACTAGGCCTAGTTTGATAAAGGTGATGAGTGTTTGATTCTCGTGCCTGTTTGACTATGGAACACGGATACTCCATCCAAGCAATACGACAAGTTCCCCCCCGACTTTTGATTGGACTAGCTGGGTCTCCTCCCTGCCCTTGTTCATCCACAAGTGATCCTGATTGTTTTTGAAATCGGTGTTTGTCCTTTTTCTACTAGTGTGCGTACCTGTGATTGGGAATCTCGGGGCGGGGGGAATTCTATCCCTGTAGAATTCCATGATGGGACTGGAACTTGGATGTGTTCTGAATTTGTCACGGTTTTTATCCGGTTCGTGGTCGGGAACGTGTTTGGTACAACTTGCCCTGTCTACCAAATGTGTTTTCAACAGAAGTGATTTTGAATTTACTGGACTGTACCATCTGCAATGAATACAAGTGTTGGTAATACACTGTTGAAATTCATGCAGTTGGTCTCTTCCATCATCGCCTCATGACATGGTGACTTTGTCCACTACCACCATATCCCATTGATATACCTGTGTGGTCCAGTCAATTCAACATACCACGACTCCCATGTGTGCGTCAAAAGAGAGGGTTTTCTTGATTTCTTGAGTTGAAAGACTGGGCAGGGTGTCTTGGGAGTAGGAATGTTTAAATTAAAAATAAGTTTCCACTGTATAGATATCAATCCAATATCTCATTCTCTGTATCTTTTGTTTTTTTTGACTTGAGAAAAAAATAAAAGTTTTACTACAGGTCGTGTCTAATTTGAGTTGCTGTCACCTACCAATAAACTGAATGAATCCCTTCATAATTGGATATATGAAGTATTCCATTCTAATGGGTAAGACAAGGATATGGGTGAGGGTAAACAGATTCTAGATATGAGGCTTTACCTTGACGAACTGATCAATAGTCCCCATATTACTATGCAATAAAACATTTTCCATCCCTGTAAGGGCAATTAGTTGCTATCGCTATACTGATTATCATGACTGCTGCAATAATGTGAATCACATTTGTTAGTAAACAAACTTGCATGACAGGAGACTAGGCTTCATTTCCTTACACATCCCCACTGTGGTTTAGTTACACAGAGCCAGCTGTCAGCATGGCTGCAGATGTTAGGGCCTTGTTCCATTTCAAACATTAGCAACAGAAAGTTCGGTGTCAAGAGATCTGAAAATAATAGATAAGTGAAAGCAACATGGTAGACACCCCATTAAGCCTATGAGAGGGCTTGGTGGGAAAGTTGCAATACTAAAAACGAAGGTTCAAATAACTATCAATTTATTTGAGATCTGTGAACACAAAGTGTAGGTGCTAAGGGAAGAGGTTAGGGGTCAAAATGGAATTGGGCCCGAATACTGATTTAACATAAAACATTGTTTTATTTGCTAGTCACTTGATCTTCTGAATTAGTCACAAAGTAAGCCTATTTAGACATTTGACTTCTCTTTTTCCAATGTGGTTGGTGTATTTGGTAGGCCTGATGAAATACACTGCTTCCCTATAGAAACCAAAAGAGGATGTTCCAGGGATGTTTTGAGGATGCAGACAGACCTCAAAATGTGTTAAGGAATGAATATCAATAGGCTATAACAGTCAGCAAAATTGACCAAACGAGTGAAATTAACGATTTACACACGCCTCCGAATATCCATACTAGAGTACTACAGTAGCGGCTCCTGAATGGCTGAGTAGGTGGGGCCGTTAATGCATCGCATTAACCAGCCCGATAATAGATGATTTCCAATTTGATGAATTCCTCTACTCTGAATAGAATAGGAATGGAGTTATAGGCCTGCTCAGGCTGGTTATAGACAGACGATCACAATCGACCTATACCGTAGTAGATCCTATTGCCTAGCCCATCAATCCTATTTCATAAGGACTGAAGACAGAAACAGATCATTTGGTTCCAATTCAACATACATATTTATTAGTAAAACCAAAGTGCTGTAACGTGTATAAATTCAATGAAATAGCCCAGAACACACACCAAAACTTTTCAAATGTTCAAATCAAAAGGCTATTGCACAGAAAAATGTGAACAGTCGGGTGCATTGCGAATTCAGAACCGCTGGACAGCAACATAATAAACTAAAGCGCTGATTATTGGGAACTAGATCAGAATGACTGCTAAGGCTTGATCCATAAAAAAAAAGCTGCAATATGTAACTTTTTGGACGACCCCATCTAATTCACATAGAAATGTGTGTTATACACTGAACAGAAATATAAATGCAAAATGCAAAGTTTAGGTCCCATGTTTCATGAGCTGAAATAAAATAATATAAAAATGTTCCATGCACACCAAATGTATTTCTCTCCATTTTTGTGCACAAATGTGTTTACATCCCTGTTTGTGAGCATTTCTCCTTTGCCAAGATAATCCATCCACCTGACTGACAGGTGTGACATATCAAGAAGCTGATTAAACAGTATGATCATTACACAGTTGCACCTTGTGCTGGGGGCAACAACAGGCCACTTTAAAATGTGCAGTTTTGTCACACAACACAATGCCACATGTCTAAAGTTTTGAGGGAGCGTGCAATTGGCATGCTGACTGCTGGAATGTCCACAAGAGCTGTTGTCAGAGAATGTAATGTTAATTTCTCTGTAATAAGCCTCTAACGATATCCCTCTAGTGGTGTGGGGGCTGTGCTTTGGCAAAGTGGGTGGGGTTATGTCCTGCCTGTTTGGCCCTGTCCGGGGGTATCTTCGGATGGGGCCACAGTGTCTCCTGACCCCTCCTGTCTCAGCCTCCAGTATTTATGCTGCAGTAGTTTATGTGACGGGGGGCTAGGGTCAGTCTGTTATATCTGGAGTATTTCTCCTGTCTTATCCAGTGTCCTGTCTGAATTTAAGTATGCTCTCTCTAATTCTCTCTCTCTTTCTTTCTTTCTTTCTTTCTTTCTTTCTTTCTTTCTTTCTTTCTTTCTTTCTTTCTTTCTTTCTCTCTCTCTCGGAGGACCTGAGCCCTAGGACCATGCCTCAGGACTACCTGGCATGATGACTCCTTGCTGTCCCCAGTCCACCTGGCCGTGCTGCTGCTCCAGTTTCAACTGTTCTGTCTGTGGCTATGGAACCCTGACCTGTTCACAGAACATGCTACCTGTCCCAGACCTGCTGTTTTCAACTCTCTAGAGACAGCAGGAGCGGTAGAGATACTCTCAATGATCGGCTATGAAAGCCAACTGACATTTACTCCTGTGGTGCTGACCTGTTGCACCCTCGACTACTACTGTGATTATTATTATTTGACCATGCTGGTCATTAATGAACATTTGAACATCTTGGCCATGTTCTGTTATAATCTCCACCCGGCACAGCCAGAAGAGGACTGGCCACCCCTCATAGCCTGGTTCCTCTCTAGGTTTCTTCCTAGGGAGTTTTTCCTAACCACCGTGCTTCTACACCTGCATTGCTTGCTGTTTGGAGTTTTAGGCTGGGTTTCTGTACAGCACTTTGAGATATCAGCTGATGTAAGAAGGGCTATATAAATCAATTTGATTTGATTTGATTTAACGCCATTTTAGAGAATTTGGCAATACGTCCAACCGGCCTCACAACCGCAGATCATGTGTAATCACGCCAGCCCAGGACCTCCACATCCGGCTTCTTCACATGCGGGATTGTCTGAGATGGGGTGCCCCTGCCCAGTCATGTGAAATCCATAGATTAGGGCCTAATGAATTTATTTAAATTGACTGATTTCTTTATATGAACTGTAACTCAGTAAAATCTTTGAAATTGTTGCATGTTGCGTTTATATTTTTGTTCAGTATAGATCTGTCATTCTCATTGAAAGTAAATCTAAGAAGCAGTAGATCTGTTCTATATGTGCTATTTCTATGCTTCCCGTTATTAAGATTCACCAGCTTCAAACAGCTGAAAATAAAATATTTTTGGTTACGGGAAAGATATTTCACAGCGGTTTAGATGGCACACTATACTTGCTTTTTTTTATCACATAAACTGAAATTAGGCGAACTATTAGAATTTGAGCAACCAGGAAATGGCGGAGTGATTTCACCATAGTGCATCTTTAAATAATTAAATAGTTAGCCTACAAAACTAAAACAATCCATATGTTCAAATCAAAAGGCCTGATATGTCATATGACATAAATAACGCAGCCACGTCCGAGTCCCCAAACGTAACATATACTAATTTGAGTGCCCCGGATTGATGTTTACTATGTTATGTCTAGTCTATGAGACCAGGCTGGAGACCCCAGTGCGGACACATTCTGAAATCAAAAGATGGTTTAGTATTTGGTTTAAAATCTCAGGGGAAGGTCAGGAGAACAATAAAGACTTTTCTGTGAGAATACAGCAATCCGCTTTGGGTAAAATATAAATAAAGGCTTTTGTTTTCATAGATGTTGCCTACGATGCAATAGGCTTACTCGTCATCATTTTAAGGATAACAAAAACTACTTAGAATACATTTGAACGCCGCAGAAGCTTCGGATATCTTCCCAGTCAAGTAGCCTAGTTTTGTTGTTTGGCTACTTGAAAAGAGCTAGGGCCTATCACTCGCAGCTCACCTCTTCCAATGCATTGTGGAAAAGTGTGCATCATATTCTAGTAGATGAAGAGCCGAAATGAGTAGGCCTATAACATCCTGGCATTTAAACCATACTCGATTTTTGAAACGTTGCATACTATTAACATTATATTTTCGTATACTGATAATGCATAATGCGTGATTGCGTTGTTTCCCGCTATTCGTTGATTTCGGTAGCGCATCCCCATATCTAATTCATCAGCTGTTGTCGAAGCCGAAAATAGTATGACATCCAGGAATTTAATACTTGACTTTCGAAATGTCACGTACTATTAAACTTAATTTTTTCGCATACTCAAACGGCCAACAATTTAGGACGCAAGTATGGGTATTCTGATAAGGCCATTAAAGACGAGACACCATTGTCCAGACTGACTACAAGCAAACATAATATGGGAAAGAAGGTTTAAATGATGGGGTTTGCTGGACACTGCTCCTGTAAATCAGTTCCCCAAATAAAAAATAGAAACATGAGTTTCAAGAATTATTTGCATTGGTCCAGCCTACCCTCTTAGGGAATCCCCTGGTTGGTTTGGTTATGTTGCTATGATTCGGTTGCCCTGCTGTGTTTTTGCTGGTGCCCTGCCGTGTTTTTGCTGGTGCCCTGCTGTGTTTTTGCTGGTGCCCTAGTGTGCTTTTGCTGGTGCCTTCACTGTGTTTTTGCTGGTGCCTTCGCTGTGTTTTTGCTGGTGACCTGCTGTGTTTTTGCTGGTGCCTTCACTGTGTTTTTGCTGGTGCCTTCACTGTGTTTTTGCTGGTGCCTTCACTGTGTTTTTGCTGGTGCCTTCACTGTGTTTTTGCTGGTGCCTTCACTGTGTTTTTGCTGGTGCCTTCACTGTGTTTTTGCTGGTGCCTTCGCTGTGTTTTTGCTGGTGACCTGCTGTGTTTTTGCTGGTGCCTTCGCTGTGTTTTTGCTGGTGCCTTCACTGTGTTTTTGCTGGTGCCTTCACTGTGTTTTTGCTGGTGCCTTCACTGTGTTTTTGCTGGTGCCTTCACTGTGTTTTTGCTGGTGCCTTCACTGTGTTTTTGCTGGTGCCTTCACTGTGTTTTTGCTGGTGCCTTCACTGTGTTTTTGCTGGTGCCTTCACTGTGTTTTTGCTGGTGCCTTCACTGTGTTTTTGCTGGTGCCTTCACTGTGTTTTTGCTGGTGCCTTCGCTGTGTTTTTGCTGGTGCCTTCGCTGTGTTTTTGCTGGTGAACAGCAAAACCAACCTCAAAGTACTTTATTATTTAAGTGCACTAAAAATATATATCATAAGGCCTTACTTTGAGGGCCTAGTTTTTCCCTAATAGAGTGGCCACATCAGGCCTGCAAGTCACATTATGCTGTCTTGCAAAGCAATGTTTAATTCCTATGGTTGAATAGTGTAGCATTAAAATAAACAAACGACTCAGGTCAAACATACTCATGCCACAAAGTCATTCACAACTCTTTCTTAATCTTTTCTGCAAATATTGTCTCCATGCCATACCCTCGCACTCTCACAAAACGTATTCATACTCTGTTCATCTCTACTCTCATGGTCTATCTGTTTCCCTAGTTTCTCTCTCTTTACTTTTAGAAAAAAACTTTTTCTGCAGTTTCATTGTTCTGTAAACCACAGGGCTGGGCTATGATTGCATGAGACAGAGACAGGAAGAGCTTGTGTCTGAGAGTCTGTTTCTGTATGAATGTGTGAGTGTGTGTGTGTGTGTGTGTGTGTGTGTGTGTGTGTGTGTGTGTGTGTGTATATATATGGATGTGTTTTTTGCATGAGTGCATTTCCTCTCTCTGTCTGCACCGACGGTGTCCTGATCCATTTCCTCCTCACCTAAAGTTGCAAGGTAAGTGCTCTACAAAATAACTTTAACTTTTAACTACTTTTTCCCCATTTCCCTTATTTTCATTGTCTTTCTTTTCTCCACAATTTTTCCTAGGTACTAGGAATCTGAGACGGAACAATAAAACTAGTCACACTTCGCTTGCCTCACTCTTTCCATCCCTCCCTCTAACTCTCCTTCCCTCCATCCTCTCTCAATATCTCTATCAATCATAACATGTTTAGCTATCTCTTTATTCTCCTCCCTATTTCTCTCTTTCTGTTTCGAGATTGTTTATGGACTCTGCTCTGCACGTAGTCCTTTATCACCTGTCTCAATGTAATTATTCCCCTTGTATTTCATCCCTCTCTACTTCCCTGCTCCTCTCCTCTCACCTCATTTCTTTCTCCCACACGCGCACGCACGAGCATCACGCACACACACACACGTGGCAAATTGCTCTCATATCTCCCTCCGACACTCCCTCTGTCTGCCTGTATTTTGTCCCCGCTCATATTTCTACCTCTGATTAAAAGCGCATGAATGATCTGATTAGCTTAATGACCCCAGTATCCTATCTCTGACGCCCATTTCTCTCTCTATCTCTCCCGCCATCCCTATCAATCTCCATCTGACTTGAGGCCATAGGCCGCTCTGCTGCTCAGGGCCAAAGGCCTACATTAACATTTACATTTACGCCATTTAGCAGACGCTCTTATCCAGAGCAACTTACAGGTTCCCTGTCTCTTGGGCTACGTCCCAGTTCTCTTATATTGCCTCCTTTCCTTGCACCCTAGTTTCCTTTCCTTGATCACTGATCTGGATGGAAGAGACTGAATGGGAGATGCAATGGGGACCAATTGTCCTGTCTTGTCCAGTTCATTCTAATCAATGCTCATGAGAGACGAGACGAGGAAAGGAGGGTGTTAATTTGTTCATGGTCAGGGGCAATCTACAAATTGCCTGTCGCGTCAGAATTAGCTATCTGTCAGCGTTAGGACACATCTCTTCCCTCTCCCTTCGTCTCTCCCTCCCTCCTTCCTCCCCTGGCCCACGGAAAGTGTCTAGGCAGTTGAGAGGGGAGATGGGGGAGGCAGTAGAGGGAGAGAGTGGGGAGGAATGCCACAGTAGGCAGGCCCAGCAGTCACGATTATCACCGTGGTGTTTAGCGTTTGTCAGGAACCCGACTCTTCCCCCACAGAGCGCCCTCGCCATGGCCGCTCAGATCACTCCCCAGGCTCACATTACCTTCCTCATATAAGCTAACCAGGTGAGGAGCACCAACACACTCCTCCTCACCCAGGCCCCCTGAGTCCACTCACACACACAGTCACGAGCGGCCATCAGGCAGAATGGAGCTGGAGTCAGGTGCGGTGCCGGAGCTAGCCGAGGGGATCATGCAGTTAAGTGGACCGGGGATTTTTCCTCTTCACGACTCTGTCTAAGCATTGTAACCCTGACGCCTTCCGTCGCCCGCCCGCAGCCCTTGTGTGTGGGGGTTGGTGGTGGCTATTTGGCAGTATGTGTCCTACCTAGGCTAGCATGTGTGTTATATTTACTCTCGCTCTCTCTCTTTTTACCCATTACTCTTTTTCTGACAGGTTACTTTTAGTAGCTTGTTTTGTTTTGTTGACTTGATTCTCTGGTTTAGTTTTTCATCTGCTTTGCTAACTGGATTTAATCAGTCAGTTCTGTTTTCACAAGGGCCTAATAGCCTTGCTGCTAGATAGCATGAGAGTTTAGCTTCTATCCTCCTCACTGGGATCCTGCAATCCCTGCTGAAAAAAAAGCTGGTCCATGCTGGTCTATGCTGGTTCAGAATGGTCAAACTGGTATGGCAAAACCATGCCCATGATTTCCATATTTCCCAGCATGCTCTATTTCAATATATGTTTTGTTTGTTGTGTTTTTGCATGTACATTGATTCATTCATTAATGAGTCGTATGCTACACAAAGATACATAACATACATGTTTCTAAACTAATCCAATCTGTTAGTTGGATTTATTGCACCCGTTACTGAAATGGTTGTTCCAGTTTAGATGGTTTAGGTAGTCTCTCTCATTCCACTTTCTAACCCTGGTAGTCATTCTACATTTAGCTTGTGGGTGAATACAAGTTACAATTGTTGGATATCCCCACTCTGGCTGGATTCCAATAGGAATTATACATCACTTTGCAAGCCAGCATGATGTGACTTGCAGGCCTGATGTGGCCACTGTATTGGGGAAAAACTAGGCCCTTAAAGTAAGGCCTTATGATCTATGTAATGCACTGTCTTGAATAATGAAGCACTTGATGGTTTTGCTGGTCACCAGCAAAAACACAGCCAAGGCACCAGCAAAAACACAACAGGGCACCCCCCTATGCTGGTCTATGCTGCTGTTTTCAGCAGGGACGTGCATGAACTTCCTTGCCGGCACTTCCTTATACCTAAATCATTACCTGTGATGTATAGAAAGTTATTGATTCAGGTTTAGTTTCACATGTATTTTGTGTTTGTGACACAGTCTCAACAGTATTAAGTGACTCAGCTCTAGTAGCATCAGGAAAGGGTTTAGCTGATCCTTTAACAGGCTTTAGGCATGTGTTGTGTACCTCTTCTGCTTTGTGGCCCACAAACACTCAAACACTGTCTAACCACATGTGAAATCGTTCTCAATTGAGGAAGCAATTATGAACCTGTTGACCTATGTGCTCACACCAAGTTATGAAAGAGCGAAAGGCTGCTGTTGCCATATCAGTGTATATGTATTTTATCTAAAGACGAATCAAGGATGGCGACCGGCGAGTACTTAGCGTGTTTGCGCCACTTTCTTTTTTTTCCCTCTCTCTCTCTCTCTTTCTCTCTCTCAGTAAGAACACTCAGTCGATTGTTAACCACGGTAAGCTCTGTGTGGTTGTTTGGAGGGAGAGAGTGAGTCATAGTTGCAGTGTCCATAGATGCTGATCAAAACAGCCATGTTCTTTGTCTCAGGGGTGGGGCTTTAACTTCAAAAAAGTTGCAGACTCAAGACGTTTGTGAGTGCTCGAAGCCACTGACTCGATCCATGACCTCTCATCGTCATGTAACCTTTTACGATGGGCAATGGTCGTGCCAACCCAATTCAATCCCACTTTATCAGTACTGAGTTTTTTCAGTGGCGCCTGTATAACTGAAAAATGTCAACTCAATGCCATGCCAAGAGTTTTTACAGCTTTAGTAAAAGCAACATATTTTTTTATATTTTTTTTTATGAAGACGTGTTTTGTGCATGCACTGGATTGTGAGAGAGCGTTTTCGTTTCTTTGGGACATATTTTTCCTAAATGTGTCATTGCCATTAAGGACTGGTTTCTTTCAAGGTTACTCAAAACCCAGGCCATTTCCCTTCATGCTAATATTAAAAATATAGAGTGGAAACCATGACAAGTCTTTGCCAGTCTGGCTCCCACTTCACCTGGTAGTTACCTACAGTGTAATTATAGTGCAACTACACATGTTCTGTGAGAGTTGGGTGAACTCTTTGGTGAGTAGTGTTATTGTAACGTAGTGTACTTACCACAACTATAATACACCATCGAACCTGCTTATTACCCATAGAGCCCTTTGATTGATTTGTTTTAGGTGTAACGTTACTGGATTGACAGTGAAGCAGCCCCTTTAAGACAAACAACAGGACATCCAGTTGAATGAGGATAGACCATACAAAACAATCAACATAGAGCTCTGTTTCAGGGTGAATAGGTTCTAAACGATAAACATCGATGCTACCTGTCTCCAGTGATATTCCACCTGCCTTCCATTTTATACACAAACAAAGGTCTGCCAAAGGACATTGGCCACGTTTAGTGTAGTCAGAACAACTGTCTAAGGCCAGTTGACTTGAGTGTAGCCTGTACAACATCCAACCTTCATTTACCCTGGAGTATGACTCTATCACTTACTGAATCGGATTGCTACAGGGAAATGGCAACGGCAGAAGTACTATGAATCGATAAAGCTGTGTATATTATAGCTTTGGAAACTGTGGCTAGAGAGAGACAGAGAAGAGAGCCCGAGAGAGCTACGAGAGAGGGAGAGATATTTAGTTCAGTGTGTGCATGTGAGACTTGATACGACTCGCCCTCTAGACACACCCTCTTTTGTACAACCACAAGTGTTGTATGGGTCGGTTTGCCTGCTATGTTGTCGTATTACACAACAATGATGTAACCCATCTGCCCCTATGGCCTTCATCAAGCAACTTGACCCCTCATTTTGCGTCCTCTCTTCTACTCATTTCCACCTCTTTCTCCCTGTTTCTGTCTTCCGGCAGAAATAGTGATTGTTATCATGCTGTGGTTAAATGAGTTGTCACCCATCCACTCCATTCTCTGTCTGTTTTCCAATATGGAAATCGGTGTTCTTGCCAAGTGAAAGCAATTTCCCTTAGTTGACTGTTTCTGCCACCTCCAGCGGCAACAACTCCCTATCTCCATTTGTTTCATTTCATAGCAAAGAAATACACCCTTTCTCACAGCCCGGAAAATACAACAGACTCCACTTACACCCTTTCTCTTCCAACTCTCCCTTCCCCAACTCTACCATTCATGTATCCTCCACCCTTACCTCCCCTGACCCAGTGCAGAATGCTCCCTTTCCAGACAACCACCCTCCCCCATAATCCTACATCCTACCTACCATCCATCCATCCCCCACCACCATCACATCCACTGACCCACTCTCTCCTCTGCTTCTTCCCAATGCAGAATGTTCCCCTGCCAGGCAGCGCCGGGCCAGTTTGGACCAGAGACACGGGAGCCGGGGCTGAAGGTGTGGCGGGTGGAGAAGATGAAGGCGGTGCTGCTGGAGCCGGCTGAGGTGGGGGCCTTCTTCAACGGAGACTCCTACCTGGTGCTGGAGCACAGGGGGGACCAGGGGGCAGACCTGCACATGTGGATAGGTGAGGTTACGTAAAATGGGTGCGTGTTAACAGTGCCTTCGGAAAGTATTCAGACCCCTTGACTTTTTCCACATTTTGTTACATTACAGCCTTATTCTAAAATTGATGAAATAAAAAAACATCCTCAGCAATCTACACACAGAATCCCATAATGACTACGTGAAAACAGGTTTTTAGAATTTTTTGCACCTGTGGTAGATTCAATTGATTGGTCAGGATTTGGAAAGGCACACACCTGTCTATAAGGTCCCACATTGAAGGTCCCCAAGAGAACAGTGGCCTCCATAATTCTTAAATGGAAGAAATTTGGAACCACCAAGACTCTTCCTAGAGCTGTCCGCTCAGCCAAACTGAGCAATTGGGGGAGAAGGGCCTTGTTCAGGGAGGTGACCACAACCCGATGGTCACTCTGACAGAACTCCAGAGTTCCTCTGTGGAGATGGGAGAACCTTCCAGAAGGACAACCATATCTGCAGCACTCCACCAATCAGGTTCATCTTCCAACAGGACAACGACCCTAAGCACACATCCAAGATAACGGAGGAGTGGCTTCGGGACAAGTCTCTGAATGTCCTTGAGTGGCCCAGCCAGAGCCCGGACATGCACCTGATCGAACATCTATGGAGAGATCTGAAAATAGCTGTGCAGCAACGCTCCCCATCCATCCTGACAGAGCTTGAGAGGATCTGCAGAGAAAAATGGGAGAAACTCCCCAAATATAGGTGTGCCAAGCTTGTAGCGTCATACCCAAGAAGACTCAAGGCTGTAATCGCTGCCAAAGGTCCTTCAACAAAGTACTGAGTAAAGGGTCTGAATACTTATGTAAATCTGATATTTCAGTTTTATATTTTTAAATAAATTAGCAAAAATGTATTAAAACCTGGTTTTGCTTTGTCATTATAGGGTGTTGATGACGGAAAACAGCTATTTAATAAATTATTGAATAAGGCTGTAATGTCACAAAATGTGGGAAAAGTCAAGGGATCTGAATACTTTCCGAATGCACTGTATATGTCAAATAAGTAGTGTCCAGAGTTTCTACTGACCAGGATCTGTATTCACATAGCGTGTCAGAGTAGGAGTGCTGATCTAGGATCAGGTTCCCCTGTCTTATTCATTATGATCTAAAAGGCTAAACTGATACAAGGTCAACACTCCTACTCTGAGAGGGTCTGGAGATTTTGCTGGTCAAGTCACATGTTCATGAGAAACTCATGAGGCCCCACTAATAAGGTACTGGGCATAAAAACCTGCAGAACAATGTAGTAAAATACTCCAACACATACCCTTAATTGAAGTACAATGCTTTGATCTATATGGATATTTGCCAGAACTTCAATAGAAAAGGTGTAGGAGCATTTGAGTGTGCTACTCAACTAACTGTTATGGAATGGGTGAGTTGCAGTCATCATAGGCCATAAGGAGGACGAGGACTATCTGTGTACATTAGAAAGTAGATACATGTAAGAGTGGGATGGAAAAGGATGCCTCAGTCTCTTGGCATAAGAGCCCTCTATTATCTTCCATGGATGGGGCCTCGTAAGCTCGTATCCAGTACTGCTCTGTGTATCCAAACTACTAGCCAACCCATTGTGTACACGCCTAATTAACCTCCTTGCGGTTGAAAAGCTAATAACCCGCATGCGTTTAGTGATGACACACACGCCACGACGCTGACCCAACGACTGATTATGTGAGGACGGAGACTAAGACTGATGGATGGAAGGATGATGAGAGAATGGGGGGGAATAAAAGAGGAGAAGAGCTCCCCAGGGGAAAGGGCTGGGTTCTGTGTGTGTGTTCATAAAAAATGCAGTAGGGCTGTTATAGTACTCAAATGTGGCTGTTGTTTCCAGCATGTATCCGGTGCTTAGGTGACACTAAGCCAATTGTCATTGCATGGAAGAGGGCTCCCCTCAAAAAGCACCCCCTCCCCTCTCTCCCTGGCCTCTCTGTCGCTCGTGACCCCTCCCTCCACCTCTTACATGACCCCTCCCTATTTTGTCTTTATTTACCTGTCACTCACTCACTCACTCACTCACTCACTCACTCACTCACTCACTCACTCACTCACTCACTCACTCACTCACTCACTCACTCACTCACTCACTCACTCACTCGCTCACTTGTTTAGTCTATGCACCCCATTTCACCCAACCTCTCTCTCCCTTTACCGCCTGACCATTCTCTTTTTTGTAACTCTCCCCCTTTTCTCCCTTTCCCTACCTTCACAACCCCCCCCTCTCTCTCTCTTCCTCCCAGGTGAGAAGTCATCTCGTGACGAGCAGGTGGCGTGTGCCATGCTGGCTACCCAGCTGGACAACTTCCTGGGTGGTGACCCCATCCAGCATCGCCAGGTCCAGGGCTACGAGGCCCCAGAGTTCATGAACCTCTTCCCCAGGGGGGTCAGCTACAAGGTGGGCAGGAGGAGGGAGGATACTCCTAGTTCATGTTTACTGACAACACAAGGTCCCAATCCTATCTTGAGAAATGCATGTGTATGGGATTTTATGTGCAAACTTTCCCATGGACATCAATGTGTGATTTACTGTATCTGGAACTTTGTAATCCGTGTGTTTCCCACATTAGATTTGGGCCCACTATGAGTAATGCATGTTTATCCTAACGTGTTAGGAGTGAGTCCTATATTGCCAGTAAATGTAGTGTTTTTCCGGTAGAAGCACTACTTTGCATAATTTCATCATATGCTGCTGATTTCTTACCATATCATTCCATATCTCTCTCTTTGAAGCGTTAGCCAGTAAAACCCCAAATACTTCCTGGTTAGATACAGATAAGAAGAATCGACCATAAACAACATTTTCAGATTGTTACCGTTCTCTTTTCTTCTTTCTTTTCCTCTCTTCTATTACTTTTACTCACTTTCTCTCAAAAACACACATACGTACGCACGCACACTCACACGTGTAGGACGGTGGTGTGGAGTCGGGTTTCAGGCGGCCCCAGGGTGGGTCAGGGCCGGTCCACAGGCTGTACCAGATCAAAGGGAAGCGCAACATCCGTGCCAAGGAGGTGGTGCTGAGCTGGGAGAGCTTCAACAAGGGAGACTGCTTCATCCTGGACCTGGGAGAGGTGAGCTAGAGGGAGAGAGAGAGGGGGAGAGGTAAAAGGGGAGAGAAGGGGCAGGGGAGAGAGGGGGAGAGGTGACAGGGAGGTGGAGGGGGAGGGGGAGGGGTGAGAGCAAGGGTGGGGAGAACATGACATTGTTGCCTTGCCAAATCCAAATGTCCAATTTCCCCTCATTTAGTGATCAATAAAGTAGGCCTAATGAAATAAAAAAACATGTCTGTTTATGTCTTTAGACCATATTTTCGTGGATCGGCTCGCAGGCAAACATGTTTGAGAAGCAGAAGTCGCGTGAGATCGCTAGCCTGATCCGCGACACTGAGAGGCACGGTAAAGCACGCATCACTGACATCAGTGAGGGAGAGGAGACGCCGGAGATGCTCAAGGTAAAATGGCCGACATAGTCCTTTCCTCCCAAAGCAAATTAAAACAAAGTCACAGACCTAGAGACTTGTCAATCCTCTAATGTCTAAGCATATTTAGAGACTTTGATATTAAGGTATAGGAAGGTAATGGGTCTGTAGTTAGTCAGACATGTTACAATTTCTTCCATTCTGTCACAAACTAGTCTACTCACAAACACTTTTGTTTTGTGGACTGAGGTTGCTGACATGATGTTGAGGATCTAACTGACTTAAAAAATAAAAAATAAACCTCACCACAATCCATGTTCCACTCTGCCATGTGATTGACAGGTGCTGGGACCAATGGTAGAGCTGGCAGAGAGCACTCCAGAAGAGGACAGTCAAGCAGACGTCTCCAACTCCGCCTCCCTCTACAAGGTGGCTGGACATTACAATTCTATTATTAAACAGTGGTGTGTCTCATGAAATGTTCTATTGCATTACAACAGTACTATTGTAAATGGATAGCTCACCCCATTTGAGGTATTTTGGAACAGCACAGCTAGCTATACTTTGGGTCTCTTTTTTCCCCAAGAGCAAACAAGGTGAACTAGTTCACAAATGAACTAAAAGTCATGGCTGGTGTTGTTGTCCTCCACAGGTGTCCGATGCGACAGGTAAGATGAAGCTGACCAATGTCTCTGAAAAATGCCCATTTGCCAAGGACCTTCTGATGCGTGAAGACTGCTTTATTCTAGACAACGGGGCCAATGGAAAGATCTTCGTCTGGAAAGGTGAGGAAAACATGTGAACCTCAACTAACATATTTCTGCTCCATGAAATGTATCCCTAGAATAAGTTTTTCGATATCCAACTAGATATCCAGTGTCTCATTAAAAACAAATTTAATCAGTGTTTGTATTGAATAAAGTGAATTGACATTATCATGGTGAGACCTTACTGAGACCTCTATGGGTTAGACTGAGGTGAGACGTTATCCCACTTGTTATGATTGACAGGTATGGGAGCCAATGCAGAGGAGAAAAGGGAGGCCTTGAAAATGGCAGATGACTTCATCCAACAGATGAACTACCCCAGGATGAAAACACAGGTGAGTCAAGCATGATCTCACAAATGACAAAAACCCAGACATTATTTTCTTATTGTCCACCCATTAAGTCTACCCAGCAGCATAACGTCAGCAAGTGATAGCGTCATGATTTTATTATACCTGAAAACAGTAGAATTTGCATATTTAAGTCCAGTAAGTCAAATTCCATGTAAGTCTTCCTCCATTATAACATTGCACTGCGCAGTGTGTTGTGTAACCACCAGGTCATGAACCCAGTGTCATAAATGCTTTGTGTGTATATTGTAGGGTGGTTTATGTGTATATGATGCACTAGATAAACAGTTATGGCCGGGTAGTCAAATCTCTGCATTGTCTTACAGGTGGAGATTCTACCACAGGGGAGGGAGACGATCATCTTCAAGCAATTCTTCAACAACTGGAACTAAACTACAAGGGTTTTCAGAAAGGGGTCTCAATTAACTGTTGCACTCCTAAAATATAATGAAATAACAACCTGGAATATAAAAGGTCTCAATCAATGTTTAAAAGTCTTCTCATAAGGAGTGAAAAAATCTCAAATTCAAGAACATTTTTTTTTTTTTATATGTGTTTACTTATATGTATATATTTGTAAGGTACTGTACTCACAGACAACAACTGTTTAGTCATGCATAGGTCAAATTAACTCAAAATAATGAGAGCATTTATAATGATGTCACACCAAATGGATCCCTAAGTCACTACTACTGGTTCTGACTGGGAAGGAAAACATGTGCTCACTGGTCTTACTGGGCTCTGTTAGTGGTCTTATTTAAAGCCAAGATGATATTCCACAAAGCCTATAAAGTGAATTTGTTTGCTTTTTTTTTTTACATTTGTTTAAGAATTACAGGGACATATTCAAATAATACCTGTAGTAGATTATGAAAATAAATGGAAACTGAAAGAACCCGTACAGAGCGTGGCTTCGTCAACTCTCACAATGACATTGTCTGCGTTCCAAATGGCACCCTATTCCCTATATAGTGCACTACTTTTGACCAGGGTCCAAAAGGTCAAAAGTAGTGCCCTATGTAGGGAATAGGGTGCCATTTGGGACACAACCGTTGAGTGACTAAGTTTTTATTAACTGTGCCTATTCTCCCCTGTTTGTTTTCCTCACTGGAATAATCAATCCATTTTGACCTTTCACCTGCATGGTGAGAAGTTCCTTGGTTGTTTCACTTAACGGGTTAACCCCACCTACACCTGAGGGATTTAACCTTCCATTAACGTTAACCTCCAGGGGCTACTGTTGGGGTCGACAGAGATAGCCTATGTTTATGTTCTTAAAATGTGTATCTAGCTAATGACTATTGTCTTTGACTGGGGACTGATTGTCTGTCCTGAAGTGGAGGTGACTGTTGGTTTCTGTTGCAACCTGGAGATTATTAAGCTAATATTGACCTTTATTCCTTTGATGTGTGCGATCAACACTCAAAACTGTAAAAGGACCCCCTTCCAATACATGCACCCACACACTCACACTATTACGGGTCTTTAAGGCCCGCACAGACTGTACGATTTTGCCATCCCCAAACAACATTTCCACGTCGTGGGCAAATTCTTAGGTTGTAAACGATTGTCGGACATCTTGGCTCATTCAGTGTGACAGGGTCTAGGTCTGACAATTAAGTACCATTACGTGTGATTGTAGGCTCCAACAAAGTTCTGTCAGTGTCTGAAATGTTGAGCCTTTATCATGTGGTGTGGCTGATGTTACGAGCCTTTCCCGGTGACAAATAGGAACACCTCCGGCACTGAGTATGCACACAATAATACGATTGTTGTGAATAGTCCGATTATTAAAATAGTTTGATTTAAACATTTACTTGCTTTGCAAGAAAACGATTTCCTAATAATCTTGTTTACATGACACATCTGAAATCAGGTTACCTGATGGGACTTTGATAAATTCACAAAATCGCTAATCCAAATTAATGTTCTACCACAGCAACCATGTTATTTTTGGTAAGCATATTTGATTCTGACATATAAGGTTAGTAAAATGCATACTTTTAGTTTTTCCAAATTCAATTAACTTGTGCATAAGCATAGAGGAGGCTTGAGCTGCTGGTGCTGGCACATGTGCAGATCAAATGCACCGCTGCAGTTGATGCAGCCGCCTAAATCGGCTGACGTAGGTTCCCAAGCCAACCACAGAATGTGACGACCAAACTGAAGCAAATTGCACAATCTGTCCAGGTTGATCTCAAGAGTTTAATTTGGGAACATCGCACAGTGTGACATGTAATTATCGTAAAAGACTGAATCCGACGTACAGTTTGTATCATAAAAGACTGAATGCGACGTACAGTTTGTATCGTAAAAGACTGAATCCGACGTACAGTGTGGGAAGGCCTTAACCCCTTTCTGGGCCATTCATTACGACATTTCACCTGGCAAACCAACTATTAGACACTAATTCCCAGTTCTAACTATTGGTAAGTAATTCAGGTGTGATCATGACAGGTCAAGATGATGCATGACGCAAAGAACCATGCAAGCTCTCACCTTTGCATTCATATCTATCAAATTTATGATCGCTATTGCCTTTTGTCTTAGCAACAGCAGGGCAATACTAAGCAGCAACAAAGTTCAGATTGAGTTTGCCAACCAGGCAGATTTATGGTTGTTTATTCAGAAGAAGAGAGATACCAAAACTGTTAGGGCCTACATGAAGCTGTCCCAACAGCAGAGCTTTCTTTTCAGCACCATGGAGTGAATCCTTACCACCGCTACACCTGGCTATCAGCGGAGCCTTGTCTGGTAGCGAAACTGTTCATTCAGCCTAAATTACTGCCTTTAAAAAAAAATATAGCTGATATGGCTGACTTGCTTAAACAAATTTGGTTTCTACTGACAATTGAGATGTACAAACTATGGCATAAGGGGACGACAAGCGGATAAGGGGCAATCCGTAATTTCGATTAAGACGTTAATGAGCGAGCTAGGACAGATATAGACAATATAACTATTTGTTCAGCACTTTTGAAATGTACAGAGACAGAATTCAAAAGATGAACGGTTCTTACAGTATTCTCCCTGTACAGCAAGTCAGAACCGTAGGATAAACAAAGGATGCTTATATGCAGACAATGAAAGCTCTTACAATATTTGATGATTACATTTCTCTAAAGCAAGCTATAGGCTACATGTGCACCACCAATTCTGAAAAGTAGACACATTTACGAGGGGAAAGGGACCAAATTATTAGGGTGAGGCACATGGGCAACTAACAGCTTACTACACAACATACCCTTAGTATTACTTTTTTAGCTACAGTATACAGTTGAAGTCGGAAGTTTACATACACTTAGGTTGGAGTCATTAAAACTTGTTTTTCAACCACTCCACAAATTTCTTGTTAACAAACTATAGTTTTGGCAAGTCGGTTAGGACATCTACTTTGCGCATGACACAAGTAATTTTTCCAACAATTGTTTACAGACAGATTATTTCACTTATAATTCACTGTATCACAATTCCATTGGGTTAGAAGTTTACATACACTAATTTTACTGTGCCTTTAAACATCTTGGAAAATTCCAGAAAATTATGTCATGGCTTTAGAAGCTTTTGATAGGCTAATTAACATCATTTGAGTCAATTGGAGGTGTACCTGTGGATGTATTTAAAGGCCTACCTTCAAACTCGGTGCCTCTTTGCTTGACATCATGGCAAAATCAAAAGAAATCAGCCAAGACCTCAGAAAACAAATTGTAGACATCCACAAGCCTGGTTCATCCTTGGGAGCAATTTCCAAACGCCTGAAGGTACCACGTTCATCTGTACAAACACTAGTACACAAGTATAAACACCATGGGACCACGCAGCCATCATGCCACTCAGGAAGGAGACACGTTCTGTCTCGTTGAGATGAACGTACAGTGGGGGAAAAAAGTATTTGATCCCCTGCTGATTTTGTACGTTTGCCCACTTGCAAAGAAATTATCCATCTATAATTTTAATAGTAGGTTTATTTGAACAGTGAGAGACAGAATAACAACAAAAAAATCCAGAAAACGCATGTCAAAAATGTTATAAAATGATTTGCATTTTAATGAGGGAAATAAGTATTTGACCCCTCTGCAAAACATGACTTAGTACTTGGTGGCAAAACCCTTGTTGGCAATCACAGAGGTCAGACGTTTCTTGTAGTTGGCCACCAGGTTTGCACACATCTCAGGAGGGATTTTGTTCCACTCCTCTTTGCAGATCTTCTCCAAGTCATTAAGGTTTCGAGGCTGACGTTTGGCAACTCGAACCTTCAGCTCCCTCCACACATTTTCTATGGGATTAAGGTCTGGAGACTGGCTAGGCCACTCCAGGACCTTAATGTGCTTCTTCTTGAGCCACTCCTTTGTTGCCTTGGCCGTGTGTTTTGGGTCATTGTCATGCTGGAATACTCATCCACGACCCATTTTCAATGCCCTGGCTGAGGGAAGGAGGTTCTCACCCAAGATTTGACGGTACATGGCCCCGTCCATCATCCCTTTGATGCGGTGAAGTTGTCCTGTCCCCTTAGCAGAAAAACACCCCCAAAGCATAATGTTTCCACCTCCATGTTTGACAGTGGGGATGGTGTTCTTGGGGTCATAGGCAGCATTCCTCCTCCTCCTCCAAACACGGCGAGTTGAGTTGATGTCAAAGAGCTCCATTTTGGTCTCATCTGACCACAACACTTGTCACCAGTTGTCCTCTGAGTCATTCAGATGTTCATTGGCAAACTTCAGACGGGCATGTATATGTATTCTTGAGCAGGGGGACCTTGCGGGCGCTGCAGGATTTCAGTCCTTCACGGCGTAGTGTGTTACCAATTGTTTTCTTGGTGACTATGGTCCCAGCTGCCTTGAGATCATTGACAAGATCCTCCCGTGTAGTTCTGGGCTGATTCCTCACCGTTCTCAAATACTTTTTTCCCCCCACTGTACTTTGTTGCGAAAAGTGCAAATCAATCCTTGAACAACAGCAAAGGACCTTGTGAAGATGCTGGAGGAAACAGGTACAAAAGTATCTATATCCACAGTAAAATGAGTCCTAAATCGACATAACCTGAAAGGCTGCTCAGCAAGGAAGAAGCCACTGCTCCAAAACCACCATAACAAAGCCAGACTACGGTTTGCAACTGCACATGGGGACGAGGATCGTACTTTTTGGAGAAATGTCCTCTGGTCTGATGAAACAAAATGGAACTGTTTGGCCATAATGACCATCGTAATGTTTGGAGGAAAAAGGGGAGGCTTACAAGCCGAAGAACACCATCCCAACCGTGAAGCACGGGGGTGGCAGCATCATGTTGTGGGGGTGCTTTGCTGCAGGAGGGACTGGTGTACTTCACAAAATAGATGGGGAGGAAAATTAAGTGGGTATATTGAAGCAACATCTCAAGACGTCCGTCAGGAAGTTAAAGCTTGGTCGCAAATGGGTCTTCCAAATGGACAATGACCCCAAGCATACTTCCAAAGTTGTGGCAAAATGGCTTAAGGACAACAATAACTCAGTTACACCAGCTCTGTCAGGAGGAATGGTCCAAAATTCACCCAACTTATTGTGGGAAGCTTGTGGAAGGCTACCCGGAACGTTTGACCAAAGTTAAGCAGTTTAAAGGCAATGCTACCAAATACTAATTGAGTGTATGTAAACTTCTGACCCACTGGGAATGTGATGAAAGAAATAAAAGCTGAAATAAATCATTATCTAAACTATTATTCTGACATTTCACATTCTTAAAGTAAAGTGGTGATCCTGACTGACCTAAGCCAGGGAAATTTTACTATGATTAAATGTCAGGAATTGTGAAAAACTGAGTTTAAATGTATTTGGTTAAGGTGTATGTAAACGTTTTGGTGTTTTAGATGGGCATTCCTAAAATTACATTTCAGGCGACAGTGTAGGCTATACCTCAGTAATCACGGACCAACGCCTACGCCTTTTGGATGTATTTTAGGGGGTCGATCAGCTTTAATATTGCAGATAGATTGTGGCTTCCATCACTGTAATTGTCTGCATAATTTCCAATCCCCCATATATATTTTTTTATATTTTCCTTTATTATTTTCCCCTAACCCTATCAAGCCTCCCCAAATTGGTGTACACTAATGGGCAATAACACTTAGGCTTCTACTTCCAGCTTCTACATACTATATACATTTCATGGACACAGTGTATTTTACAATAGTTATCATTTGTTTGTTTTTAGTCCCATCCTTCAGCTCCCCTCAACCCCACCCATCTATCTCTGAACACCATCCAGTTTTGATTTCTATTTGCCATATATTTTCAACTTTGCTGTTCACAAAAGTTCTGAACCTATGTACATATTACGGACACAGTATATTTTACATTAGTTATCTTCTTGTTTTAAGTGCCACCCTTCAGCTCCACTCAACCCCTCCCATCTTTCTCTGAACACCATCCAGTTTTGATTTCTACTTGCCATGTATTTTTCAATTGTGCTGTTTCACAAAAGTTTGAACCTTTCTATTCGTTTCTACAGATTGTCAATTAAAGATAAAAATGTTTTTCTAAAAGTATTATTATATTATTGATCGATTGTCTATGACTTTTCAAATCACCCAGCAGTGCTATTTGCAGAGTTAGCTCCAGGTAAATGTTGCACATCTTCAGCAATTCCTGAACCTGCGACCAAAAACAAGCTACACATGGACAGTACTAAAACAAACGATAAAATGATTCTGTAAATCTGTCTGGACTTGATTTCCACGTACACCGGCGGCAGAATGGCCAGGACCGGCCCTGCATGCGGCCCAATTCTAATGTTTTTCCACTAATTGGTCTTTTGACCAATCACATCAGATCTTTGTACATCAGATATTTTTCAGACAGGTGAAAGTAAGCAGGTATGGTCTGATACAAACAAGTCCCGGCAAAATAAATAGTGGTGGTACGCCCAGTACCTTAAAACGTGAGCCTATCACAATTAACACAACATGCCAAGAGAACTATAGGCTATTACAGCATTATTTAACATTACCGCATGTCAGCCACATGAAAAATGAGCAAATTGACTTGAAACCGGATGGTGGTATATGCTCAAAATTGCGTAGTGGTTCGACGAGAACACTTACATTTGCCAAGGCGGAGATTAGTTGCCGAGACAACAGTGGACGTATTAATTTAGTCTACAAGTGTAGGCCTAATGTCAATTACAGAATGTCATTACGATACACGTAGGTGTTTTGTAACAGATGTCTCTTTCCATTCATCAAATTGCAAGTGCACAGTGCACTGTTGTGGTTTGGATGCTGGAATTATTTTGTGAGAGGATGAATGTGCGCGGGTAGCCTACAGGAGCAGCTTTTTGAAGTGAATGTTTGACAATCAGATGTTAACATCGTGACTGGCTGTGTTTATGCCACATTAAAAGGTAATGCATGATTAAAGTGATATGACAAATCTTTACTAGGCCTAGGCTACTAGGCACACAGAGATCATATATGAACTGAATATGGATTGTGTAGGCCTATGTAATTCTATGATTAAACCACAGGAGGTTGGTGGCACCTTAATTGGGGAGGGTGGGCTCGTGGTAAAGGATGGAGCGGAATCAGTGGAATGGTATCAAATACATCAAACACATGATTTACATGTGTTTGATGCCATTCCTTTTGCTCCGTTCCAACCATTATTAGGAGGCGTCCTCCCCTCAGCAACCTCCACTGGACACCTTGGCTATAAAAAAAAAAAGTGTGCTTGAGCTTGGGTGTCCCGTAAGGTAAGACATCTACTTTCACTCCTGTTTTCAGAGCTGATCTGATTGGTCAAAAGACCAATTAGTGGAAAAAAGATCAGAATTGGTCTGCCTGTGTAAACGGAGCCAAAGATGGTAATTCTGTGTCACTTTATGTAATCAACGTGTGACCCCTTATCGCTAGACTAGAATCTCACGCGCTCTCCTCATGGTAAAGCCAATATGGATTTCTGGGAAGGTAGACTGATTATACTTCCAGAACGATCCCCCCCCCCCCCTCGCTTTGCCAATCACCATAAAAGGTCCAAAGATCAAACCACCTCAGCATGTAACAAAAACAGTAGCTGAGCAGGGTTTGCCGTCCAGTCTTACCACCACCACCAAGACTGCGCACCAGCCCGACCTACACGCATAGGGTAGAATTTTGAATTTGGGGATTTTTTATCTCAAATGTTTTATTCTTTATAATTTCATCCAACGTAATGATACAGCCATTGCTGTAGTTTTCATTATGATGTAGATTATATTTCTCTATTGAAGTAATTTTCATAGCTTCAACAACTGCATCTGGCATTGGTCTTAGATCTGCGTTTAGATTTTGTGTAGATATTTCATACCATTGTACTGTATATTCAAAGCTTGCTAGTGGACTTTCAGTTTTTAATTAGGTTGTGCCATTTTGTAAAATTCAACATGTGGATACATAGTAATATCCTCAGTGGCCTCATTGTCAAATGGAATATTTTGTAAGGAGTCTAATTTGTCCATACAGGACTAAGGATGGAATCTTTCAAGATGAAGAGCATTCTGAAGGTGTCTAGTAAGTATTTTTCCCTATTAACAGTATTATATGTATATATTATAATATATGTTATACATTATTGTCTTATACATATATACAAAGCCTTCGGAAAGTATTCAGACCCCTTGACTTTTCCCACATTTTGTTAGGTTACACCTTATTCTAAAATTGATTAAATCATGTTTTCCCCCTCATCAATCTGCACACAATACCCCATAATGACAAAGCAAAAACAGGTTTTTAGACTTTTTGCTAATTATATATCACGTTTACACAAGTATTCAGACCCTTTACTCAATACTTTGTCGAACCACCTTTTGCAGAGATTACAGCCTTGAGTCTTCTTGGGTATAACGCTACAAGCTTGGCACTCCTGTATTTGGGGAGTTTCTCCCATTCTTCTCTGCAGATCCTCTCAAGCTCCATCAGGTTGGACATTTGCTGCACAGCTATTTTCAGGTCTCTCCAGACATGTTCGATCAGGTTTAAGTCCAGGCTCTGGCTGGGCCACTCCTGCATTGTCTTGGCTGTGTGCTTAGGGTCGTTGTCTTGTTGGAAGGTGAACGTTTGCCCCAGTCTGAGGTTGTGAGTGCTCTGGAAGTTTTCATCAAGGATCTCTCTGTACTTTGCTTTGTTCATCTTTGCCTCGATCCTGACTAGTCCAGTCTTTGCTGCTGAAAAACATCCCCACAACATGATGTTCCCACCACCATGCTTCACTGTAGGGATGGTGCCAGGTTTCGTAAAGATGTGACGCTTAGCATTCAGGCCAAATAGTTTATCTTGGTTTCATCAGATCAGAGAATCTTGTTTGTCATGGTCTGAGAGTCTTTAGGAGCCTTTTGGCAAACTCCAAGTGCACTGTCATGTGCCTTTTACTGAGGAGTGGCTTCCGTCTGGCAATTCTACCATAAAGGCCTGATTGGTGGAGTGCTTCAGAGATGGCTGTCCTTCTGGAAGGTTCTCCTATCTCCACAGAGGACCAGCGGGTACTTGGTCACCTCCCTGACCAAGGCCCTTCTCCCCCGATTGCTCAGTTTGGCTGGGCGGCCAGCTCTAGGAAGAGTCTTGGTGGTTACAAACTTCTTTCATTTAAGAATGATGCAGACCCTTGTGTTCTTGGGGACTGTCAATGCTGCATAAATATTTTGGTACCCTTCCCCAGATCTGTACCTCGACACAATCCTGTCTCGGAGTTCAATGGACAGTTCCTTCGACCTCATGGCTTAGTTTTTGATCTGACATGCACTGTCAACTGTGGGACCTTTTATAGACAGGTGTGTGCCTTTCCAAATCATGTCCAATCAAGTGAATTTACCATGAGTGGACTCCAAGTTGTAGATACATTTCAAGGATGATCAATGGAAACAGGATGCACCTAAGCTCAATTTCGGGTCTTATAGCAAAGGGTAAAAAAAAATTGTTGTTGACTTTTTAAATGTATTCAATTTTAGATTAAGGTTGTAACGTAACAAAATGTGGAAAAAGTCAAGGGGTCTGAATACTTTCCCAAAGGCACTGAATATATGTGATCATATACAAATGTAAGCAAGGTTTGAAATTATTATGTTTTAGTCAAATATTATATATTTTTGGGCATCTTGTGGTCAGTTTGCAATCTACATATTATTGGTAATTATGTTCCAGCCCCCTGACCTTCCACTCAAGAAAAAATCAGCCCGTAGCTGAATCTATACTGAACAAAAATAGAAACGCAACATGCAACAGTTTCAAAGATTTTACTGAGTTACAGTTCATATAAGGAAATTGGTCAATTAAAATAAATAAATTAAGCCAAAATCTATGGATTTCACATGACTGGGAATACAGATATGCATCTGTTGGTCCCAGATACCTTAAAAAAAGGTAGGGGCATGGATCAGAAAACCAGTCAGTATCTTGTGTGACCACCATTTGCCTCATGCATCACGACACATCTTCACATAAGAGGCGACATCGGGATGCTGGCCTTCTAGGCAGATTTGCAAAGAAAAAGCAATATCTCAGACTGGCCAATAAAAATAAAAGATTAAGATGGGCAAAATCAAACAGACGCTGGACAGGAGAACTCTCGGAACTCCCGGAGTCGCCTCTTCATTGTTGACGTTGAGACTGGTGTTTTGCGGGTACTATTTAATGAAGCTGCCAGTTGAGGACTTGTGAGGCGTCTGTTTCTCAAACTAGACACTCTAATATACTTGTCCTCTTGCTCAGTTGTGCACCGTGGCCCCCCACTCCTCTTTCTATTCTGGTTAGAGCCAGTTTGTGTTGTTCTGTGAAGGGAGTAGTACACAGCGTTGTACGAGATCTTCAGTTTTTTGGCAATCTCTCGCATGGAATAGCCTTCATTTCTCAGAACAAGAATAGACTGACGAGTTTCAGAAGAAAGTTATTTGTTTCTGGCCATTTTGAACCTGTAATCGAATACACAAATGCTGATGCTCCAGATACTCAACTATTCTAAAGAAGGCCAGTTTTATTGCTTCTTTAATCAGGACAACAGTTTTGAGCTGTGCTAACATAATTGCAAAAGGGTTTTCTAATGGTCAATTAGCCTTTTAAAATGATAAACTTGGATCAGCTAACACAACGTGCCATTGGAACACAGGAGTGATGGTTGCTGATAATAGGCTTCTGTACATAGGCTTCTGTACGCCTATGTAGATATTCCATAAAATAAATCTGCCGTTTCCAGCTACAATAGTCATTTACAACATTAACAATGTCTACACTTTATTTCTGATCAATTTGATGTTATTTTAATGGACAAAAAATTGCTTTTCTTTCAAAAACAAGGACATTTCTAAGTGACCCCAAACTTTTGAACGGTAGTGTATGTAACCTTTGTTTAGAACTACAGTATTTTGAATCGCATGCCAATATATTAAATGTGACTACATGGATAATTATCTATTGTTCTAATATGGATAATTAATGGATTCCAAAATGGTATTAAATCTTTATCTAATCAGATAGATCACAATCGTCCAAAAGTTAGGCAATCATCAAATACAAGCATCGATCAATGGATTTTTTGAACATTATCTACTACCATCTATCTACCTTATCCATTCATAGGACTTGGCCGCTTCGTAATAATTAACAATGCACAATAGAGCGAATAGTTACTATTTTAAGTCCAATGCAGACGTTTTTTGTTTTTATCTCAATATCAAATCATTTCTGGTAACAATTACTGTGATTGTTTTCCATTAAAATGCTCAATTTTTTTTATAAATAGCTTCTTCCCACTGGGTACACACAAGTTGAATCAACGTTTTTTTCCACGTCATTTCACAGAATTACGTTGAACCAACATGTAATAGACATTGAATGGACTTCTGTGTCCAGTGGGTTAACAAAGAGCAATTTCTCAAGCAAAAATGTTGACAGGACCGTTTGGAAGTGGTCTGTGGGAAGGGGAAAACTGAAAACTAGCTGTTAAAACTAGCTCTCTTTCTTATTGGTCTATTAACTAATTTACGGCCTGGTGATGTCACCAGCAGGCCAAAACTCCATCCCACCACAACAGGCTGAAATTTCAGGCGGTCTTTTCAAACAGCTCTTACACTAAAATGACATTATCACAATCTTCCCAATTTCACAGTATTATTCCAACTTCATAGTGTGGAAATATATACTGCTCAAAAAAATAAAGGGAACACTTAAACAACACAATGTAACTCCAAGTCAATCACACTTCTGTGAAATCAAACTGTCCACTTAGGAAGCAACACTGATTGACAATACATTTCACATGCTGTTGTGCAAATGGAATAGACAACAGGTGGAAATTATAGGCAATTAGCAAGACACCCCCAATAAAGGAGTGGTTCTGCAGGTGGGGACCACAGACCACTTCTCAGTTCCTATGCTTCCTGGCTGATGTTTTGGTCACTTTTGAATGCTGGCGGTGCTTTCACTCTAGTGGTAGCATGAGAAGGAGTCTACAACCCACACAAGTGGCTCAGGTAGTGCAGCTCATCCAGGATGGCACATCAATGCGAGCTGTGGCAAGAAGGTTTGCTGTGTCTGTCAGCGTAGTGTCCAGAGCATGGAGGCGCTACCAGGAGACAGGCCAGTACATCAGGAGACGTGGAGGAGGGCGTAGGAGGGCAACAACCCAGCAGCAGGACCGCTACCTCCGCCTTTGAGCAAGGAGGAGCAGGAGAATCACTGCCAGAGCCCTGCAAAATGACATCCAGCAGGCCACAAATGTGCATGTGTCTGCTCAAACGGTCAGAAACAGACTCCATGAGGGTGGTATGAGGGCCCGACGTCCACAGGTGGGGGTTGTGCTTACAGCCCAACACCGTGCAGGACGTTTGGCATTTGCCAGAGAACACCAAGATTGGCAAATTCGCCACTGGCGCCCTGTGCTCTTCACAGATGAAAGCAGGTTCACACTGAGCACATGTGACAGACGTGACAGAGTCTGGAGACGCCGTGGAGAACGTTCTGCTGCCTGCAACATCCTCCAGCATGACCGGTTTGGCGGTGGGTCAGTCATGGTGTGGGGTGGCATTTCTTTGGGGGGCCGCACAGCCCTCCATGTGCTCGCCAGAGGTAGCCTGACTGCCATTAGGTACCGAGATGAGATCCTCAGACCCCTTGTGAGACCATATGCTGGTGCGGTTGGCCCTGGGTTCCTCCTAATGCAAGACAATGCTAGACCTCATGTGGCTGGAGTGTGTCAGCAGTTCCTGCAAGAGGAAGGCATTGATGCTCTGGACTGACCCGCCCGTTCCCCAGACCTGAATCCAATTGAGCACATCTGGGACATCATGTCTCGCTCCATCCACCAACGCCACGTTGCACCACAGACTGTCCAGGAGTTGGCGGATGCTTTAGTCCAGGTCTGGGAGGAGATCCCTCAGGAGACCATCCGCCAACTCATCAGGAGCATGCCCAGGCGTTGTAGGGAGGTCATACAGGCACGCGGAGGCCACACACACTACTGAGCCTCATTTTGACTTGTTTTAAGGACATTACATCAAAGTTGGATCAGCCTGTAGTGTGGTTTTCCACTTTAATTTTGAGTGTGACTCCAAATCCAGACCTCCATGGGTTGATAAATTGGATTTCCATTTATTATTTTTGTGTGATTTTGTTGTCAGCACATTCAACTATGTAAAGAAAAAAGTATTTAATAAGATTATTTCATTAATTCAGATCTAGGATGTGTTATTTTAGTGTTCCCTTTATTTTTTGGAGCAGTGTATATAAAACACAGGAAATCACATTTTTGACTGCACTGGGCCTTTAAGCAATAACTCATTTGATTTAATTAAATCTGACGTAAAGTTAAATGTATTCGCTTAGTTAAATCTGACTCCTCTTCCACTATAATCTAATTTTATCACTATTCCACCTCCAGAGCTTAACTCCCAGCTGAAGTTGGAGAGCTCTACCCAGAGTCAATCCATTGGGGCGGTGCGCTGGAACCTTCCTGAAGAGGACCTCCAGGCCCACAGCTCAGCCCCTACCAGCCCCCGCAAGAGCAGTACCCCCTCCACACGTCGCTCATCGGTAGGCGACACACATGCACGCACACCTCCATCCACTCACAGCATCACATCAGCATCCAGTCCATCCCAAACTCTTCCTGTTAAATTGTCTACTCTTTTACCTGTATATGTTCCTTTGTACTGTTTTTCTACCTTTACCTGCCTACCTGTTCATACTGTATGTGTGTGTGTGTGTGTGTGTGTGTGTGTGTGTGTGTGTGTGTGTGTGTGTCTCTTGTAGCAACACCCTCATCAGAATGGCATGAAGAACCTGCGCAGTCTGCAGGAATGTGTCCGCTTCATCAACCACTGGAAGGAGCAGGTGGCCCAAGTCTGCAAGGTACAGTAGGACCCTGAAAGGGGGAGAGAGAGAGAGGGGGGGGAAGATATATATCTATAGAAAGAACAAGGGAGGAGGGAACAAAAGCAGTAACTGAGAAAGTTCAGAGGTAGAAATGTATTTCCAAAGTTAGTATGATAGTATTAGTGAGTGTTATTTTGTCCCTTATTTGTATTAATGCAAAATGTGCGGTGAAGGAAAAATAGTAGGCCCGGCTTAGAGGGGCTGGTGTCGGGTCACTAGGAAACTTCCCATTTTGAATTTATTTGATGCCTAGTTGTTTTGGCCTTTTTGCAGTTTTTTTTGTGTGTGAATCAAACCTATATTACACACAAAATCCCAAGCTGTACTTTGTCAATGGAGACCACAGAATTTCTACAACATTGCTTTGACATTAAGATGATTGAGATGAGATAGCTATGCACACTATTGACAATGTACAGTATGGTATTGACCTGGTTGCTGTGTTGTCTTGTTGCAGAGTGGCAGTGATGCGGGGAAGGGAACCAGTAAAGGAGAGACCCCTGTGGAACTGAAAACAGAACGCAGTCTGGAAGAGAGCAGGAAACTCATTGTGCTGTGGGCCAATGAGCTCAACAGTGTCGACAAGGTCGAGAAAAAAACTAATACTGACTTTTTTTTGTGTACTCTTAAATGTTCGCTTGAAGTATCATAACTATCAATTAATCAAATGTATTTATAAAGCCCTTTTTACATCAGCGGATGTCACATAGTGCTATACAGAAACCCAGCCTAAAACCCCAAACAGCAAGCAACGCAGATGTAGAAGCACAGTGGCTATGACAAACTCCCTAGAAAGGCAGGAACCTAGGAAGAAACCTAGAGAGGAACCAGGCTCTGAAGGCTGGCCAGTCCTCTTCTGGCTGTGCCGGGGGGAGATAGTACATGGCCATTAAGGTCAGATTGTTCTTCAAGATGTTCAAACGTTCATAGCTGACGAGCAGGGTCATTCAGAGGTCGAGACAGCAGAGAGAGAGAGTCAAAAACAGTAGGCCCGGGACAAGGTAGCATGTCCGGTGAACAGGTTAGGGTTCCATAGTCGCAGGCAGAACAGTTGAAATTGGAGTAGCAGCACGACCAGGTGGACTGGGGACAGCCAGGAGTCATCAGGCCAGGTAGTCCTGAGGCATGGTCCTAGTGCTCAGATCGTCCGGAAGGGGATGGAGAGAGAAAATAAGAGGGAGCATGCTTCAATTCACACAGGACACCATAACCAGCTATTTTAAGTCAATTGATTCATAAGTAAATTATGTTGAATTTGACTGAAAACCTTCAACTGTGTTCCTCTGTGCCTCCTCAGCTGGCGAAGGCTAGGCCCTGGGTGCAGGAGAGATGTGAGAAGGAGGAGGAAGAAGAAGAAAACAAGGATGGTGAGAAAGACCCCGATGAGGAAGTGCAGCAGAGGATCATGGAGTGGGCCAAGGAGCTGCAAAGAGCCTCAGAGGTGAGAGGTCAGGGGTGACAGGTCAAGGTCAAGGGTACAAATGTATATGAGAAACAAAGGGACACTAACGAGGATGGAAATGGGGGAAAAACTGTGTTCCAAACTGATAGCAATTTGTATAACCTAGCTTTCAAATAGCCTGGGTTAACTGCTATCTGCAGATTTGCTACCAAATAGATACCATTTAGCATAAGGGCTAAAAAGTTGAAAAAATGTGATAGGAGACTGATAGAGATGACTTGGTATTAACGTCTGTCTGGCTATGTGTCTGTCTACACAGAGTTGTGGGGTGCAGAGCAATGAGCTAGGCAATGTTCTGCGTCTGCTGGGTCTGAGGAAGAAGAGACTGATCAACCTCCTGCCCTTACTAGAGTTCATTACTTGGTCACTGCTCAAAGAGGACTGCAAGGTGAGACGACACACACACACACACACACAAAACAAAAAAACACACAAAAACACACAAGCAAACACAAAAACATACACACCTCCCCAAAAAAGGAGGAAAAAAGCTGTAAAAGCGGTCAGATTAGTAGTTTATTAGAGCTCTTCTCATAAAACATAACTCAGAATGTTATGTACAACTTCTTCTTTTCTGAAGTCGTACACTTGCCTGAATCCATTGTAATTAGCAATATTCCCTCTTAAATGTAGATTGAGAATCAGCTATACAGTTATGTAGTCTACATAATCAAATATGCATACAGTGCCTTTAGACTCGAGGTACACCTGATTTGGGGAGTTTCTCCCATTCTTCTCTGCAGATCCTCTCAAGCTTTGTCAGGTCACCACACAGCTATTTGCAGGTCTCTCCAGAGATGTTCGATCGGGTTCAAGTCCGGGCTCTGGCTGGGCAACTCAAGGACATTCAGAAACTTGTCCCGAAGTCACTCCTGCATTGTCTTAGCTGTGTGCTTAGGGTTGTTGTCCTGTTGGAAGGTGAATCTTCGCCCCAGTCTGAGGTCCTGAGCGCTCTGGAGCAGGTTTTCATCAAGGATCTCTCTGTACTTTGTTCCGTTCATCTTTCCCTCGATCCTGATTAGTCTTCAAGTCCCTGCAAGCTGAAAAACATCCCCACAACATGATGCTGCCACCACCATGTTTCACCATAGAGATGGTGCCCGGTTTCCTCCAGAAGTGACGCTTGGCATTCAGGCCAAAGAGTGCAATCTTGGTTTCATCAGACCAAAGAATCTTGTTTCTCATGTCCTTTTGGTGCCTTTTGGCAAACTCCAATCGGGCTGTCGTGCATTTTACTGAAGAGTGGTTTCCGTCTGGCCACTCTACCATAAAATGCCTGATTGGTGGAGTGCTGCAGAGATGGTTGTCCTTCTGGAAGGTTCTCACATCTCTACAGAGGAACTCTGGAGCTCTGTCAGAGTGACCACCGGGTTCTTGGTCACCTCCCTGACCAAGGCCCTTCTCCCCTGATTGCTCAGTTTGGCCGGCTCTAGGAAGAGTCTTGGTGGTTTCAAACTTCTTCCATTTAAGAATGATGGAGGCCACTGTGTTCTTGGGGAAATTCAATGTTGCAGAAATGTTTTGGTACACATCCCCAGATCTGTGCCTCGACACAATCCTCTCTCAGAGCTCTACGGACAATTCCTTCGACCTCATGGCTTGGCTTTTGCTCTGACATGCACTGTCAAGTGTGTGCCTTTCCAAATCATGTCCAATCAATTAAATTTACCACAGGTAAAGTTGTAGAAACGTCTGAAGGCTGATCAATGGAAACAGGATGCACTTCGAGCTCAATTTCAAGTCTCATAGCAAAGGGTCCGAATACTTTTTTAATTAGCAAAAAAACAGTTTTCGCTTTGTCATTATGGGTTATTGTGTGTAGATTAACGAGGGAAAAAATGTATTTAATCAATTTAAGAATACGGCTGTAACGTAACAAAATGTGGGAAAAGGGAAGGGATCTGAATACTTTCCGAATGCGCTGTATACCATTTGAGCTCACAGTAATATGATGGAAATGAAACTATTAAAGACAATTCTTTACCTACATTCATACACTTTGTCTGTGTTCCTATTTTCAGGGTGGCATTTCTCAGCTGTGGCTGTCAGCAAAGCAGCGCACCTGGAAGGCAGGCACTCCAAGATACATCCCTAACTCAGTGTGGAACTGGATGATCAGTGCATCAGGTATCTATCCGTCTATTTGGACACATGCTTTAATATGAACTATTAATTTAAAAAAAAGAATCACAGAAAATTTGAATGAATAAAAGTATACATTTAAAGCATTTTCATACATTTTGCCCAAACCTTAAACTACAACAAAATATTGGTACTACTAGGATAGAAAAGAGGAAGAGTGGAAAATGGATGACAGAATGTTATTTAAAATGGTGAAAGTAAAACATGTGTCGCACATTTTCAAAAAGTTGTCAATTCTCTCCTCCCTGTAGCCGATGTGACCTTTGACCCCATGACCAACCACCTGTGGCTCCAGCTCTCAGATGACCACCGCAAGGTCCAGGAGGGCATGTCTGAGTCCAATCTGCCATTCAGTCCCCAGCGCTTCGACGCCTGGCCTGGCGTGCTGGGCTGGGAGGGATACGCCTCCGGACGGCACTACTGGGAAGTAGACATAGCCAACAACGGCTACTGGCGGGTCGGCCTGACCACGGCGAGTGCCAAACGCCACGGCCGCTTCCCCATGAGCCCCCAGACGGGCTACTGGACCCTGTGGCGCAGCATGCACCAGTTCTACGCCTGTACCAAGCCTGAGACGCCCCTGCCCCTGGGTCTTGTGGCCCGCCGGATGGGGATCTATCTAGATTACGAGGAAGGACAGATCTCCTTCTACAACGCAGAGACCAAGACGCACATCTATACATTCACAGGCACGTTCAAGGAGAAGCTATACCCGGTGTTTGCCCCGCTGGACGGACGCGCACTCATCACCATCATCTCGCCACACAAGGTCTCTACACTTTGAAGACATCATGGGTCTTTGGTTCAGAGATTCTCCCCAACATATGCTGACTACAGACCTGGTTTTCCTTTGCCTTTCAATCACTGGCTTATTTGGACTTGGAAAACCAGGTGTGTGGAGTGGACTCTGGTTAATCAATAAGATTCATTGATCAATGAAGTACCAAGAATAAGAGAAAACCATTGGAGAAGAGTTTGACCCGCAAAGACACTTTGACCCGCAAAGACTTGGGTTGAGCTTGGGTTTGCCCTGTTTCGACAACAGTTGGCCTAGACACTTCTGTATGGATCTTAAGAGCTGTATGGGAAGAAGCAAATAGGCAACGTCATACCCTAAAATAAAACAAATGAATTTGACAAGCTAGATTTAAACAGTACATGTCTGAAAAGCCCCCCCATTTTAATACGTAAAAAAATGTATCTAAATACTGTATATAAATTGCATTATAATACTGAAACAGCTTGCTAAATGGAAGATGGGAAATGTATACTGAGGAAATCTAACTACAATATATCTATATATTGCAGTGTATCTATTTACCTATATACAGTATCTATACCTTATGTCTTTATATATTTATGCACTTTCATAATATGTATACAGTGCCTACAGAAAGTATTTACACCCCTTGACTTTTTCCACATTTTGTTGTGTTATAGCCTGAATTTGAAATTGATTAAATTTCGATTTGTCACTGGCCTACACTCAATACAACACAATGTCAAAATGGAATTATGCTTTTAGAAATGTTTACAAATTAATAAAAAATGAAAAGCTTGAGTCAATATGTATTCAACTCCTTTGTTATGGCAAGCCTAAATAAGTTCAGGAGTAAGAATTTGCTTAACAACTCACATAATAAGTTGCATGGACTCTGTGTGCAATAATAATGTTTTTTGAATGACTACCTCATCTCTCTACCCCACACATACAATTATCTGTCAGGTCCCTCAGTCGAGCAGTGAATTTCAAACATATTTACCCACAAAGACGAGGGAGGTTTTCCAATGTCTAGCAAAGAAGGGCACCTATTGGTAGATGGGTAAAAAACAGGCAGACATTTAATATCCCTTTGAGCATGGTGAAGTTATTAATTCAACTTTGGATGGTGTATCAATACACCCAGTCACTACAAAGATACAGGTGTCCTTCCTATCTCAGTTGCCGGAGAGGAAGGAAACCGCTCAGGGATTTCACCATGAGGCCAATGATTACTTTAAAACAGTTACAGAGTTGAATTGCTGTGATAGGTGAAAACTGAGGATGGATCAACAACATTGTAGTTTCTTCATAATAATAACATAATTGACAGAGTAAAAAGAAGGAAGTCTGTACAGAATAAAAATATTCCAAAACATGCATTCTCTTTGCAACAAGGCACTAAAGCAATACTGCAAAGAATGTGGCAAAGCAATTAACTTTTGCACTGAATACAAAGTGTTATTTTTGGGGCAAATCCAATACAGCACATAACTGAGTAGCACTCTCCATATTTTCAAGCATAGTTGTGGCTGCATCATAATATGGGTATGCTAGTAATCGTTAAGGACAAAAAGGATAAAAAAGAAACGGAATGGTGCTAAGCACAGGCAAAATCCTAGAGGAAAATCTGGTTCAGTCTAGCTTTCCACTAGACACAGGGAGATTAATTCACCTTTTAGCAGGACAATAACCTAAAACAAGGCCAAATCTTCACTGGAGTTGCTTACCAAGAAGACTGTGAATGAGTGGTCGAGTTACCGTTTTGACTTAAATCTATTGGAAAATGATCCAATTATCAGCATTTAACTGCTTGTAAGAGGGAAATGTATTTAATTGAATTACATTGACATCATAACCTTATGATTAAGAATTATTCTTCCTAAATAAGAGGCAGCCTCTTTAACGTGCTAAAACTCTGATTGTGAAAGAAGCACACATTTCTTGACAGTTCTGCATTTTACAAAAATAACACTCAGTTTATAATTGTCTAGGGAGCATATGAAGGTCACATGACATTTTCTATGCGTATCACTCTGCATATGTGAACTCTAAGTGAGAGTGCTGCATAGCGCAAGTGTGGTTGTTAGAATACTGTACATAAACAGCTCTATCATGTTGTAGATGTGCTCTGACACCTACAGTATCACTGTACAACCCCACCCATAGCAATGATGGTGTGATCACCCATCCCTCCAGGCTCATGTGAAATAACAAACATTGAAAACAACACCGTGGATACCAATAAACAAATGCTGAACAGGAGGAAAGTTAAACATAAGACGTGACAAATGATTGAAAGAGATAATAACATATACAGGAGAGGTCAAAAACATAATACTGTTATGCATACGGTAATACAACCCTACAATATCTACAAGGGACATAAGTACAGTATGTTTATTTTCATTCACTGTGAAGTCCTTAGTAGTGGTTTATGATCTTGAATGGGTTTCACACAAGTGGACAGATACTGGGGTTATTTGTTACCTGGCATCCAGGCCAACGCCTCTCTCACACACACCCAGGGTCCATATGTCTCACAGTCCACAGCAAATAGACTCACACCCCCCCTCAGGTCTGCACAGACCCTACGCTCCGAGTCCAACAACCCTGTTGGCTCATCTTATTCTTTCCCACTCTCCTCTCCTCAGATTGAGTTATCACAAAAAGACATACCTCAATCTACGTTACATCGTTTGCTCTCTCACACAAACGCTCTCTTTTTGTATCCCTCCCTCTCCTCATTATACCATCTTAGTGTGCTCCTCTATGGCAGGCAGGCTGGCGTTGCACTGCTGACGTAACTCAGAGCTCTCCCTCCACTTCCTGTTCTCCTCCAGGCCCACAGAGAAGAAGTAGCAACGCCCCCACCACCACAGCCACCGTTCTGGACACAGCCTGCATCTGGAGTCTACACGATAGGGGGAGAGGATGGTATGTAAGGCAGACAGGGCAGGGACAAGATAGCTAAAGCATAGGATGCCACATAGAAGCATGTTGGTTTAGGATTGAAAGGTTTATAGGAATCACTAGAAGAACCAACAGGTCGCAGTCATCAAAACCTGTTGGCTACTCCTATATTTACAATGTATTTTGACTTTAAGAGTCAATAGATCATAATATAGTCAACTGACTTATCTGAAATAGATTGAGTGCATGTGAATCTGTTTGTTTAGGGTGGAGCGGGCCTGTAAAGTACAGAATGAGTGTTCTCATACATGAAGAGACCTACTCATGAAGAGTCATAAAATGGGACAGTGATAGTGATAAGCACCGTGAGTGACAATGTGAAGCATGGTGGTGACTCTGTGGATGTTCGCTTGGCGCTGATGCTGTTGCTCCACTGGCTCTGTTCCGAGTGCCGTAGCTTTTAGAACTAATGAGGGAATATTAGAAATACAAACAAATTACAAGATGAAATTGTGTTATTATAGGAGTTTAACATCTAAACAATGCTTTTTGATTTAGGCACTGTGATAGCAACTGTACTAAATGTTTTTGTTGTGGTTGTAATTATTGATGCATGACAACAAGTGAAGGAAATGACAGATAGGGAAGTCATATTAAAAGTGTATATACAGGTTGTAGTCTAGGCTTTAGTGTAGTAGGCTATGTAAAAGATACATGGGTAAATTGTCTGAATACTGAGAAAGGCTAGAGCCAATAGAAGTGCTTTGACAAGAAGAACCGTGACCAACATAATGGCTATTTGAAAACCCAGTCGGTTTCTTTGGCAGCACTGTCTACCTGCAAAGACCAGCAAATAGTCACATAAATCATCCAATTTATCTCAGTACAGGATTCATCATTAATATCCACACTACAAAAAAATACATTTATTTGGTTGAGAATTTTAATTAGATGCAGTTTCTGCTTAGCCAAACCATTATCATTGTCATGTATGGTGGAAATATTAAGAGATTATGTTATAATACTGTTATTGCATCAAAGGGTTGTTTTATGCAATGGAATAGGGTTCTATTAGTACTCGCTTATCTGTGTCTGTGTGACCTGAGAGGAGTCTTTGAGGCTCAATGCTGACAATTGATTTCTGAATGGCTTGGTGATAAAAACCTAAAAACGGCATTCCATAGCATGAGTTGGTGTTTGTGTATTATGAGGTACCAGGAAGAGATGGCTCGGGTAAGGATAATGAGGGGAACCTTGTTTTTGGGGGCCAGACCCTGGTTTCCACACAATGAAAACAGTCTTCACAGCAGATACTGTCTGCTGTGAATAATTAATATCTTTCATACAAATTCTAACCTTGTGACCCACTCCATACATCTGTTGTTTGACATGTAGAATAAGGAGGTGTATATTTGCTATAACATATATTTGTATTCTACAGATTGATTTTGTGCTGACATTCTCTGGGCTTCTTAGTGAAGTTTCCATTCCACTCATTGGAACTCTGGCTGTCTTTTCATTGTTTTTACTCATACATAGTCTCAAAAACTTCTGAGCTCTCAAGGGCTTTCAGTGTACACTCCTTCCCTTCCTCTGATTCTAAGGGACTCATTTTAAGAATTAATTATACAATTAGTTGTATAAAATCAGGTTTGTTTAAATCTACCTGTTAGAAGACTGTTGACAATTAAATTGTTCATCAATGATATTGTATTAATTTATGTCAGCATTAGGAAATTGAAAAGGAATGAAAAAAACAACATTGTCTTTGTCCCCCAAAAAGTTTTATTATGAACTTTGGAACAAGGTGTCTTGTTATTAAGTCAATTCCATTTTGTCTTAACAGTAGTAATAAACAATTCATTGTACACAATTCAGAAAAGATAAACAATAAAAATAACTCAAACATCTTTCAGGAGGCCCATGCAACTTTTAGTTGTCCTTTCTCAATCAAGAGTCCCAAACTACTCCCCAATGTAGAACGTTGTTGACATGGGCCTCCTCGCAGAGGTAGTAGACAGGCTTTCTCACTGAAGTTGTAAACAGGGGCCTCCTCGACGAGGTCAACATGGTTCTCCTCAAGGAGGTTGTTGACAAAGGTCTCCATGTGGAGATAGAAGTCTGGGCCTCCTCACATGTAGGTGGTTAGCTTGGGCCTCCTCGTGGAGGTAGTTAGTCTGGGCCTGCTCGCAGAGATAGTTGTCACAGAGGCCCTTGGTCTTGGACCTATTTGATTCCCTGAGGACGGTGCAGGAGGCAGGCCAGGAAGCAGCACACCGATCCGGGCAGGGTGCACCACCCTCAGGTAATGGAACGCCATCCCCTTGTCCATCAGACAGCAGACACGTTCGCTGCAGAGGTAGTGGTAGGGCCTGGTAGGAGGGGTTGGGTGTGTCCCCTCGCTTGCGGAGGCTGGAGTGGACGTCGGAGAGGGTGTCGGCACACTCGAGAACCTAGAGCCGTTGGCTAGGTGGGGCTGGAAAGAGTGATGTAACGCTGGCTGGGGATCTGGTGGGGAGAGGGAATGAGGGTGCTCAAGGCTTATAGGTCACAATAACAGTATAGGTGAAAAGCACAGGAAATATAAAACTCCTACCGATAACAGTTATCTCTAACAATCACGTGGTTCGTTAAGTCTGAGATCCTGAGTAGTCAAAACAATGGCTTTGTTTTGGTGGACTACAAAATACAACCTAAAACCAGCATTATCTCACGATTCTACCGACATTCTAATTATTATTCACTGATAAGAGTCAAGGTCATGCTATGGGGCAGGTACAGTATGTAATCTGATGTTACCTAGGTTTCATTCAAACTTTCTTTGTATTTTGTATTTATTTTTGGCCCCACTCTCTCCACACCTCTACCTCTCTATGCCCCCCTCCTTCCACCAAGAGGTTACCCTCCCTACTCTCCCCACCGCATACTCCCTTTTCAACCCTCTCCCTGTCTCATCCGTCTCTGCAGCAGCTCCATCCAGGTGCTCCAGACGTGGGACACGGTGGACTCTGACACCCTGAAGCGGAAGGCCTGGATGATGAAGGGAGGGTTCTGGATGGGAAACAAGAGAGGGAAACGGGGTATCAAAAATAAGTGCTCAATTGATGTAACAATCAGGATGGGGTCAATTCAGTTTTCAATTCAGGTGGTGATCTGAAATTCACTTCATGCATTGAAAATTCCCCATTGTTTTCTATATGGACTTTACGATTCCTGAATGGAGAACTGGATTGACTTCAACCACAACAAATGTTTTTTACCATCCTTTATAAGTGAATCTAGGTAAATAAATAGGGGGACACCTAGTGGCAGTTTTGTGCTTGAGCAGGCACACAGCAGGTTGACTATCAGCAATGTGATTCATTACAACTCTATGCCTCATTAAAGGATAAATATATGACTTATAAAGGCCAATAACATTGATTATGTAGGACATATACACTGAGTGTACAAAACATTAAGAACATCTGCTCTTTCCATGACATAGACTGACCAGATGAATCAAGGTGAAAGTTATGATCCCTTATTGATGTCACTTGTTAAATCCTCTTCAATCAGTGTAGATGAAGTAGAGGAGACAGGTTAAAGAAGTGTTCAGCCTTGAGACAATTCAGACATGGATTGTGTATGTGTGCCATTCAGAGGGTGAATGGAGAAGATACAATATTTAAGTGCCTTTGAACGGGGTATGGTAGTAGGTGCCAGGCGCACCGGTTTGTGTCAAGAACTGCAACGCTGCTGGGTTTTTCACGCTCATCAGTTTCCCGTGTGTATCAAGAATGGCCCACCACCCAAAGGACATCCAGTCAACATGGGCCAGCATCCCTGTGAAGCGCTTTCGACACCTTGTAGACTCCATGCTCCGACAAATTGAGGCTGTTCTGAGGGCAAAAGGGGATACAACTCAATATTAGGAAGGTGTTCCTAATGTTTGGTATACTCAGTGTATATTCAGTTAGATTTAATGACCTCCGTTTTTTTTTTTTTTTAGCCAAGCTGTCACCCAGTCTCTCTTCCTCTTTCATACCATTGTCCTCTCCTCCACCATCGTCCCCAGCTGTGTCCTCCCTCCCTCTCTTCAGTCAAACAGCTCTGTCCTCTCTGCCCCTTGTCGGAACCCAAAAGGCCATAGTCAACACAACACACAAAGTCAGAGGAAACAGACATACCGAGACACACACATACACATAGAAACCGACACACACAAAACAGACATCATTAAAATCAGGAAAAACCAAACAACAAAAGCCACAGTTTATAACCGGAGTAGAGCTTTGAAGTGGCCGTAGGATCCAAACACTGTATAGAACCTCAGCCAGTTGCAGGGCCCAGAGACCAAGGAGCGGATACTGAGGTGGGTGGGGTTGAGGTGGGGGTTGAGTGAAGGTGGTGGAGGGAGGCCTGGAAGAGGAGGTGGGGCGTTTGTACTTGTCCACCTAGTCACGCAGGGCAGCCATCTCCACACGCAGGGCCAGGAGCTTCTCCTCCTGGGCCCACACCCTGGCCTCATGGCCCGCTTTTAGGGCCTGGCGCTCACACGTCCACTGCCTTTAAGTGGGGGGATGGGAGGGGGAGGAGAGGAGAGGGAGAAGACAAAAGGAGAGAGGAGGTAGAAAATTAGAGAAATGAAGCGTGAGAACAGAGAATGATCACAGAGAGATTTGTCACGGTCTTTTGCCAGCTAGCAACTTACTCTCCTTCCCTCTTCCCCACCTCACCTCCTTCTCGTCCAGCTGCCGCTCCTTGTCCTCCATGGTCTTGCGGAGGTTGTGGAGGGCCTGCTCCTGCCGGTGCTGGTCCTTAGCCGTGCCATTGACCAGGGCACCCAGCTGGGCCGGGCTGCTGGGGATGACCAGGCGCCCGTGGTCCTGTTGGAAGCATCTCCGGGGACTGTGGTCAACATGCATTCCTGCCATCAGCTTCCCACCCAAGGCAGGATCACCAAGTCCAATTGGGGAATCTGGGGTAGAGGGTTATGGGTATGGGGGAGAAAGGAGAGTGGAGGCAGGGAGGGAAGGGGGAGAGGAGCTGGAAGAAGGGAGAGAAGGTAGGAGTATATCAGGGGCAAGGGGGGATGGGAGTGAGAGAGAGAGAGAGAGAGAGAGAGAGAGAGAGAGAGAGAGAGAGAGAGAGAGAGAGAGAGAGAGAGAGAGAGAGAGAGAGAGAGAGAGAGAGAGAGAGATTACACATGCCATTGTCTACTCCGCGTTTCTTAAAGTAAGGGTCGCGATCCAAAGTGGGTCGCGACGTAAATGGATAGTTATTTCATTAATTACCGGAATTGATTTGGCCAAGTGCAACTGCGCTGTCGGTTCGGTGCGCTCTCTGCTTATCAGCGCTCTCTGCTGTTTGGCAGCTGCGCGAGAGGTAGATGCCCGTGTGCGTCGCGGTTTACTGGATCTTTTTTTCTGCAGTTTTGTTGAAGATCACTCCGCGACCCACACGCTGCAGCGCTGTCGTTCAAGTCGCTGAATTGTCATTCCCACTCGCCATCATGAAATGGATACATGCTAGCCACAAGTTCTGACTGAGCTCAATCGTCATGAAACGCAATTACAGTGATGACTTTTTGTCTCTTTCATACAAACTCAGAAAAAACAAGGAAATAACAAGGAGTCCCCACAATGTGTTTTGTGTGGGGAAGTGCTTAGTAATGAGTCTCTCAAAACGAACAAATTAATAAAACGACACGTCCTGACCAAACATCCAGGCACAACATGACGGTAAACCCAGGGAGTTCTTTCAGAACTGGGCAGAATGCTTCAGGAAACAGTGCTTCAACGTGGAAGAGTAAGTCAACTAGCAAGGCATTGTTGTCATTTTATAACAGGTGATGATGAGCAGAAATAAGGGAGTACTATCTCTCATGGTAGTAACGTTAGATGTGAGTTTCTCTTTCAAACAATCCAATTGCCTTCTAACGTTACACAGCTAATAGCTAACATTTGCCAAAGCAAGCTAACTAGCTACTGATAGTGCGACCCTAAGAAACTACAGATGAAGATGAAAAATGATCAGGTCTCCTGTACATTTTACTGTATAAATTATTGTTGAAAACAAGTCTAGGTTGGAACTGTTGCTGTTAAAATACAACTAATAATTTTTATTCAGAACTGGAATAAACTGATTGAAGCAAGATGCTTTTTGAGGCAAACACTCACACATTTCTCATTAGGACTGTGTGTATGTGTGTGTTTTCTGGTCTACATCTGTGTGATGTGATCAATCAGTTTATTCCAGTTCAGAATAAAAAAATATGCATTTTAACAACAACAGTTCCAACTTAGACTTTCTGTCAACAATAATCTATACAGTAAGATGTACAGTAGGCCTGATTTTTTTAAAATCTGTACTGTTACTTAGGGTTGCACTATCAAAAAGCCTGTGAGTGTGTGTGTGTTCTGTTATTCATCTGTGTGATGTGATCAATCAATTTATTCCAGTTCAGAATGAAATTATTTATTGTATACTGCTCAAAAAAATAAAGGGAACACTTAAACAACACAATGTAACTCCAAGTCAATCACACTTCTGTGAAATCAAACTGCCCACTTAGGAAGCAACACTGATTGACAATAAATTTCACATGCTGTTGTGCAAATGGAATAGACAACTAGTGGAAATTATAGGCAATTAGCAAGACACCCCCAATAAAGGAGTGGTTCTGCAGGTGGTAACCACAGACCACTTCTCAGTTCCTATGCTTCCTGGCTGATGTTTTGGTCACTTTTGAATGCTGGCGGTGCTTTCACTCTAGTGGTAGCATGAGACGGAGTCTACAATCCACACAAGTGGCTCAGGTAGTGCATCTCATCCAGGATGGCACATCAATGCGAGCTGTGGCAAGAAGGTTTGCTGTGTTTGTCAGCGTAGTGTCCAGAGCATGGAGGCACTACCAGGAGACAGGTCAGTACATCAGGAGACGTAGAGGAGGCCGTAGGAGGGCAACAACCCAGCAGCAGGACCGCTACCTCCGCCTTTGTGCAAGGAGGAGCAGGAGGAGCACTGCCAGAGCCCTGCAAAATGACCTCCAGCAGGCCACAAATGTGCATGTGTCTGCTCAAACGGTCAGAAACAGACTCCATGAGGGTGGTATGAGGGCCCGACGTCCACAGGTGGGGATTGTGCTTACAGCCCAACACCGTGCAGGACATTTGGCATTTGCCAGAGAACACCAAGATTGGCAAATTCGCCACTGGCGCCCTGTGCTCTTCACAGATGAAAGCAGGTTCACACTGAGCACATGTGACAGACGTGACAGAGTCTGGAGACGCCGTGGAGAACGTTCTGCTGCCTGCAACATCCTCCAGCATGACCGGTTTGGCGATGGGTCAGTCATGGTGTGGGGTGGCATTTCTTTGGGGGGCCGCACAGCCCTCCATGTGCTCGTCAGAGGTAGCCTGACTGCCATTGGGTACCGAGATGAGATCCTCAGACCCCTTGTGAGACCATATGCTGGTGCGTTTGGCCCTGGGTTCCTCCTAATGCAAGACAATGCTAGACCTCATGTGGCTGGAGTGTGTCAGCAGTTCCTGCAAGAGGAAGGCATTGATGCTATGGACTGGCCCGCCCGTTCCCCAGACCCGAATCCAATTGAGCACATCTGGGACATCATGTCTCGCTCCATCCACCAACGCCACGTTGCACCACAGACTGTCCAGGAGTTGGCGGATGCTTTAGTCCAGGTCTGGGAGGAGATCCCTCAGGAGACCATCCGCTACCTCATCAGGAGCATGCCCAGGCGTTGTAGGGAGGTCATACAGGCACGTGGAGGCCACACACACTACTGAGCCTCATTTTGACTTGTTTTAAGGACATTACATCAAAGTTGGATCAGCCTGTAGTATGGTTTTCCACTTTAATTTTGAGTGTGACTCCAAATCCAGACCTCCATGGGTTGATAAATTGGATTTCCATTGATTATTTTTGTGTGATTTTGTTGACAGCACATTCAACTATGTAAAGAAAAAAGTATTTAATAAGATTATTTCATTCATTCAGATCTAGGATGTGTTATTTTAGTGTTCCCTTTATTTTTTTGAGCAGTGTATTTTAACAGCAACAGTTCCAACCTAGACAGATATGTAAGAGTGTTTTTAATGGGGAAAAATAAACATGAATAGATATTTATGGGTATTTCATTGTTATTTGTTTTTGTCTATATTGCATTTTTTGGGGGGCATAAGGTCAATGAAATGTACCGATATTTACGTATAGTTACATATTTTCCTAAGCTTGGGTCCCAGGAAAACACCGAATTCCTAATTTGGATCCCAGGCTGAAAAAGTTTAAGAACCCCTGGTGTACATTGCTACTGTATATTGTCCAAATGGACAAATCGGTCATAATTTGTAATTACACTGTACACTTCTTCTTCGCTATCCTCCCTTCCCTCTCTTGCCTATTTGGTCTCCAGACTTTCTTTGGTTTCTTCTTCTTTACCTGCACTCCCTTCTCCTCCTCTCCCATTCTCTTTTTCTATGAGGCAGGGCGGACACAAATATATGCACCAGAGTTTTTTTATTACCATTTGACAAACCCTATTGAACAAATTCGGTTATGAAAAAGTATTTTTAAAGCACTGCCGTCTTTTTCATATGTATTAGCCAAAAGTGTCTACTGTCTAAAGCAGGGTTTCCCAAACTGGGTCTTGGGGCCCCACCTGGGTGCACATTTAGTTTTTTGCCCTAGCACTACAGAGCTGATTCAAATAATCAAAGCTTGATTATGAGTTGTTTATTTGAATCAGCTGTGTAGTGCTTAGGCAAACACCAAGACAAACACCCAAGGGGGCCCCAGGACCGAGGTTGGGAAACCCTGCTCTAGAGGTAGGGACTAGGGGTTGATTAGGGGAGAGTGGGGTAAGTTGAGCCACCCTTGTTTCTGGGAAACCATACACAAAATGTATAATTTTACAAAATATTTAGGAAGAGGTCATCATTTCATGAAGTCCGTGAAGGAAGAAACCACATGGAAAAGTCGTAAGCAAGTTAGGTAAAAATACAATGAAAATTAAAATTCTAAACCAATGTAGATAATTTCAAGGTGCACTATGCTGAAATCGCTCCACCAATTCCTAGTTACTCAAATTATAATAGTTCCCCTAACAAGCAAGTATAGTGTAGAGAATCATTGTACCATCTAAACCGCTGTGAAATATATTTTCCATAACCTAAAATATTGTATTTTCAGCTATTTGAAGCTGGTGTACCAAACCGAAAGAACGGGAAGCATTGAAATAACACCATAGAACAGATCCATCGCTTCTTAAACTCGCTTTTAATGAGAACGACAGATCTATAACTCACATTTCTATGTACATTTTGTCACCCAAAAAGTTACATATTGCAGCTTTAAGATTGTTCTATAGGTGCGTTGGGGTCTATATAAGCTTCAATATGAAGTCCTAAACATAGAATGAAAGTGCATCCTTGAGGCTGTGTGGGCTAATAGAGCCAATGGCAAGATGAGCAAATTAAAGTGTTTTCTTCCTAGGCGTAATGCAAGGCATTATCGCTGGGATATGTGTTAAAAACTGTAAAGTGTTTGTTAGGTGTTAAGCCTGTTTTAAAAGAAGCTTAAATGACATAATGACTGGCCCAAATAGTGTTTGGGAAATAAAGATGGACGTGGTTTTAAAAAGGTAGTTGTAATATTTCATTCAGTATATACATTTGTGTGTCCTGCGGCTCAACTTACCCCATTTCCGGGAGCAAGCTATATTTTCAAAACGGCAATGTTTTCATGAATTTCGAGTATATCCAGGGATACACAACATCCTGAAATATATGTAGATATCTTTGTTAGAAAGAATAGTATAATTCCATTAATGGAATGATGCTGAATGTTAAAAAAAGGCTCAACTTATCCCACTCTACCCTATGGACTAGGGACTACATTGTGGTAGGAAAGTGTCTCTAGGCTATATTGTTTGTGTACTGTCTAGTGTTTAGTGTCATGGGGATGTTTTTGGATTGTATACCTACCTTCCTCCTCTGGCGGAAGTTGAAGACTGAGGGTACGGTGTGGTCCCTCAATCTGACCATCTGGCCCGTGAGGTCAAACATGTTGTGGGTGAAGTGCTTGCTGCAGAGCAAACGTTTGGTGCTAGGGATCCACTGCTGGTCAGGACTTTGTCAGATGGGGGCAGAACACCACTGGAACCGTCGCTCTATGTTCCTAGGAAACCTATGGAGAAGACACAGGGGACAAGGTATAAGTGCCATGGGGTAGGGGTTGGTTTTGGTATAGGGCACAAGTATTCTATGCAATGAAGAAATGAGAGAATAACTGTGCATGGTGATTATACACTAAGGGACGGTTTCCCGGACACAGATTAGTCCTGACCAGGACTAAAAAAGCTATTTAAATAGAGTTTCTCCATTGAGAATGTTTTTTAGACTAGGAAAAGGCTTATGCTGTATCCAGGAAACTGGCTCATAATGTTTCTAGTTTTAGGAAATTGTGATGATAAAACACGTCTTTCATCTTTGCTCATCCTGCAAACAAAAGAGTGTCATAATTACTGGTGAAAGGATATGCTTTTGTAGGCTATAGTGGAGGACTTCTCGCAACAGGGGAGTTGCAACACATCTTCAAAGAGAGATTGTTCGGAAATGTCCAATTCCATTCATTTGGAATTGATGGTATGGGATGTGGATCTTGACATAGGTCTAAAACATAATCTGACAACGGTAGATTTTGGAGTGGAATGTCCCTTTAACTAGCTAGCTAGTAGTACTCATATCTTGCTTCAATTCTGAGGTCAACAAGATAACTCATTAGATAGCCTTGGTTTTCACAGATATGAGAAGCCATTTAGCTCCCTAGCTATCTAGTTACTTTGAACAACTGCTGTGCTTCGTGGTTGGTTTCAGAGAATGGAAATGTTGGACAGCCACAGGCATCGTCTCCGCTCACTAAGCACTTAGTTTTCACTTGTGTTTAACTACTGGAATGGAGCAAAATCCTACATTGCTACATTTCCGGTTCGAGCACCAATTAATTACACGTTTGACATTGCATCGTTCAATACAGTAGTTATCGATTGCTATTTGCTACAAATAGTCCAATAGTTATCCACTACCCCACGTAACATGGCCGACCAAGTTGTAAAAAAAAAGAAACAGTATAGCGTTCAAACAAGCAAAAATGTTTGAATCGAAAAACCAATCATCTTCAACATCAGGTGCCTTCTTGATTGAGATGCACAGAGACTTACTAGAAAATACTTGATTACATAATGTAGTTTTATTCACACCACAGTCAGATGAAGTACATTTTCATTGATTCATTTGACAATTGGTAAGAGACAATATGTTACTAAAATGTATTTCCAAAAGAAAAACATGACATCTTGAAAACAAGCAAGACAAGGATGGCTAAGACAAGGAATTCAACACACATACAGTGAGGTCCCAAAGTATTGGGACAGTAGTTTTTTTGTTTTGGGTCTGTAATCCAGCACTTAGGATTTGAAATGATACAGTGAAAGTAGTAGTATTTGGTCAAGCTTGTGTGAGATATTATGCCTCTGTCCAGTCCAGTTCCCAGAACACAATATCTCTCTTCTTGTAGAACTCCTTGCGGAAATGCTCATGCAACTGTAATAGAAATATGGACAGACTCAGTTTTGTATTCAGTGTGTTATAGGAAAACATTCCATTTGATTTACTCTGTATAGTCTTTGTATTGTGTATGTGATGGGGAAAACATATGACACTGAACTTCGGTAACTTTTTTTCTATTTACTCTAACTAGCATCCCTGTTGCTGATTATTATTTTTTTAAATCAAAGATTGTTCTTGCAATGATCCTGATACAGTATGTGGTTGTCCCACCAATTCATTGTAAGTGGCTCTGGATAGGAGAGTCTGCTAAAAAATGACTACAATGTACATACGTAATGCGATTAAAAGGTGTGGTGATGAATGCCATGTGATTGGAGTATTTGTTGATGATGACCTCACCTTTGACATGACCTCTGTCCGTGTGCGGATGTCCTTACAGTAGAGGGGTTCGCTGGAGGAACACTTCATGGTAATAGTCAGAACCCTCTCCTTAGCAACTGGCAGAGACAGACAGGCAGGCAGGAAGAGAGACAGAGAGAGGAGAGAAAGGGCAATATAGAGATGTAAGGGAGTGATTATTAGCAAAAAACAAAGACAAACATAGTCACTATTATTATTACATTTGTAAACAAGATATTGTTTCAGAAAAATGTAAATATGTCTGACATGGTAAATAATTTACTTGTCATCTGTGATACTATGACCGGACAGCTTTCCTGGGTTCCCGCCTTCACTCGTACTTCGAAGTCGTAGTTGGTCCCAGCATACAACCCATTAAATATATAGGTGGTGGCATTCTTCACAGTCTCATTCTTTGTCAAATTCCAGAATTCAGTGGTGTATTTGACCAGGTATGTCAGTTCTACGCCTTGGGATGCCTTGGGGGCTCCCCATGACAGGGTGACATGACTCTCACTGAAGGAGTCGATTTTGGCTGGTTCCGGTGGGACAGGAACTATGTGCACATGGGTGAGAAAAATATTGACTAAACGTCAACATTAAAAAGTCAAAATTTCTATCCCCTTGGCTTTTTTATTCTACCAGTATATACACTTAGGTCCTGGATAGGAGCGTCTGCTAACAAGGGCCCGAAGGCCAGTGGAAGCAAAATATCTCCATAACATCAGAGATCCACTACCACATTTTAAAATAGGAATGGGGTTCTTTTCTGCACATGCATCTTTCTTTCGACGCAAAACCCACCACTGTGTGCATGGTCGAGGGAACTCTATTTTCATGTCATCTGACCATAGCACCAGTTCCAATCCAAGTGCCAATGGCATTTAACAAACTCCAAGCGTTTACATTTGTTGGATGACATGAAAATAGAGCTCTTTGGCCACGCACACCAGTGGTTGGTTTCGCGATGAAAGAAAGATGCATATGCAGAAGAAAAAAAACATTCCTACTGTAATATGGTGGTGGATCTTTGATGTTATGGGGCTATTTTGCTTCCACTGGTCCTAAGGGCCTTGTTAAGTTCATTGGCATGAACCTTACCCAGTCCTAGGATATTTTAGCCCAAAATTTGGTTGCCTCTGCCAGGGGTGGTTCTTCCAGCAAGACAATAACCCCATACACACATTAAAATCCACAAAGAAATTGTTAATTGACCACAAAATCAACATTTTGCAATGACCATCTCAGTCTCCGGACTTGAACCCCATTGAAAAACTGTGGTTTGAATTGAAGAGGGCAGTCCATAGGCACATACGAAGGATATCAAGGATCTGGAAGGTTTCTGTATGGAGGAATGGTCTAAGATCCCTCCCAATATGTTCTCCAATCTCATAAAACATTTTAGAAAAAGGCTCAGTGCCATTATCCTCACAAGATGAGGTATTGAAAACAGGTGGCAATAATTTTGACCCCCATCTTTTAAAGAAAAAATCTATATTACTTGTAAAGCAAAAAATAGTATGAAATAATATAATTTCCCCAAAATGTTGAGCATACATTATAGCTCAGTATTTGTACAGTATTTTTTGCTCATCTTTATCAACGGTGCCAATCATTTTGGACCTGACTGTGTTCATCTATTCAAAGTGAGAGAGCGAAAGGGAGTTAAACTAATAACTCACGAGTGAAAACTGTTTTGTTCCTTGGTTGGCTCTTGAGATACCCATTCAGAGTGGTGACTGTCACTGTATATTCGGCTCCTGCCTTCAGTCCCGTGAAGGAGAGAGGACTGGCGTTTTGCTCCTTTTTTCCCGACTTCCTGTTCCAAGGCGGTTAGATTGAGCTGAACGCTGAAAGTCTCGTAGTTGCCCCCAGGAGCTGTCCAGGTCACACTGATGGTGTGCGCAGCAGGGACCAACTCTAAGTCAGTAACGTCACCTGGACCTATGGGGGTGAGAGGGAAGAGGGGAGGGGGAGGTAGAGATTAATGTGAGACAAGGGAAAATACATTACAGTAACAAATTGAGTGCATAATAATGGTAGCAAGAAAGTATTAGGCTATTCCTACGATAATATACAGTTATTATACATCATTCATAAAGATACTATCCAACATACCAATCAAGCAACCCATCAACAAATCAAACATCCAATCAATCAACTAATGCCTCATTATTCTGGGTAACATTTCCCCTTGATATAGATCTAGGATCAGCTGACCCTCCCCAAATCCTAACCTCAACCATTAGTTGTCTAGGGGCAACTTCTCCCAACACCATTATCATCTGTCCAAACTCACTGGTGAAGGCCATCACGGTGCTGGGCTCTCCTTTCACAAATGCGTCGGGCACCAGTGCTACCACGCTCAGCCAGAGCTTGGCGCCTGCCGACAGGTTCATCACCCTAAGACTTGTATCTTTCAGGTTTATGTTGATCAGCGTCCTATAAATAAACAACCAATGGCCTTGCATCAATACTGTTCACACGCACTCTTGTCTTGTAGATCAGAGACTGTTCTCTGTTCCATATAGCTGGAGAATGGAGTGTGTTCTATTCATTACATTTCTATGTGAATTCCCAGGTCATGCATTTGGTGGTTTCAAGACAACTGGGAACTTGGAAAAATAAATAATTCCAGTTGTTTTGAAAGTGGCAATTTCCTGATTGTTCCCATGATCCCACAGGGGGAAAAAACATCTGGGTCTTTTGATTTATAAAAACATTAGCAGTAAATAGTCAAATGGCATGTGTTTGGTTTGAACTATGATAGCCTACATACAGTACTTGTTACTGTTCTATGGTAGCCTACAAACTTGTTAATGACGTTTTCTTCATGCAAGACGTCCACTCTAAACCCAGAGATATTCCCTGCAGGCTGCTCCCATTGGAGGTAGACAGAGTCAGTAGTAGGAGCAGACGCCTTTAAGTGTGACACCTTTCCTGGCTCTGAAGGGGAAAAAAAGAGATCAGTGTGTGTGTAAATTGCACTGGTAATGTACAAATATGAATCTATGAAACTGATTTGGGGTCAGTTGCATCCTAACCTTTAAATTATAATTACATGTCGGATTCACTTTCTCAATGGAATGAAATTGATGTGGCAAGTCTTATTTACTGTTTCCCCTATAGAAACTTTCCTCTAGGAAAACCAGTCAAACATTTGCAAAGGAAAAACAACAAACAAACATCAGTGTTCTAACTTACTGGTGTAGGAGGAGATGTTCAGTGGGTCTCCCTCGATGGACTCGTCCTCCACTTTGGCGTTGACCTCAAATGTGTAGTACCCCCCCGGTATCAGGCCTTTGACCACGGCGCTCTCTGTGTGTGTGGTCATTTTCAGATAAGGTTGACCCCTCACCTGAATGTAGTAGAAGTCACGGTTGCCCTCAGGAGCGGACCAGGACAGGGCGATGTTTGTTTCTGAGACCTTGGTGACGTTGAGGCTTTTGATCACATCAGGCTCTGAGAGAGAATGAATGATCAGTAGTCAGCATAATCATCATCTTCACTGATATCGATGTCTTAACATTGTTATACCATTATAATAACCATCTACGCATATAGTGCCATTAGAAAGTATTCATACCCCTAGACTTAATCCACATTTTGTTGTTACAGTCAGAACTGAAAATGTACTAAATGGATTTCTCACCCATCTACACTGAATGCCCTATAATGACAAAGTGAAAACATGTTTTTAGAAATGTTAGCAAATGTATTGAAAATTAAATACAGACATCTACACAATACTTTGCTGAGTCTACAAATTGAGTTTAGAAGTATCCAATTTCCTTTGATTATACTCGAGATATCACTACAACTTTATTGGAGTCCACCTGTGGCCAGTTCAAATGCTTGGACATGATTTAGAAAGTAACACCTGTCTACCCTCATCTGGCCAGTTTATTAGGTACACCACCCAGTTCACAAAAATGAATTGCTCCTACAGACAGTGAGTCATGTGTCCGTGGCTTGCTATATAAAGCAGGCAGACAGGCATCGAGGCGTTCCATTGAACGTTAGAATGGGCAAAACAAGTGTCCTAAGCGACTTTGAGCGTGGTATGATCTTCGGTGCCAGGCACCCCGGATCTAGTATCTCAGAAAAGGCCACCCTCCTGGGCTTTTCACGCAAGACATTGTCTAAGGTTTACCGAGAATGGTGCGACAAAGAAAAAACATCCAGTCAGTGGCAGTCCTATGGGGGCAAACAGCTTGTTGATGAAAGGTCGAAGGAGAATGGCGAGAATCATGCAAGCTAACAGGCGGGCCACAAACAGACAAATAACAGCTCAGTACAACAGGGGTGTGGCGAATGGCATCTCGGAACGCACAACTCATCTATCCTTGTCACGGGTGGCCTATTGCAGCAGACGACCACACCGGGTTCCACTCCTATCAGCTAAAAACAAGAAGAAGTGGCTCCAGTGGGAACGCGATCACCAACACTGGACAATTGAAGAGTGAAAAATATTGCCTGGTCCTGTTACGTCATGCTGATGGCAGACTCAGGATTTGGCGTAAGCAGCATGAGTCTATGGACCCATCCTGCCTGGTGTCAAAGGTACAGGCTGGTGGCAGTGGTGTACTGGTGTGAGGAGTTTTTTTCTGGGACAGGTTAGGTCCTTTGATACAAATTGAGCAACGATTGAACGCCACAGTGTATCTGAACATTGTTGCTGACCAAACCCAATAGAGGATCTTTGAGATGAGGTGGACTGTTCGCAGCATGAATGTACCGCCGTCCAACCTGCAGCAACTGCGGGATGCCACTGTGTCAGCATGGACCAACATCCCTGTGGAACATTTCTGACACCTTGTAGAATCCATGCCCTAAAGAATTCAGGCTGTTCTGGAAGCCAAGTGGGGAACGACCCGGTACTAGATGGGTGTGCCTCATAAACTCGCCGGTGAGTGTATATAAGGTCCCACAGTTGACAGTGCATGTCAGAGCAGTAACTATACCATGAAGTCCAAGGAACTCAGAGAAAGAATTGTGATGAGGCATATACAGTACATTCAGAAAGTATTTAGACCCCTTCTATTTTTCCACATTTTGTTACGTTGCAGCCTTATTCTAAAATGGATTAAATAAATAAAATATCATCATCAATCTACACACAACACCCCATAATGACAAAGGGCCTTGGTCAGGGAGGTGACAGAGCTCTAACATTCTTCTGTGGAGATGGGAGAACCTTCCAGGAGAACAAACATCTCTGCAGCACTCCACCTATCAGGCCTTTATGGCAGAGTGGCCAGATGGAAGCCACTCCTCAGTAAAAGGCACGTGACAGCCCACTTGGAGTTTGACAAGAGGCACCAAAAGAACGGTCAGACCATGAGAAATATGATTCTCTGGTCTGATGAAACCAAGATTGAACTCTTTGGCCTGAATGCCAAGCGTCACGTCTGGTGGAAACCTGGCTCCATCCCTACGGTGAAGCCTGGTGGTGGCAGCACCATGCTGTGGGGATATTTTTCTGCAACAGGGACTGGGAGACTAGTCAGGATCGAGGCAAAGATTAACGGAGCGAAGTACAGAGATCCTTGATGAAAACCTGCTCCAGAGCGCTCAGGACCTCAGACTGTTTTATTTATGGGATGTCTTTACATTATATTTTCATCTGACGGATAGCTTCTCAAGGAAGTTTTGGATACATTATTCCCAAACAGAATATCCCTTATAAATGTCACTTGAAATTTGAAATAGAAAATAATGAAGCAGTTCTCTCATTCTTGCATCATTCTTTGTGTTTTAAGCTGCCAAATACAATATTTGTTTCATAGATTGTACTCTTATCTACAATTGACTTACTGCTTGTTTCTTTACACCCTACAAGGTTCACTTTTAAAACATTTGTCAAAAGCAGTACTTGAGCTCACCCCATAATAACAGATGTTGAATCCTGTCCATTCTTCAACTGATGGGATTCAGACTTCTTCGTTCTGGGTACCTATTTGGATATTCACACTTGAATACATTTAATCAGACAAGTAGCTGTTGAAATCCACAAAATGTATCCAACATAAACAGATTTCAGTATCACAAACCCTATCAAGAGGAACAAAATCAAACCAACTGCGGGCGCAGCGTTTGATCTACTGAAATGTGGAGGCACCTTCCTCACTCATCCCTCTTTCTGAACATAAATTCACCTATTGTGATGGTTAGGTCATTTAAGGGAAATGGGAATTTGAATATGGGTACACAGACTGCATTCAGAATGGGAGGGTGGAGGGAGAAGACTCACAGGGAGTATTATCGAAAACATATGAAGAGCTCAAGAGAAACAAATTACATGGGATTAGGGCCAGGAGTTTTTCCGAGACCTAACCTGGAAAAACGTTGTGCCCTAGTTATTGTCTATGGCTATAACTGGTCAGGTTAAACTACTGTCCCAACATGGGATGTAATCATTAGTCCAAACAAGTTGCCAAACAGAACATTTGCAAATAAAACAAGAGTTTCTATTGAATAAATTCAGGTAGGTCCCTCCGCGTTCCGTTAAATAAACGTTTTTACAACAGAATCGGCGTAATGAATACGCCCTATGATCGTGTCACAACAAGCTATGGTGCCATAACCACAGCTTCTCTCGAATCAACAACCACTCCAATACAGATGTCAATCATCTAGATCAGTCTTATTGCTGGTCCCGCACATTTTTTCGCACTAGCACTTCACACCCAATTACACTAATTAAAGGTCCAATTAGTGGAATCAGGTGTGTAGATCAACAGGCAAAAAATAATTTGCACACCTTTGGGTACCAAAGACCAGGATTAAGAAAAACTGATCTAGATAGAATACCGGTGAAAACTACACTCGGTTGCCAGTTTATTTGGTACACCACCCCGTTCACAAAAAATTGTTCGCTCCTACAGGCAGTGAGTCACATAGTCGTGACTTGCTATATGAAGCAGGCAGACAGGCATTCAGTTAGTGTTTGATTGAACGTTAGAATGGGCAAAACGAGTGACCTAAGTGACTTTGAGCGTGGTATGATCGTCGGTGCCTGGTGTGCCGGTTGTAGTATCTTAGAAACAGCTGGCCTCCTGGGCTTTTCACGAACGACAGCGTCTAGGGTTTACCGAGAATGGTGCGACAGCTCGTTGAGAGGTTGAAGGAGAATGGCAAGCATCGTGCAAGCTAACAGGCGGGCCACAAACAGGCAAATAACTGCGCAGTTCAACACAGGTGTGTAGAACAGCATCTCAGAACACACACGTCGTCAGTCCTTGTCACGAAGGGGCTATTGCAGTTGACGACCACACCGGGTTCCACTCCTGTGAGCTAAAACCAAGAAACGGCTCCAGTGGGCACGCGATCACCAACACTGGACAATTGAGGAGTGGAAAAACGTTGCCTGGTCCGACAAATCTTGGTTCCTGTTGCATCATGCTGATGGTAGTCATGATTTGGAGTAAGCATGAGTCCATGGCCCCATCCTGCCTGGTGTCAATGGTACAGGCTGGTGGCAGTGGTGTACTGGTGTGGGGAATGTGTTCCTTGGACATGTTAGGTCCCTTGATACCAATTGAGCAAAAATGTCATGGCTTGAAATGTGCCTTTGTGATCAAGCCGAGCAGTACTGTGCTGGCCTGGTTACACATCCACCATAGTTGCTGGAACCATGATGGAAGCAATGTGAAAAATAATATATTTGGGACAAGCACAGTTCAGGTCCATATGATGGTGTAAAAATAGTCTTGTTACAGAGCCTTAACTATTAAGAGTAACTAGCCAGGACAAGCAAGATTTGGTTCTGGTTCCAAGATGCAAATGTGTCTCTCATCACTCACCCATGTTACCTTGTTTAAAAAAATAAATAAACTCATAACACAAAAGACTGAGGATTACAGTACTATTTAGGAAATAGCTTTTATTTGATTTTTTTAAGTTCCCTGAAATGTTTCCTTTTTCCCTAAACAAAGCATCATGTCAGCACCAAATTACATCAGTAAAAAGAGTTTCCATCAGAAAACCATAAAGTAAACCAATATAAAATGTGCTTAATCAAGTATATCATAAGCATAGTATCAGAACTCTGCATAGGAGAGAGAAAAGACATTGGACAAAACACTGGAATTAGTACAATATAAAAAAACATTCTGAGAAGACAATCGTTTAACAGTTCCTAAAAGAACTTACAAAAATGGGAGAAAAAAGACCAATGCCTCACTAGGACCATGATTAACAGGGAAACAGGTCAACGGTTCAGGGGGAGGAATGAAGGCAGTGGTTGTGTTTAGCAGGTATCAAAAATACTAACAGGCAACTGGCCAATTAACTGGTAACAAAGCATCGTTTCTAGGCAGGTCAAGATATGACTAGTTTTAATTGGTCCAAATCATAAAAGCACAAGCTAAAGTGCTCTTTGGGGCAGGTGAGGAGGAAGTCACACCAGATGGTTAAGGCAGTGGGGGCTACACTTAGGCACTTTGTGTTGTACCGAAAGTGACTGGCGTGGTGGTGGGGGTCAGCCTATTTACCCAATCCAAACCATAGGCCCTACACGTACACACTTTGTATTGTACCGAAAGTGACTGGCATCTGAAATATGGTTAAAATTCTACCATTGTACTCAAGTACTATGAAAAGGTCGGGTAACACAAATTTCCTAGATGGTAAAGGTCCGGTTGGATATTGTCATTTATCAGTGTAGTAACAAACCTCCACCTTGCAACCCATGTAAGCCCAAACTATTCACACCCCTCTTGTTGGCAGAGACATTTTTTTGTAGTGTTAAAGCTCATTTCCCACAATTCTACACATTTTGCAATGCCTTGTGTGTTCATATGTTGCCAAGGGATATAATAATTTTTGGGGCGGGACCTGAAGTCCGTATTGACAACGTTCTGGTCCGGGTTTCAGACCGCGGTCAGCCTGTTGAGTATGGCTGCCTAGGTGGAGCTATTACCATCTTGCAAGAAGTGACTACATGTATTGCCTAGGGTTTGGTATTGGGCATTTACTTTGGAGTCACAATTTAATGTTGGTCTGGAATAGACAGTAGGGAAGGGCTGAGGTGTCCTGGCATTAGTCCGAGTCGCTCCTCTCCTCCTTTGTAAGCATCCGTTTTCCACTTTTTGGGGCCAACGCTTCTTGCTTGCGGCTCTTTGAGAAACTGAAAAAGAAAATACAGGACAAACATTGAAAGTGAGACAGTGATCTAGAATTGAGAGGATAGATGGAGGAAATTAGGGATTAATACACAAGTGGGACAGAGGCATTTTAGGGAGAAGTTCCCGTCATCAAAATGTATGCTGTTGGTAGCGTACCCTTTCTTCTTGTATTTCTCCTGCTCAGCGGGAGGAATGCGGTCCATCAGCTCCAGACTGTCGTTGATCTTCTTGAGCCACTCATAGCGCTGTCTTCCACGTACCTGAGAGAAAGAGAGTGAGGGAATTTTTAAATGGGCACCTGTCATGACTCTCTCCTTGGTGCGGATTACAGGATGACAGATAGCCCAAACCCCCTCTCTCCCAGAGGGGGAGTTAGCCGGGTTTTATGAAGTAACGACCGGTCGTAAACTTTCTCTTGCACTGCAGTATGGAGAAGTTAAAAATCCCTTTGCTACAACAGAGTCTTTGTTTGATGTTTTGGCAATGAACATTGGGACAATATATTTCAATATCCAAATGTTGGGAATTATGACAGATGTAATATTAATGTATATTTTGTGATGTCATTAAAATAATTTGACAGACTATAACAAGGACTATAATTCTGAAAGTGTACACCTAGTGATCAGGTTTGCATCTAAATGTTGTATAATTTATTTTAAGTATAAGAATGCTTTTGAAGTCAGAAATGTGATTTTAGCCTTCTAAATGAGATAATGGCTTTTCATATAAACCCTGGCCAAGTCAGTAACCACTCCCACGTGAGCACAGACTTTGTGTCAACAAGATGGAACCACCTTTCAGACCAGTGTACTTAAAAAGGACTTGCTGAAGAATTAACATATTAGACCAGACAGCGTGGAGCGGTGGCTACACGGCTGGAAATTGTTAAAACTACAAGACCAGAAAATGGTAAGACCCTCTGAAACTCTCGACGAGTGACGAAGGTAAAGACTAGACTAAGACATGCAGCGTAACGTAGTCTAAGACAACTGACCAAGACGAGAGGGAAGGACAAATTCCTCACCATCATAGGTACCTCTGAGGTATCTATCCTAACGAACACTTCCAGACAAAAATGCCTACAACTAAGGATATTGTGACCTCTGGTGGACAACCAGAGACTTACACAACCAGAGACTTACATCGAACCACTTCCCATAGACGGATCAAGTTCAACAGAAACAACAAAGACATCCATGTGTAAATATATACATTGCAATTATTTTTGAATGAGCGGTCGTTCATGTGCAAAGTACTCATATTCCCATGAGCATAGCTTTCACATGCATGTATAATTAGCCACCGTCTCTCCTGCTCTCTTTCCCCACCCCCTTTCCGTTGTGTAACAAGCCGTCATGTTGGGTTAGTCCACTAGGGAATTTTCATTGCATTATGTTAGTAATCAATATAAGCTATACTGCGTGTGTTTATGTAATTCTGTGTGATTATTTAGTTAGTTAATAAATAAGTAAGCCAATTGTGTATCACTGATTCATCACTTAGGCTACAGTTCAGACTGGTATGATATCAATATATTCTTGAATTAATTCGGGAAACGGTAACTCATTAAATAAACTTCTCCCCTGGGGGCCCAAATTACAAATTAATCAATTGTTACATGATTAATTTAATTGAGTAATAATTCAACGTAGAAGGTAATTACTCAATGAATAGCAGTCATCACATTAATGGAGTCACGTCACACCTTATCACAACCATGAAATAGAGATATACAAATTCTCCCTCCCAAAAGTGTGTTGGCCTGCGTGTGTGTGAGATCCCCCCCACCTGCAACAAGAATACATTGTCCTTGTCTTCATCCTCAGTGCTGGAGCCGCTCTTGATCTTCTTACTGGTTCCCGGAGGCGGCAGGGCAGGTTGGGACTCTGAGGGGAAAGGAAACAAGGCCAACAGTGACATAGGAGACAAGGAAAGGAGGCCAGTTAATATTGTTGGAACACAGCCCCAGTCTTACTTCTTTTGGTGCCGTTGGTGTTCTTGGTCCCGTTCAGAGCTTTGTTAGCGTTCTCTTCCTCGGTCTTGCGGTCCCGGCCGGGGCAGGCACAGACTCGAACCTCAAAACAACGGCGACCCAAAACCTGACCACTAGAGAGAGGAGAGGGGTAGAGAATAGAGAGAGTTAGGGGGAACAAACGAGGGGACCCAAACACATTATCACAGATGTAAAGCGAATTCAGACTTTTACTCCCACAGAAAAGGGAGCGCTTGACATATGTACGCACACAAATAAGGACGAGACTCAGAAAGATTTTCCAATATGAACAAACACAGTGAGAAGGGATAAGGAGAGAGACTTACTCCTGGGTCTCCAGCGTCAGGATGGTGAGAATGGGCCGTCGGTTCATACCACCCATGCAACTGGAGTTGCACATGAAGTTCAGGAGAACAGTAGTTGCCTCAGAGCCCAGCTATACAAAGTGAAGATGCACTTAAACATACATGTACATTTTCAATGAATTATAGACAGATGAAAGTGTCAAGCAAACTGACGATTCATCTTTTATATTAAAACTAATACAGGAGACCAGAGGAAGGGGGGGTATACCTGAGGAGGCTCATAAGGCAGCAGCACGCTCTGACGCTTGGTGTTGCCATCCTCCAGGTACTGAGCCCGCTGGCTCCCCTCCACCCTGATCAGGTGACTGCGGTGGGTCACACCTGGCAGGAAACAGGAAGTAGACAGGAAGTGAGGGGGGGTAAATAGTCCTCTCAGAACTTCCTGGGACCATCTTTTACACGAGGGGGGAGTTATGCCTTGCAGGGCTGTCAACTTTAGGAGATAGCTTGCAATGAGATTTCCTATTGTGAATATCATTGGCGCCAGCGTGTCTTAGGGGACCCCCCAGGAAGATTCAGTTTTAAAGCTTGGACACAGGCTCCCAAGTGGCGCAGCAGTCTAAGGCACTGCATCTCAGTGAGAGATGACACTACAGACCCTGGTTCAATTCCAGGCTGTATCACAACCTGCCGTGATTGGGAGTCCCATAGGGCGTCGCACAATTGGCCCAGCGTCGTCCGGTTTAGGGTTTGGCCGGGGGGAGGCCGTCATTGTAAATAAAAATGTGTTCTTAACTGACTTGCCTAGTTAAAAAATTACTGCAATTCTACATATTTTCACATGGCTTAGGCCCATTACCAGGGTTTAGTTTTTTTTTTTTTTTTTTTACCACAGGTCTGGTGCATTCAGGATTACACACTCACAATTCAACAACTTGGTTTGAAGTTACTTTGGAGTTTATTTGGGCATGAAATTTAGAGTATGCTAACTGGGGGACATTGAAGTACATTGGTTTTTGGTTAGAAATGCTAATATTACCAGTTGGTTGCAGTGGCTAACCATAGGATGGATTGCAGTCTTTCCTTCTCTATAAGAAACAAACATGTAAATTAGCGATGCACCGATATTACATTTTTGGCCGATACCGATATTTTCCTTGCCAAAAAGCCCCGATACCGATAACCTATATTTAAAATTTTAGTGGCCTTTTAAGCATTCTAGTGCAGTTAAATAGTTCACACAGACACAGCGGTCTAAGGCACTAAATCTCAGTGCAAGAGGCGTCACTACAGTCCCTGGTTCAAATCCAGGCTGTATCACATCCGGCCGTGATTGGTAGTCCCATAGGGCGGCACACAATTGGCCCAGCGTCGTCCAGGTTTGGCCGGGGGTAGGCCGTCATTGTAAATAAGAATTTGTTCTTAACTGACTTGCCTAGTTAAGGTTACACACACACACCAAAAAAGTTATTTTGTTGGCATTTATGCATGTCCCCATTACCAGTAAAACATAATCAAAACCTATTTATTTCACTTACTTGCTGTGCTGTTTCATTGTTCATAGAAATCCTGGTTGAGAATGAAACTACTGAACAAATTAACAATGAAACAGCAAGTAAGTGAAAGAAATACTATTTAACGTGTCAAATAACCTTGTTGACGAATCAGGACCTGAATATGACTACACGCAACAATAATTTAACGCGATGATAGATTTTTTACGTAGTTATTACACATTGATTACACTATCACTCGTATTTCATGTCACAACGATTCATCGATACGTGTGCTATGATGCTGGTGAAATTGTCTCACGCACCTACAATGCTGGTCATAAAAAATAAGCTTGCTAGCTCATGGATGAAAACAATGTTCTTCCCCAAAAACATAGCAAAACGACAATCTGTTTCAGTAGCTATAGTTAGCTAGCCTAACCTATACGGCTCAAAAAAATTAAAACAAGTCAAAATGAGGCTCAGTAGTGTGTGTGGCCTCCACGTGCCTGTATGACCTCCCTACAACGCCTGGGCATGCTCCTGATGAGGTGGCGGATGGTCTCCTGAGGGATCTCCTCCCAGACCTGAACTAAAGCATCCGCCAACTCCTGGACAGTCTGTGGTGCAACGTGGCGTTGGTGGATGGAGCGAGACATGATGTCCCAGATGTGCTCAATTGGATTCGGGTCTGGGGAACGGGCGGGCCAGTCCATAGCATCAATGCCTTCCTCTTGCAGGAACTGCTGACACACTCCAGCCACATGAGGTCTAGCATTGTCTTGCATTAGGAGGAACCCAGGGCCAACCGCACCAGCATATGGTCTCACAAGGGGTCTGAGGATCTCATCTCGGTACCTAATGGCAGTCAGGCTACCTCTGGCGAGCACATGGAGGGCTGTGCGGCCCCCCAAAGAAATGCCACCCCACACCATGACTGACCCACCGCCAAACCGGTCATGCTGGAGGATGTTGCAGGCAGCAGAACGTTCTCCACGGCGTCTCCAGACTCTGTCACGTCTGTCAAGTGCTCAGTGTGAACCTGCTTTCATCTGTGAAGAGCACAGGGCGCCAGTGGTGAATTTCTTGGTGTTCTCTGGCAAATGCCAAACGTCCTGCACGGTGTTGGGCTGTAAGCACAACCCCCACCTGTGGACGTCGGGCCCTCATACCACCCTCATGGAGTCTGTTTCTGACCGTTTGAGCAGACACATGCACATTTGTGGCCTGCTGGATGTCATTTTGCAGGGCTCTGGCAGTGATTCTCCTGCTCCTCCTTGCACAAAGGCGGAGGTAGCGGTCCTGCTGCTGGGTTGTTGCCCTCCTACGGCCTCCTCCACGTCTCCTGATGTACTGGCCTGTCTCCTGGTAGCGCCTCCATGCTCTGGACACTACGCTGACAGACACAGCAAACCTTCTTGCCACAGCTCGCATTGATGTGCCATCCTGGATGAGCTGCACTACCTGAGCCACTTGTGTGGGTTGTAGACTCCGTCTCATGCTACCACTAGAGTGAAAGCACCGCCAGCATTCAAAAGTGACCAAAACATCAGCCAGGAAGCATAGGAACTGAGAAGTGGTCTGTGGTCCCCACCTGCAGAACCACTCCTTTATTGGGGGTGTCTTGCTAATTGCCTATAATTTCCACCTGTTGTCTATTCCATTTGCACAACAGCATGTGAAATTTATTGTCAATCAGTGTTGCTTCCTAAGTGGACAGTTTGATTTCACAGAAGTGTGATTGACTTGGAGTTACATTGTGTTGTTTAAGTGTTCCCTTTATTTTTTTGAGCAGTGTATATAGCTAGGTGTCATCTAAAATAACCCTAATTTATAAGACGGTTCTTATTTGATTAATGGTGGTCGGACCCATCTATGTGAAGCTTGCCACAATAAGGATTAGCCACAATAGTGGACTTTGCGGTTACCCTTCAAAATACAAGTATGGCCTAATTCTACTATTTGTATTCATTTACATCACTGTCAATGACATACTTTTATTTTGAAGGCAAACCGCAAATTCCACTATTGTGCCTAATCCTTATTGTGGCTAGCTTCACAACACATAACCCGGTCCGGTCGGGTCGAGCCTCAATAGCCAGATGAAAATAGCTGGCTGCTTATAACATTAGCTTTGGGCAACAGGGTTAAGTAGCTGGCTAGCTATTTATTTTCATGAACTGAAGTTCAATAGGTGAACAACAAGTGGCTACCTAGCTAATACTTACAAGGATTCCTAAATCATTGCTAAGTATAATGAAAATGACTACAGTTTTTACTCGTCATTGTTTCAGGCTGGTTGTATTGGTGCTAGCTAGGTACCAAGCTAAAAGCTAGCTACCCCAGAAGTTGCGGTCGAACAAATGATGCTTTATTACCAACACGGTATTGTAAACACATCATTCGTGGCCGGTGTTTTGACAGTGCTACTGTATCTTCTTTGACATGCAAAGACCCAAACGGCGTTCCATAGTATGCATGTCGTGAAGCTAATAGCAGTGACGCTATTACTGTGTAACTCCGGTAGGGCAACGTGAAAAATAGCTCACTTGGTAGTGTTAACCAGTGCTCGACCAGTCGGCAAAATGCCCACGACAGAGAATGGTTGATTGTCAAGGGCAATGAATTCCATTATCTTGGCATTAATGGATTTCGCATTTGAGTTGTCTCGCTGAAATGTTGTTACCCTTTCATATGACTGCTTGGCTTGATTGCTCGATCCACACAGCAGACATTGTGGGCTAGTTTAGGAATGCTATGTTGCACGTACAGCGCAAAATTTTACGTGCCGTCATTACGTCATGTACCTTCGTTATATAGATATGCACGTCAGCTTTGACATCAGTTTTGCATATCGACATTAAACTAGACCGGCCGATACCAAGGTTGGCATTTTTAGCTATATCGGCCGATTCCGATATGTTCACCGATATATCGTGCGTCCATAATGTAAATATGTAATCCGTTTGGGTGAACTATCCCTTTAAAATAGGACCTAGAGGTAGCTCGCCAAGATGGTTGGCCACCCCTGATCTACGTTTCCCAAATACTGGGAATTTGAATATGTTCATATGACATTTGATTTGTACAAATTATCCCACATTCAAGCCAAATCAAAATGAACACCCATCTTCAGGTGGTTGAGACTGATTTGCAAAACCTTGCCATCTTACTCTAAAAAGGCAATATCTGTTAATACATGCCTAGCAGCTTGTGCACAATACTAAAATGACAAAGGCAAGGGGCATTTCAAGAGAGCCTATTCTCATTTTATGATTTAGCCTATAATCAACACTGTCCATAAATGCATAGCCCTTAATTTTTTAATAATCAAAGACAAGTTGACATATCAGATTTCAAATAGCCTAATTACACCAGAAAAATTGGTAAGAAGTGAAATAATAAAAGTATGGGGAATAACAGTAGTGTCCTTGCTGAGATAAGCACACTAATTAGTCTATATTTTAGCCCATTGTAGGGGATGGGAATTGTTCTAATTACTTACATTAGCTATTGTGAAAGATAAAATTAATTAAACAGATAATACAATCTCCTGAAAACAAGATGACATAGCCAAAATCTGCCCTTACACCTAACCCAAAATGATCTTTCAATGTATTGATCTCAAACTAGAATCAGTTACACATTTGGGTTCACAACCTGTTTGGGCAAAATAAGGTTCATCATACAGTTAGACAAATCAGGTCACTCTACCAAATTCCAGCTGAATACTGCATGTTCATTCATTACAACCTAATGAACCTAGTGAGAAATTGTATCAGTCTGCTTAACTCTCAACATGGGCAAATTACTTACTATCTAACTCACTTTAGAATTTTTACCTCAAGACTAAAACACACACCTTCATAGCTGTCAGACGTGCTCTGGTGGTGGGGGCAGCGGCTGACCACTTCGGACATGTGCTCTGACTTCTTGTAGATGGCGGTGGCACGTAGGACGGCTCCTGGCGGGGGCTCCTTGGTCATCAGCACCTCCACCGGGCAGGTCTTAGCCCGCTGGCAGTACAGCTTGATCAGCTGCACAGAATACTGGGGAGGGAGGGAAACATTGAACAATCAGTATTTTGTCCCAGGGGAATTTCCCTCTGTGAAAGAATAAAGATGTGAATTGAATTTATGAAGAAAAGAAATAGACACTTGCTTAATTACTTCGCACAGGTAGTCACTATCAAAGATCATACAAATACAAGTGTGGAAAAACACCCATAGGAATTAATAGGAACAAAATATTGCTTTACAATTATATTCTAAATAAATCATAAATACCTTTATGAAAAAGATGCATTTTAACCCTCGTTTGAAACATGCCCGGTCATGTCAGACCCATGCTTTACTGCAACCAGCCTGCAACTCCTCAGTTACAATCATAGAGAGAGGACTCTAGTGCCCAAAGGCCCATTTTAGCATGGGCAGTACCATTGAGGATGTTCAGCATTTCAACAGACAACTGGGTGGGACTTCCTATGGCAGGGTTCCCCAACTGGCAGGCCGCGGGTCAAATGGTTTTATTTAACCCCCAAGTTCTGAGCCAAAAAACTATATTCCCATGCATAAGAGACACGTGATCGTATACAAATGTAAGCAAGGTTTGAAATAATTATGTTTTAGTCAAATATCTGGTTTGGGCTTCTTGCAGTCAATTTTCAGCCTACAAATTATTTTAACAATGTTAAAGCCCACCGACCATCCGCTCAAGAAAAGAAATGCGTATGTGTGTGAGATAGATATATACATACATACACACACACACCAGCCTGCAGGTGAATCTAGTTGACCCCTGTCCTATGGGTTAAGGAAGGATCACAGAATTCCATCCAGGTCACCAAGAGTGATAGCCACTGAATTATACTTGTGAGGAAACATTCCATAACTGCAGGTGGCAGTAAACCACCAACCGTGGCTTTATACCTGTCCTAACAACACACTTTAGGTGGCAGTGTGCACTCATTCAGTTTGTTTGGCAAATAGAAGAAAATGTACTACTTTAAAATGGAGATGGCCTCAATTGTACTGTCCGTGCTCTCACAGACGCAATAATGGGACAGATAAATAAAAATACAGTTTTATTTATTTTAACTAGGCAAGTCAGTTAAGAACAAATTCTTATTTACAACAACGGCCTACCCCGGCCAACAATGATGTGATGTTTAAGTTGATGGTTCCAATGAAAGAGTTGCAGGGGGCGTTCATTTGAGGGCAGAGCAGCCTAACCACAAGACTAATAGACCTATCATAGCACTCTGGCATGTGAGTCGCCGTGGAAACCATTGTGCTATTGGCTGTTTTAATCCAAATACTTCAGCCAAAACCTTAAGTTTTAGCTAATTGTCACGAACTGGATTCCACTTGAATGCAACCACGGAGAATCAGAATGAATGGAATAACTTGTCTCCGTCCGAGGTATGGTAACCACAATTTACTGTAAACAATCTTAGTATTAATTATCGTTGTGATAAATCCATTCATAAAATATTTTTTCATCCAGGCGAAAAGGCAGCATAAAACATTTCAAAGTAATTCTAAAAGTTACGTTCATCAAATTGAAGGAGAATATATATCAGTGAATGTACAGTGAGCCTGGGCTTCTAAGGGTAGGTCGTGTCTCATTCCTATTGTAGTGCTGTTTAATCCTTTACACTCGTGGGAACTGCTCTAAATGGATTGGGCTACATTGAAACGTTTCTTACAGAAGAAAAGTTAAAATATGATCTTAGTGTTAGGCTTTCACAAGGACATTCGTAGAAACGGATTGTAATTTCAGCATGTTCCGCTGTGAATTTTATTCAAAATAGACAAACTTCAGAACAACCCAGGGTATGACGCCATGTCATCTTGTAACTATATCAAACAGTGATCATAAATGTTGACACTGTATATGACCGGAGTTTTATGACACGTAAATGGGAAGTGCACATTTGGACTCGCAGGTGTTTTGCTTGCTTGTATGACATCAAAGGGGTATTTATAATAATCCTCAACGTCTCAGCTTTCAAAACACATTGAGTTCTCTTAATTTACTAAATTTACCTCAGACAAAAAAAAATGTGCGAAAGTTGACCAATTAGCGGGAGGGATGGGGCAACGTCTTGTCGCATGTGGTGCTCAAGTTCAGAACGTCTGTCAGTCAAAACCCATACAGCGCCGTTACTGTACAGCCACAGCACTCCATTTTAGGTGTTTATTAGTGCCCAAATTCTCCATTTTCAATCGATATATGGGTACTAGTGTAAAGGGTTAAGACTCAGCTGTAACATGAAACAGGTCCTGTTCATCTTGAGGGTCAAAAGAAAATGACATTGAAAACACATTCTCTTATGCTTTAGGTGGGTTACAGGAGATCAACGGCAACATAAAAAACAAACAAAAAGAAGAGTAATAGACCCAAGTAGTAGCCTACGTGTAGCATACAATATTAGTGCTTTTAACGCCAGTGTATTTAGGCATGTGCAGTAAGCCATATGCAAGACACTCACGGTGGAGGTGACAGACTTGGCGGTGCCAGACTTGTGGAAGCGCAGCTGGAAGCCGTGCTCCCCCGGGTAGTCAATGGTGGAGGGGACGGTGGAGGCGGGGGGAGGCACGCTGTCCAGGGGCGACATCGAGGGCTCCACGGCCAGGGGCTCAGACAGCTCAAACAGCCCCTCGTCAAAAACCTCGTGGAAGGTGGCCTCGGGAAGTACGGGAGCGAGCTGTAAGGGATGTAAACGCATGCCATTTATGAAGTTAGCAGTTGCTTTTTGGATTTCTGCCTGAATACTTAAAAAGATGAGTGTCCAGGCTAACCATGTATGGATATCAAATTGTCCGACAAAAGCACAACCAAAAAGATCTAGTCAAAGCCAAACAATCACTGCACTACTAAGGGGGAGAAACCATCTAGCCCATTCTAAAAGGTGTGGTATCATAAAAATATTTCCTTTACATCGGATGTAGACAAACTTACCGAGACATCCAGGTCAGACCAGTTTTCATTCACAAACGGTGGAATATTGGGGCCCTGAGTAGTCATGCTAAAGAAAGGAGATACAAATCACAGTACAAGTAAGTATTACCTAAAAGTAGAAGAGGTACATTATATGAAGTCTCTAGGGTTCCACTCACACGCAACCATCTCTGTCCAGTCGTAAGTCTAGAAGTTGCTACATTGGTAGTCCTAAACATAATTATATACGTCTGTGGGTTCTAAAGGTTGTTCAAAATTACTTGGTCTCCCAAAGCTGCTGGAAGGACCCCTGGCTCATGGGGAAGCTCAACTCCTGCTCTTCCATCTTGTATCTGTTCAATCTCTCGACTGTTCACTGGACCGATGGACGAGAGGACTGGACACAGGGACTCAAGGCAGGAGATGAAGAAAGGCGATCCGATCTAGGAGAGAGAACACCCATGTGATTAAACCAAATAATACTAATTGTTGTAGCTATGTGTCTTCAAAACAATTAGTCAATGGGACGACAAAAGGGGGACCAGTGGCTTTGAAAGGAAATCAGACATGTGTCGCTGGAATGCAGCCCAGAAGATGTGGAGAAGAAAGCAGAACATAGAATGCAGCGGGAGGGGTCTGGTTCACATAGACAAGAATTGGGTCAGACTGCTCTGGTAATGACTTTGACTAGGTTGGCAATTATATAAGATACAGTATTTCAGTAAGAGTTGTGTAGGCTAGTCGTTAGCTAGGTGAGAAATTGTGTCACTGTATTAGGCTAATCTTTGTTGATCAAGTGCCTAGATAACTACCCTATGTTTTATCAATAAATACTTCCTCTAAAATCTAACTCAAAGGTAATGGATAGTTTTGCATATTTAACAAGCTAACGCTACCCTCCTCGACTAGTGCTGGCTTTACAAATGTTGACTAGTTGGGGTTTCAAAAACAAATTTGACGTTGTATAGCTAACGTTAGCTAGCTAACCTTATATTGCAACATTGCATCACCTAGATAGCAAGTTGGTTGCTGAACGAATTACATTAAATTCTGAATTACATGTTGCATACGTGAATCAACAGCCTGCTACCTAGTCGTCTTAAATATTTTACGAGGTTACAAGTTAAATAAAATATTGTACAAGTCAAGTGTCGGTCTAGCATGTTGCCCTAAATTAGCTAACGTTAGTTAGGCAAACGTTAGCGTTACAGTAGCCACTCAAAACAGTCGAAAAAGTAAGCGACTCGTGAACATCTAAATCCCATGTCATAACTACCTACAACATGTAGTAGTTACATGTTTATACACCAATACAAGATGCAAACTTTAGCCACCAACTTCAACAAGCTACATTTAACGTTACCTAGCTAGCTCAACTGTGAGCTTGGCAGGCTGCGTCGGAATCCCCGAGGCGATTAACGACATGCACAAACTTTTATTCACAAAAAAATATTATCCTACGCTGTCTTAAATAATGTAATGGTATACCTCGCCTCCCGGGGGATGAATATTTTCTTGCCGCACCTCGGTTCTCTGTCAATGCAAAGATGTCAAAGAAACAGCAACTCTGTAGCAGCTAGAAAGAAAAATATGTTTTCCAGTAAAAAGCGTGCGTTTCGGGGATTTCCAGAAAACCAGACTGAAGGGAGGGCCACGCAGAGTTCACAGGCCTCCAATCAGAGGCGCGCCCATCGAGGTGTGTTTTTTTTGTATGAAATAGCGCGAAATGTTCCAAATAAAATCATAACTGGCTATATTTACATCATGACAGCGCAAAGTTTCTAAACCATACTGTACTGTCTTTGAGGATTGTGCGGAAATTATACTGACTGAATGCAGGAAGGAGGGAAACAGTGTCACTAGCTAGGTTTCCATCCAATTGGACAGATTTTCATGCGAATATTCTAAAATCTGCATTAAAACCAATACGCGCATTTTCTAACCAGGATGTTTCCATCAAATTGACTTGTCTCAGATAAAAGGCTGTGTGTGATGACAAAGTGCACATAAAAATACCTTTTGCGGTTATTATTTTCCCATGTACTGAATAAAAAAGACAAGTTGAGTTTGAGTTTCCATCGCATTTTCTATTATATCTAAAAATAAAAAGGTTCCTGGAGGATCCTTTAAGGCAGGGGTATTCAACTCTTACACCATGAGGTCCCGGAGCCTGCTGGTTTTCTGTTCTACCGAATAGTTAATTGCACCTACCTGGTGTCCCAAGTCTAAATCAGTCCGTGATTAGAGGGGAACAATGAAAAAAATGCAGTGGTATTGGCTTCAAGGTCCAGAGTTGAGTTTGAGGGCTTTAGGGGTTCTTCAAATTGAAACTGTGGGGGAACCCTTATAAGTTCTCCAGGGGCGCAACTTTGGTTTTAGAAGTGGAGGGACATAATATATAGTGCTCAAAAAAATAAAGGGAACACTTAAACAACACATCCTAGATCTGAATGAAAGAAATAATCTTATTAAATACTTTTTTCTTTACATAGTTGAATGTGCTGACAACAAAATCACACAAAAATAATCAATGGAAATCCAATTTATCAACCCATGGAGGTCTGGATTTGGAGTCACACTCAAAATTAAAGTGGAAAACCACACTTCAGGCTGTTCCAACTTTGATGTAATGTCCTTAAAACAAGTCAAAATGAGGCTCAGTAGTGTGTGTGGCCTCCACGTGCCTGTATGACCTCCCTACAATGCCTGGGCATGCTCCTGATGAGGTGGCGGATGGTCTCCTGAGGGATCTCCTCCCAGACCTGGACTAAAGCATCCGCCAACTCCTGGACAGTCTGTGGTGCAACGTAGCGTTGGTGGATGGAGCGAGACATGATGTCCCAGATGTGCTCAATTGGATTCGGGTCTGGGGAACGGGCGGGCCAGTCCATAGCATCAATGCCTTCCTCTTGCAGGAACTGCTGACACACTCCAGCCACATGAGGTCTAGCATTGTCTTGCATTAGGAGGAACCCAGGGCCAACCGCACCAGCATATGGTCTCACAAGGGGTCTGAGGATCTCATCTCGGTACCTAATGGCAGTCAGGCTACCTCTGGCGAGCACATGGAGGGCTGTGCGGCCCCCCAAAGAAATGCCACCCCACACCATGACTGACCCACCGCCAAACCGGTCATGCTGGAAGATGTTGCAGGCAGCAGAACGTTCTCCACGGCGTCTCCAGACTCTGTCACGTCTGTCACGTGCTCAGTGTGAACCTGCTTTCATCTGTGAAGAGCACAGGGCGCCAGTGGCGAATTTGCCAATCTTGGTATTCTCTGGCAAATGCCAAACGTCCTGCACGGTGTTGGGCTGTAAGCACAACCCCCACCTGTGGATGTCGGGTCCTCATACCACCCTCATGGAGTCTGTTTCTGACCGTTTGAGCAGACACATGCACATTTGTGGCCTGCTGGAGGTCATTTTGCAGGGCTCTGGCAGTGCTTCTCCTGCTCCTCCTTGCACAAAGGCGGAGTTAGCGGTCCTGCTGCTGGGTTGTTGCCCTCCTACGGCCTCCTCCACGTCTCCTGATGTACTGGTCTGTCTCCTGGTAGCGCCTCCATGCTCTGGACACTACGCTCACAGACACAGCAAACCTTCTTGCCACAGCTCGCATTGATGTGCCATCCTGGATGAGCTGCACTACCTGAGCCACTTGTGTGGGTTGTAGACTCCGTCTCATGCTACCACTAGAGTGAAAGCACCGCCAGCATTCAAAAGTGACCAAAACATCAGCCAGGAAGCATAGGAACTGAGAAGTGGTCTGTGGTCCCCACCTGCAGAACCACTCCTTTATTGGGGGTGTCTTGCTAATTGCCTATAATTTCCACCTGTTGTCTATTCCATTTGCACAACAGCATGTGAAATTTATTGTCAATCAGTGTTGCTTCCTAAGTGGGCAGTTTGATTTCACAGAAGTGTGATTGACTTGGAGTTACATTGTGTTGTTTAAGTGTTCCCTTTATTTTTTTGAGCAGTGTATATACAGTACCAGTCAAAAGTTTGGACACACCTAATCATTCAAGGGTTTTTCTTTATTTTACAATTTTCTACATTGTAGAATAATGGTGAAGACATCGAAACTATGAAATAATGGAATCACGTAGTAACCCATAAAAATTGTTAAAGTAGCCACCATTTGTCTTGATGACAGCTTTGCACACTCTTGGCTTTCTCTCAACCAGCTTCATGAGGTAGTCACCTGGAATGCATTTAAATTAACAGGTGTGCCTTGTTAAGTTAATTTGTGGAATTTCTTTCCTTCTTAATGCGTTTGAGCCAATCAGTTGTGTTGTGACAAGGTAGGGGTGGTATGAGGAAGATAGCCCTATTTGGTAAAAGACCAAGTCCATACTATGGCAAGAACCACTCAAATAAGCAAAGAGAAACAACAGTCCATCACTACTTTAAGACATGACAGTCAGTCAATACGGAACATTGAAGAACTTTGAAAGTATCTTCATGTGCAGTCGCAAAAACCATCAAGCGCTATGATGAAACTGGCTCTCATGAGGACCGCCACAGGAAAGGAAGACCCTGAGTTACCTCTGCTGCAGAGGATAAATTCATTGGAGTTACCATCCTCATAAATTGCAGCCCAAATAAATGCTTCACAGAGATCAACTAACAGACACATCTCAACATCAACTGTTCAGAGGAGCCTTCATGGTCGAATTACTGCAAAGAAACTACTAAAGGACACCAATAAGAAGAAGAGACTTGCTTGGTCCAAGAAACACGAGCAATGGACATTAGACTGGTGGAAATCTGTCCTTTGGTCTGATGAGTCCAAATTTTTGATTTTGGTTCCAACCGCCATGTCTTTGTGAGACGCAGAGTAGGCGAACGGATGATCTCCGCATGTGTGGTTCCCACCATGAAGCATGGAGGAAGTGGTGTGATGGTGTGGGGGTGCTTTGCTGGTGACACTGTTGGTGATATATTTAGAATTCAAGGCACACTTAACCAGCATGGCTACCACAGCATTCTGCAGCGATACACCATCCCATCTGGATTGCGCTTAGTGGGACTATCATTTGTTTTTCAACAGGACAATGACTGAACACACCTCCAGGCTGTGTAAGGGCTATTTGACCAAGAAGGAGAGTGATTGAGTGCTGCATCAGATGACCTGGCTTCCACAATCACCCGACCTCAACCCAATTGGGATGGTTTGGGATGAGTTGGACCGCAGAGTGAAGGAAAAGCAGCCAACAAGTGCTCAGCAGATGTGGGAACTCCTTCAAGACTGTTGGAAAAGCATTCCAGGTGAAGCTGGTTGAGAGAATGCCAAGAGTATGCAAAACTGTCATCAAGGCAAAGGGTGACTACTTTAAAGAATCTCAAATAAAAAATATATTTGAATTTGTTTAACACTTTGGTTACTACATGATTACATGTGTTATTTCATAGTGTTGATGTCTTCACTATTATTCTACAATGTAGAAAATAGTAAAAATTAAGAAAAATCCTTGAATGAGTAGGTGTGTCCAAACTTTTAGTACTGGTACTATATATATATTTTTTAAGGGAATAGATTGTAGCTTTCATCAGTGTAATTGTCAGCGTCATTTTACGGACTCAGTACATGTTACCATAGTTATATTTTGTTTGTTTTTAGTCCCATCCTTCAGCTCTACTCAAACCCTCCATCTCTGAACACCATGCAGGTTTTGCACTATACAGTGCCTTCAGAAAGTATTCAGACCCTTTGACTTTTTCCACATTATGTTACGTTACAGCCTTATTCTACAATGGAAGAAATAAAACATTTTCCTCATCAATCTACACACAATACCCCATAATTACAAAGCGAAAACAGGTTTTTCGAATTTTTGCACATTTATTAAAAATCAAAAACATAAATATATTTACATAAGTATTCAGACCCATTGCTATGTGACTGGAAATTGAGCTCAGGTGCATCCTGCTTCCATTGATCATCCTTGAGATGTTTCTACAACTTGATTGGAGGCCCCCTGTGGTAAATTCAATTGATTGGACATGATTTGGAAAGGCACACACCTGTCTATATAAGGTCCTACAGTTGACAGTGCATGTCAGAGCAAAAACCAAGCCATGAGGTCGAAGGAATAGTCTGTAGCTCTCCGAGACAGGATTGTGTCGAGGCACAGATCTGGGGAAGGGTACCAAAATATTTCTGCAGCATTGAAGGTCCCCAAGAACACAGTAGCCTCCATCATTCATAAACGGAAGAAGTTTGTAATCACCAAGACTCTTCCAAGAGTTGGCCGCCCGGCCAAACTGAGCAATCTCTGAAAAAGGGCCTTGGTCAGGGAGGTGATCAAGAACCCAATGGTCACTCTGACAAAGCTCCAGAGTTGCTCTGTTGAGATGGGAGAACCTTCCAGAAGGGCAACCAGCTCTGCAGCACTCCACTAATTAGGCCTTTATGGTAGAGTGGCCAGACAGAAGCCAGTAAAAGGCACATGACAGCCCACTTGGAGTTTACCAAAAGGCACCTAAAGACTCTCACACCATGAGAAACAAGATTCACTGGTCTGATAAAACCAAGACTGAACTCTTTGGCCTGAATGCCAAGCGTTACATCTGGAAGAAACCTGGCACCATCATACTATGGGGATGTTTTTCAGCAGCAGGGACTGGGAGACTAGACAGGATCGAGGGAAAGATGAATGGATCAAAGTACAGAGCGATCCTTGATGAAAACCTGCTCCAGAGTGCTCAGGACCTCCGACTGGGGCACAGGGTCACCTTCCAACAGGACAGCGACCCTAAGCACACAGCCAAGACAACACCGGAGTGGCTTCGGGACAAGTTTCTGAATGTCCTTGAGTGGACAAGCCTGAGCCCGGACTTGAACCCAATCTAACAACTCCGGAGAGACCTGAAAATAGCTGTGAAGCAACGCTCCCCATCCAACTTGACAGAGCTTGAGAGGATCTGCAGAGAAGAATGGGAGAAACTCCCCAAATACAGGTGTGCCAAGCTTGTAATGTCATACCCAAGAAGAATCAAGGCTGTAATCGCTGCCAAAGTTGCTTCAACAAAGTACTCCAAAAAAGTACTATATTAAGAGTTTTATATTATTGATCGATTTACTTTTTAAATTCCCAAGCAGTGCTATTTGCAGAGGGGGACATAACTTGGCAGGGGGGCTGGGGGCCCTCCAAAGCACATTTCCTGCATTTAAACACAATCTAATATGGCCCTTCTAGCCATTTTTATTTAGAACAACAAAAAGTAAGCAAAAATGCCCACAGTCACCAAGCTAAGTAAGAAATTATTAAATAAGTTTAAGTGATTGATAAGACTGAACTAGGTCCATGATAATTCAATAATTAATATTGTGTTGCACCTTTAACCAATAGCCTAACAAATTAACAACTCTTACAAATAAAGTACAAAGACTTTTGGTTGTCTTTAAGACATCCTCTATATCAAATTTCAGCCAGACCGCCCAGCCAACCCGAGCCGCCTACACGCCCGACCCCCACTAGTCTAGTCAATAACTCAAGTCTCTCCAAAACACTAATTCCTTCTCATCTTTTTATTTTATGTCTCAAGGGAATCGTTTGGAAAACAAAAAGTTGAATGCAAACACACACCTAAACATTAACACACAGAAATATAGGGTTTGATCCCAGGCTGCAAAACATTGCACAAAGAGGACACGATGAGTCTGCAGAGTCAGATAATAAAGAGAACTTCATGGCAATCCTAGAAACAATAGCTAAGCATGACACAACTGTAAAAAAAATTAAAATAAGTTGACTTCCATTCATAATGGAAAATATACAAGCAAAGGGATTCAGAATGAGGTTCTGAGTTGTTTGGCAGACAATCTTCTAACAAAAATTATAGAAGAAGTGAAAGACTGTGAGGTCTTTAGCATAATGGCAGACGAAACAAAAGATGTAAAAAAAAAGGAGCAGATATCTCTAGTACTCAAGTACTATTTCAGAGGAGCTGTCCATGAGAGCTTTCTCCACTTTGAATCGGCTGATCGACTAGATGCAGCAGGGCTTACTGACAAAATCATACACATATTAGCAAGTCATGGTCTTGAATACAAAAACAACCTAGTAGGCCAAGCATATGACGGTGCTTCCGTTATGAGTGGCAAGCATTCAGGTGTCCAGGCACGCATTAAAGAACAAGCAAAGCATTCCTTTTACATCCACTGCAGTGCACACTGTCTAAACTTAGTTTTAGTGGATACAGTCAAAGCTGTCCCTGAGGTAGGACAGTTCTTCTTACTAGAAAGACTTTACGTCTTCACATCTGGGTCATATGTGCATCAAAAATGGCTTAGCATGCAAAAAGAGATGTAACCAGGCGCACCTAGAGTGCTTCAGAGACTAAGTGACACTTGCTGGGCATGTCGATATATGGCTCTACATACTATTATGGATAGATTACCTGCCATTAAGCGAGTCCTGCAAGACATAGTCCAAAAACACAATGGTGACAGATCTGTTGAGGCACGAGGTCTGCTTGCACAGATAGATTTACAATTCATTGTGTGCCTTGTTACACTCCATAAAGTGTTTGGAGAAGCAACATTTATATCAGATATGCTACAGTCTTCATCACTTGACCTGTCAAAGGCTGTTGATTTAGTTGAAGCCTTAGTTCAAACTTTGAATGACTACAGGGATGAGTCATTTTTTGATGACCTATGGAATGAAGTGTTGAACACAGCTGAGCAATGTTATACTGCAATACACCCCCCTGCAAAACGACCAAAAAAGCTAAGCTCTCAATTTAATGAAGACTGTGTACTCAGTACAATGGGTCAGAGGTCAGATTCAAAACAAGAAAAATGCAGTTTTCGTACAACCCTTTTCTACCCTGTTTTAGAACATATGCTCAATGAGCTTAACAGAAGGTTCCCTAGCAAAAACGGTGACATAATGAATGGCATCCAAACTCTAAACCCTACAAGTGATGTGTTTCTCAAAGAGAAGTTCCTGTTTCCATTTGCTAGAATTTATGAATCAAATATTGAGGACTTGGGGCATGAACTACATCAGTTCAGAAGAATTTTAGAAAGGAAAATACAGAGTGGCATGCAGAGACCCTCCAGTGTAGTAGAGCTGGCATTATTCACTGAGCCTTATAAAGACGTTTTCTTTGAGCTCTTTAAACTGTGCAAGATAGCTGTTTCAATCCCTGTTAGTACTGCTTCTTGTGAACTGAGTTTTTCTGCACTAAAGCTGGTGAAATCGTATATCAGGTCCACAATGTCAGATGACAGGTTAAGAAATTTAGGTGTATTAAGTATTGAGTCAAGGAGGGCAAAGGCCTTGAGTCTAGATGAATTTGCTGATCTTTTTGCAAAAAAACACAAAAACCGAAGAATACAGTTGATGTGACCTGATACTGAATATGTAATGCAAATGAAAATTATAAATTGTTGAATGATTATCAACATGGTCTTTTGCCTGCTAATGCCTGCAATGCAGTGAAGAAAACGATATGACAACAATAACGTCTAATTTAACTGGCCCCTCTAACAGTACAACTGGCCCCAGCTTGGCCCCCCCAGTTGAAATGGTCTAGAACCGCCACTGCCGTGTCCGTAGGGGAGTTGCAGCGATGGGACAAGACTAACTACCAATTGGATATCACGAAATTGGGGAGAAAAAGGGGTAAAAGTATAACAAAAAGGAACAGGACAGCCTCCATATAATTCATATCATAGGCCTAATAGTACTGTAGAGCTCTTTTTACTTGCACCCAATATAGCTCGGTCAACCCGTACTGCCCCTAGGGGTCTACGACCCTGTAGCGCCCCAACACAACACACCCCACTCAGATTTAGGATCTTAGTGAAACATTCATTATTGGTTTCAGGCGTGTTAGGCCAAGGCCAGAGTGACAACAGTACAGCAGACCCCATTTGTAAGCTATGGCGGTCGACATTAAAATGTTTCAGTTTGTGTAAAAAAACATTCTCTGTTGCTATTTCTTTATCTTTGCAAAGGCACAGTCATTGTTTGTCTATTTCTATTCCCAGGTACTTATTTGTTGTCACTCTATTGACTGATCCCCCATTGATCTTCGTTGGGTGTAGTGGAGTTTTGTTCCTTCTGAAATCACTAGCCTACCTCTCCTAGCTGGGCGTGAGAGTTCAAGTGCGCCTAGTATGTGTGGTCTCATTGGATGCGGTCCAAACACTTAAAGGCAAGGTTAAGTCAACATACAAGTGAAAGTAAAAATGAAGGCAAATAAGTTAGAAATTGTGCTACTAATGCACATGACAGCACAAACACCTCTCATAAATATGTTTTTGTTTGGTCTTTTTGGAAATTGTAGAAATAAAACATTTTCCTTCTTCAGAAGTTCTAGCTAGGCAGGCTGACATTAGCTAGCTATCATACAGTAGGCATATATTAATAATTAGATATTTAATATAAGTAGACATAATTGACTGTAGCGCATATAAAGCACCCATAAGCTGGTGGCTGAAAACACAATCATCGCGGGATGAACGAGTGACGAATTTCCTGCCAAGGCTGGTCCATTTAAAATTAATTCCTTCCTCCCTTGCCCTGCAAGTGTATACTCGTCAGACGTCATGATACGTCATCAGAAGTGTCCACCATTTTTATTTTTTTTTTAATAACAACAAATCAATACAGGAAGTACATGTGGGAACACAAGAATATATAAATAATATACAAAGGACAAATGGGCTAGGGGGGATAGGGGCGGGGCCAGGGGGTACAATATCACATTACACAAGGACCTGTAAGGGACATACACTTATTATTCTAACAGCTTTTTTGTTAGTAGAGTATTTAATTGTCTTAAAATACAGTTCAATTTCTTTTTGTAAGGTAAGAAAACGTGGTGTTTGGTTTGTAAATTTACATTTGTGAATATGAAATTTGGCCAAAAGAATAATGAAATTAATTACATAAAAATGTTTCAGCTTATTTCTATCGTAGGTAAAGAATCCAAGCAGTACATCTCTCCACAATAGTGTAAGATATTCATAAATGTGTTCAATTATAAATCTACTGATGTCTTGCCACAGTTTTCTTACATGAATACAATGCCAAAAAGATGCAACACTGTTTCTGGGTGGTCATTACAAAAGGAACAATTTGAGTTGATGTTTTCCGTAAACTTCTTCATATAGTGGTTGGCAGGATAATATTTATGAATAACTTTAAAGGAAACTTCCTTCATTTTGTTAACAAGTAGGTATGTGTGTGGCAACATCCAAACTTTTTCCCAACTGATATTATCAATAAATCCATTCCAATAAGGTAACAACATCCTGCTGAAACAAGGTTCGTATCGCTCTGTTGTTGAATGGACCAAAAGAGAAACAAATATTTCCTACTGAAGAGTCAACAGGGTCAATGGAAGGTAGGCTCTGAGGGTCAGGTCTTGACACGTTCCTGAATAATAAAGCAACACCTGAGGGAATGGCATCTAAAACAATTGCAAAATCTTTAGGTGTTACATGGACCTTGGAAAGTGATAAGAATTCCTTATAACTAAGTAAAAGACTCTCTGCATTTACCAGTTGGCTCACCAACAGGATATTATTTCTGAACCAATATTCTAAAAACAAAGAAGTGTTTTTATACAATATATCCCGATTATTCCATATATAATATCTGTGTGAAGAAAAAAGATGCTTATAAATTAAGGACCATGACAAGAAAACAAGCCGATGAAAAGCAGAACGTTTCACTGGAACTTTGTCAATATTATAATTTTAAGCCAACATGAAGTTAAGGCCACCAAAAGTTGAGAAGACATGATGGGGAATAAAATTCCACATAGAAGTGGGTCTTCTTAGGGATTGTTTTATCCAATTGATCTTAAAAGTATTATTTAAGTCCAGAAAATTCAGCCCACCATTCTCAAAAGTGTTTCATTACAACAGCTTTCCTAATGTAATATGTACGGTTTCTCCACAGAGAAGTGTCCACCTAATTTGAGGTTTGAGGGGATAGGGTGTGTCTTTGTGTTTGGACCGTAACCATGGAAATAGAGTAGGCCACATACTTGGGTGGAGAATCATGTGGCAGTTACATTTACATTTACATTTAAGTCATTATCCAGAGCGACTTACAAATTGGTGCATTCACCTTATGATGGAAGGGGGGGGGGGGGGGGTTAGAAGGATTACTTTATCCTTTATTCCTTAAAGAGGTGGGGTTTCAGGTGTCTCCGGAAGGTGGTGATTGACTCCGCTGTCCTGGCGTCGTGAGGGAGCTTGTTCCACCATTGGGGTGGCAGAGCAGCGAACAGTTTTGACTGGGCTGAGCGGGAACTGTGCTTCCTCAGAGGTAGGGAGGCGAGCAGGCCAGAGGTGGATGAACGCAGTGCCCTTGTTTGGGTGTAGGGCCTGATCAGAGCCTGAAGGTACGGAGGTGCCGTTCCCCTCACAGCTCCGTAGGCAAGCACCATGGTCTTGTAGCGGATGCGAGCTTCAACTGGAAGCCAGTGGAGAGAGCGGAGGAGCGGGGTGATGTGAGAGAACTTGGGAAGGTTGAACACCAGACGGGCTGCGGCGTTCTGGATGAGTTGTAGGGGTTTAATGGCACAGGCAGGGAGCCCAGCCAACAGCGAGTTGCAGTAATCCAGACGGGAGATGACAAGTGCCTGGATTAGGACCTGCGCCGCTTCCTGTGTGAGGCAGGGTCGTACTCTGCGAATGTTGTAGAGCATGAACCTACAGGATCGGGTCACCGCCTTGATGTTAGTGGAGAACGACAGGGTGTTGTCCAGGGTCACGCCAAGGTTCTTAGCACTCTGGGAGGAGGACACAAGGGAGTTGTCAACCGTGATGGCGAGATCATGGAACGGGCAGTCCTTCCCCGGGAGGAAGAGCAGCTCCGTCTTGCCGAGGTTCAGCTTGAGGTGGTGATCCGTCATCCACACTGATATGTCTGCCAGACATGCAGAGATGCGATTCGCCACCTGGTTATCAGAAGGGGGAAAGGAGAAGATTAATTGTGTGTCGTCTGCATAGCAATGATAGGAGAGACCATGTGAGGATATGACAGAGCCAAGTGACTTGGTGTATAGCGAGAATAGGAGAGGGCCTAGAACAGAGCCCTGGGGGACACCAGTGGTGAGAGCACGTGGTGCGGAGACAGATTCTCGCCACGCCACCTGGTAGGAGCGACCTGTCAGGTAGGACGCAATCCAAGCGTGGGCCGCGCCGGAGATGCCCAACTCGGAGAGGGTGGAGAGGAGGATCTGATGGTTCACAGTAACTTGAATATGAAATTAACTTAAATATGATTAGGCTATTGTATACCACAGTGTCTCTAAATAATTATTGATAATGAAAAGAAGTGGAGGGCACTCAACCAACGTGAGTCGAAGTGTAATCAAAAAATGGAATCATGATTGAAAAGGAAAAGGCACTTCGCGCACATAGGTTAGTCTACTATGGTCTTCGAGCTTTGCGCCTTTTCATTTCAATAAGTATGGATTACACATTTATTTCGCTGTCATAATTATTTCTGCCTCAAGTTCAGTAGCCATACCTGCGAGATCAGGTGCGCGTGTGGTCTCAATTAAATAAAGTAGGGTATAGCCTATGTATATATGGGCGGAGAAGCACGGGGCAGTTATATTTCCAAGGAAATGTACTCCCTAAATAGGCCTATGATTAGTCTATAGTTTACTACATTGCCTAGAAATAGGCCTAAATATTGATCACCCATATTTCTCCGTCGGAAAACCATCCCACTCCTAAAAGGTAGGCTATACAAATATCTCGAGAAAGTGCAAGTCTCTCCAACTCCTTCCTTCAAACTACATGTAGCATATTGTCTGATAAAGCCCAATAATACAATGTAAGGGCCATGTGAGAATGTCTGGAAATTGAACCTATTTCTTAAGTAATTTTTGCGCATTTGATATTGCCTATAGGGCGCAAAATTGCTGGGACCACGGCTGGCATGTGATCTGCGTCACACACGTCTAAAATAACATTGCGGGACTGCGGTTTGGTTTGGGACCAGTTCTTGCGGTAGCGGGTGGGAGTCAGTGGCGGTTCTAGACCATTTCAACTGGGGGGGCAAAGCTGGAGCCAGTTGTACTGTTAGAGGGGCCAGTTACATTAGACGTTATTGTTGTCATATCGTTTTCTTAACTGCATTGCAGGCATTAGCAGGCAAAATCCCATGCTCATAATCATCATCGTTGCCACTGTCTAATAACGAATGTAAAAAAAGAACGATAGCAAAAATTAGCTATGTAAAAATTATTTCATACTCCACATTTAGGAGGGCCACAAGGGGGTCCAAAATTGTTGTCACAGGGGCACTGCAATTTCAGAATGTATGTCCCCCGTCGCCAGTGAAAACTGCGACCCCTGAGTTCTTAGAAGAACCCCCATTAATGGTTCCACAAAGAACCTTTTGGGGTTCATTTTTTAAATAAAAACAATAATATGTTAGTAGTGAAGCAGAATAAAAAAATCAAAATATGAGGTACACTCCAAGCCCCAAGTCCAATAGGTAGGCTATATGCTCCAGCGTGTTGATATCCCCTGTAGGCTATCCGTAGACAGAATGATTTTGCAGTGCATGGTGATCGAATTAGGTTTCCTGTTATATTCAGGTGTAGGGAGGGTGAAGTATGAATACAAAAAAAATGTATAAAGATGATTTACAAAACGTGCATACGACAGTATTCATACTGTTTGTTGGGAACAATTATGTGAATGAAAAAAAACGTCACTTTTGACAACATTTATCCTACACTTACCTTGTCCATAATGTTGAGGCCTTTGGGATCTTATTGAAGCAGTAAGGGAGGAGGAAGATGGCTGCTGTGACTGAGTCCTTTAAGGATTTAGAGAAACCATTAATTCAAATTAAATGTAGATGATACATGTGATCTGCATAACATTGAGACAAACCAATACCAAATTGTACATACCTTTGTGTGCCTCCTCGTCACTATACCTGCAGACACAAACACACACAAATAAGTGAGCAGTTCAGTCATCTGCACCCAATGCAGCTATTGCCTTAAACATATTTCTCAACTCTTTGTTGATTCAAATCCATTGAATTGCGTCCATTTTCTGTAAAAAATAAAAATAATAAAGGGAGAAACCTTAAATTGAGATCTTTCCATTTTTCAGTTAAGTGCTTGCACCTGCTGTCATCTCAAATTTAAATCAAAATATTTCAGTTGGGCAGTTAGATTACTGAAAGAAGCCCCAAGAACTAAAGAGGTTCCTCAGGGTTCTTGGAAAAACCTTTTGGGGGCATTTTTCAGTGCCAAGGAACTTTGAGGATCTTAGAAGAACCCTAGTTGAACCCCTAATTATTTTGAGTTAGATGGTTTTCTCAACAAACACATTTTTTTGCATTATATACGATTATACAATGGGTGGGTCTAATCCTGAATGCTGATTGGTTAAAACTGCATTCCAGTCTACTTACTCTGTTCCATCTGACTGTGAAATCCACTGTCTCATCAGCCCAGCCAAGCAATTTATAAACTTGATCTCCACTATAAAAAGCATCTAGACATTATCTCACATTTCTTTTAGACCAACATTTCATTTTCAACTGCAGAGATTTGTATAAACCTTGCTGTCTGTCTCTCAGACATTTGCAGCATTGTTTCAATATTCAAATTCAAATTGAGATCTTTCCATTTTTCAGTTAAGTGCTTGCACCTGCTGTCATCTCAAATTTAAATCAAAATATTTCAGTTGGGCAGTTAGATTACTGAAAGAAGCCCCAAGAACTAAAGAGGTTCCTCAGGGTTCTTGGAAAAACCTTTTGGGGGCATTTTTCAGTGCCAAGGAACTTTGAGGATCTTAGAAGAACCCTAGTTGAACCCCTAATTATTTTGAGTTAGATGGTTTTCTCAACAAACACATTTCTTTTAGACCAACATTTCATTTTCAACTGCAGAGATTTGTATAAACCTTGCTGTCTGTCTCTCAGACATTTGCAGCATTGTTTCAATATTCAAATTCAATGTCGGGAGTCGGGACGAGACAGACCAGCAGGCAGCGTTTCTCAGCCAGTCGAAGTCATGAATCAGCAGGCATAATTTTTATGGATATATACAACAACAAAAAAATTGAAAAAAGGATAAAACGATACCAAGTGCAGCTAGTTTGCAGTCTTTCCAGTTTCAGTTTGAAGTGATTGTGTTGTGTTGTTGGCCAGCTCCTCTGAAAAACAATAGCTCATTGTTATGGATGTGGCCAAATAAATGTCACTATAAAACAGCTTAAACAAATGCAAAAGAAGCTACTTTGCTGTTATTCTGGCTGCACTTTTTGACGTGACTAAGTTAGCCGTAGTTCCAATTCATCCCAAAGGTGTTTGATGGGGTTAAGGTGCAGGCCAGTCAAGTTCTTCCACACCGATCTCGACAAACAATTTCTGTATGGACCTCGCTTTGAGCACGGGGGCATTGTCATGCTGAAACAGGAAAGGGCCTTCCCCAACTGTTGCCACAAAGTTGGAAGCAAAGAATCGTCTAGAATGTCATTGTATGCTTTAGCGTTAAGATGTCCCTTCACTGGAACAAAGGGGTCTAGCCCGAACCATGAAAAACAGCCCAAGACAATTATTCCTCCTCCACCCAACTTTACAGTTGGCACTATGCATTCGGCAGGTAGCGTTCTCCTGGCATCCGTCAAACCCAGATTCGTCCGTCGGACTGCCAGATGGTGAAGCATGATTCATCACTCCAGAAAAAGCGTTCTAAGGACCTATTAATACATTTCTTAAATTCCTGTGCGTCAATCTAAGTAACATAATACAACATTTGTCAGTTTAAACTAGAGCTGTTTTTTGCATGGGCTGTGTCTCAATCCACAGCATCCGCCTATGTCGGCCTTCCGCATCTGCAGTGGAAGGTGGCCACGCTACAGCGGTGTTTGTCAGACCATGAGACAATCGTTCTTCTCACAAAAAACGTCTGTAGCGTCTGAATGGTTTGGTCTATAAACTAATATGACAACTCTATGGAACAAAACACGATGGTGCTCTTCCGCATGTGACAACAATGAATGGATGTATGGAGGTAGTTTTGTGCCAACAAAAAGGGGTTAAATGTGTCCAAAAAACAAAAATATTTCCTGAACTTCCTTATATCTCCTAGATATAGGACAGACACTTCAAAACTTTATTCTTTGTTAGTTTTTTAAATATATTTTTTTACTGTTTTTCCATTATGAATGTGTTATTCAATGTGTTTCTATGGGCTATAGTAGTAAAGATCAAATTCAATATTTTATCCAATAAATGTTATATAGATTTACATATAGAGCTACACGGGTCTATATAGATCTACAGGGGTCCTAAAATTGAAATTGACATGGCTAAATGATCCATGGTACTAAACTCAGCAAAAAAAGAAACATCCCTTTTTCAGGACCCTGTCTTTCAAAGATAATTCGTAAAAATCTAAATAACTTCACAGATCTTCCTTGTAAAGGGTTTAAACATTGTTTCCCATGCTTGTTCAATGAACCATAAACAATTAATGAACATGAACCTGTGGAACGGTCGTTAAGACACTAACAGCTTACAGACGGTAGGCAATTAAGGTCACAGTTATGAAACCTTAGCACTCTAAAGAGGCCTTTCTACTGACTCTGAAAAACACCAAAAGAAAGATGCCACCAGCCATACTTCTCGTTCTAACCGTGATTTCTTGCAAGACAGGAATGTCAGTGTTCTGCCATGGCCAGCGAAGAGCCCGGATATCAATCCCATTGAGCACGTCTGGGACCTGTTGGATCGGAGGGTGAGGGCTAGGACCTTGGTGGAAGAGTGGGGTAACATCTCACAGCAAGAACTGACAAATCTGGTGCAGTCCATGAGGAGGAGATGCACTGCAGTACTTATTGCAGCTGGTGGCCACACCAGATACTGACTGTTACTTTTGATTTTGAACCCCCCTTTGTTCAGGGACACATTATTTCATTTCTGTTAATCACATGTCTGTGGAAGTTGTTCAGTTTATGTCTGTTGTTGAATCTTGTTATCGTCATACAAATATTTACAAATGTTAAGTTTGCTGAAAAGAAACGCAGTTGACAGTGAGAGGACGTTTCTTTTTTTGCTGAGTTTTCATGATCTTAAAACAATTCCATATTTTAGCTTAGTAGAACATATAATGGAGCTATTATAAAGTGCTTGTCACGTCCTGACCATAGAAAGCTTTTATTTTCTATGGTAGATTAGGTCAGGGCGTGACAGGTTTTTTTTCTAGTTGTTATTTTCTATGTGGGGTTCTAGTTTAGTTTTTCTATGTTTAGGTGATTGGTGTGATTCCCAATTAGAGGCAGCTGGTAATCGTTGTCTCTAATTGGGGATCATACTTAAGTAGCTTGTTTTTCACTTGGGGGTTATGGGATATTGTTTATGTATAGTTGCATTGTTAGTCACGGTTCAGCTATTCTTTATTTGTTTTGTTCTTGCATTACGTTTCACTTTATAATAAATTATGTGGAACGCTACTCACTCTGCGCATTGGTCCGATCCTTCATCTAACGAACGTGACAGTGCTACCAAATATTCCATTGCTAGTAACTGATTTAGCGATTCAGGTTGGTCTTCACACTAGTATTTTCTTCCCAATTGTCAGATTTAACCTACCATGTCTCTGCAAAGAGGTCTAGGCCTTTATGGCACAATAGAGGAAAAAGTGTGTTTGCTCAATACCTTCTCTAATGCCTACGCAAGTCTAACTAGCTACAACCAGAGTCTGCTATTTAGACACCATTGCTTTCTAAGTCTTGAGACTTGTTGAATGCATGAGGCTATAATGCAACACCTGTTTTCTGTCACTCACATTACTGTACCATGACTATGAACTAGCACTTTGGCAGCGCCCCTTTGCTAACACACACACACACACACACACACACTGGGAGAGAGTCATTAGAGGAATGGTATTTACGTCGCCTGACTCACAGCAGATCACCTGTTTGACTGACGGTGGGTCAGTCACATGGTTTGTGTGCGTCGGTGTGGCAGTGTGACTTATCCTCAGATAACGCTCTCTGATTGGTGGCACTTCCAATTTTGGGACAACACAACTGATATGTGCAGAGACAACCCAAACATTGTATGTGTCAGTGCTTAATTTGTTACGGATCCTGCCGTAACAGGATCCGTCACCTCAGTTCTGGACTGTTTCGTTCCGGAACCTATTTGCCATGTTCCGGTACCTCTCGTGGCATGAAACATAATTTTCACTGTTTGCAATGTAATTTTTTTTAATGAAAGCGTTCAGAGTTCATTCGACCTGCCTCTGTAATTCTCCTTCCCCCTAAAAGAAAATGTAGCCTAATGTGAAAACGTAGATTTTCAACCCGCTCCTGATATTCTAAGAATTGATTCAGCTTGGGCCATCCCGGGTTTATGATTTGCGCAACATTGTAACCTAGAGACCAACTCGTGGCAGGTGCTGTGGTGTGTGAGAAAAGCATGCCTATCTCTCTCAGAACCAGAATCCCTTTCTATGACCTCTTTCCCTCTCTTCGCTCTGCTAGACATGAGCCTGCAACTACCATCTCTCCAGAGTCATTTATTTCCTTATAGAATCATAGCCATGGGAATTACATAGAATTGCATGAAATGCATTTATAAAAAGGCCCAATTTTTCCGGGCCCTAGGATACAAAACAAATTCTGCAAGCGCATCTACTCTACTGTCCTGACTGTCCTGTAAGGATCCAAATAGGTCAGATCAGCTTGGCAATAAATTACTTCAACCAGACCCTCTCTCACCCACAGAGGGGGGAGGAGGGAACTGGTGGGGGGTTGACAGCTCACACCCTGTTGTAAATCAAAGACAAGAACGTTCAGCCATCTCCCTCTCCAAATTTACACAGGAATGTGCCTTTGTTTCCCAGACATTGTCCCGCCAAAACTCTAACACGTTCTAAAGCAAATACTGGAAAAATATTTCTAACAGACAATGTGGGGAATGGTCAGAGGTGATCCAAAGACCACTAATGTTGTTTGGTTGTTATTTTGTGATGTCATAAAAAGTGTTATAAATGGAAGTACTGTTACTTGAAAAGTATACACACTATGTGTGAAGTGTCCATCCTATGCATTGTGTATGAATTATGAAAATATTTTTTGTTGAGAGGGGTGGGATCTTAAAATATGAGGAAATTGTTTCTATAACTTTGTACAAGTAAGTAGTCACCGCCCCCTTGAGTGAGGTCAGAGAGCGTGTCAGCCTCACGAACCGCCCCTTTTGAACAAACTGTATAAAATGATGGGTTAAGAATTAACATATCAGACCAGAAAGGCATTGAGCTGCAGCTCACGTCCAAAGTGGTTTGAAGTCAAAAATCTGAACACGAGGTAGAAACGAGTCACATCCCAGACAATCACTGGTATGCCTGATTATCTAGAAAAGCGAATTTAAGGGGGACCATTCTACTACTCTTCTCAAATCACCGTAATGCGCTACTCTCATCACCCCACTGAGAACCATCAACACAGCTGGCTAGCCAATCTTTAAAGAATCATCTTCCAGAGCGAGTGGAAACAGAGTGAGCTCTGTAGTTCTTTTCTTGACTACACAGCGGGTCACCGGATGCCGGGCGACTGCAGAGGAGAGCAACAGTATGAGATGGGTGGGGACCCCTTTTGGACAATCGGAGCCTTACAAGCGTGCCGCGAAAAGGCCCAACACCCTTTCCAAGAAGGACTGGTTCCGACAGAAATACACGAAGAACCAAGACATAAATTCATGATTTCTTACTCCAAACGGGCGGCGGTTCGTGTGCAAGTATATGATTACTATGAGTGTAGTTTCTAAAATGTACCAACATTAAGTGTCTCTGTCTCTCGCCCTAGCCATGTCTTTTGTAATAAGCCCGCCATATTGTGTCAGTCCGCTAGGGACCTGTTTCTAATGTATTAAGTATTCCTGTGTTACCATTTAGTTAGCTAGTAAATAACTAATGAAACCAATGTGTGTGAAACTGAATCAAATGCAAGGCTGGGGTTTTTGCAGATGCAGGAGATTACGACTGTTCAGAATGATGATATGATACGAGGTTATGATTAATAAGTGTTTATGGATATAATTGGTAAAGACCTTTTAGAGTTTAATTCGGGAGATAGTAACTCTTTAAAGAACCGCTCTCGTGGTGCCCCAAATCCTACATGTTACATGATTAATTTAATCTGGTAACAATTAAACATAGTTAGTTGATTAGATAAATAACAGTCATGAGATTAATGAAAGTAAAGTCACGACACTAGTCTAGACCACTACACAAATGCGATGATATGCAATGCATGCAATGCTTTATTATGAAGGTGATTTTCCAGTACCTCAGAGAGCCCCAGGTCACCCACCTCTCGTGCACACTTTTTGTTCTGGCACCACCTGATTTACAAATTACTGATGTGTGTATGTGTGTGCGTCATCCCCCTATATATTTTTGACACTCACAACTAGAGTTTCTCTTTGTTTTGGCTAGTTCAGTTGGTTTTAACAGGTATTATACATCAGCGTGTCTGTCCATGGATGCCTAATACCCTCATGCTATGTGGTCTAGTGGTTTGGAGTCCTTGGGCCACTGTTCTCCTGGTATAGAGTTTCTTCCTCATTTAGTGTGGGCCATACACATGATTCACTGGCCTGGGGCCCTGGCTTTGGAAGGTGGTGTCAGGTTCAGCCCCTCTTTCTCAATCTGTGCCTTAGATCAGAGTAGATAAAGGGAGAGAGGGAGGGATGAATGGAGGGAGGGGAGGGGTGAGGAGGAAGAGAGAGTGGTGTGAGTTGGGGGTGTGTTCACAGGGGGTGAGGGAGAGCACAAGTTGGATTGTGTCTAGACCAGACATTTTTCCATTGTTTTTGGCAGGTCCTACCTTGCCCCTCACCACCACTTCTGAGACACACCTAATCCACACCTGCTTGCTGTCCCCAAGTGGTATGTCCCCAAGTGGTATGTTCCCAATTTAGGGCCCACCTGTTGCCTTGGGAATTCATATTTGGGGGGGTGTATTGGATGGGGTGAGCTCGCTGCAGTGTACTGGTGGGGAGCATGACCCCTTTGGCATGTGTTCTAAAATAGCAAAAGAATTTAGGACCGCAGAAAATACAGACAATGGGAGCCAGTCCAATGCAGACAAGCCCCAGGCTGTCCGGAAGAAGTGTTGAGTCATAAGTCCAGATTGGTGGTGATGGACATTGGCTTGAGTTCCATATCATCTCCAAAAGTCCAGGCGTTCAACCTTTGCAGGTAATTCAGGAGCCAACAAATCTGGGCAGTTCCTTTTTCATAGATTTATATTTTTCTGCCAGGAATCAATCTAATCAATAAAATGAAATATCTTCTTCAATTGCATTTAATCCAATTGTAACCATTCTTCTTGGTGGTGCAAAACGTTAGGGAATACTTAAAAATTAGACCAACTAGCCTACTGCACTTTTTATAGTGCTTTTAACAATTGCATGATTCATCACGATTGGTCCTTTTTCACATACTTACATATGTCCAATATTTAAAAGGCGACTTATGGAATCTGAAAGGGCTAGTAGGAGTCACAGTGGCCGTTTTCCGTACAGATAACACTCCTCTTGACTTCATCCAATGGTGAATAAGGTCAATACAGCTCCTGCTTTCATCTTGCCGCAAAAGACGACCTCTGTGACGGCTGAAACTCCCTCCAGTCACCCCCCCCTCCCCCCCACATTTAGAAAATACCAAGAGAGGTGTGCGCCAATGTCATTCTATCCAAGGTGGACCCGGCCTCGCCACAAACTTCGAAGCGAGGAGACGCAGAGTTACACTTTTGAACTATTGCAACTTTGTCGCTTTTCACTTGTTTCAATTCTTGTCTTGGATTTGACTTTACCGGTCAACATTTAATACAAGTGCCAGGCTTATTGTCCATATTCCAAGTGAGGTTTTTCACGTCGTGTCCAGTTGGGAGTGCGCGTGGGGGAGCGGGACAACTGTCACGGACTGTAATTGGTGTCTCGCGCGGTCAAAGCCATGCCGCCTGGGTTTCAGCAACTTGGAGGGGAGGTATTGTCAACATTACTCGTTTTTATAAGAAAATATGAAATGTTTTCATGCTCACTAACAATGAGTAGCCTCTGATGCATGGAGTAGAATTTACGCATAGGTTAAAGCCTATTGAGACCGATTTTCAGTAGCCTAACCCATGTCTCTGCATGTGTGAATGAAAGTGTAAATTTTGTTCATAAAAAGTCTATAAAAGTGTAAAAATCCATTAAATACATACATTGTTTACATTTCGCAATGCACGTTTTAGAGATCCATTAAGAACTTTTACAATAGGCTAATTGATATCTCCACCCAGCTAAAAGTTGCCTCTTTATCTCTTCGTTCTCATCCCCTTTCACTTTCTTATCGCAGGTGAGGGTTGACTCTTCCACACCTGACGAAATGACTAGTTCATATGAACGCCTTTGAAAAATGTATGTCATCTGAGAAAATGGTGACTAACTTTAGCCTAATACCACTTTGCAGCTGTGGAATGTTGAGATGTGATATGATCAGAACACAGACAACTGTCAGTGAAATATGGAATATTAAAAATGTTAACTAATTTCCGCGAATGAAACGTTGTGCTATTAGAATAATTATCACAATTGCTATTCATCCATCAGAATCGGCAACATGAGCATTTACATTTAGAACCCCAATAACGCTACATGGGGAATATTTAAATAATGCTATGTAACTGAATGTCTAAAATTAGTCTTTCACATTCTAAAAGTAGGCCAGACCCTCTAAATATATGGCTCTAACAAACATTCTTTCAGGAAGATTGTCAAAACATAATGTTGATCCTTATTTTGGACATGTGAGCCCTTATTTGTCCTATAGTGACCTTGACCAGGAGATACCTGCTTACAGGTCAGGGCTGAGATGAATATGGGTTGGTAGGTGACCCAGTTCCACCGGTTTGTGTTACATACCACAGCTCATACTAAAAACACTATTAAACTAGTACATATATTCCAAAATATAATCAGAATTGCAGCGTCTTTGTATTTTTCTTCCTGGTCATAGTTTGTGGAAAAATTTATAAGATGAACATCATGAAAATGCACTTCATAGAATTGTAGACAATGAAAACAATGTCTTAACATCAGCCCATTTCTTTCCCAATATGTATTTCCCAATATGTTCTACATATGTAGGCTACAGTTGAAATGTTGTAAAGCCCATTCTATGAAGTGAAATGGAACACGACCCTTAGGTTCTTTTTTTGTTGTTGTACAATGTGGGTCTCTCGGGCACACAAAAAAACAGAAAGGGTCTGGACAACCTCTACTAAACACTAGATTCAGGGATGTGTGAAGGACCACAGGGATGTCGGGCAACAGAGCCAAAGGCTGTCAGGACAAGTTTCTTTTGTCACCACAAGGCACTCCATTTCACTTTGGATACTTATACAACAGGGTGTGTGGTTTCTAGGAGGGAAGAGGAATGGAAATCTAAATTAAACATGAAAAGTTAGGCTATACAAGGCAATTAGGCATACATGTATACTCACTACTGTATCACAAGTTAAACTGAATAATGTTCTCAGTTGCACACTATAAAGATAAAATATGCATAATATTGCAGTGCCTGAATCACAAACATTATGGTTAAATAGTAAACAGACCCAGGTAGGGTCTGAAGCTAGCATTAGCCAGGTATGCTATATGACTCAGATCAAGCACTGGGCCTGGAAATAACCAACATGTGGGAAAGGCACCATCATTGTAGCATACAATTATCCCAGTAAATGATGCACTATATCTGCACAATAAGGGCCAAAGTGTGAGACAATGGCATCAGACTGAACAGCCCCCATCATTATGATTCGCAGTGGGCTACAAACATGTAGCAGGCTAGGCAGGTCATGTTACCAAATGATTAGCCTAGCACACAAACAAGTACAAACATCAATCCCTGCAAAACAAACTTGACTATCAACTCAAATATAGCTACTTACACTATTTTACACAGCAAACACTTCTTTATTGCTAGCTCTGCTCCCATGTGTCTATATCCCTCACTTGATCAGATTAGCCACGCCCAGTAGGCGGGCCCCAGCAAGGTAATTAGAAGACACACTGGAGCAGCGATTGGTTCGTTGGCAGGTCAATCATGGTCGATAAGGGCCTTTTTAGCACAAACACAAACACTAACACACACACACACAGAAAAAGTACCCAATTGTCATACTTGAGTAAAAGTAAAGATACCTAAATAGAAAATGACTCAAGCAGAAGTGCAAAGTCACCCAGTAAAATTCTACTTGAGTAAAAGACTAAAATTATTTGTTTTTAAATGTACTTAAGTATCAAAAGCAAATGGAATTGTTAAAATATACTTAAGTATCAAAAGTGAAAGTAAATGCTATAAATCAATTCAATATATTAAGCAAACCAGACGGCACAATTTACTTTTTTATTTACGGATAGCCAGAGCCACACTCAGAAATCATTTACAAACTAAGCATTTGTGTTTAGTTAGTCCGCCAGATCAGAGGCAGTAGGGATGACCACATGTTCTTTCTTGATAAGTGTGTAAATTGTACCATTTTCCTGTCCTGCTAAGCATTCGAAATGTAACAAGTACTTTTTGGTGTCAGGGAAACTATATGGGAGTAAAAAGTACATATTTTCTTTAGGAATGTACTGGAGTAAAAGTAAAAGTTGTCAAAAATATAAGAAGTAAAGTACAGATACCCCAAAAAACAACTTAAGTACTTCAAAGTATTTTTACTTGGTTGCTTTACGCCACTGCTTAGACAAACACATGCACACACTTTACCTTTGTTTTGCTTTTATGTTGCCAAAACACGCCCTATCTGGGTACTCAACACTGCAAGGTCATCATGTCACAGCAACACAGACAGACACACCTCCGACACAAACTCAACCAGGTGTAGGATTCTAATGTGATATGCACACACATTGGGACATTTATTAATGAACCATTCTACCATTTTTCAGAATAGCATAGAATAGAATAGAATGATGTCCTCAGAGGGGAAATGCTTTGCACAGTCTTGTATAGTTTAAATAAAACATAACAGTGAACACCATGTATATGTTTTCATTAATAACATACATATTGATAACATTTTTGGAGAAGAAAACTGTCAACCCTATCTAGTTAATATCGGATAAGAACTAAGTAACTGTGTATTACAGCCCATGTTTAACTATTGTGAATTCAGTGGTATGTTGGGAAGGCTGCTGTAGCCAGTCAGCTTGCTGGGTTGAAGGTAAACAGATGTAAGCACTAGGAAAGCCTGGTCAGTCTCTCCCAGAGCCCCAAGCTGTCAGTCACCATGGCAACAGGTGCCTGTGGGCTGATGGGAACATAGAACGAAAATATACTTTATATATACTGTATATATATTGTCATCTTCAACCTAGACGGGATCTAGGATGGAACTCAGCGTTCAGTCACCCAATCACCCAATACACAGTTAAGTCCTGGACACAGCTAGAAATATCCTTTCTCATTAGTATCACAGTTATAAATAGTGGATATTAGAGAGGCTGTTGCGTGTGTGTCTGGGGGGGTTAGGTTGTTTTGCAACAATCCATGCCTTTCTAGGTTATCCATCCTCTCTATATCCCTCTCCAATGGGCACAATCCCACAGTCCTTGTTTCCCTTTATGAACAACCAGAGACATATTTACATCTAAATATATGGCTCTGCTAACAACCACACAATTCCACCATGATAACAGAGGTGTTGTCTTCCTCTTGTGTGTGTCCACTACAGACAGTGACTGGAACCCTTGCTCTCTCGGTGTTCACTGCTGTATTGGGCTCCTTTCAGTTTGGATACAATATCGGCGTCATCAATGCACCTCAGAAGGTAAGACCAACTTGCAATTTCATTAAAGGGGAATTCCACCACTTTTTAACCTCATATTTATTATCTCCAGCAACATACTAGTTTTCCCTTTAACCAGTGCCATAGATATACAGATTCTGGCAAAATCAGGCCCACTTTGGCACCAAAAGTTACAGTACATTCAAGACCGTTAAATTCTAATAGAATCCCAATTACAATGTTGTCAGGGGGCATGTTTGGTATCAAATCAAATGTTATTGGTGACATATACATATTTAGCAGATGTTATTGCGGGGGTAGCGAAATGCCAACAGTGCAGTAGTATCTAACAATCACAACAATACACACACATCTAAAAGTTAAAGAATGGAATTAAGAAATATATAAATATTAGATCAAGCAATGTTTGAGTGACATTGACTAAAATACAGTAGAATAGAATACAGTATATACATATGTGATGAGTAAAGCAGTATGTAAACATTATTTAAACATGATTAAAATGACTAGTGTTCCATTATAAAAGTGGCCAGTGATTCCAAGTAATTTATATACGGCAGCAGCCTCTAAGGTGAAGGGTTGCGTAACCGGGAGGAAGCCGACTAGTGATGTCGATTTAATAGTCTGATAGCCTTGAGATAGAAGCTGTTTTTCAGTCTCTCGGTCCCAGCTTTGATGCACCTGTACTGATTTCGACTTCTGGATGATAGCGGGGTGAACAGGCCGTGGGACGGGTGGTTGATGTCCTTGATGATCTTTTTGGCCTTCCTGTGACACCGGGTGCTGTAGGTGTCCTGGAGGGCAGGTAGTTTGCCCCCGGTGATGCGTTGGGCACACCGCACCACCCTCTGGAGAGCCCTGTGGTTGTGAGTTGTGCAGTTGCCGTACCTGGCGGTGATACAGCCCGAAAGGATGCTCTCAATTGTGCAACTGTAAAAGTTTGTGAGGGTTTTGGGGGCCAAGGCAAATTTTCTTCAGCCTCCTGAAGTTGAAGAGACGCTGTTGCGCCTTCACCACACTGTCTGTGTGGGTTGACCATTTCAGATTGTCAGTGATGTTTACGCCGAAGAACTTGAAGCTTTCCACCTTCTCCACTGTGGTCCCGTCGATGTGGATAGTGGCGTGCTCCCTTTGCTGTTTCCTGAAGTCCACGATCAGCTGCTTTGTTTTGTTTACATTGAGTGAAAGGTTATTTTCCTGGCACTACACTCCCATGGCCCTCACCTCCTCCTTGTAGGCTGTCTCGTCATTGTTGGTAATCAGGCCTACTACTGTTGTGTCGTTTGCAAACTTGATGATTGAGGTGGAGGCATGCGTGGCCACGCAGTCATAGGTGAACATGGAGTACAGGAGGGGGCTGAGCACACACCCTTGTGGGGCCCCTGTGTTGAGGATCAGTGAAGTGGAGGTGTTCTTTCCTACCTTCACCTCCTGGGGGCGGCCCATCACAGGGCGGGGTTCAGACCCAGGGCCCTGAGCTTAATGATGAGTTTGGAGGATACTATGGTGTTGTATGCTGAGCTATAGTCAATGAACAGCAGCATTCTTACATAGGTATTCCTCTTGTCCAGATGGAATAGCGAAGTGTGCAGTGCGATGGCGATTGCATCGTCTGTGGATCTATTAGGGCGGTTAGCAAATTGAAGTGGGTCTAGGGTGTCAGGTAAGGTAGAGGCGATATGATCCTTAACTAGCCTCTTACAGCACTTCATGATGACAGAAGTGAGTGTTACGGGGCAATAGTAATTTAGTTCAGTTACCTTTGCTTTCTTGGGTACAGGAACAATGGTGGACATCTTGAAGCAAGTGGGGACAGCAGACTGGGATAGGGAGAGATTGAATATGTCCGTAAACACTCCAGCCAGCTGGTCTGCGCATTGTCTGAGGACGCGGCTAGGGATGCCGTCTGGGCTAGCAGCCTTGCGAGGGTTAACAAGCTTTAACGTCTTACTCAAGACGGCTACCGAGAGGAGAACCCACAGTCCTTGGTAGTGGGCCACGTCGGTGGCACTATGTTATCCTCAAAGTGGGCAAAGAAGGTGTTTAGCTTGTCCGGAAGCAAGACGTCGGTATCCACGAAGTGGCTGGTTTTCTCTCTGTAGTCCGTGATTGTCTGTAGACCCTGCCACATACGTCTTGTGTCTGAGCCGTTGAATTGTGACTGCACTTTGTTTCTGTACTGACGTTTTGCCTGTTTGATTGCCTTATGGAGGGAATAACTACTCTGTTTGTATTCTGCCATATTCCCAGTCACCTTGCCGTGGTTAAATGCTGTGGTTCGCGCTTTCAGTTTTGCGTGAATGCTTCCATCTATCCACGGTTTCTGGTTTGGGTAGGTTTTAATAGCCACAGTGGGTACAACATCTCCTATACACTTCCTGATTAACTCAGTCACCGTGTCTGTGTATTTGTCAATGTTATTCTCAGAGGCTACCTGGAACATATCCCAGTCCGCGTGATCAAAATAATCTTGAAGCATGGATTGGTCCGATTGGTCAGACCAGCATTGAATAGACCTTAGCACAGGTACTTCCTGTTTGAGTTTCTGCCTATAGGAAAGGAGGAGCAAAATGGAGTCGTGATCAGATTTGCCGAAGGGAGGGCAGGGGAAGGCCTTGTAGGCATTTCGAAAAAGAAGTTGAGTAGCAGTTGTCCAATGTTTTTCCAGCGTGAGTACTACCATCAATGTGTTGATAGATCTTCGGTAGCTTTTTCCTCAAATTAGCTTTGTTAAAATCCCCAGCTACGATAAATGCGGCCTCAGGATATGTGGTTTCCAGTTTGCATAAAGTCCAGTGTAGTTCTTTGAGGGCCGTTGTGGTATCGGCTTGAGGGGGAATATACACGCTGTGACTATAACCAAAGAGAATTCTCTTGGGAGGTAAAAATATGGTCGGCATTTGATTGTGAGGTATTCTAGGTCGGGTGAACAAAAGGACTTGAGTTTCTGTATGTTATCACAATCACACCATGAGTAGTTAATCATGGAACATACACCCCTGCCTTTTTTCTTCCTGGAGAGTTCTTTATTCATGTCTGTGCGATGTACTGAGAACCCAGCTGGCAGTATGAACTGGAACATTATATACCGAGAGAACAATGTTTCCGTGAAACAGAGTATGTTACAATCCCTGATGTCTCTCTGGAAGGAGATCCTAGCCCTGAGCTCGTCTACTTTATTATCCAGAGACTGAACATTAGCGAGTAATATACTCGGAAGTGGTGGATGGTGTGCCCGCCTACCGAGTCGGACTAGAAGTCTACTCTGAATACCTCTTCTCTGCCGGCGGTGTTTTGGAGCAGCCTCTGGAATAACTTTAATTGCCCTGGGGGGTGCGAACAAATGATCCAATTTGGAAAAGTCGTATTTCTGGTCGTAATTCTGGTGAGTTACTGCCGCTCTGATATCCCAAAGTTCTTTCCGGCTGTATGTAATAACACAAAAACAATTCTGGGCTAATAATGTAAGAAATAACTAAATACTGCAAAGTTACTTAGGCACTAGAAGCAGAGCTGCCATATCTGTTAGCTTCATCTTGCCTTTTCATCATGGAAGACAGTTGGCTTAGCTCTTTCTACTGGAGTCTGTAGCTCCTGCATGAACATCCCAGCTAGCACATAATGTTCTGAGAACCATATATTTCTTAGAACTTCGTGAGAGCGTGGTTGTCCTTTGGTGGTTTTGAATACAACCTTCCCTCAACTTTCTGGGAATGGTGCATGATAGTCGCTTGGCTTTGGTACATTCTCAGCACATTTAAGGAACTAAAAAGTTCCTTAAATTCCTAAAAGTTCAAACATGGTTATATTTAATTTACATTTTGCTAATGTTCTTGGAATGTTCTCCAACTGGTTTGAAATTGGGAATGTTTTAAAATAGCTCAGAGAGCGTTAAGAAACAACATTCTTCTGTGGGAATTTCAGTACTTCAGAATAGTGTTTCCTACAGGTTTCCTCATGGTTCTATTTAAAGTCATGTTCTCAAATTGTTCCAAGAACGTTAAGTGTGTTCAGCTGTGTTGGCTGCACCCACTAATTGGCAACACCTGATCTTAATTTGTGCTTTGTTTCCTATGAAATGGACTCTGTTTTATTAGACTCAAATTAACAGCTTTGTATGTGTACAAAAACATGCTATGCTAGCTCCATCCTGGTGGTGCAGAGGACTAATTCTATGGATAGAGAACAGAAGATTATACATTTGAATCTCATTGATGCCATGTCACAATAAAAAAGAAATGTGTTTGCATGATTAAATGCCTAAGGAAATACATTTACCATGTGTCCTAACTGTGCTTGGAGTTCAAAACAGTTAACCCAAAATAAGCTAGCAATGTTATTACAGGTCTTATTGAAACATTCAGTGAAGTTTTATGGAAGTTATTCAATAACCTATCATTTCTGTTCTCAGAGCGTTAATAAAACCTCACAGGAAGACTTAAGGAACCAGAGTAAAACGTTTTCAGATCCTCCCTGCAACCTAAAAATAAATGTTCCCAGAACAGGCAATGTTGTATAGCACACTGTATTACTTATACAACTAATATAAGGACAGGACATGAGATGGGAGTAGAAATTAATGTGGGCATTGTTTAATGTGTTTCACAGGAAGAACATTCCAAGCGTTTTTAACGTAGGTAAGCAAGGGGGGTTACAGGTGCACTAAAGGGACAAAACTAGAATATTAATACACAACATATTCCTCCCCCTTTACCTTTGATGACTCATAAGGAAAAAGTTAATATTCACTGTTTTGCCTATTGTTTTCTTTTTAATATAATATTTCAGAATAACCCTTTCTAAACTAGGGATAGAGGGTAGACTGCCTCAGTCCCCAGACTTAACCCTGGGGTGTATTCTGCCCCAATGTCGGAGGTTAGTCTGAACTAAATAGTCAACCTGTCAGGGGGTCGTCTTTCTCTTGCAGGGTAATGACGACATACAGGTGAGTCTACAGTCACATTATCTATGAGTCTGAGTGGTGATGGTGTATGCCCAGACTGGGGTGCAACAGTACCCTGAGTAGGCACTCTGACTGGTTCAGTTGAGTCTGGAGCACTTTCCACATTTGTAGGTTGCTGCAGTGGATGTTCAGGTGATAGCTTGTAGTCATGGTAGGTCTCCAGTAGCTGATCTTGGTTTGTCACTTGACATGAGTCCTCTCTGAGGTTGGTTCCTGGCAACAGTTGATCCACGTGTCTCCTCCAGATGATGTTTTCCGGTGTGTGAACTGTGTAGGACACAGGCCCTGTTTGTGCAACCACTGTGGCTGGTATCCACTTTGGACCTTTGCAGTAGTTCCGAGCAAGAACTCTCTTTCCAGCTATGAAGCTTCTGTCTTTTGCTTTGCTCCGTCTCTCCACCTGTGCTCTCTGTTGTGTCTGTACAACCTGTTTCGTCTTTGGAGATCTCAGGAGGTTGAGTCGCATGTGAAGCTGTCTTTTCATCATGGCTGACGCAGGTGCCACTTTGGTTGTAGCGTGGGGAGTGTTTCTGTAGGTTAACAGGAAGGTGTTTAGACGCCGATTGAGGGAGCTGTTCCCTTGTGAGGATTTTAAAGCTTGCTTCATCGTTTGGACAAACCTTTCAGCAAGGCCGTTCGTTGCAGGGTGATACGGCGCTGACTTGATGTGCTGAATTCCATTTGCTTCCATGAATGACCGGAACTCTTCAGACACCAGTTGGGGGCCATTATCACTAACGAGTTGCGTTGTCAAGCCGAAGCGACTGAAGATTGACCGTAGCTCTTCGATGGTTCTCTCCGCTGAGGTGCTCTTCATCACTGTGACCTCAGGCCATTTGCTGTGTGCGTCAACTACGACTAAGAACATACGATCCTCCAGTGGGCCTGCATAGTCTATGTAAACTCGCTGCCAAGGCTCCTCTGGGAAGTCCCATGGGTGTAGTGGCGCTAGCTGAGGCATGTTCCTCATCTTTTGACATGCAGAACATGACTTGACCTTGTCTTCGATAGCTGCGTCCAGACCTGGCCACCAAAAGTAGCTGCGTGCAATCTCCTTCATTCGCACCATGCCACAGTGCCCTGAATGGAGTTCTTCAAGCACCTGCCTTCTCAGTGGCGGCGGTATGATGACTCGAAAACCCCATAGCAAGCATCCGAACTGAACTGTGAGCTCGTTTCTCCTCACTAGGTAAGGTTGTAGGCTGTCCGACATCTCTCCTTCTTTTCCACGAGTGACAATGTCCACGACCTCAGACATCACTGGATCAGTGTGGGTGAACTTTTTCACTTGGACAGATGTAACTGGGGCGTTCGTCACTTCCTTGAAGTAGAAGATTTCAGCCTGGGAGTGCTCAGTGTGTGCGACAGGTAAGGGAAGCCTTGAGAGGCCGTCTGCATTGCAGTGCTGCTCAGACCTTCTGTACTTGATATCGTACTGGTGAGCAGATAACAATAACGCCCATCGCTGCATGCGGCTGGCTGCAAGCGACGGAATGCCGGTGTGGGGACCAAAGATGGAGGTGAGGGGTCTATGGTCCGTCAGCAGTGTGAATTGTCGGCCAAACAGAAACTGATGAAATTTCTTAACTCCAAACACAATGGCGAGTGCTTCACGCTCTATCTGTGCATAATTGCTCTCGGCTTTACTTAAGGTCCGTGATGCGAAAGCAATTGGCCTTTCTTCACCTGATGGCATGATGTGTGAGACAACTGCACCAACGCCATAAGGCGATGCATCACATGCCAACTGTAATGGCAAGTTGGGGTTGAAGTGGGTTAGGGCCTCTGACTGAGCTAAGGCTGTTTTCGCTTTCTTGAATGCCTCCTCACATCTGTCTGTCCACTTCCACTGTTTGGTTTTGTTCAAAAGTTCATGCAGTGGCTTTAACATGTTAGCTAGGTTTGGCACAAACTTTGCGTAGTATGTCAGTAGTCCTAAGAATGATCTCAGTTGACTCACGTTCTGTGGGGATGGAGCTTCCACAACAGCCTTCACCTTCGATGGCGCCTTGTGGAGCCCCGAACTGTCGATGACGTGGCCCAGGTACTCAACAGAGGGCCGGAAAAACTCGCATTTGGCCTTCCCGGACCCTCAGACCGTACTCCTCCAATCTCTGTAGTGTAGCGTTCAGGTTTCTCAGGTGCTCCTGCTCGTCTTTGCCGGTGATGAGTAGATCATCGAGGTAACATTGGACCCCAGTGAGCCCGCTCAGTATCTGGTCCATAGCTCTCTGAAACAAGGCCGGAGCTGAAGTAATTCCAAAAGGAAGCCTCCGGTACCTGTACAGTCCTTTGTGAGTCACTATGGTCAACAGTTCTTGTGACTCTTGGTCCACATGCATCTGTAGATAGGCCTGACATAAGTCTATCTTACTGAATTTTTGTCCTCCAGCTAAACCAGAAAAGAGGTCGTCAGTGAGGGGTAGTGGATATTTTTCAGCAGTCAAGACTGGGTTAATGGTGACTTTGAAATCACCACCAAGTCTGAGTGATCCATCTTTTTTTATGACTGGAACAACAGGTGTAGCCCTTTCACTAACATTCACTGGATCCAATACTCCACTCTCGACTAGTCTGTTTAGCTCAATTTCAACTTTTGGTTTTATGGCGTATGGGACAGGTCTAGCTTTGAAGCATTTTGGCTTGCTGTCTGGTTTCACGGTCAGTTTAACTGTTATGTCCTTCATACTGCCAAGGTCTCCTTTGAACACATCCGTGTGTTTCCTCAATATCCCTTGTAGGTTTGTGTCCTCTTTTGCAACCATGTAAATTTTCTGCCAGTTTAGTTTGATCTTTTCCAGCCATGTGCGTCCTAGCAATGCTGGATGGTTGCCTTTCACATTCCAAGCGTTTTTAACGTAGGTAAGCAAGGGGGGGTTACAGGTGCCCTAAAGGGACAAAACTAGAATATTAATACACAACAGGCAAAATGTTAACTTCCGTTCTCAGAACGTTTAAAAAACTTTACATTTTACCGGTCAGGAAACGTTTGGCTTCGTTCTCACAACCAAAAACATACATTCCATAACTTCCAACGAACCAAATGTGCTAGCTGGGTAATGTTCACTGAAATGTAGCTAGTTACTTTGTATGAATGAGCTAGAACCATGGCCCTAAGCCAATAGCTGACCTAATTGTTACACATTTCACAACTGGGTGAGAAGGTTAAGCATCTCAACAGCATTTCAATGTTCCATCTCACATTTAGTTGAACATGCTGATGGCTGTAAATATACCTGTGACAGGTTTTAATTTGAAGGGTTTTATCGATGTAGAGTCTGAGAGGGGCACGTGAGGGAATAAAGTGAGTTGACATTTACACAGACGTCCCCTTGATTCTACCCACCTAAGCCTGGTCTCATTGTTTCATCTGATAAAGGGCAGAGCCTGGTCTGAGAACAGCGTGAGTGAGTTATCACATAGGAGCTGATCTGGGAATTTAAGAGCTGATCTGGGAATTAATACCTTTAGGATGACTAAAACATGCTTACTGTTGCCATGGCACCATGAGGTCGAAATATTGAAATATTGATCATTTATTTGACCGAGACCCGCGCCGACAGAAAGAAGCATCAATCTCAGATAAAGCATCCGAGCTAGTGAAACAGCGCTCCTCTGCCTCAGTATGTGTAGACCATGTATCTGATGCTGTCTGGACAAAAAGGAGTATGGCATGTCATACTTTTTTCTGGCCAGACAGTATCAGATACATGGGCTACAAACAGTGCATTCGGAAAGTATTCAGATCCCTTAACTTTTTCCACATTTTGTTACGTTACAGCCTTATTCTAAAATGGATTAAAAAATTATAATAATCTCATCAATCTACACACAATACCCCATAATGAGGAATCAAAACAGTTTTTTTTTTTTATCTGTGCAAATGTATTATAAATAAAAACAGAAATACCGTATTTACATAAGTCTTCAGATCCTTTGCTATGAGACTCGAAATTGAGCTCAGGCGCATCCTGTTTCCATTGACCATCCTTGAGATGTTTCTGCAACTTCATTGGAGGGAGGTGACCAAGAACCCGATGGTCACTCTGACGGAGCTCTAGAGTCCCTCTGTGGAGATGGGAGAGCATCTCTGCAGCACTCCACCAATCACGCCTTTATGGTTGAGTGGCCAGATGGAAGCCACCCCTCAGTAAAAGGCACATGACAGCCCGCTTGGATTTTGCCAAAAGGCACCTAAAGGACTCAGACCACGAGAAACAAGATTCTTTGGTCTGATGAAACTATGATTTAACTTTTTGGCCTGAATGCTAAGCGTCATGTCTGGAGGAAATCTGGCACCATCACTAAGGTGAAGCATGGTGGTGCTGTGGGGATGTTTTTCAGCTGCAGTGACTGGGAGACTAGTCAGGATCGAGGGAAAGATGAACGGAGCAAAGTACGGAGAGATCCTTGATGAAAACCTGGTCCAGAGTGCTCAGGACCTCAGACTAGGGCGAAGGTTCACCTTCCAACAGGACAGTGACCCTAAGCACACAGCCAAGTCAATGCAGGAGTGCCTTCGAGAGAAGTCTCTGAATGTCCTTGTGTGGCCCAGCCAGAGCCCGACTTGAACCCGATCAAACATCTCTGGAGAGACCTAAAAATAGCTGTGCAGCGACGCTCCCCATCCAATCTGTCAGAGCTTGAGAGGATCTGCAGAGAAGAATGGGTGAAACTCCCCAAATTCATACCCAAGAAGACTCTAGGCTGTAATCACTGCCAAAGGTGCTTCAACAAAGTACTGAGTAAAGGGTCTGAATACTTATGTATGAGTAAACTGCCACTACCATCCGTACTATTGGCCAATGTGCAATCACTGGAAACTAAAATGGATGATCTACGATTAAGACTATCCTACCAACGGGACATTAAAAACTATAATATCTTCTGTTTCATTGAGTCGTGGCTGAACGGATACTATAGAGCTGGCTGGGTATTCCGTGCATCGGCTTGACAGAGAAGCTATGTCTGGTAAGACGAGGGGCGAGAATGTGTTTCTATTTGTAAATAACAGCTGTTGCGCGATTTCTAATTTTAAAGAAGTCTCGAGGTATTGCTCACCTGAGGTAGAGTACTTCATGATAAGCTGTAGACCACACTATCTACCAAGAGAGTTCTCATCTATATTATTTGAAACTGTCTATTTACCACCACAAACCAATGCTGGCACTAAGACCACACTCAACGAGCTGTTTAACCTCTCTAGGGTATGTGGGACGAAATCGTCCCACCTACTCAAAAGCCAGTGGAATCCCGTGGCGCGTTATTCAAATACCTTAGAAATGCTATTACTTCAATTTCTCAAACGTATGACTATTTTACATCATTTTAAAGACAAGACTCTCGTTAATCTAACCACACTGTCCGATTTCAAAAAGGCTTTACAACGAAAGCAAAACATTAGATTATGTCAGCAGAGTACCCAGCCAGAAATAATCAGACACCCATTTTTCAAGCTAGCATATAATGTCACATAAACCCAAACCACAGCTAAATGCAGCACTATCCTTTGATGATCTTCATCAGATGACAATCCTAGGACATTATGTTATACAATACATGCATGTTTTGTTCAATCAAGTTCATATTTATATCAAAAACCAGCTTTTTACATTAGCATGTGACGTTCAGAACTAGCATACCCACCGCAAACTTCCGGTGAATTTACTAAATTACTCACGATAAACGTTCACAAAAAACATAACAATTATTTTAAGAATTATAGATACAGAACTCCTTTATGCAATCGCTATGTCCGATTTTAAAATAGCTTTTCGGCAAAAGCACATTTTGCAATATTCTGAGTAGATAGCCCAGCCATCACGGCTAGCTAATTTGACACCCACCAAGTTTGGCCCTCACCAAACTCCGATTTACTATTAGAAAAATTTGATTACCTTTGCTGTTCTTCGTCAGAATGCACTCCCAGGACTTCTACTTCAATAACAAATGTTGGTTTGGTTCAAAATAATCCATAGTTATGTTCAAATATCCTCTGTTTTGTTCGTGCATTCAAGACACTATCCGAAGGGTAAAGAAGGATGACGCGCCCGACGCGTTTCGTGACAAAAGATTCTAAATATTCCATTACCGTACTTCGAAGCATGTCAACCGCTGTTTAAAATACATTTTTATGCCATTTTTCTCGTAAAAAAGCGATAATATTCCGACCGGGAAACCCTGTTTACGTTCAAAGACAGAGAAAATAAAAACAAATAATTGTCAAAGACTCCAGTCACCCAAGTCATAGTCGGTTCTCTCTGCTATCGCACGGCAAGCGGCATTGGAGCGTGAAGTCTAGGACCAAAAGACTCCCTAACAGCTTCTACACCCAAGCCATAAGACTGCTGAACAATTAATCAAATGCCCCCCCCCCCCTTTGTTTTTACACTGCTGCTACTCACTGTTTATTATCTATACATAGTCACTTTACCCCTACCTACAAAATAACTTGAATAACCTGAACCCCTGCACATTGACTGGGCGAACGGTTTGCTGCAACAGGAAGTCCCGTGAGAAAAAAACTTGCCGCCTATAGAAATCAAATGCCCATCCAACTGATTAATTAAAGTTATGTTAGGATATATCAGTTATCCTGTTGGAGCTTTTGTGCTGAATCCACTGTGTTGTTTCAGGTGCCATGTTTATGGTCATGTCAGTGTGTAGGAAGGAGATTCCAAGATGTGGGAAGTGTGCAGGAGGGCAAGGGACAGAAGATTGTGTAGTTTCAGTGGATAAGGTTGTGTGTGTTAACTGTTGGGGTGACCATGTCGCTGGGGATCGGAAGTGTCTGGTGCGAGAGAGGCAGGCTGTGTAGAAAGTAGAGGGGGATGGGTCAAGAGTGAGGGAAGAGTAAAATTAGTAGAATTGCATGAAATTATAAAAAACATTTTTTTTAATTGTTCATCTCATTTGACCACCTCCTTCCAATGGTCACTCAAGCCATGAACTTTACAACCCTCTCATGATCTACTATCTCATGAATGATGTTGTTGATTTCTAAATTGCTTGTCTTTTTTGTGTTGCTTTAAAGCGCTTTGAGATTCTTTATGTAATGAATAGCGCTTGAATAAATTATTAATATGACCTTTTCGGAAACAGGCTATTGTTGTCTTTTTTCTCAGGACCAGGTTTGTCCCGTTCACAATGAAGTAGAGTCTATAGGTTTTAAAAGCAACATATTAATGTCAGTGAAATCAATTAAGGATACAAACTAAATGAAATGTCGGGATAGAGGAAAGAAGACATGTAGGGATATAGAAGAGAGAGGGAGATAGGGGGAATAGAGAGACTGTGAGGATGGATGTACTATTACAGAATAGGAGATGGATAAAGAGAGCAGGAGGAAGAAATATATTGGAGACAAGAGAGGGCAAGAGCAGAAGAGAGAGTGGCCAGGGGAGCATCCGAGTAATGTCAACACGAGCCGCATGAGGAAACACACAGCGTTGCCAAAAAATACCCCCAAACCTCACACCTCACCCTGCCTCCTCGCCCTACTCACCCATCCGCAAGCCTGCACAGTCCACACATCTATCTACCCCCATCTACCCCCCCCCACATCTCAGATATCCTTAACAGCCAAGGGTGAAATCGGAGGCAGAGGGGTTTAAGGCAACGATTCTGGTGTCATGGGAAAGAGGGGCTATTTTGGGCTTTTTTTAGGGCGACACTCACAAGGTTTGTTGAGGGTTCACGCTGTGACACAGACAAGGGCGGGTGGTGTCGCGTTCGGCGAGAAACACACCATAGTGCACGTACAGCCTCCCTGAACAATATATAGTTAGATGCTCTCGCTGCAATCTAGACAATCTCTTAGATTCACTGTCATAAAGCCCCCTTCTCATAAGGGGGCATTAGTTGTGGTTTGGTGGTCATGGGGTTCTGATGTGACAGAGGCAAATATCAGAACATTTATCAGCTAATTACTAATACATCAAATATAGCAGATCATATATCAGCTAACATACACCAAATATATTAGAACATATATCAGCTAACATAGCTAATATATGTTATAATATATTTGATGTAACAGAAATAAAAAATATTAGAATATATCAGCTAACATACAGTTGGAGTCAGAGGTTTACATACACTTAGGTTGGAGTCATTAAAACTCGTTTTTCAACCACTCCACAAATTTCTTGTTAATAAACTATAGTTTTGGCAAGTGGGTTAGGACATCTACTTTTTGCATGACACAAGTAATTTTCCAACAATTGTTTACAGACAGATTATTTCACTTATAATTCACTGTATCACAATTCCAGTGGGTCAGAAGTTTACATACACTAAGTTGACTGTGCCTTTATACAGCTTGGAAAATTCCAGAAAATGATGTCATGGCTTTAGAAGCTTCTGATAGGCTAATTGAGATAATTTGAGTCAATTGGAGGTGTACATGTGGATGTATTTCAAGGCCTACCTTCAAACTCAGTGTCTCTTTGCTTGACATCTTTCGAAAATCAAAAGAAGTCAGCCAAGACCTCAGAATAAAAATTGTAGACCTCCACAGGTCTGGTTCATCCTTGGGAGCAATTTCCAAACAGGTATGCAAGTATCTATATCCACAGTAAAACAAGTCCTATATTGACATAACCTGAAAGGCCACTCAGCAAGGAAGAAGCCACTGCTCCAAAACCGCCATAAAAAAGACAGACTACAGTTTGCAACTGCACATGGGACAAAGATCGTCCTTTTTGGAGAAATGTCCTCTGGTCTGATGAAACAAAAATGGAACTGTTTGGCCATAATGACCATCGTTATGTTTGGAGGAAAAAGGGGGAGGCTTGCAAGCCAAAGAACACCATCCCAACCGTGAAGCACGAGGGTGGCAGCATCATGTTGTAGGGGTACTTTGCTGCAGGAGGGACTGGTGCACTTCACAAAATATATGGCATCATGAGGAAGGACAATTATGTGGATATATTGAAGCAACATCTCAAGACATCAGTCAAGAAGTTTAAGCTTGGTCACACATGGGTCTTCCAAATGGACAATGAGCCCAAGCATACTTCTAAAGTTGTGGCAAAATGGCTTAAGGACAACAAAGTCAAGGTATTGGAGTGGCCATCACAAAGCCCTGACCTCAATCCTATTGAAAATGTGTGGGCAGAACTGAAAAAGCGTGTGCGAGCAAGGAGGCCTACAAACCTGACTCAGTTACACCAGCTGTGTCAGGAGGAATGGGCCAAAAATCACCCAACTTATTGTGGGAAGCTTGTGGAAGGCTACCCGAAACGTTTGACCCAAGTTAAACAATTTAAAGGCAATGCTACCAAATACTAATTGAGTGTATGTACATATTTTTTTTGTCATTTAGCAGACGCTCTTATCCAGAGCATACATTTCATACATATTTTTTAATTTTTTGTTATAATTGTTCTCTTTAAAAAAATAAAAAAATAATTTGTTGCACTGGCCCCCCGTGGGAATCGAACCCACAACCCTGGCGTTGCACACACCATGCTGGCGTTGTAAACTTATGACCCACTGGGAATGTGATGAAAGAAATAAAAGCTGAAATAAATTATTCTCTCTACTATTATTCTGACATTTCACATTCTTAAAGTAAAGTGGTGATCCTAACTGAGTTAAGACAGGGCATTTTTACTAGGATTAAATGTCAGGAATTGTGAAAACTGAGTTTAAATGTATTTGGCTAAGGTGTATGTAAACATCCGACTTCAACTGTACATCAAATATATTGGGACATACATCAACAATCAATCATAAACTCAGCAAAAAAAGACATGTCCCTTTTTCAGGGATGTCCCTGTGTTTCAAAGATAATTCGTAAAAATCCAAATAACTTCACAGATCTTCATTGTAAAGGGTTTATACACTGTTTCCCGTGCTTGTTCAATGAACCATAAACAATTAATGAACATGAACCTGTGGAATGGTCGTTAAGACACTAACAGCTTACAGATTGTAGGCAATTAAGGTCACAGTTATGAAAACTTAGGACACTAAAGAGGCATTTCTACTGACTCTGAAAAACACCAAACGAAAGATGCCCAGGGTCGGACAACTGATCATCCTCGCAGTGGCAGACCACGTGTAACAACACCTGCACAGGATTAGTACATCTGAACATCACACCTGCGGGACAGGTACAGGATGGCAACAACAACTGCCCGAGTTACACCAGGAATGCACAATCCCTCCATCAGTGCTCAGACTGTCCGCAATAGGCTGAGAGAGGCTGGACTGAGGGCTTGTAGGCCTGTTGTAAGGCAGGTCCTCACCAGACATCACCGGCAATGGCACAAACCCACCGTCGCTGGACCAGACAGGAATGGCAAAAAGTGCTCTTCACTGACAAGTCGCGGTTTCGTCTCACCAGGGGTGATGGTCGGATTCGCGTATATCGTTAAAGGAATGAGCGTTACACCAAGGCCTGTACTCTGGAGCGGGATCGATTTGAAGGTGGAGGGTCCGTCATGGTCTGGGGCGGTGTGTCACTGCATCATCGGACTGAGCTTGTTATCATTGCAGGCAATCTCAAAGCTGTGCGTTACAGGGAAGACATCCTCCTCCCTCATGTGGTACCCTTCCTGCAGGCTCATCCTGACATGACCCTCCAGCATGACAATGCCACCAGCCGTACTGCTCGTTCTGTGCATGATTTCCTGCAAGACAGGAATGTCAGTGTTCTGCCATGACCAGCGAAGAGCCCGGATCTCAATCCCATTGAGCACGTCTGGGACCTGTTGGATCGGAAGGTGAGGGCTAGGGCCATTCCCCCCAGAAATGTCCGGGAACTTGCAGGTGCCTTGGTGGAAGAGTGGGGTAACATCTCACAGCAAGAACTGGCAAATCTGGTGCAGTCCATGAGGAGGAGATGCACTGCAGTACTTAATGCAGCTGGTGGCCACACCAGATACTGACTGTTACTTTTGATTTTGACCCCCCCTTTGTTCAGGGACACATTATTCCATTTCTGTTAGTCACATGTCTGTGGAACTTGTTCAGTTTATGTCTCAGTTGTTGAATCTTATGTTCTTACAAATATTTACACGTTAAGTTTGCTGAAAATAAACACAGTTGACAGTGAGAGGACATTTCTTTTTTTCTGAGTTTACATCAAATATATTGAAACATACCCAGCTTGCACATTTAGTTCCTTGAAAGTTGTGAGAACGTATGTTTTTGGTTTCACATTTGTTGTTTCCTGACCGGTTAAACTGATTTTTTTTTTTAAACGTTCTGAGAACAGAAGTGAAAATGTATCCTGTTCTGGGAACATTTATTTTTAGGTAGCAGGGAGGTTCTGAGAATGTTTTAGTCTGGTTCCTTGAAAGTTTTCCTGTGAGGTTTTATTAATGCTCTGAGAGCAAAATTATAGGTTATTTGGAGTTTTTTTTATAACTACCTTAAAGCTTTTACTGAATGTTTCAATAAGACTTTTAATAACACTGCTAACTTTTTGGGGGTTAGCTTTTTTTGAAGTCCAAGCACAGATAGGACACATGGAAATGTATTTCCTTAGGCATTAATCATGCAAACACATACCTTTTTTTTTATTGTGGCACAGTATAAGTGAGATTCAAACCTGTAATCTAATGTTCTCTGGCCATGGAATTACTCCACTGAGCCACCAGGATGGTAGGCTGAATCCCAGTCTCTTTAGCTAACATTCCACTCCTTGTCACTGCCAAAGAGACCGGCCTTTTGGCAGTCTACAACATTCAATATATGCTGGATTTACAGCGGACTTGCTCATTGGTTGTTGGAAATAATATTTTTCATTACAACATGTGGTGCCTGGAAAATAGAATTAGAATTTATAATAAAGTCAAAAACACATATTTAGCTGTTAGGCAGGTTCTATTTTGAGGCATAAAATCAAATCTAAGACGTTTTGTGGTTGGAATTACTGTATTTACTTTGAGAATTTAGACTTGAGCAAGCAACAAACAAAAAACGGTTGCTTAGCAACCAGATAACGACGTGTTTTGTGGAGGAAAAAAGTGATAAGATTTGAATATTTGCATAATCGTTGTGATTGGAGGATAGGTGTGAGGGTGATCGAATCAGCATTAAATCCTCTGTTCTCCTTGATCTCATTAATGAAAGAATGTTCATATTTGAAGATAGCAGAATGGCCAGTCTCTTTGGCACATGGCATGGAGTACAGTGAGTGGATTAGCTGAAGAAACTGGTACCCATGCTACCACGATGGGGCTAGCATGCCATGTTTTTTTAGGCATTCAAAACTGTTCATTTTAGTCTATTAAAACAGAGACCATTTCAAAGGAAACCATTTAAAATATATATATTTAACCTTTATTTAACTAGGCAAGTCAGTTAAGAAAATATTCTTATTTACAATGATGGCCTACCCCGGCCAAACCCAGACGATGCTGGGCCAATTGTGTGCCACCCTATGGGACTCCCAATCACAGCCAGACGCTGATACAGCCTGGACAAGCACTCATTAAGATCAGGAGTGGCCAATTAATGAGCGTGGACAACACACCAGAACACATTTAACAAGATAGAGGATAGAGAGAGTTTGATTGATGCTGAGAATGGAATGTACGTTTTTAAATAACATTCTCAGAGCGTTCTCTGAATATTACTAAAGTGTTCTTGTAGTTTTTATTGAAAAATGTCTTAACATTCTCGGAACAATTTGAGAACATGACTTCAAATAGAACCACGAGGAAACCTGTAGGAACGTTATGCTGAAGTACTGAAATTCCCACAGAAGAATGTTGTTTCTTAACGTTCTTGAAACAATTTGACAACATTCCCAATGTCAAACCAGTTGGAGAAAGTTCCTAGAACGTTACCAAAATTGAAATGAAATGTAACCATGTTTGAACTTTTAATCAAACGTTCTGTTAAAGTAATGAAATATCAATAAAATAATGTTTTTAAATGTGCTGAGAATGTTCCAAAGGCAAGCAACTATCCTGCACCATTTCTAGAAAGTTGTGGGATGGTTGTTTGCAAAATAACCATAAAACAACCATGCTCTCACCAATCTCTAAGAAACATATGGTTCTGAGAACTTTATGTGCTAGCTTGGGTACTGTGTATCAGATATTATTCATAAAATATATAGGTACATATATCAACAGTATATTATATCAAATGTAGAATCAGTTTCATGCTGCATATATTGCATTTTGTGTAGACAGCAGTATCATTCAACTCCTCATCTGACAAGTTAACAAATCTATACTGAACAAAAATATAAACGCCACATGGAACAATTTCAAAGATTTTACTGAGTTACAGTTCATATGAGGAAATCTGTCAATTGAAACAAATTAATTAGGCCCTTATCTATGGATTTCACATGACTGGGAATACAGATATGCATCTGTTGGTCAAAGATACCTTACAAAAAATGGTCCTCAAAATGCGCCTCAGGATCTCGTCACGGTATTTATGTGCATTCAAATTGCCATCGTTAAAATGCAATTGTGTTCGTTGTCCATAGTTTATGTCTGCCCATACCATAACCCCACCGCCACCATGGGGCACTCTGTTCACAACATTGATATCAGCAAACTGCTCGCCCACACGATGCAATACACGTGGTCTGCAGTTGTGAGGCCGGTTGGAAGTACTGCCAAATTCTCTAAAACAGCATTGGAGGCGGCTTATGGTAGAGAAATTAACATTAAATTCTCTGGCAACAGCTCTGGTGGACATTCCTGCAATCAGCGTGTACTGCATGCTCCCTCAAAAGTTGAGACATCTGCACATTTTAGAGTGGCCTTTTATTGTCCCCAGCACAAGGTGCAACTGTATAATGATCATGCTGTTTAATCAGCTTCTTGATATGCCACACCTCTCAGGTGGATGGATTATCTTGGCAATGGAGGTATGCTCAATAACAGGGATTTAAACAAATTTGTGCACATTTGAGAGAAATAAGCTTTTTGTGCGTATAGAACATTTCTGGGATATTTTATTTCAGCTCATGAAACATGGGACCAACACTTTACATGCTGCGTTTTATATTTTTGTTCAGTGTATATTGAGGCAGATTCTTAGGAATCTGATAGTATCTGTATTTAGATACAGACAGGGAATGAGTCAGACAGAGGAACAGATGGAGTTAGTCAGGTGAGTTGTGTTACGAGAGAGGCCTTACAACCGACGTGCCCCCGCTGGTATTTACTCTCTGGTCATGAGTCCTGGTCCCTTGAACCTCTTTACACATGAGCCAAAACCTTGAACCCTGTGCCATCTATTAACCAGGCGAAATCTTGAGGCCCAAAAGAAACTCTTGACTCAACAGTGCTACTCATTGAAAGTCAATCCATTGAAGACAATCTATTTGCGTTAAATTCTTGATTTTGATAGACCATTTTGACAGACCATATTGGCAAGAAGCACATAGTATTGAGTGGTGGTTATACCCGGCCTTCACAGAACAGTTTGTCATTGTATTCACACAAAGCACGTCTCTCTCTGTTCCATTGCCAAAGCATTTATCTCGAGGAAGTAACACTTTTGTATACACTTACCTTGATTCAGTATATGTGGCCCATGCCATGCGGGAATCAAACCAAGAACTCTGGTGTTGAAAGGATGCACAACGCTCCAATTAACGGAACCAATTTGAACAAAGCTCATAAAGACATTTTGTCTTGACATTGTTGTCTTCCTGGCCTGGTCCCAGATCTGTTTGTGCTGTCTTACCAACTCCTATGATCCCTGTCATGCTAGGACAGTACAAACAGATCTGGGACCAGGTTACAGTCTTCCTGCTATAACTAAGGAAAAAATGTTAGCTCTATTGGATGGCTCATCTGTCTCCTCATTGTCTTGTCATGGTCTCATCTCATCTCTCTTCTCCTGCCTTTCCAGATCATTGAGGCGGACTACAATGCTACATGGGTGCACCGGTATGGAGAGCCCATTCCCACCGCTACACTCACCACTCTGTGGTCACTGTCGGTAGCCATCTTCTCTATAGGAGGCATGATCTCTTCCTTCTGTGTGGGCGTCATCTCAGAATGGCTGGGCAGGTAGGGGAGATGATACACTCACAGACGAGAGAGCGGACGCCCAGACACGCGTGTGTATGCATGCACACGCTAGGGTGACCACATTAAAAACCTCAAACCTCAAAGACAACAGGATGATTTTGCAGGACATTAACTGGATAGTGTTGCCTACATGAATGAAACATTTGGTAGTATTTGCATATGCACAGAAGCAGATTTAGGTATGGGCAACATGGGCAGCCGCCCGGGGGGGGGGCAAGATGGTGAATTTGACATTTGCGAGAGCGGTTTTCTATTGCTCGTTTGCACGTCACGTCAATGATATCATGTCACCGTGTGGGACTGTGGGTCAATTAACCTTGTCGGAGTGGGCGCCCTGATTCTAGTTTGTGAGCTAGGCAGGCTACTGCCTGGGAAGGTCTCCCACTCAGAAGTACAAGATGGGGAGGGTTGGCGGTGGTAGGTTGACCTCAGGTCTCCCCACTGGAAGCCCAAGGTAGGGGGAGCGGGGGAATCTATCAAATAGCGCACCTCTAACTTTGTACAGTACTAATGCAATTAGTAAAATCAGTCACACTACAAAATGCTACCAAATAAACCACAATTCATTCATAATACTGTGAATATATAGTTTCACAGACATATTGTTGCATTTTTTTCTGGTTTGTGCGAAATCATTAAGAATAATATAATACCAGTCTGCACACCACCAAGGTGAATTGGTTTAGTCTTGACTCTTGGTTGACAGTGTTGGGGGATGGGTAATGTATTGATGCTCGAGTGCCAAATCAACACAAATGGATAAGAAAAGGTCTAAGCCATCAGGTGCCCAGTTTAGGAAAAAGAGGAGAGAAGAAGAGGAGAAACGTGTAAAAGATAAAGGTATGCAGCTATGTCATATCTTTATGAGTATAATATTATGCATGTAATGAAATAGGCTAGTATAATACTTATGTTTGTTAGGCTATGTTACTATGTTGCTTGCTTTGCTATTTTTATATTTTATTTATTTAACCAGGCAAGTCAGTTAAGAACAAATTCTTATTTACAATGACGGCCTAGGAACAGTTGGTTAACTGCCTTGTTCAGGGGCAGAACGACAGATTTTTACCTTGTTAGCTCGGGGATTCGTTCTCGCAATCTTTCGGTGACTGGCCCAACGCTCTAACCAGTAGGCTACCTGCCACCCCTATTACACATAGGGGGACAATATTCCGTTTTCTGTCCAACTAGCTTACATAACATTGGATATAATTTCACACAGTTTTATCATGATAATGTGTGTAGCCTGCAGCAAAACGATTACCACCTAACTAGCACATTATTGATTTGGTTAACTTTTATTGAGGTGACATCATTAAGGTTTTCTGTGATTGTATTGACTAGGTCCTGAGCTCAGTAAGGGGAATTTGCAATGCTGTAGGCTAACTTAAAATACGTCTATATTATGCTGATATTTTGTATCTTGTGTGATATAGGAGGTTGTATGGTTCATTTGGTTCCTATTCTGAAAGTTTGATAAATTGTGCATAATGACATGTATATTTCATTGTGCAACAAATGTATTTCGGGTGTCAGACTCATATACAGTATTTCAATGCAAATTCAGGGGAACTTCTGAAATATTTTGGAGCACCCTCTGGCACTGGCCAGGATGAGGAGGCATCTACCTCATTAGCCACACAGGCCTCTTCAGAAATGATCTCGGAGCCTCAAGATGAGGAGCCATCCACCTCCTCAGCCACACAGGTGTCTTCACAAATGTTGTCTGAGACTGAGGATGAGGATGAAGACCCATTTGCTTCCACTTCTCCCCAGCAGGATTCTTCAGGTGTGTGTGTGGGTACACGCACATGTGTTTATGTGTGCGTCCCTGCATAACATAAACAAAATAAATAATTTCCCTTTTGCAAAGTTTTAAGTTTCTATATTGTAGGTAACAATGATGATTTTATTGTTACTGGGTATGTATGTGGGATGTTCCACCACTATAAATTCTGTAAATAACGTGTGTAAACTAATGCCCATTAGAAATGCCTGTAGCAGCATCCCTACCAAATCCTGCTGCTGAGGATGAACCACTGTCTACAGACCCTGCTGATTGGCCTTCAGTTCTGACTGACAGAATTCGGACACAACTCGTTTGCAGAGGACCAAGTGAGGTACCACCTAACTTTGTTTTCCCAAGGAATGAGAGTGATAGAAGAAGTCGCCACCACCAGTATTTCAGGAAGACCTTGCTGAGTGGTGAAGAATCCCTAGAAGTTGGTTGGTGTATTCTGAAAGAAACAACAGCCTCTTCTGCTTCAGCTGCAAACTATTTTCTAAGAAGAAAATGTAGTTAGCAAACTCAGGACTGACAGACTGGAAACATGCAAGTTCTTTGCTGACTTCACACGACAGCAGTCCAGAACACCAAAACTGCATGAATGTCACGTTCATTGAATAAATAAGCGGACCAAGGCGCAGTGTGAGTAGAGTTCCACATATTTATTAAAGTGAAACTTACAAAACAACAACAAAGATTTAACGAACGTGCCAATACATAGCACACATAGGCACTAACTCTAAACAATATCCCACAACGCAGTTGGGAAAAGGGACACACTAAGTATGATCCCCAATTAGAGGCAACGATATTCAGCTGCCTCCAATTGGGAACCATACACACACACCAACACAGAAATAGAATACATAGAACCCCCCTAGTCATGCCCTGACCTAAAACACCATAGAGAACCACGAGGGCTCTCTATGGTTAGGGCGTGACAGTACCGCCCCAAAGGTGCGGACTCCGACCGCAAAACCTGAAACTAGATGGGGAGGGATAGGGTGGGCAACTAGCGTTGGTGGCGGCTCCGGTGCGGGACGTAGCCGGGCTGAACACCGTGCCCGGACTGGGCACCAGTGCAGAGGAATGCTCCGGCCATGGAGCGGGACTGGACGCCGTGCCTGGACTGGGCACCGGCGCAGAGGAAGGCTCCGGCCATGTAGCGGGACTGGACACCGTGCCTGGATTGAGCACTGGCACAGAGGAAGGCTCCGGCCATGGAGTGGGACTGGACGCCGTGCCTGGACTGGACTGGGCACCGGCACTGGAGACTCAGGGCTGGTGACACACTCTTCAGGGCGAGTGCGGGGAGCCGGCACAGGACGTACTGGGCTGGGAAGGTTCACTGGAGGCCTGGTGCGTGGAACCGCCACAAGTGGCACCGGCCTGATTACACGCTCTTCAGGGCGAGTGCGGGGAGCCGGCACAGGATATACCGAGCTGGGGAGGCGCACTGGAGGTCTGGTGTGTGGAGCCGGCACAGGTGGCACCGGACTGATGACACGCTCTTCAGGGCGAGTGCGGTGCAGAATACACCTAACCAACATCTCTCTCCGATCTCCCTCCAACAGCTCCATCGACTCCCAGACGGTCTCTCGCTCTCTCCCCGGCTCAGCTGACCGCTCCTTGTGCCCCCCACATTTTTTTTATTGGGGTTGCCCTTGGGCTCTTTGTGGCTGCGGACCCCGGCGTCGTCGCTGTCCTCCATTACTCCTTGGCGTCTCCCGCCAAGGGTCTCGCTTCCCCCCAGTGTTTCCTCCCATGTCCAACTCACCCTTACCTCCTGGGCACACTGCTTGGTCCTGTTATGGTGGGATATTCTGTCATGTTCATTGAATAAATAAGCGGACCAAGGCGCAGTGTGAGTAGAGTTCCACATATTTATTAAAGTGAAACTTACAAAACAACAACAAAGATTTAACGAACGTGCCAATACGTAGCGTACATAGGCAATAACTCTAAACAATATCCCACAACGCAGTTGGGAAAAGGGACACACTAAGTATGATCCCCAATTAGAGGCAACGATATTCAGCTGCCTCCAATTGAGTTTGAGTTTGAGTTTATTTTATTTTTACAGGGACAGTGCACATTAATCAACATTTCAATAAAAGTGGGTGTGACAATGAAACATGGAAAGAACTGGCAATGAGGATAAAAAAAGGGAAACAATTGATAAGCACGAGATGGCACTTATGGAGGCTGAGAGGATAAGATGGAGAGAGGTGTTGACACATCTGACTGCTATTGTGCAGTCTCTGGCAATTAGAAATCTGGCACTGTACTCTCCATCATATGGACATTTCCTCAAATAGGTTGAACTGATGGCACAATTTGATCCAGTCATGAAAGAGAACCTTAACCGTGTCCAAAAAGGGACCTCGAGTCACACCACCAGCTACCTTGGCCACCAAATACAGGATGAACTCATTGATTTGTTGAGCAGCAAGGTCATTTCAATAATGGTGAGTGACATCAAGCTGGCAAAAATATTCTCTATCATTCTAGATTGCACCTCAGATGTCAGCCACACTGAACAGTTTTCAGTTGTGATTAGAATTGTGTCACTGAAGGAGGAGCCCCACATAAAGGAACATTTCATGGGGTTTTTGGAGGCAGAGGAGTCTACAGGCCAACATTTGGCATCCCTGATTCTCAAAAGATTAGAGGAGCTAAAAACAAAGGTGTCCAAGCCAGACTCCTGGAAATGAATCCAAGAGCTCTATTTGTGCCATGTGGGGCTCACACATTGAACCTAGTTGTGGCTGATGCTGCTAAAAGTTCTGTCGATGCCACAGGTTACTTTGGCATCTTACACAAACTGTACACCTTGTTCTCAGCCTCCACACAGCGATGGGCCATCCTGAAAAAACACGTGGACATCACTTTGAAGATGTGGACTGAGACACGGTGGGAGAGTAAAGTTAAGAGTGTCGAGCCACTGAGGTATCAGGCAGCAGCAGTGAGAGAGACACTGATTGAGGTGAGGGATCAAACCAAAGACCCTGTGATAAAAATTGAGGCCCAGTCCTTGTCAGAGGAGGTGGGATCATACATCTTCAGCATCTGTACAGTGGTGTGGTATGACATCTTGAGCCAGATCCAACATGTGAGCAAGCTGATGCAGTCTCCCAGTATGCATTTGGATGTTGCAGTCAGTCTTCTCAGAAAGACAGAGAGACGTCTCAGCAACTACAGAGCATCAGGCTTTATGACTGCACAAACTTCACCCAAGGATATTTGCGAGGGTATGAATGTAGAGGCAAAAAAGGCTGAGGTCCACAAAGCGTCACTTTTCATACGAATCATTTGATGAGCCTTTGACTGATGCCCTGAAGAAGCTGGATGTGACATGTGTCAATGTCGTTGTTGATGCTGCAACAGCCCTTCAGGAAAGATTTTACACATTGGAAAATTTGGGAGAGAAGTTTGGAGTGCTGTCAACCTTCCAAAGTATCTCAAATGAGGAGCTGACAGAACAATGTGAGGCCCTTAGTATAGTATGACACTGCACTATAAAGAACACTCAGACTTGGATGGCAGAGAGCTTGCACAGGAACTGAAGAACTTGTCTGACTTGCCATCAAAGACCATGACCCTGCTTGAGCTGCTGATATTTATACACGATAGGGAGCTCTCAGAAATGTATCCAAATTTGTGGACTGCTCTCGGAATTTGTCTTACTCTTCCATTGACCGTAGCTGAAGCAGAGAGGAGCTTTTCGAAGCTGAAGCTCATCAAATCCTATCTGAGGTCCACCATGTCACAGGAACGCCTTAGTGGCCTTGCTGTCATCAGTATTAACCATGCAATTGCTGGGCAGATTTCTTATGACAATGTAATTGATGACTTTGCATCAAGGAAGGCAAGAAGGTCAGGGTTTAGATGGCAGTTGTGCAATTTAGTTTTTGTGTTTCTTGTTTGAAGTGCAATAGTGGAATAATCAGGTTATCTTCTTTACAAGTGTGTTATTCTATTTGTGTATTTATGTGATATAGGATTTGTGCAATTTCAGTTTGTGTTTTTTGTTAGCAATAGTTCTCTCTCTTTCTCTCTTTTCTCTTTCTCTCTTTTCTCTCTTTTCTCTCTGAGAACCTGAGCCCGAGGACCATGCCTCAGGACCACCTGGCCTGATGACTTCTTGCTGTCCTCAGTCCACCTGGTCGTGCTGCTGCTCCAGTTTCATAGCCTGCGGCTATGGAACCCTGACCTGTTCACCGGATGTGCTACCTTGTCCGGACCTGCTGTTTTCGACTCTCTCTCTCTACCGCACCTGCTGTCTCTAACTCTGAATGATCGGCTATGAAAAGCCAACTGACATTTACTCCTGAGGTGCTGACCTGTTGCACCCTCTAGAACCATTATGATTATTATTATTTGACCCTGCTGGTCATCTATGAACATTTGAACATATTGGCTATGTTCTGTTATAATCTCCACCCGGCACAGCCAGAAGAGGACTGGCCACCCCTCAGGGCCTTGGTCCCTCTCTAGGTTTCTTTCTAGGTTCCTGGCTTTCTAGGGAGTTTTTCCTAGCCACCGTGCTTCTACATCTGCATTGCTTGCTATTTGGGGTTTTAGGCTGGGTTTCTGTATAGCACTTTGTGACATCGGCTGATGTAAAAAGGGCTTTATAAATACATTTGATTGATTTATTGATAGTGTAATAATTTGATTCTCTTTTTTATTTGTATTTATACAATTTGTTTATATTTGTCTTTGTTACTTCTTTTTGATATTTACGAGTTTTCCTTTTTATATATTTTTATATTTATATAGTTTTAAATGTTAGGATTATTTATTTGTGTTGTTCCAAATGTCTGAATAAAAATTACAGGTTGTGCAGAATGGTGCTTTTTTGGGGGGGGCAGGAGCGCTGAAGGGAGCCATACATACTCGAACTGCCAATGCATATGCATTTAGATCTTCTTGAATGACTGTTTGGTGAGCAAATTAGAGCAGATGGTCTTAAACTATATAGCCTCTGTATTTTGTTTCAATCGATGATCATGATACCTAGCAGGCGCGTGCTGTTAAGTTTTTGCCGCATGATATTTTTTGTGGGGACTATTCTGCTAACCAACTTAAAATCTCATAAGAAATTAGTGGTGTTTTTGGTGTAACAGTAACCTTATACTGTGCTATTATATTTTGTTATGTTATGTAGAATACTAATGAATCATTATGGGAACTTCCAATACATTATTTCAGCTTTTATCTAACTTTACTAAACGAGCACCATTGTGAGAAGTGGCTCCGGTGTTCTCTGGCAGTACTACACCCACAGATATACATTTTTGCTACACCCCTGCAGGCCGCAGCACCAAACGAGCAATTGAAGCGAATCCAACTCGTTTCCCTTGCACAAAATTTGGTGGTGCAGAACCGAGAGACAACATGTGTGGATGTTTTATGAAAATCTGTTTATATTTGGCCACGGAAACATTTGTGGTTGGACTCGTGGAATGTTAAACAGTTAGGATGAGATTGAGTAAAGTACTGCAAATATGTTGAATGAGCAACTAATGGGCATGGGAGCCTCACACGTTTCACGAAATGTCCTTATATCTTTCGGTCTAATATGGCTATTTCCTTAATTCTGTAGCTCTTCATCAGAAGCACGCTTTTTGTAAGTAGTTAGGAGGCCTAACTGTCCTCCAAGTTTAGCCGAAATTTATTCCGAAAGGATTTGAGACATATTGGTTGACCATAAGCCTATATGACGTTGGCCTTCGTCTCGTCTTGCACTGCGCAAAATATCATATCTAAACGATTGGAGAAGTTTAACATCACCATTAAGCTTAGGCTACCACATCATTATGATATCTATGCATATATTTTCATAAGCGCAACGTGACTGAAAGAGACAGGTTTGGAATATCTGATTTAAATAAGGGACAAAGATACTTTTTTAAAAATTGGTGGTGTTTGTATTTGTTGATAAAATGCGGGACATGATTATTTGGTTGCGGGACAAAGGGCATAAATGCGGGACTGTTCCACACAATCCATGTCCCATGCTTACATGCTGGGCTGGTTTGGACACACATAGACCTACACACACTGACATACCCACAAAATGCACGCTTGTCAGCACTGCAAAACATACACATGTTATGTACATTCCCATGTACACATGATAGATGAATGTTCTCACTTACAGACACTCAGTACAAATCCAGCTGCATATATATACAGTTGAAGTCGGAGGTTTACATACACCTCAGCCAAATACATTTAAACTCAGTTTTTTACAATTCCAGACATTTAATCCTAGTAAAAATGCCCTGTCTTAGGTCAGTCAGGATCACCACTTTATTTTAAGAATGTGAAATGACAGAATAATGGCAGAGAGAATGATTTATTTCAGCTTTTATTTCTTTCATCACATTTCCAGTGGGTCAGAAGTTTACATACACTCAATTAGTATTTGGTAGCATTGCCTTTAAATTGTTTAACTTGGGTCAAACGTTTCAGGTAGCCTTCCACAAGCTTTCCACAATAAATTGGGTGAATTTTGGCCCATTCCTCGTGACAGAGCTGGTGTAACTGAGTCAGGATTGTAGGCCTCCTTGCTTGCACACACTTTTTCAGTTCTGGTCATTATGGCCAAACAGTTCCATTTTTGTTTCATCAGACCAGAGGACATTTCTCCAAAAAGTACGATCTTTGTCCCCATGTGCAGTTGCAAACCGTAGTCTGGCTTTTTTTATAGCGGTTTTGGAGCAGTGTCTTCTTCCTTGCTGAGCGGCCTTTCAGGTTATGTCGATATAAGACTCGTTTTACTGTGGATATAGATACTTTTGTACCTGTTTCCTCCAGCATCTTCACAAGGTCCTTTGCTGTTGTTCTGGAATTGATTTGCACTTTTCGCACCAAAGTACATTCATCTCTAGGAGACAGAACGGGTCTCCTTCCTGAGCAGTATGACAGCTGCGTGGTCCCATGGTTCCCTATAGATAGTGTCAGTCAGTTGGATCCAACATAGTTCCCTTTGGAGAATGTCAGTCAGTCAATCAGTCAAACAATCAGAATGGGTACAGTTAGGACAAGGTGTTCCTCAAAAGGCAGAGGTCACAGCTGCTGAGTAAGGAAGACTGAAACAGTGTTGAGGTGTTTCAGACTGTTTCAAACGGTGCCCCTGTCCCCTCTGCTCCACTAGGCTTGGGTTTCTCATGCTGTGTGGCAAGAAACACTCTTGACGTGTAAATATAACCAAGTTGAAATGAAAAAAATCTCACTTCTCAGCTTGAAATACCACAATCTGCACGCATCAAATTGCTAGCTTTCCTGTGGCGCAGCTGGCTAAAGGTGTTTGATGTGTATGCGAGACTGAGGTTCCAATATTGAATAGCAGTGTGGGCTCATGAGGAAGGAAGCTTTACTGTTGAGCAGCAGCATGAAGTCTGTTACAGAACCTGTCTCTGTATTAGCAGGTTTGGTACACACACTATACTGGAGGAATGCTCTGTCTTCTATGCATTTCACACACATAAAGTGTGTTGGAGTATTACAAAATTAATGAAATTCGCTATGCCATTCTTAACCTCTAAAAGTTTAAGCAGTTGGGGGGGGGGGGGGTTCTACTAAGCTACCATATGGAATTGTTTTTATGATAGTCATACCATGGCTCATTTAGCTATTTGATTTAGAATTGTATGACCCCTTTAGGTATCAACAAGAAATAGAATAATATTATTTGATCAAATATTGAATTTGGACTTTACTACTATAGCCCATAGAAACGCATTGAATAATCCATTCATAAATGGCAAAAAAAGACAGTAAAAAAAATGTATCATAAAGAATAAGGTTGTGAAGTGTCTGTCTTATATCTAGGAGATCTTATATCTAGGAGATCTTATATCTAGGAGATATGAGAACTCCCTCCATACTTCCATTCAGTTGTATGGGTTCCCTTTAGACGAGTCCCTTGACACTTGTGGGGGATGTAGAGCAAAACGGAGAGCACCATCGTGTTCGTGCGAGTCTCATATTAGTTTTGTAGGCCAAACTGTTCGTGAGAAGACCGATTTTCGGTTTGTCTCATCATGGTCTGACAAACACCGCTATAGCTCAGCCACTTTCCACCGCAGACGTGGAAGGTCGACAGACGGATGCGGTGGGTTGAGAGGCAGTACATGCAAAATCTGTTAGCTCCAGTTTAAATTGGCGGATTTTGATGGGGAGTTCATTATTATGTTACTTAGATTGACGAACGGGTGACTCTTAAGGATTAACAATAGCTGTTCCTTGTAGAAACAAAATATTTTTCTTTGTAACAGTGTCTGTTTTGTGATGTAAGTCTGCCATCTAGAGGACACATTATGGAACTGTCAAAGGCCTATAACCACGATTATAGTGTTTCTATAAACTATGACTACTAATAATATTAAAACGTATTTATTCCTTTGTACTCTGTCAGGAGGAAAGCCATGCTCATAAACAACTTGTTTGCCTTCATCGGAGGAGGTTTGATGGGCATGGCCAAAATCAGCCGGTCCTTTGAGATGATGATCCTGGGACGCTTCGTCATCGGTGCATACTGTGGTGAGCACTCATCCTGTAGATTTAAATGATACTTTTCAGTGGTGTAGTAGATAGACTATATTATTTTCTATGAATCGTACTGAAATTCCAATAAGCGGTGAAATAGTTAATAGGAATCACTATCGCTGCTCATTTTTGTCTCCAGACCTTGGCATACCAGTTTCTGAACCTTAGCCTAATGATCTTTCCTCCAGGGTTGGCATCAGGGCTAGTGCCCATGTATGTGGGGGAGATAGCGCCTACAAGTCTACGAGGTGCTTTGGGCACGCTCCACCAGTTGGCGATCGTCACAGGGATTCTCATAGCACAGGTACAGAAGCTGAGCTTGCACAATGTATTTAACAACATGACAGTGAATCTTGTTTGTTCTACACAATATATTTCTATCTGAACCTGCATTAATGTTCTCTCTCTCCTATCTTCATCACGCTTCTCTTTCCTTTCCTCTCTCCCTTTCCCTCTCTCTTTTTCCCCCCTCATCCCTAGGTCCTAGGTCTGGAGTCTTTGCTGGGCAGTGAGGAGTTGTGGCCAGTGCTGGTGGGTGTGACCGTTCTGCCCACTGTCCTGCAGATGGCGCTGCTGCCCTTCTGCCCCGAGAGCCCTCGTTTTCTCTACATCATCCGCTGCCAGGAGCACCACGCCAAGAGCGGTGAGGATCAAGTCACGGCCGGCCACGTCCTAACACTTTTTAGTGGCCTCCTTTCCTCCCTTATCTCCTTTCCTATTTTTGATTGATTGGAGAGGACTACAAGTAGATCAGGGGCAGGGATTGAATTACAAACACACCCCGAAACCCATCTAAAGTTCTCCGCTCAGCGTGATTCTCATTCCCACTCTTCGCCAGGCTTGAGGAGGCTGACCGGGAGGCAGGAGGTGGGGGATATGCTGGCGGAGATGAAGGAGGAGAAGAGGAGGATGGACATGGAGAGGAAGGTGTCCATCGCAGAGCTCTTCCGCTCCCCCATGTACCGGCAGCCCATCATCATCGCCATCCTGCTGCAGCTCTCACAACAGCTCTCTGGGGTCAACGCTGTGAGTACTGGAGGGTAGAGAGGGCAGGGGAGTGCAGTAGGTGTGTGTATCACCTGATGATGAGTATATTCAAATACATTCTATATCCGGAGTCCTTAGATTTCATCAAACAATGAAAGAATGACAAATAAATACAATTACATTGGGATCATATTACAATAAGGGTTGGCATTAGTCACATCTCTGCATTGCTTCAAGCTTGACTCCATTCCATGACCAACCGTCCTCTTGTATTCTCTCCAGATCTTCTACTACTCCACCAGTATTTTCCAGAAGGCAGGGGTCCAGAGCCCCGTCTACGCCACTATAGGAGCTGGCGTGGTCAACTGTGCCTTCACTGTGGTCTCGGTACACAAGCAGGCCCTGTTTCCAGGCACCTCCATTACTGTTTAACTCCTACACCTTTATCATTGAACAAACAAGATAACGTAGTGGGTCGACCCAACCTTAATCTCGTTCCCAGACACTCCCTCCCACATGCGCATGGACCAACGCTTCAACTTGGTTTTCCTGAGCCAATAGAGAACGGGAGAAACTCCCGACTTAATCTACCAATTAATCATCTCCCAGAACACCTTGCCCCTTCTCTGTACGTGTCTTGTGCAACTCTGTTTACGGTGCCACGCCTCGCAGTTTTGTGATTCACTAAAATGAAATGATGATAAATACCTTACTTAGTAAAGTCACTCTAGGAATTCTATAGGTCACTCCCACTAAGGCCAACTTTAAATCGTTGATGTCCCAGGTTTATATGCGCTGTGGGATGAGGTTATCCCAACCTAGGGCTCTATTCAATCCGTATCGCGGAAGTTACCGTTACAACGTGATGGAAATTTAAAGGTCAATGTTCCCACGTTAACGGAGTCTGAATTCACGATAAACGCTGCATATGTCGGCTCAATCGGAAATGACCTTTACATTTATATTGTACAATCTGTAACGCTTCAGATTGAATAGAGCCTTTAGTCTTTCTGCCTTCATCCAAAAAGGTCTGATTTGTTGATTAATGTATTGATTGTCTTGGCTGGGTTAAGGGTTGACCTTTGATTTTAAAATGAAAACACCTCTTTAAATCATCAGCTTCACTTTTATGTTTGCATTCTGTAGAGAAAGCTCCCACTTACAATAGTCTTTATCCATGACCAAACCAGACTGGAGAATGCCTTAGACCAGTGGTTCGCAAACCTCTCCTCGGGGACCCCCAGACATTTCACAATTTTGTTGTAGCCCTGAACTAGCTCACCTGGTTAACCTATTCAAGGTCTTGATGATTAGTTAACTAGTCGAATCAGGTGCAAGCTCTGGAATAGATCAAAAACATGGAACGGCTGGGGGTCCCAGAGTAGAGGTTTGAGACAAACGCCAGTTGGAAAAGTTCAGTCAGAATCATCAGCTAAGTTTTGTCTCAATTAGAAACGAGTGAAAATGATCCAGGCCTGTTGTTACCTGTTTGTCATTCTGCTCTCGTCCAATCAACAGCTCTTCCTGGTGGAGAGGACGGGCCGCCGGACACTACACATGCTGGGGCTGTCCGGAATGTGTGGCTGTGCCATTGTCATGACGATAGCGCTCGCCTTATTGGTCAGTCCTTAATGAATAGCAACAAACTCATTAGCCCATTCACGGAATCATGTACCCATAGAAATAAAATACTAGAAGGGGCACCCCATTCAAGTCAGAGGCCATAATGGGTGGTATGGCTATTTCTATTCATGTACCTCTGGCTGAACCATCACCGCCTTTCCCTTGACAGGACAGTGTTCCCTGGATGAGCTACATCAGCATGCTGGCCATCTTTGGCTTCGTGGCCTTCTTTGAGGTGGGGCCTGGCCCCATCCCCTGGTTCTTTGTGGCTGAGCTCTTCTCCCAAGGCCCCAGGCCCGCTGCGATGGCCGTGGCCGGATTCTCCAACTGGACGGCCAACTTCATTATTGGCTTTGGCTTCCAGTATCTCGCTGTAAGTGATCACTTTGTGTGTTTGGTAAAAAAAATTGACCAGGAACCTTCATTTAGGACTTTAGTATTGGTTTTAATGATAGGCGAAGCTGACCTATTCTGGATTGGATGGTGTCTGACAGACATGGACTGATGAGTAAAAGTATTTTCAATGAAACACTAATGAATATACGCCTCCCTTTCCCTCCCCCTCTACCTCCCGCTCCACAGGAGCTTTGTGGGCCTTATGTCTTCCTCATCTTCGCAGTGCTCCTTCTCTTCTTCCTCATCTTCACCTTCTTCCGGGTGCCGGAGACACGGGGCAAGACGTTCGACCAGATCTCCACCTCCTTCAGCCAGCACCCGCCAGCCATGATGGACCTGGACATGGAGTTGGGCAAGCGGAGTACAGAGCTGGACTACCTGGGGGGGGAGGGAAGCCTTGACTAATGGGGTCCCCTGGGGGAACTGGGGAGGGCAAGCTGAGAAGGCCAGACATACTCTTGGTTATGCAGGGAAACTCAGAGGGCTACAACTGGGTACTGGGCTTGGGCCTGATTCCAAACACATCCTTTGAGTTGTATCTAGGCATATCGAGCAGGGAGAGTAGGGTAGGGTTGGCGTGTGGGTCAAGGGATAGGGAGGTGGAATGGATTTGGAACTGAGCCCGTAGTTAGGAAATGGAGCTTGAGGGAGATATGTTGACAGGAACAGGTTGCTTGAGGAAAAGGCTGTGCAACATTACAAAGCATTGCACCAACTGAACATACCCCAGAAAGGGTGGAGTGTGAGTGATTTTTATTACCAGAGCAACCCATAATGGGTGATAGAGGGGATGATCAGGAACAAGGTTTCTGAACTTTAAGGCATTACCCCCACCCGGGTGTACATATGCTGATGGGGTGGAGATTTGAGAGAGAATGCGCACATGTTCTATGGAGAGAGAGGCTTGGAGGTATTCCTGCACTTTATATACAAAAATGTCAGCAGTTTTCAGATTGATAGCTGGTTACAATAGCAAAACAGTTAGTGAAAACCCATGTACATTTTTAGTGAGCAAAGCTATGGTGTGTGACATTGAGTGATTTATTTCCGAGTTACTGTAAGTCTCAGTGGGCTAACCAGTCTACCACTAGCGACCCACTTCCCCTTTTGGAAGTGTCCCTAAACTTGATTTCACAAGATGGACAGCTTTAACGTGACTCATTGCACAGCCTACAGAGAAGTTACTTTTAAGGAGAGAAAATCATGTATTTAGTACTTAAATGTATATAGCGTGCTGGTTTGATTGAAAAAACACAATGGTACGAAGGTCTACAAATACTCAAACTTTACCCACTCCAATAGGAGTATGTCTTTGGTTTCTATGGGGTAGGGCACAATATTAGTTGATATGGCAACAGGCCTTGGTTTTGACTGCTACTGCATCAGCAATCTGTCCCTGAACTAATTACGCATGTGTGCCGTTTGCTGTCGATGCTGTACTGCTTGTGATTGTTCAATACAAATCTTCAAAGACATTGTACAAAGATAATCTGTAATTTATATTAAGTGTGAATATTGATAAAGTATTCTGTATGGTTTGTGACAACTGTTCTCATTTCAAACATGAGCATGTTAATGCCCCAACATTTCAGCAAGTCTTTAGTTACTACCATCCCCAGAAACAGGTCAAATTGAATACAAATACTGCATTTTAATGTTACAGCTTTTATCAAGTGTGCGATGCTCCGGTTTCAGATTCTACTGGAGTTGGAATTTAAGAAATTCAATTACTTACTCTGGGTTTTATCCCACTAAAATTAGATTCAAGTCAGACATTTTACATTTCCTGGAGTGTGTATTGTGGACATTAAAGACATGAATGCATTGTATTGGGGACATTAAAGACATGAATGCATTGTGGGTTTTGCAAACATTTTATTGACATTTAGATACTGACATTGCACATAATCCCCTCCAAAAGAAAAGCACATAAAATAAGTAGAACAAAAATGACTTTTTTTAAACCAACCCCCGGCCTTGATTTTCCAAATAGGGTGTGGGCTGCAGCATGTTTTAGAAACAAGGGGGTGGCAAGGTTCTCGTCGCAACTCCTGGACCACTACCCTCACACACGCTTCCCTCTCATCATCGAACTTAAATAGCGGCTGGGTCCTCTACTGCTCATGCCCATTCTCAGTCAATTAAAGTAAACTAGCTGGGGGTTTATGGAATAACTGGGCATCCAAGCAGGTTTTTAAATACTTTTTTCTTCTAGATCTTTCTAGGTGTATTTTAACATTTATGAATAGACACACACCTCCCTCCCATCTCCCATATGCAGTTTCTAGCTAGACAAGTCAGGGGTGGGGGGAAGGGGGTTGTAAGGTGGGATGCGGGGGGGATTGGAGAGTAGTGCACACAGTGGTGGGTGTGGTGAGATGGGCTCGGTCCCCCAGCTAACCCTCCCTAGGACCTAAAGAGAGGGACAGGGGGAGAGAGACAGATGGGCAGAGAAGATAAGGGGAGAAAGGCAGGTAGGTGAAAAAAAGACAGGCGGGGCAAAGACCGACAGAGGGGGACAAAGGGGAGAGAGACATTAACACTTAAAACAATTAATGCCAAGAATTAAGACTTCTAACAGGCAGTGGGTCCCACCGGGTTTGAGCCTTCAATTGGCGACCAATTTACAACTGCAATATAGGTGGGCTTTCATTGAACACAAGAACATCCCAAAAATATAAAGTCATTAGGAAAAGCATCTTTAACACCCAGTTCCCCCATTTGGACCGCAGGTGCTGACCATCTTTCAGAAGACTCGTGCATTTCCTCTGAAAACCCATACGATGAAAAACTAACTAAATATCACATACTAGTGACAACAGCTACGAGATAGCCGACATCGCAGTTTTTGTAGTAATGCAAGAAGCGCAACCCTCCACCCAAACCCTCAAAGGCTGCGCCAGTTTAGAGTAGGGTCCCACCTCTTGACTGGGGTCGCGTTACACCGTCCCATCCTGGGCGTCATTCTGAGGCTGCAGGAACTGTCGTGGCAGGTGGCTGAAAAAAATGACAATTTTTTTACTTCGTTGGAACATAAGACTCAATATTAATATAATGACTACATACAGGAATACCTACAGTAAAACAGTAGCCAAGTTAAGACCAGTTACAACAGTTAAAAGCAAGAGGACGCATTGAATAGATTTCGGGGTGCCTCTTACCTCTGGTGATTTGCGGGAAGTTTTGGGGGACATTTTGGGGGAGCCTTTAGGGGAGGACTTGGGGGAGGCCTTGAGGTCAGCTGGCTTGGCTGTCTGAAGGGGAGTGCTAGGTTCCGAGGCTAGCTTATCTGGCTTCTCTGTCCCATCCTAAGATATGAACAGAGGGGAAAATTAGCAACATAATATTGTCATTGTATTATTTTGTATTGCAACATTACATAGGAAGCACTGAGCCGCTCACTTTAGAGACAGAGTTAGACTCCGAGTTCCTCTGCCTGCGGCGGCTGAACTGTCGGCGGGGCTTCTGGCTGTCTTCGTTGGCCTGCTCCCTGTTTGGCTGCTGGCCCTCCTGGGCCTCCTTCACCACCACCTCCACCACCTCCTGCCCTTCTGCTGCCTGGCCCTCTGAGGTGGCAGCACCCGCCTGAACCTCCCCGGGAGGTGGGCGAGGACGGAATGGCCTGAGAAGGTTAGATGGCATGGGACAAAGTCAAATACACTGCAAGTCAAATAGGCCAAAACTACACCATCATCAACTCTTGGAATACTGGCCTTTGGGCTAAAAAGTCATCCACAAACTTGGTAAGATCTATTGACATGTGAACATCCCAAATACATAAAAGCCTACACACAAAAATGCCATGTCAGTCTCACCTGCGGTACTGGGTCCTAAACCTGCGCGGTGGAGGCCTCTGCTGGTCGCCTTCTGCTCCTCCCTCCTGTTCCCCTGGCTCACCCTGGGGGAGAGAACAGACCACACAACACTTCAGGAGGGAAACCAATTACACAACTGATATGCACAGGTGGAGGTCCAATCCTCAACTACCCCTCCATTTGCAAACATTTAGTAACGGAAAAGTCAAAGAAACCCATGGGACATCCCAACTGACTTCACCCCATTAAAGTTTCAATTTAAAACAGTTAAGGTAAGGGTAGGGTTTAGGGTGGGGGGACATCCATTTAGGAACTGGACAAGCGGAAGCAACTTCCTAGAAAAAGTGGCAGTAAATTCCATTCACCATTTTACTTTCAGTTGGTCTGTTTTTCCTCTTCAAATAAGTCAAAATGGAGAAGGGACTTTAAAACATGGGGTTGCAGCTTTTTATCCATCTACTCATCACCTCTTGCACTTCCTGTCTGGGTCGGCGGGGCCTGCGCCTTCGCGGCGGAGGCCGTTCTCCGTCCTGCTCTCCTCCACCCTCCAAGGTGGGGCCTGAGGTGCCGTCGACCTTCTCGTCACCAGGCCTGGGGCTGCGAGGGGACAAACGGCGGCGGAAACGGCGTTTGTTGGGCGCGTACCGACTGCCTTTGACGGGAACGCCACCAGGCCCTGTCACGTTGGCTGCCTCCGAGCCCTGAGAGAAGGAGAGAGAGAGCTTGTAGGAGAGATATTTAAAACAATGATATACAATTCAAACAGTTTGAGTGGCATTCAAATTAAAGGGATAGTTCACTCCAAAAAGCTAATATTTTCCATTCATTTGAAAATGAACAAACAGATAACGCAGCAGCCACACAACTTATGGAATGAAACTGAAATTGGCATAGGACTATGTCAAAAGCACAAAAAGATCTAATAAAGTTTGATTTTGGGCTGAACTATCCTTAAGACTTGTTAATAATGGAGGGTGAAAAAAAAAAGATCGTCCTTACAGGTTTGCCTACCTTGGCGGCCTCGACCACGTCAAACTCTACCACCTCCCCATCCCCAACACTGCGAAGGAACTTCCTGGGGTTATTCTTCTTGATAGCAGTCTAAAAAGATGGATTGGATGTTGTGATACAGGGTTTGTATTCACTAGGCACCAAACAGAATAAAACAGGGACGGACTGCCTGAACTTGTCCAATAAGAATCCCTAGTTTTCATTTCACATTGTAAAACGTTTTGCTAAGATTCACACTAATGAATGCAACCCAGTGGTATGAAGCAGCAGGTGCTCTTTGTGATTCTGACTTCATCTTGCTGGGCTTACCTGATGAACAAAGACATCCTCTTTGGTGTCGTTTCTGAAGGGGGAAAAAATGATCCGTTATGACACATCCAAAATGATCAAACTATATCCATGTTAACGTGTCATACCAGTACTACAGAGCACATGCATTGTGTCAAGTTAAATGCCCATTAGTGTACTTTCCAATTTCACATTTGACAGCCACATTACACAAAACCACATAGCAGGGTACCTGTTGATAAAGCCATATCCATTGCGCACGTTGAACCACTTCACGGTGCCTTGGACTGCGGTGGCTGCAACAACAGTTTAATGTCTCAAACATCAAAGTCAAGTCAAAAAGAAGGAATCAACGATTGTGAAGCTGCATTTGAGGTCTTGAAAGTGAACGTCTACTATATGACCTAGTACATGTCTCCCTTATCGCAACTTTTATCAACCAAAACGGTTCAAGCTAGGCTGCAGGACATGCCGTGATTGTGCCAATCATTAACAATACTTGACTAGACACCAAGTGGGACACGTTGTGCTTACTGTGCATAGGTGTGTTTCACCATTTTAACATTGTAGAGAGTTGATGAATACACATTAACATACCTAGTAACTTTGTTGATGTAACCAAAACCAATGGCACTTGACCACCTCAATTGGAACGTTTAACGGAAACCTGTCAAATAATTTACACCAATACCACTGAACATTTAATGAAAGCCCAGTTCACTTGTCAATGCTTGATTGTCACGTTAACATTCTGACCTAAAGGACTGTCACAGGGTGAAATCAGACGTCAATCGTTGATCAAGATGACGTACACCTGTGGAAAACATCCCTCCCCCTTTGAACACGTGACATTTGATGAGGTGAAATTAGGGTCATATTGTGACACCATTAGCCTACATTCAACCACGTCCATACGCGACAACTCAAAATGTCGGTTTGAATAATTGAACTTGATAACGCGTGTGCATCTAAACAGGCCGGCACATTACCAACCGCACAAACCCACGAGGGGTCAGTTGAGCAAATGTCCTACTTTAAGTCTCAATTTAAATATATGCGCTTGTTGAACAATATATTTGTGGCGACATTAATGGTCAGTCTTAAACTGGAGTAAGCATTTAATACAATTATATTCATCCAAGTCCTTGCGTAAAACATGAGGCACGTGGAACTTGAAACGAAACTCCAAAAACTGCTTAGGATCAGCACAACTTGACCTGGGTGTACAATGTGCGCTACTCCCACAGATTAACATCCAAGAGTTACAAAACCGACATGAGTCACTGAAACATACGCACTTTCCAACTACCCAATCTTTAGTCCTACTGACATATTTTAAGCAATGATTTGAGGCACAGCCATGTTCTGGCTTTAGTGCGTGGCCATGACGCATAGGTAAATACAAACTTACAACACTCACATATTCTAACTTTAGTCAAGGAAGATATTTTTGTCACTAATAATTCCACTTCACCTACCTATAATTTTTCTCTCCGGCTGTGGCTGTTCTTCCACCGGAGCCGACGGTGGGGCGCTCTGCGCTTCTGCGTCGGTCATACTCTCACGGATGCACGTTTACAATAATGTCCCCCTCTCCAAACTTTGCTCTGGCCGCCACGGCAAACTTTTTATCCTGACAATCTCCCGGGATCCACGATGTTAACCGCGCCCTCATTGGTTTCATAGTAGCCAATCCAGGAGCCTCATTAGCTCAGCAAGGAAGCCATTTGGAAGGGCGTAGGCCGCAAAAAAGACAGGTTTAAAATAAAAGCAGGTAGAGCAGGACAAATGATAGCGCGCAGAGCGGAGCACCCAGATTTTAAAGAGATTTGACAGGTGATAACCTGAATGAGGTGTTGTCAGTGGTGGAAACAGTGCTCACAAGTCATACTTAAGTAAAAGTAAACATACCTTATTAATAGAAAATGACTCAAGTAAAAGTGAAAGTCACCCAGTAAAATACAACTTGAATAAAAGTCTCAAAGTATTTGGTTTTAAATATACTTAAGTATCACTGGTAAATGGAATTGCTAACATGTACTTAAGTATCAAAAGTAAAAGTATTAATAATTTCAAATTCTTTATATTTTGAAAACCCGACAGCACAATTTTCTAGTTTTTTAAATTGTATTTACGGATAGCCAGGGGTACACTACAACACTGAGAATAATTTACAAACAAAGCATGTGTTTAGTGAATCCGCCAGATCAGAGGCAGTAGGGATGACCAGGGATGTTCTCTGTTTAGTGAATCCGCCAGATCAGAGGCAGTAGGGATGACCAGGGATGTTCTCTGTTTAGTGAGTCCGCCAGATCAGAGGCGGAAGGGATGACCAGGGATGTTCTCTGTTTAGTGAGTCCACCAGATCAGAGGCAGTAGGGATGACCAGGGATGTTCTCTGTTTAGTGAGTCTACCAGATCAGAGGCTGTAGGGATGACCAGGGATGTTCTCTGTTTAGTGAGTCTGCCAGATCAGAGGCAGTAGGGATGACCAGGGATGTTCTCTGTTTAGTGAGTCCACCAGATCAGAGGCAGTAGGGATGACCAGGGATGTTCTCTGTTTAGTGAGTCCACCAGATCAGAGGCAGTAGGGATGACCAGGGATGTTCTCTGTTTAGTGAGTCCGCCAGATCAGAGGCAGTAGGGATGACCAGGGATGTTCTCTGTTTAGTGAATCTGCCAGATCAGAGGCAGTAGGGATGACCAGGGATGTTCTCTGTTTAGTGAGTCCGCCAGATCAGAGGCAGTAGGGATGACCAGGGATGTTCTCTTGATAAGTGTGTGAATTTGACCATTTTCCTTTCAAAATGTACTTTTGGGTGTCAGGAGTAAAAAGTACATTATTTTTCTTTCGGAATGTAGTGAAGTAAAAGTTGTCAAAATATAAATAGTAAAGTCAAACACAGATACCCCCAAAAACGACGTAAGTAGTACTTTGAAGTATTTTTACTTAAGTACTTTAAACCACTGGGTGTTATGCATGTAGCCTCTCGTAACTGTGTGGACCAGAGTGCATATCCTATATGATTGATAAATGATTCTGAAATAGTCAATAGCATGCCATTGTCCAAAGTGTAATTCATGTGTGCTGGTCTATCATAATGGGTTACTAGGCCTACTAGGTGTTACCCTCTCCTATGAGTAAATGGCTTAGCACCTGTCTCTCTGTTGCGGATATTTCAGCTCGTGCAGCCGTCAGTGATAAATTACATGGTTGGTCCTGCGCCAAATCAGTCAGCACAAACACCCCCCGTCCCCGTCTTTGCTCCAACCCATGCCCTGACTCGCATGCCCCCTAGTCTCTCAACACTCCCCATCCCTCCATTTTATCTCAGCTCCCATCTGGCCCTCGGGCCCTCCACACATAGGTCATCGGATTCATGTTTCACTGGGCTAAATTTAACCCAGCGGCTCCGCGAACTGCCAATCACTGCGCACTGACTTTGACTGCCTGCCGCCATGTCAATACCACCATGGGGGCAATACCACCATGGGTAGCCTATTACAAAGAGCAAAGACTTTTGCCAATAATGAGACGCTGTTATTAGGCCTACATCAGAAACATTTATTGAGCATTAAAACCAGAACCCCCTAAAAGCGCAATCTTCTTTAAAAAAAGGTTAAAAACAATCTTAATCCTAATATTCCCTTAAAAGTGAAATATGGTGAATGATAAGGGATCAATTTCTATTGAGGCTTCGATCATTATCCGAGAGTGCTTATTTGGTGCGTAAAAGCGCCCATATCCTTATTCCCAAAAATAACGGTCCTTAGAATGAATGAGAGAGGCCCCATGCTTAGTGAATGAGAGGTTCCATTCGATGTTCCCGGGATTGCGCCCCCTCCCTGTTCTAGAATCTGAGAATTGAGGGTGACCACGCCTGCGCACTAAGCACAATATTGCCTAGGTTCATTTCATGGGTATTTGGAAAGGTGGAGAGTGCTAGGCTACGGACAGTGTGGGTTTAAGGTTCCCACTCTTTTTAGGCTGGCGGCTGACCCAAGCGTATGCCCCCCCCCCCCCCCCCCTCCCCCAACGAGAACGATACGACGGAGCCGCAGGACAAAATAGGGAGGATAGTGGAAGCGACTGGAATGAGAGAGGAAGAGAGCTGATTTAGGAGATAAGGTACGACAGACAGAGGCATCGCGGCGGTAGACACCAACCAGACAACCGTAGCTGCGGACGAAGAGAGAAAAAGGAAGACATAAAAAGTGGGAAGGTTTGACAATTTTGTAAAACGAACAGAGTAAACAAATTGTGGAAACGTTAGTTCACCGGGTAAGTTAAGCCTACTTATCATAACGTGAATATAACGGGCGTGATTTTGCGTTAGACTTAACATTTCCTATGCTCGTCTGCTCATAGCTGTCACGTTATTTTCATTCTACATAGCTGCTCACTTGTGAGCATTATGAGATGATAGCCTACCAATAATACAACATCGTATTGTTGTATTGTAGGCTATCACGTTTGATAGTCTATAAGCAATAGGCTGTTAAATTGCCCTTGCTCAATGCTCACTGATAAAGTTTCCGTTACCTATCAGCCAATCAAATGTATAATGTCATGCATATCTTCGGTGGGACGATTTTACACAGAAATTGACCAAAATAACTTGGGACCGAAACTCAAACCTACCGCTATGCTCGCCGTAGCCTTATCATGCGCATTAGCTTAGTCATTTTACTCTAGTAGCCTACATTCCTATCAGCGACGTAGCCTTTTCAGTGTATCAAGACCAAGAGTTCTCCTTGTGTGGTTCATGCAACAATGTTACACTTGCCTCTCGACTGGAGCGGAGCCCCCATATTAGTTAGTGGGGCCTCAGCCCACTAGCAGTGCGCATGCATGCAGCGATGCCGTCACTGACAGCCGGTTCACGTTTTGTGCGCACTAGGCCGCGCTAGGCTCCAACACTGCGGAGCAAGACACGCGTGTTATAAAAATGTGGCAGCGACAGTTTGTCTGTTACTAATATGTAAATGAACATATCCTTATTATGAATGTGTGTTTACGTTCCACGTATAGTCTCAAATTGGCCTTGTGTGTGTCAAGCGCCGTGGTTAAGCCTCTACCAGTATAATCAGTGTCGTTTTCCAATAGGCCTAGGCTATGGCTGCAGACCGAATTCAATCACAGTAGATTAATTGGAATATGCTATATGATGCAATACTTTTGTAGCTCTTTCTGTTGAATGGATATAACTTTCCACCAATATTTTTGCCATTATTCTTACAGCAAGTTGACCGTTATAATATTATTGACGTTATAACCAACAACAGCAAGTTGACCGTTATAATATTCTTGACATTATAACCAAGGCTGACGCACGCGTGCATTGCTTTGGCCAGGCATGGGGCCTTTCCTTGAATCGCGTGCATTCCTCCGCGGCGATATATAGTCACTCACATACTCAGCAAATAATATACTTGTTTACATAGTCCATTATTTGAAAATGTTCCAATGTTTGTGGCAATTGCACAAAAGTAGCATAGAGAAGGCCTATTCATTTTTCAGAAAACTGTTATATCCTATTGCTCATAGTGAGTAGGCAATGGCTGACTGGTCCAGTTAACAGGTGCCCTATCTCGTTACTTTATTTACCTCGATATTATCATTTTCTTTCTCCTAATGTCAGTGAACCAGCTCTTTATTCATTTTGTATTCAATTAATAATGTTGCATTTCTTAACGTTATTAAGTAAAATATGCAAGTACCCTACTGGAGTGTGGTCATTTGGACACATTTAAAATTATTCTTGGAAAATTCACAGTAGGAGAAAGTGTATGCCTACTGCACACTTCATTACACTGCAAACAGTGTAACATCATACCAAGTGCAGTAGGCCATCATTTTTCTATTGCTCAATAATGTGTTTATTGCTAAAAATAGGAATACCGGAATACACTCCCTTTTTATTTATTCTTTAGCAAAACCTTTTAAACATCTATTGTAGATGTATCAGCAAATAGCTAGTTTCCCAAGCATAAGCCATAACTAACATGTATTAGAATGGAATTAGAGGTAAGTAGACCACTTGGAGTAATTGGACCCCCTTCCCCCAATCCCCGGACTCTGCAGTATCTGAGTGGCGTCATTACCAGTGATGTCATTACCAGCGGTGTCATTAACCAGTTCTTAGTCCTCGTTAACATTTTATATTTACATTTTGTCATTTAGCAGACGCTCTTAGCCAGAGCGACTTACAGTTAGTGCATTCATCTTAATTAAGACAGTTAGGTTGGACTACCGCATATGTCAGTCATAGTAAGTTCCTTTTTCCTCAATAAAGTAGCTATCAGCAAAGTCAGTGCTAGTAGGGGGAGGGAAAAGTCAAGTGCAAGTGTTATGTCATGAAAGGCAATCTTTTTTTCCTTTTTTAAACAGAAATCTCTTTCCACATTCCCCCTCCCCCCTCTCCCCTGTGACATCATTGCCTCGGCAGCAGGTATGGCAGACGCAGACGTTGACTTCCAGACAGGCGATGCCGGGGCATCCGCCACCTTCCCCCAGCAGTGCTCGGCCCTGCGCAAGAACGGCTTCGTGGTGCTGAAGGGACGACCCTGCAAAATCGTGGAGATGTCCACATCCAAGACCGGCAAACACGGCCACGCTAAGGTCAGTTGTGCCCGATTTGACTGTAACCATTTTTATAGCCCTGGCTGGTGTGCAGACATGAAAGAGTGGCTGACATCATACTATCTTGCGCTTGTTTCTGAGTCTGTATGTATTGTGTCTACAACTCCCTGAACAGTTTGTCTTTCCTTTTCTTTATGGGCAGGTCCACATGGTTGGTATTGACATCTTCAACGGAAAGAAGTATGAGGATATCTGTCCCTCCACCCACAACATGGACGTACCCAACATCAAGAGACTAGACTACCAGGTGAGAGGACATTGGAACGGCCAAAGCAGTGAGGAGGACAGAAAGGATGGAGGGAGAGAAGGAGAAGTAGAGAGAAAGAGGTATTGCTGGTTTGAGTGAGATGGCCAATTAGGTAACACTCACTCTCAAACTAAATGGCCACGTCACTGGTAATAGATGTCCCTTGTGCATTCTGATTCCCTATTTGTAATTCCCTGACTCAATCTCCTGCCTCTGCCCTTGTTGACTCACACTGGAAGATCTGTGAGGATTGACTAGGTGTCAGCAGTATGGTGGAACCTCCCTATAGCCCAGAGATCATCAACTAGATTCAGCCGTGGGCTGATTTTTATCTTGAGCGGTTGATCGGGGGGCCGGAACATGAATACCAATCATTTGTAGTCGGCAAATTGCCTGCGTGGGAATACTTAGGAACAGATTTCCAAAAATGTAATAATTTGGAGCTGATTTACTGGTGTTTTTACAGTCTTTTATGTCCAACAATGAAAATTCGAAATGTTATGTTTTTGCTCAGAAAACTTGGGGGGCCAAATATAACCACCCACGGGCCAAATTCATCCTGTGGGCCGCCAGTTGGGGAACCCTGCTATAGCCTATTAATAGGCTGTGGAGATATTAGCATTTTTCCTGTACCAATCCAGTGCTGTTTAAGCCATGAGGAAAAGTCAATGAGGTTGGAGGAACACATAATGGAGTTTGAAGGTGAATGTAATCACAGTGGTGTGTCTAGTACAACTCTGGGATGGAATGCCTTTGACCAACACCAGCACAAGTTCTATACTTTTTCATGGTCCTTAGAGCCGGATAGGGAACCTCAAGTGGGTAGCTGTTTTTTCTCCTGTGTTCATTTTTACCCTCTTTCGGGCGGGAGACTCTGGCACTGTGGGTGGACATGAGTCAGTTGATTGGAGGGCACACAGTAGCTCTAATTGATTGACTGATTGACAGGGCAATCAGAAAAGGGGCAGAAATTAAACAAGAGTATTTTTCACACGTCTGTCTTTCTGTCATCCTCCTTCCCTCCGTCCTCTCTTCCCCCTGCAGTTGATTGGGATCACGGATGGTTACTTGTCTCTGCTCCAGGACAGCGGTGAAGTGAGAGAGGACCTGAAGATGCCAGAAGGAGACATGGGCAAAGAAATCGAAACCAAGTACGACGCTGGAGAGGAGATTCTGGTCAGTGGTGTTCCTCATCCTACTTCGTCTATGATTCTCCCTCGACAAGAAATTGCCTACGTTTGCTATTAAGCGTTACGGTTTTGTAAGACACAGTGTTGCATGGGAGTAGCCCTTTTCCTAAAGTCCAGAGATTTTATTGTCCTTATTCAGTCCTTTGTACCTCCTCTACATAAGCAGTTGTGTAGGTAGACATATCTGATTCTGCTACGGCTGTCGTAGAGAGGGGACCAAAGCGCAGCGTGGTAAGTGTTCATATTGATTTATTAAACAAATGAAACACTAGAACAAAGAAACAAAACGAAAAGCCAAACAGTTCCGTCAGGTAACGAATGGCAAAACAGAAAACAACTACCCACAAAACACAGGTGGGAAAAGGCTGCCTAAGTATGGTTCCCAATCAGAGACAACGATAGACAGCTGCCTCTGATTGGAAACCATACCTGGCCAAAACATAGAAATAAAATACATAGAATGCCCACCCCATATCACACCCTGACCTAACTAAACAGAGAAAAACAGCTCTCAGGTCAGGGCGTGACAGATTCATGTTTTCCTCTCCTCTTCTGATCTATTTACCCGGTGTGTGTTTGGTGGAAATTCCATACAATGGGGTAAAGTACTTAAGTAAAAATACTTTAAAGTACTACTTAAGTATTTTTGGGGGCTATCTGTACTTTACTTTACTACATTCCTTATGAAAATATTGTACTTTTTACTCCATACATTTTCCTTGACGCCCAAAAGTACTCGTTACATTTTGAATGCTTAGCAGGACAGGAAAATGGTCCAATTCGCACACCAATGAAGAGAACATCCCTGGTCATCTCTACTGCCTCTGATCTGGTGGACTCACCAAATACAAATGCTTTGTTTGTAAATGAGTGTTGGAGTATGTCCCTGGCTATCCGTAAATTTAAAAATACGAAAATTGTGCCATTAATATAAGGAATTTGAAATATATATTTTTTTTTAACTTTAACTTTTGATACTTAATTATATTTGAGAAATTACATTTACTTTTGATACTTTAGTATATTTAAAACCAAACACTTTAAGACTTTTACTCAAGTAGTATTTAACTGGGTGACTTTCACTTAAGTCATTTTCCATTAATAAGGTATCTTTGCTTATACAGAAGTATGACAATTGAGTACTTTTTCTACCACTGATTCCATATGTATTATAGCTGCTATAGTCATATTGAACCTGTATACTTACATTACTTCCGGGAATTGAATGTCCCTGTCACGAACAGTTAAAACTAGCAGAGTACACAAATACCCTCACTTATCAATGAAGACTGGCAGGACTAGGGATACATGGAATTTGGGAGTAAGACTGTACAGTATGTAGCACATACCAATCCCTACTGGGAATCGATACCATGCTCTCAGCAGCACTCTGCAAAGTGTTATGGTTTGGGGCACAGGAGGGTGGTTGCACCTTAATTGGGGAGGACAGGCTCGTGGTAATGATTGGAGTGAAATAGGTGGAATGGTATCAAAAACATGCCATTCCATTTGCTCTGTTCCAGCCATTAGGAGCCGTCCTCCCCTCAGCAGCCTCCACTGGTTTGGGGGTAGCAATTGCTTCAAGTCTCAGGGAAAGGGATGATGTCCCAGCCTAAGATAGACACAACTAGTTTACTTCTACTACACCAGCAAAGTTGTTCTTATAATTAAAATACATGTATTTTGTTTGTTTCCCAGATCACTGTTCTGTCTGCGATGAATGAGGAGGCTGCAGTTGCCATCAAGGCCATGGCTAAATAAGACACTGCAGGTAAATGCAGAAGCTTTCTGTATCCCAACTGAACTACCTGTCACCCCATACACACACTGCCTGTGACAAAAGTGTGTGTGTGTGTGTGTGTGTGTGTGTGTGTGTGTGTGTGTGTGTGTGTGTGTGTGTGTGTGTGTGTGTGTGTGTGTGTGTGTGATGCCACAGGACACTTTTTAACATGCACGTGCATTGCCAGGTTACAGGTACGTAACACTGTATGTCTATGGACCAAGGGGAAGGCAACTCCAAGACTGCTTTTTGGAGAACATCTCTATTCAAGACCTTGAACTACAGAGATGTTGGCATAACAGGAGTTATCGTTAATGTTGATCAAGGTCTTTTTGAATGTATCTTATTTATTTGTATGTCTTTTTTTATCAGCCAAGGTTAGGTACATGTTTTACTTTGCCTAAGGACATACTGAAACACTTTGGCTGGTCCCCCAGGCTACTTATTTATTTGTTTTAAATCACAGGAGGTTGGTGGCATCTTAATTGGTGGAGGACGGGCTCGTGGGAAAGGCTGGAGTGGAATAGGTGGAATGGTATCAAATACATAATAATGTCTGGAACGGAGCAAATGGAATGGCATCAAACACATGGACCATGTGCCATTATTATGAACCGTCCTCCCCTCAGCAGCCTCCAGTGTTTGCAATGTTACTGTTGGTTTACCTGGTTGTAGGCTTCATTCGCACTACAGTATATGTCTGTTTTGAAAAACATGTTGGTACAAGGGAATTGTTTAAGAGTACTGTACAATATACTGGGGATGTCTTGTTTTTCCATGTACAGTGCATTCGGAAAGTATTCAGACCCCTTGACTTTTTACACATTCTGTTACCTTTACAGCCTTATTCTGAAATGGATTAAATAGTTTTTTTCCTCATCAATTTACACAAAACCCCATAATGACAAAGCAAAAACAGGTTTTTAGACATGTTTGCAAATAAAATACAAAAGAAAACTGAAATATCACATTTACATAAGTGTTTACTCAGTACTTTGTTGAAGCACCTTTGGCAGCGATTACAGCCTCAAGTCTTAGGTATGACCCTACAAACTTGGCACACCTGTATTTGGGGAGTTTCTCCCATTCTTCTCTGCAGATCCTCTTAAGCTCTGTCAGGTTGGATGGGGAGCGTTGCTGCACAGCTATTTTCAGGTCTCTCCAGAGATCGATCGGGTTCAAGTCCGGGCTCTGGCTGGGCCACTCAAGGACATTCAGAGACTTGTCCGATAGACACTCCTGCGTTGTCTTGGCTGTGTGCTTAGGGTCGTTGTCCTGTTGGAAGATTAACCTTCTGAGCGCTCTGGAGCAGGTTTTCATCAAGGATCTCTCTGTACTTTGGTCCGTTCATCTTTCCCTCGATCCTGACTAGTCTCCCAGTCCCTGCCGCTGAAAAACATCCCCACAGCATGATGCTGCCACCACCATGCTTCACCGTAGGGATGGTGCCAGGTTTCCTCCAGACGTGACACTTGGCATTCAGTCCAAAGAGTTCAATCTTGGTTTCATCAGACCAGAGAATCTTGTTTCTGTAATATTTCAGTTTTTTATTTTTTATACATTTGCTAAAATTTCAAAAAACAGTTTTTGCTTTGTCATTATGGGGTATTGTGAGTAGATTGATGAGGGGGGGACTATTTAATGAATTTTAGAATAAGGCTGTAATGTAACAAAATGTGGAAAAAGTCAAGGGGTCTGAATACTTTATGAATCCACTGTATATTATATGAAATCTATGAAAGGTACAGTACTGTTACAGCAATGGACTTGCCTACCCCTTATGCACTTATTACTTGCTTACATATGTTATTTATTTACAGTATTTATGTATGAGCACATGTATATATAAAGAGTTGTTTTTATATAGATTCCAATGCTTGGTGTATTTGTGTGAATGTAATGGTGTATTTACAGTGAGCTCCAAAAGTATTGGGATAGTGAGTTTCAAAATATTGGGACAGTGACACATTTTTGGTTGTTTTGGCTCTGAAATGATAATGACTATGAGGTTAAAGTGCAGACTGTCAGCTTTAATTTTGAGGGTATTTTCTTTGATATCGGGTGGTCCGTTTAGAAATTACAACACTTTTTGTACATAGCCCCCCCCCCCCCCTCCATTTTAGGGGACCAAAAGTATTGGGACAAATTCACTTGTGTGTATTAAAGTAGTCAAAAGTTGAGTATTTGGCTCCATATTCTTAGCGCGCAATGATTACATAAAGCTTGTGACTCTACAAACTTGTTGGATGCATAATGATTAATGATGAGAAAGCTAAATATCATACCACCAAGACATTCTAACCTCACACCATTACAATAACAGGGGAGGTTAGCATTTTTATGTCTCTAACTTTCTCAGTCATCATTATTCACGATTCATTCAGGATTATCCGTAATCATGGTAGCATCCACATTAATGTAAAAGTGTTTAGAATCATATTAGTTTCTTAGTTACAATAAAAGTGACTCCAAAAAATGACAATACATTATTAACCATTCATTTCTATTGTGCACAAAATAATCTGAAATACAACCAAAACATACAACAAATGCACCAAACAAGTTTGTAGTCACAACTTGATGTAATTAATCATTGCACGTAGGAATTTGTCCCAATACTAAAATGGGGGGACAAAGTACAGAAAGTCCTGTAATTTATAAACGGTTCACCCAATATGGATGAAAATACCCTCAAATCAAAGCTGACAGTGTACACTTCAACCTCATAGTCATTGTATCATCTCAAATCCAAAGTGCTGGAGTACAGAGCCAAAACAACAAATGTGTCACTGTCCCAATACTTTTGGAGCTCACTGTATATGAAATGTGCACTATGTGAGGTCAAGGTTTTTAAATGTGTGGTGGGTTACTGTATTTTGATGGTATGTGAAAGGATCTTTGTATTTGTTGAATGTTCAGAGTTCGTACTGTATGTACCACAATGCACTTGTGAACTGTTTTGTATGGATGCACACTAAATTATACTGTCCACTTTTTTTCTTTCTTCCCGTCTCTCCTTCCTATCCCTACGTGTGTCTTCCTCAATCACTTCATCTTCCCTTTTCTTTTTCCCCCTTTTCTACCTATCCTACCCCTGTACTTTCCTTGTCCTCCCAACTCTCTTTCAGGAGTTAACAAGATGCACTGGACCTGGAAAAAGGAGGGAATAAGGCCACGTCAATGCTATTCTCCCACTTTTGTTTTTGTAATCTCTCTCCCTCTCACTGTACTTTCTCGCCCTTCTCTGGGTTAAATTAGTAACGCAATTCAATAAATAATTGGAAATAGCAAAACAGACAAAACATTCTCTCCACACACACACACACACACCAGGTCAACACCTGTACAGATTAAACGGAGAGAGAAGGTAGAATGGAGAAAGTGTTTTCTCACAAACAAATTGCCACCTATGAGGGCAGGGCATAAGTAACTACTGTACCTAGTCAAGGGAGGAGGGGTGAAAATCTCACAAATGTCTGTTTTGTAAATTTTTCCGATTCATCAAGGGCTTCTTCAACTCGATGTATGAGTGATGGATGCTGTTCTGTTTAGGAGCTCATTCAGCGGGAGCACTGTGCTTGGAATGTTACAATAGAAATATAGCATACATCATTGAAAATGGTGCCGGTTCTAGAACATGGAGATTGTATCAGGTCTATACGTTACATTTCTGACTTTCTGAGCGATCCACCCTTCTGAATGAGCCCCTTCTGTCTTGTTCAATATTTTGTGTAACGTATAGCACCTAAACCTGTCTGTTTAAAAAAGTGTCATGATTTACATGCCAGGATCAGGGCCCAGATTCACAAAACCTTAAGAAGAAATGTCTTAACAGCCATTTTTTTCCTTAACTATAGACTTATGATGAAAGTTAAACAGTTGCTATTCCTCAAAAAGGTTATTGGAAATGTACTTGCGCTACTTCTTATGTTTCTCCTTAAGTAAGAAGTTAAGAAGAAATTCGATTCTTGAAAATAATGTTTTGGGATTTGTTCCTAATTCCAAGATAGCTAAACCCTTGTCTTGAACTCAGGGCAGTGAGAGAATAAGCTCATGAAAGCAATTGAACATGTTTAATTCACTCACAAACTTCATCTGAAAGTTTCAGTATCGATTATTTTAAACCCAAGAACATACTAGAACAGTAATCTCAGTAGAAAATATGATTGCCTTTGCTAGATAAATGTTTGTTGCTAGGCAACCGATTTAAGAAGATTAACAAGATATGAGAAGTTTGTAGGAAAGATTTTATGATTTAAGATAGAGGATTTTTTTTTCTTAAGAAGCTTCTTACGTAAGTGTTTTGTGAATCTGGGGCCAGTTCTTTGAGTAGGAGTTGAACAAGTGTCACAGAGTAGCATTTGGGAGAAACGAAACTCGCAAACCAATTCCAGTGTTTCAGTTCAGTCTTTCAGATATCTGATCGAGACCGTGCACAAGACTAAGTCCTTTCTTTGCGCAATCAACCCCTTATCTTCCATTACCCTCAACGCCTGGGCAAAGACCTTATCGACAGGGGCTGCCAACAGGGCAGGTAGCTAGCTAGTAGACACACTGGGTCACCTATAGAGAGAAGCACCAAGTTTTTTGACCCATTATTACTTTGTACAAACTCATGAATGAGAAAAAAGTTATGGCATTTGGTTTTTGCATTCACAAAGAAGTTCAAATTGTGCAGAATGTCTCCCCGCCCCAAAATGAATTAAAGAAGACACAAATTGTTAGAAATGGTGTGTGCTTTATTTATTTAGCGGACATAATAGTTGAAGGTAATACATCCAAACACACAATAAAATTGACAAAGTATAACACTATACAGTTTCACAGTGGAGAAAATGGTTTCCTAGTACAGCTAGGCATCTAAAACTAAAGTAATACTGCACTAACAAAATAAACTATACAAGAAATATTACTACAAAGTCAAGCCTGGAAGTTTGGGCTTTACAATCAACCATCAAAATCCAAGTTTTACTGTCCCATAATTCCAGTCTTCTAGAAGCCTATGAAATCTCAACGATAAGAACTCCTGGTAAAGGTAGTTTGGGCAGGTAACCATGGTTACTTGCTGTGGTGATAGAATCTCTGTCCACTCTGGGTGTGGGGAAGGAGAGCGTGGCGAGGAGCCGCTTGGGGAGAGCTCTGGAAAGGGCCCTGGTGGACGGAACAACGCCAATGAAATGTTATCAAGCAACAGCTAAGAACTTTAAGCTAAACCATGCATATTTTAAATGACCAAGTAATAATTGAAATTGAATATTATAGTTGACACATTAAAGATGTTTGCGTTCACTGTTAAGATTATTTCATACTCAAGATTCACACTGTTTTTCCTCTGGCTTTGGCTATGAGAGCTTGGACAAATTGTGCAACAAAACAAAAATACAAATCACTTTTCAATCTATGCTTTAATAAAGAGCACGAGTAAAGGAATAACCAACATACCCACAATAACCTCTTTCTGAGGCAGTCATATTTCTGATCAACAGTAAGATGTGGGGTGGGGAGGGGGTAATGAGGTGTACCTTGGGAGTGGGGATCTGGACAGCCATGGAGGAAGTGGGGAGCAGGCCAGCAGCAGACGTATGGAGGGCTTGGGGGTGCACGGGTCTCAGAGCACCCTGGAAAAACACAAGAGGAGTTTAGGGAAAGACAAGGAAAGGACAAGAGGTAAGAGTGAGGACTCCGATTTGAATTGACATTTGTGCACTAAGCACTTAAACATTAAAACAGATTCACAACGAAGTGTATTGGTTGAATAGAGAACTCAACCTTATATAATATGCACCTCTTGAAAGTGCATCTTCCCCCCCTATCTGTCTGACCAGTGGTCTTACCGCGTCAGTGAAGCCAGACTGTTGGTTGGCATGTTCCAACTGCTTCTGAAGGGGTATTCCAGCACCAGGGATGAATCCAGGCTGGGACGTGAAGTGACTGTGAACAGCATAGCCTGGCTGCTGATGAGGGAGGTACTGCATTGCCTGGAATGCAGACACACCTAGGCAGGAGACAGAAACAATCTAATTGGGTATTAAGGTATTAACCCATTCACATCCTTGTACTATATTTAGTACAATTTCAACATGTGCCACAGAACAAATTCTGTTTGGTGTAAACTCATGAAATTGTGTCAACATAGTTAGTACAAGTGTCTAGACAGGCCACATTGACGTCATCTATCATACCTCAACTGTCAATCAAAGTTGTGCTTAGAATTATTTGTTCAAATTTTCTCAATGATCAGCATGTCTTTTTTTTTTTATACATTTATGAATTAAATTGTTAAAAGCATATATAGGGCCTTCAGCAAGAATTCACAACCCTTGACTTTTTCCACATTTTGCTGTGTTATAGATTACATTCGGACTGTTTTTGTCATAGGAATTACATTTTTAGAATTTGTTTTAACAAATTAATTAAAAATGAAAAGGAGAAATAATAGGTTTTACCTAACAAAGAGGTGGATACCTAAATAAGTTCAGGAGTAAAATTGTGCTTAACAAGTCACATAATAATCTGCATGGACTCACTGTGTGCAATAATAGTGTTTTTTTTAATGACTACCTCGTCTCTTTACCCCACACATACAATTATCCCTAAGGTCCCTCAGTCAAGCGGTGAATTTCAAACACTGATTCAACCACAAAGACCAAGGACGTTTCCCAATGCCTCGCAAAGAAGGGCACCTATTGCTAGCTGGGTAAAAATCTATTGAAAAGTATACATTGAATATCCCTTTGAAAATCGTAAAGTTATTAATTACACTTTGGAAGGTGTATCAATACACCCAGTCACTACAAAGATAGATGCATCCTTCCTAACGCAGTTGCCGGAGAGGAAGATTTCATCATGAGGCCAATGGTGACTAAAACAGAGTTTAATGGCTGTGATAGGAAACTGAGGACAGATCAACAACATTGTAGTTACTCCAGAATACTAACCTAATTGACAGCGTGAAAAGAAGGAATCCTGCACAGAATTCAAATATTCCAAAACATGCATCCTGTTTGCAACAAGGCACTTAAGTAATACTGCAAAAAAAAATGTGGCAAAGTAATACACTTTTTGTCTTGTAAGTGTTACGTTAGGGACAAATCCAATATAACACATTACTAAGTACCACTCTCCATAATTTCAGGAATAGTGGTGGCTGCATCATGTTATGGCTATGCTTGTAATCATTAAGGACTGCTGAGTTTTTCAGGATAAAAAAGAAACAGAATGGAGCTAAGCACAGGCAAAATCCTAGAGGAAAACCTGTTTCAGTCTGCTTTCCACCAGACACGGGGAGATTAATTCACCTTCCAGCAGGACAATAACCTAAAACACAATGAACAATCTACACTGGAATTACTTACCAAGAAGAGAGTGAATGTTCCTGAGTGGGCGAACTAGAGTTGTGAATGAAATCTTCTTGAAAATCTATGGCAAGACTTGAAAATGGTTGTCTAGCGATGATCAGCAACCAATTTGACAGAATTGGAAGAATTATGAAAAGAATAATGGACAAATGTTGCACAATCCACGTGGGGAAAGCTTTTAGAGACTTACCCAGAGACTCACAGCTGTAATCACTGCCAAAAGTGCTTCTACAAAGTATTGACTAAGGGTTGTGAATAGTTATGTAAATAGTATATTTCTGTATTACATTTTCAATACAATTACCAACATTTCTAAACTGAATTCAGGCTGTAACACAACAAAATGTGGAATAAGTCAAGGGGTATGAATACTTTCTGAATGCACTGTAATACACTGAATATAAAAGATAGACATGGTTTTAAAAAGGTAGTTGTAATATTTCATTAAGACATTTGTAGGTGGCTTAACTTGTCCCTGTCCCACGGCTCAATTTACCCCATACGTAAGTTGTGCAAAGAGACCACTTTTTTTGTACAGCTATGTTTTCAAAACTGTAATGTTTACATGAATTCTGATAATTTCCAGGGATACACAACATTCTGAAATATATGTATATAGAACAAAAATATAAAACAACATGTAAAGTGTTGGTCCCATGTTTCATGAGCTGAAATAAAATATCCTAGACATCTACCTGACAGGTGTTGCATATTTGGAAGGTGATTAAACAGCATGATCATTACACAGGGGCAACTTGTGCTGGGGACAATATATGGCCACTCTAAAATTTGTCTCAAGATTTGAGGTAGTGGGCAATTGGCATGCTGACTGCAGGAATGTCCACCAGAGCTGTTGCCAGAGAATTTAATGTTAATTTCTCTACCATAAGCTCCCTCCAATGTCGTTTTAGAGAATTTGGCACTATATCCAACCGGCCTCACAACCGCAGACCATGTGTATGGTGATGTGTGGGCGATCAGTTTGCTGATGTCAGCGTTGTGAACATAGTGCCCCATAGTGGTGGTGGGGTTATGGTATGGGCAGGCATAAGCTAGGGACAACAAACACAATTGCATTTTATCAATGGCAATTTGAATGCACAAAATTACAGTGACAAGATCCTGAGGCCCATTGTGAGGCCACATTTTTGTTATCTGTGACCAACAGATGCATATCTGATCATCCCAGTCATGTGAAATCCATAAATTAGGGCCTAATGAATTTATTTCATTTTGACTGATTTCTTCATATGAACTGTAACTCGGAAAAATCGGAGAAAATTTTAAATGTTGAGTTTATATTTTTGTTCAGTATAGATCTCTTTGTTAGAAAGAATACTTTATTTCCCTTGACGGAGTGATGCGGAATGTAAAAAGTGGCCGAACCTATCCCACTCTCCCCTACCTAAGGGTATTAAAAAATGTCTGTTATGGACATGAATAGTTTAAGGAAACAGTAAACCTGTTAGGATGCTTTAAATCCCTCTTACTCATGCGCACACCAAGGTTATTATAGTAAACTAAAACTAAATCATGAAAAATCTATTTCGTAAACTGAAATAAAATAATTAACAAATCCATTTGAAAAACTAAAACTACACTGAAATGATTATATTTCACTCCAAAACTAAATAAAATAAAAACCATCATGAATTTTGTTCAGTTTCCTTCCACTAGCTTCAGTGCCATTCCTTTTAAAACCAAGCCACATTGAGATTTCCTTTATAATTCAAATCTAACCTATGACCTGACCCATCACCTGAAGTATTACAACCCCCCACTGGCAATATTTGCACAAACTATTCAACACAAATGGCTCCTAGCCTCCCATGAATTTGGTTTCTACCTTACACTAAAACAAAAACTAAATATTTTATACAACTAAAACTGTTGTGTATTAATATTCTAGTTTTGTCCCTTTAGGGCACCTGTAACTCCCCCTTGCTTACCTACGTTGAAATGTTCTTCCTGTGAAACGCATTAAACGATGCCCAAGTTAATATCTACTCCTGTCTCATGTCCTGTCCTTATATTAGTTGTATAAGTAATACAGTGTGCTATACAACAAAAACAAATTAAAAACTAGCAAATCCGGTCTGAAAATGAAAATAACTGAACTTCAAAAATTAAAATCCCACACTAAAAAAATCACAGCCACACACATCCTACCTCTGATCTGGGAGCTGGTGGTGAAGCTGACAGGTACAGAGGGGCCGGGGGCGTAGGTGGAGGGGTGTTGTGTCTGGGCCACGCCATAGCTCTCGTGGACCGACTGACTACCCCCAAACTGTCCGTGCTCAGCCGGGCCCGCACTGAACCCAGCCTGGTTCTGGTGGAGCGAGGAGAGTGAAACGGTCACTCTAAGCAAATCACACGGAGCACGGGTTATGCGTCTGTTGGCATCATTGACATTTTCTATGGCTCAGTGGGTAGGGGCGTGGTGTTTGGAACTACAGAGTTAAGGATTTAATTCCAGCTTGGGGCCGAATAGTGATGTCTGGAACTCCTTTTATGACCATATTGCTCCTCCGACACAAGTGAAAAGTGTGCTTCATAGAAAGCTCTCAAGTGGTTAGAAAGGATATTACACATGCTGAGGGCTCGCCAGTTGCCACTCACCGGGTTGACCGGTGTTGGAAACAACTGCTTACTGCGCTCTGACATCAGACCCCCGGCCCTGTTGTGACTGACTGGACTGCCTGACAGAGGGATGAGAGAACGAAAAAAGGGATGAGGGACGAGTATAGTGAAGTGACAGGTGTCAGTGAAGTCACTGAAGACATTTGTGGAGAGAAACAACGTGCTACATATATTGAAAATCAAAAGGTCTGGTAGATGACCATATTATTATGATTATTATGTAATTGATAGCAGATTGCATTTATGAACAGATGTAGGCTAAACCTTACATTCAATGTTAAGGAGATGCTGTCCTGTGTGCATGGTTAGACTGGGCTGGTAGCTGGCTGACGTCAGTGTTGTGATGTCACTGCAGGAGAGGTAAAAACAGGTGAGATCTCTGAAAGGAGAACTCAAACGATCAGCAAATCCTGATATCTATGGCCTTACTACAATCACATTCATAATCCAAACTGGGAGGATTGCATTTCAATAATCTAAAGTGGATCCTTGACCTTGACTCTTTCTACACTTACATTAACGTTATAATAATAACAACAATAGCAATACATGGGATTTAAAGAGCCTTTAAAACAAAAACAAAAAAGGACACCATGTTAAGGAAGCTTGACCGGTGAAAGCACATTTCTAGACACATCCAGGCATCCAAAGTGTTTTCACCTAAGCTGTTTCCATGTCGGTAAATATTAAGGAAAGAAGACAAGGAAAGGAAGCCGCTTAAGACATTGAGATGGACCTGAGGAGTCATCGAGGCTCAATTCCTCTCACCTCTGCTCCTTCCTGCGTCTCTTCTCCTCCTCGTGCAGGACCTTCTTCAGCTGGAGGAAGAGCTGATGCTTCTCCTCCTGAAGTCCCTGCAGTTTCTCCCCCATCTTCATCACCTTTGAGGAGGAAGAGAGGGTTAAGGTGAACAAGTTATTTCTCTGATTGATCTCCATCTGTTTGTATGTTGTTTTGACTTTCTCTGACCTGTTCTTTGGTCTCCTCCAAGGACATCCTCTCCTCTATCTCTTTTGTTCTCTTTCTCTCTTCTTCCTCTTTCATCTTCTGCTCCATCATCTTGTCCACCTCTTCCTCCTCTGAGATTAGGAAGAAAATAAATCACCTTGAGAACAATGAGAAATGTGCACCAATTCCAACAAGATAATTGTGGATACGGTTGGTGAGGAATGCAGTAGTCAAACCAAGCCTTGTGATATCTCACCTTGTCTTTTACGCTCCCTTTCTCTCATTATGTGTTTGTGGAGGGCTCTGGCCATAGCGTTGGACAGCTTCGGTCTGTCCAGCAGAGCAGGCATGGTGACAGGCAGTGGAGGGGCCAGCTGAATGCAGCAGAATGGAGAAAATATGTTGAATAGTAGCTAGCTACATGCAGCAATAAAAAAGTGACAATTACCACCTAGGAACTGAAAATGATGTTTTCTTCAAACATTTACTTTGTTGATAATAGAAATACATAATCATAGCTACAGTTAATTGCATTAATTCACCATCAGCTAGCTAACGTTGCATTTAATCTGGCTGTGCTAGTTGGTAACTAGAATTGCTAACTCAATGAAGAACGGCCGGCAGGCGTTAAGTTGTAAACAGACTTCCGTTGCTTTATGAGTCTCCGCTTGGAGTTTGGTTGTTTTGCTAAATTATAATGCGGAAAATTACCGTTTTTCTATGAAAAACACGGACTTTTTGTCTGTATTGTAAATTTAAAAAAATTCAATCATGGTTAACCCCAACCAATACATTTCCGGTGTGAAATGGAGCTTCCCGTTTTGACTTCAGGGGAACGGTGGGAGTTGTGGTTTCTAATTAGCACGTGGCCCAGACCTTGAACAGATGATTTTATTTGGAATGACTGAAGTTCACGGACGGCACGCTCATTATACAGGATTAGGTGGCCGATTGACTAGGGCTGCATGTTCTGAGCTAAACTGACCAAGATGCACCTCCAATAACTACACTTGTAGTTTTTTATTTCACCTTTATTTAACCAGGTATGCCAGTTGAGAACAAGTTCTCATTTACAACTGTGACCTGGCCAAGATAAAAAGCAGTGTGACAAAAAACAACAACACAGAGTTACACATGGGATAAACAAAAGTATAGTAAATAACACAATAGAAAAATCTATATACAGTGTTTGCAAATGGAGTTAGGAGGCAAGGCAATAAATAGGCCATAGTAACGAAGTAATTACAATTTAGCAAATTAACACTGGAGAGATAGATGTGCAGATGATGATGTGCAAGTAGAAATACTGGTGTGCAAAAGAGCAAAAAAAGTAAATAAAAACAATATGGGGATGAGGTAGGTAGTTGGATGGACTATTTACAGATTGGCTGTGTACAGCTGCAGCGATCGGTAAGCTGCTCAGATAACTGATGCTTAAAGTTAGTGAGGGAGATATAAGCCCTCCACAAACACATAATGAGAGAAAGGGAGCGTAAAAGACAAGGTGAGATATCACAAGGCTTGGCTTGACTACTGCATTCCTCACCAACCGTATCCACAACAGAAAGTCAAAACAACTTCAGCGATTTTTGCAATTCGTTCCAGTCATTGGCAGCAGAGACCTGGAAGGAAAGGCGGCCAAAGAGGTGTTGGCATTGGGGATGACCAGTGAAATATAGGGGGGAAAGTATTTGATCCCCTGCTGATTTTGTACATTTCCCACTGACAAAGAAATGATCAGTCTATAATTTTAATGGTAGGTTTATTTGAACAGTGAAAGACAGAATAACAACAACAAAAAATGTCAAAAATGTTATAAAATGATTTGCATTTTAATGAGGGAAATAAGTATTTGACCCCCTCTGCAAAACATGACTTAGTACTTGGTGGCAAAACCCTTGTTGGCAATCACAGAGGTCAGACGTTTCTTGTAGTTGGCCACCAGGTTTGCACACATCTCAGGAGGGATTTTGTCCCACTCCTCTTTGCAGATCTTCTCCAAGTCATTAAGGTTTCGACGCTGACGTTTGGCAACTCGAACCTTCAGCTCCCTCCACAGATTTTCTATGGGATTAAGGTCTGGAGACTGGCTAGGCCACTCCAGGACCGTAATGTGCTTCTTCTTGAGCCACTCCTTTGTTGCCTTGGCTGTGTGTTTTGGGTCATTGTCATGCTGGAATACCCATCCACGACCCATTTTCAATGCCCTGGCTGAGGGAAGGAGGTTCTCACCCACGATTTGATGGTACATGGCCCCGTCCATCGTCCCTTTGATGCGGTGAAGTTGTCCTGTCCCCTTTGCAGAAAAACACACCCAAAGCATAATGTTTCCACCTCCATGTTTGACGGTGGGGATGGTGTTCTTGGGGTCATAGGCAGCATTCCTCCTCCTCCAAACACAGCGAGTTGAGTTGATGCCAAAGAGCTCCATTTTGGTCTCATCTGACCACAACACTTTCATCCAGTTGTCCTCTGAATCATTCAGATGTTCATTGGCAAACTTCAGACGGGCATGTGTATGTGCTTTCTTGAGCAGGGGGACCTTGCGGGCGCTGCAGGATTTCAGTCCTTCACGGTGTAGTGTGTTACCAATTGTTTTCTTGGTGACTATGGTCCCAGCTGCCTTGAGATCATTGACAAGATCCTCCCATGTAGTTCTGGGCTGATTCCTCACCGTTCTCATGTGGTGGGTACTCTCTTCGTTCGCGTGACTTTATCCTGCTAACTGTTCCAAATGTCCGAACTGAATTTGGTAAAAGGGCTTTTATGTACTCTGCGCCATCGTCTTGGAATGCCTTACAAAATACTTTTAAACTGGAAGAACTTGTCCCGATTGGTATTTTTAAATCACTGATGAATGATCTTGAGACTGATTCCCTGACATGTCAATGTTTTTAATTTGCTGTTTTTGATTTTGTTATACTCTTGTGAATTCTATGATTTTTACTAGATTACTTGTAGTTTTTCATGTTGTTTGTCTGTAAATTTTGTAATGACTTGGCGCTGCCTATCTTGGCCAGGACACTCTTGAAAAATAGATTTTAAATCTCAATGAGCCCTTCCTGGTTAAATAAAGGTTAAATAAATAAAATAAATACTGAACATGTAACCACAATAATGGTGGCCAGAAAATGTATGAATAAAAATGGAATATTGACAAATTAAACATAAATTGTAGACCTTTAATAATTTCCAACATGTCAACAGACACTTCAATTCAAATAAGTACTACACATTTCACAGTGTTAACTTTCTCTTTATCCCTGGTTGATGTACATTTCAGAGCCTCTTCAGTGTGGATGAGGTATAGCATACATTTTCAACAACAAAGACAGCACTTCCAGTTTGTGTTCTTCACTCTGAACTCTGTCTTCATTCCTAGGCACAGCACATGGAACCACCGTTGGCATGCAAAACATTCAATCTAAAACAAAACAAAGCGTAACACGTTATAAATAATATCAAATATCAATGCAGTATGACGAATTAGCCATCCATTGTGTTATATCATCAATTGTCTTACATGCTGTCACTGTTGTCAAAAGATTATAAACATGTTAAATAAAGTTACTAACCCAGTCAGTCTTTGGGCCACATCCAGGTTCTTTATCAGTGACACACATGAAGCAGTTGTTGGCTTTGTTGAACTCTGAAATCATAGGCATGAACTGAACACATGGATGTCCCACACAACTACAGTTGAAGTCGGAAGTTTACAGTCGGAGTCATTAAAACTCGTTTTTCAACCACTCCACAAATTTCTTGTTAACAAACTATAGTTTTGGCAAGTCGGTTAGGACATCTACTTTGTGCATGACACAAGTAATTTTTCCAACAATTGTTTACAGACATGTTATTTCACTTATAATTCACTGTATCACAATTCCAGTGGGTCAGAAGTTTACATACACTAAGTTGACTGTGCCTTTAAACAGCTTGGAAAACTCCAGAAAATGATGTCATGGCTTTAGAAGTTTCTGATAGGCTAATTGACATCATTTGAGTCAATTGGAGGTGTACCTGTGGATGTATTTCAAGGCCTCTTTGCCTCTTTGCTTGAAATCATTTGGAAAATCAAAAGAAATCAGCTAAGACCTCAGAAAAATAATTGTAGACCTCCACAAGTCTGGTTCATCCTTGGGAGCAATTTCCAAACGCCTGAAGGTACCACGTTCATCTGTACAAACAATAGTATGCAAGTATAAACACCATGGGACCACGGAGCCGTCATACCACTCAGGAAGGAGACGTGTTCTATCTGGTTGAGATGAACGTACTTTGGTGTGAAAAGTGCAAATCAATCCCAGAACAACAGTAAAGGACCTTGTGAAGATGCTGGAGGAAACAGGTACAAAAGTATCTATATCCACAGTAAAACAAGTCCTATATCGACATAACCTGAAAGGCCGCTCAGCAAGGAAGAAGCCACTGCTCCAAAACCGCCATAAAAAAGCCAGACTACGGTTTGCAACTGCACATGGGGACAAAGATCGTACTTTTTGGAGAAATGTCCTCTGGTCTGATGAAACGAAAATGGAACTGTTTGGCCATAATGACCATCGTTATGTTTGGAGGAAAAAAGGGGAAGCTTGCAAGCCAAGGAGCACCATCCCAACCGTGAAGCACGTGGGTGGCAGCATCATATTGCGGGGGTGCTTTGCTGCAGGAGGGACTGGTGCACTTCACAAAATAGATGACATCATGAGGATGGAAAATGATGTGGATATATTGAAGCAACATCTCAAGACATCAGTCAGGAAGTTAAAGCTTGGTCGCAAATGGGTCTTACAAATGGACAATGACCACAAGCATACTAATAAAATTGTGGCAAAATGGCTTAAGGACAACAAAGTCAAGGTATTGGAGTGGCCATTACAAAGCCCTGACCTCAATCCCATAGAACATTTGTGGGCAGAACTGAAAAAGCGTGTGCGAGCAAGGAGGCCTACAATCCTGACTCAGTTACACCAGCTCTGTCAGGAGGAATGGGCCAAAATTCACCCAACTTAATGTGGGAAGCTTGTGGAAGGCTATCCGAAATGTTTGACCCAAGTTAAACAATTTAAAGGCAACGCTACCAAATACTAATTGAGTGTATGTAAACTTCTGACCCACTGAGAATGTGATGAAAGAAATAAAAGCTGAAATAAATCATTCTCTCCACTATTATTCTACCATTTCAAATTCTTAAAATAAAGTGGTGATCCTAACTGACCTAAGATGGGGAATTTTTTACTAGGATTAAATGTTAGGAATTGTGAAAATCTGAGTTTAAATGTATTTGGCTAAGGTGTATGTAAACTTCCGACTTCAACTGTACATAAAAATAAAGAATTTCCATTTACTTTGAATTAAATGTCATTACATACCAGACATTTTTAGTATATCCTCAGCCATTTCTTTTCGCAGTTGCTCCATGTGTTTTTGTGAAGGTTCTATATCAATTTGGGAGGGGATGTCGGGGAAGTTCTGTGTGTCACGTCCTGACCAGTAAAAGAAGTTGTTTATTATTGTAGTTTGGTCAGGGCGTGGCAGGGGGTGTTTGTTTAGAGTGTTTTGGGGTTTGTTGGGCTATGTTCTTGTTAGTTTATTTCTATGTTAGTTCTAGTATGTCTATTTCTATGTGGTGTTTATTGGGTTGACCTTCAATTGGAAGTAGCTGCTCCTCGTTGCTTCTTATTGAAGTTCCTATTTAAGAGGGGTGTTTTTTCTATGGGATTTGTGGGTAGTTATTTCCTGTTTTGTGTTCGTGCACCTGACGGGACTGTTTAGTGTCGTTTGTTGTTTTTGTATACGTGTTTCTTTTGTTTTCCTTCTTTAATAAAATAAGAAGATGAGTTTACATGTTCCCGCTGCGTTTTGGTCCAATCCCTACGACACCCGTGACAGAACTACCCACCACAAACGGACCAAGCAGCGGAAGAAGGAGCAGCAGCAGAGCTATAAGGAGTTTTGGACTTGGGAGCAGATACTAGCGGGAGAAGGACCATGGAGGAAGGCTGAAGAGGACCGGGGACGCTATGCGGGAACACGGCTGGCAAGGAAGCCTGAGAGGCACCCTCAATAATATTTTTTTTGGGGGGGGCACACGGGTAGTTTGGCTGGGCCAAGGGTAAGCCATAAGCCAACTCCCGTGCTTATTATGGGGAGCGTGTGGAGAGGAGAGCGCCGGTGTATGCGGAAGTGCACACGATCTCGCCCATGTGCACGCACAGTCCGGTGCGAGCAATCCCAGCCCCTCGCAAGTGCCGTGCTAGAGTGGACATCCAGCCTGGAAGGAGGATGCCTGCGCAGCACATCTGGCCACCAGTGTGCCTCCTAGGCCCAGGGTACCCTACGCCAGCTCTACGCACGGCAACCATCAGGCCTCTGCACAACCCAGTTCGCCCTGTGCCAGCACTCCGCTCGTGCAGGGCTACTATTACCATCCAGCCAGGACGGGTTGTGCAGGAGGTGCGCTCCAGACCTCCAGTGCCTACTCATGGCCCGGTGTATCCAGTTCCTGCTCCTCGCACTAGCCCTGAGGTGCGTGTCTCTAGTCTGGCGCCTCCAAAGCCAGAACCACGCACCAGGCCTCCAGTGCGTCAGCCCAGTCCAGTACGTCCTGTTCCCGCTCCTCGCACTAGCCTTGGGGTGCGTGTCTCCAGTCTGGTACCTCCAGTACCAGCCCCATGACCCTGGCCTCCAGTGCGTCAGCCCAGTCCAGCTCGTCCTGCACCTGCTCCTCACACTAGCCCTGTGGTGCGTGTCCTTAGTCTGTCACCTGCTAAGCCAGCCCCACGCATCAGGCCTGCAGTGCGCAGTCCCCCGTCCAGAGCTTCCGACGACAGTCCCCCGTCCAGAGCTTCCGACGACAGTCCCCCGTCCAGAGCTTCCGACGACAGTCCCCCGTCCAGAGCTTCCGACGACAGTCCCCCGCCCAGAGCTTCCGACGACAGTTCCCCGCCCAGGGCTTCCGGCGACAGTTCCCCGCCCAGGGCTTCCGGCGACAGTGCCCCGCCCAGGGCTTCCGGCGACAGTGCCCCGCCCAGGGCTTCCGGCGACAGTGCCCCGCCCAGGGCTTCCGGCGACAGTGCCCCGCCCAGGGCTTCCGGCGACAGTGCCCCGTCCAGAGCTTCCGGGAGACAGTGCCCCGTCTAGAGATGGCCGGCTCCAGTGCCCGGAACCGGCGCTCCGGCGAGAGTCGCCCGTCCGAGCTCCGGAGACCGGCGCTCCCAGAGTCACCCTCCAGTCCGGAACCGGCGCTCCCAGAGTCGCCCTCCAGTCCGGAGCTCCCAGAGTCGCCCTCCAGTCCGAGGTCTCCAGCGAAGCGCATCAGCCCGAGGTCTTCAGCGACGTGCCATAGCCCAGAGACTTTGGGATGGGTAAAATATAATAAGCATTTAGCGGGGATGGACAGGTTAGGTTGGGGAGTAAGGCCGGAGCCTGAGCCACCTCCGTAGTAGGAGGTTGGGGAGGGGGGGGGGGGGTGTAGCACAAGAACCGTCGGTGACGGTGGCCACCCTCCCTTCCCTCCCTTTAGTTAGGATTATTTTTTGTTTTGGGGTTTATTTTTTTTTGTGTGAGGTGCTTCCGGGGTCTGCACCTTTGGGGGGGTACTGTCACGTCCTGACCAGTAAAAGTAGTTGTTTGTTATTGTAGTTTGGTCAGGGCTTGGCAGGGGGTGTTTGTTTAGAGTGTTTCGGGGTTTGTTGGGCTTTGTTGGGCTATGTTCTTATTTAAGAGGGGTGTCTGTTGGGCTATGTTCTTGTTAGTTTTTTTCTATGTTAGTTCTAGTATGTCTATTTCTATGTGGTGTTTATTGGGTTGACCTTCAATTGGAAGCAGCTGCTCCTCGTTGCTTCTTATTGAAGTTCCTATTTAAGAGGGGTGTTTTTTCTATGGGATTTGTGGGTAGTTATTTCCTGTTTTGTGTTCGTGCACCTGACGGGACTGTTTAGTGTCGTTTGTTGTTTTTGTATACGTGTTTCTTTTGTTTTCCTTCTTTAATAAAATAAGAAGATGAGTTTACACGTTTCCGCTGCGTTTTGGTCCAATCCCTATGACACCCGTGACACTGCAACTTCCTTGACCATCTACACCAAATATTTTTTTTTTGAGTTTTTGACCTACTTGTCACATAACAGCTAACCATTCATTATTGAAAATATAACTATCAAACCTGCATTACAAAGACCACGCAGCTGAAGGTGTCCTGCTGCACGGTGTGAGTTATTTCCCCTCCTTTCCACTTTATGTCCACCCAGTCGTCTTTTCCATGGCAGGATCTTCTCATTTTGAAGTATTCTCTTTTTTATGTAAACATAATGGAATTCTGATTAGTTATAGGCAAATTAATACACAGGCCCAAACTGTTTGCTGTTTTCCTTATCACTATAATCTAGTAGAGGTAATTTCCTTTATGCCCCGTTCTACACACAGCCTAAATTATAGGCACTGAACCATTTACAGGACAATAATAAAAGTAGCATATAGGATCCAACCCTATCACAGAGTGAATAAATGTAGAGCGTTTATAGACTTTAAGAAAAAAATATTAAGTGACAGTTTCATCAGTACGTGCTTAAAGTCATATCACAAAGATCACAGATGACGGTGGCCATCACGTCTATGACAAAAGAGAAGGAATTGTAAGCAGCACCGAAGTTAAAGTGTGTTTGTCAAAATAATATCTGAATATGTCAGTTGTTGAACATAATACTTCTATTTGCATTAGCAATTTATGATATATGCAGTTGAGGAATATTCCATGTATCAACACTACATGTAGGACGGACATAAGACATTCCCACATACAGTAAACACATACATAGAGGCATTTTTCAGCTATGATTTTACCCCTCAGAATCCAGAATGGATATGACAATAGGGCCAGCACAGGACGTAATACACCCTTAAAACAATCTACTTTTTGATCTTCTTGACTTCTTATCTGGTAAACTGCTATGGTGTGTCAAGAAAAGAGCCCCAATTAGGGGTTAGTGTACTCCAGTAAAATAAGGCTGGTTTAGATTAAAAACTATTGCCCTGTGTCCCCGTTCATAGGGGCATGAGAGACTAGTCAGTGTTAGAATTGAGCTGGCACTTTATTGGCCCAATCACCCACAGACCCACAAGGTCGAGGTTACTCATGGACAGTAATAAGTAAAAAAATAAAAAAATTGCATTGACTCATTGTGTCTTCTAACTGAATAGGATCCAAAGTGTTAGGAAATATTTGATCCCATATACACAAAGGAGGATTTCACTCCTCATACCTCTGGCACATTAGTAAGACTGCCAGACAGTGTAAAAACTTTCTTTGAAAGCCAAGTTAACAAACAGATCACCGACCATTTCGAATCCCACCGTACCTTCTCCACTATGCAATCTGGTTTCCGAGCTGGTCATGGGTGCACCTCAGCCACGCTCAAGGTCCTAAACGATATCATAACCGCCATCGATAAAAGACAGTACTGTGCAGCCGTCTTCATCGACCTGGACAAGGCTTTCGACTCTGTCAATCACCGTATTCTTATGCAGACTCAACAGCCTTGGCTTCTCAAATGACTGCCTCGCCTGGTTCACCATCTACTTCTCAGAGTTCAGTGTGTCAAATCGGAGGGCCTGTTGTCTGGACCTCTGGCAGTCTCTATAGGGGTGCCACAGGGTTCAATTCTCGGGCCGACTCTTTTCTCTGTATACATCAATAATGTCGCTCTTGCTGCTGGTGATTCTCTGATCCACCTCTACGCAGATGACACCATTCTGTATACATCTGGCCCTTCTTTGGACACTGTGCTAACAAACCTCCAAATGAGCTTCAACGCCATACAACACTCCTTCCGTGGCCTCCAACTGCTTTTAAATGCTAGTAAAACTAAGTGCATGCTCTTCAACCGATTGCTGCCCGCACCCTCCCGCCCGACTAGCATCATTACTCTGGACGGTTCTGACCTAGAATATGTGGACAACTACTAATACCTAGGTGTCTAGTTAGACTGTAAACTCTCCTTCCAGACTCACATTAAGCATCTCCAATCCAAAATTCAATCTAGAATCGGCATCCTATTTCGCAACAAAGCCTCCTTCCCTCATGCTGCCAAACTTACCCTCGTAAAAATGACTATCCTACCAATCCTTGACTTTGGCAATGTCATTTACAAAATAGCCCCCAACACTCTACTCAGCAAACTGGATGTAGTCTATCACAGTGCCATCCGTTTTGTCACCAAAGGCCCTTATACCACCCATCACTGCGACCTGTATGCTCTTGTTGGCTGGCCCTCACTACATATTCGTCGCCAAACCCACTGGCTCCAGGTCATCTATAAGTCCTTGCTAGGTAAAGCCCCGCCTTATCTCAGCTCACAGGTCACCATAGCAACACCCACCCATATCACGCGCTCCAGCAGGTATATTTCACTGGTCATCCCCAAAGCCAACACTTCCTTTGGCCGCCTTTCCTTCCAGGTCTCTGTTGCCAATTATTGGAACGAATTGCAAAAATCACTGAAGCTGGAGACTTATCTCCCTCTCTAACTTTAAGCATCAGCTGTCAGAGCAGCTTACCGATCACTGTACCTGTACACAGCCAATCTGTAAATAGCACACCCAACTACCTCATCCTCATATTATTACTTACCCTCTTGCTCTTTTGCACCCCAGTATCTCTACTTACACATCATCAGTTGCACATCTATCACTCCAGTGTTAATGCTAAATTGTAATTATTTCACCTCTATGGCCTATTTATTGCCTACCTCCCTACTCTTCTACATTTGCACACACTGTACATAGATTTTCTTTTTCTTCTATTGTGTTATTGACTGTACGTTTGTTTATGTGTAACTCTGTGTTGTTGTTTTTGTCGCACTGCTTTGCTTTATCTTGGCCAGGTCGCAGTTGTAAATGAGAACTTCTTCTCAACTGGCCTACCTGGTTAAATAAAATAAAATAAAAAAATGATGTGAAGTAAACCTTAATTTAACTACACAAGTCACTTAAGAACAAATTCTTACTCACAATGAAAGCCTAGGAACAGATGTTTAATTAACTGCCTTGTTCAGGGGCAGAATAACAGATGTTTACCTTGTCAGCTCTGGGATTTGATCTAGCAACCTTTCGGTTACTGGCCCAACACTCTAACCACTAGGCTACCCGCCACATGTCTGAAAGTGACAGAGCCAGCAGTCAAGGGAGTTTTCACAGTATGTCATAAAAAAGTATTACACTTATGAATGTATGTAAAATGCTAATATGTATTAGATCCAGTACAATGGAATAACTATAGTCCACTGACTATATAAGGGCAGTCAGTGGACATTCTGAACCTTGTTTGAAGTCAGTAGGTCACATGACCAAGGAGCTATTGACATTTGAAAGTTTGAAAAATTCATGTAAAAACGTGTGAGATTCAAATGGACAAACTAAAGGGTGTGCAATATATAGGGGTAGTCAGTGGACATTTTGAACCTTGTTTGAAGTCAGTAGGTCACATGACCAAGGAGCTATTGAAATTTGAAAGTTTGAATAATTCATGTAAAAATGTGTGAGAAGAAAAACGACAAACTAAAGGGCGTGCAATGTGTAGGCCCACTGAATGTACATTCTGAACCTTGTTTGAAGTCAGTAGGTCATATGACCAAAGAGCTATTGAAATTCAAAAAATGTAAATAAATAATTTAAAATAGTGCAAGATGTAAATCGACAAAAAAAGTGTATGCAATGTGTGCCATCGGGTTAGCTACAACCAGTTTTGAAGTTTTAGGAGTAATGGTTATAGAGCAACTGAGATTTTTTTTTTGATTCATCACTATGTTGAAAGTCCCTAACTGCTATTGGTGGACGTTAGGAAAATTACAGGCGAATATCCAACCTGAAACTGTCTTTACCTCGGTTGTTGGAGAGGCGCGTTGCTGATATAAAGATTGTGACCTTTTCTGTAACCTACAGGCTGGGGCCAAAATGTATAACAATTGTATGACATGGACACTTTCTACATCATGCAGGTTTCTCCGATCAAATGGCCTAACCTTAATGATGCCGAATCAAATAAAAAAACGCGCTGTCATGTTAACAAACAACATATCCTAAAAACTGGACAGGTCAAAGTAAAACTGACCAAATGGAATGGATAATCACAACTGTTGTCCAGGAGTTTCACCCCATTTTCATGATCAGTGGTTTCAAGTTTGTATCCGTTAATTTTTTGACATGCTGATCATTGAGAAAAATAAAATACTTGTGCATTTCCCGCTGTGTGAACACGTTGTAAATAGGCCTGGCTCGCGATAACTCCTGATAAAGTTGGGTAGCTGATATTCAAAATTTAAATAGCCAAATTGATTAGTCATAGGAAACAGGACTAATAAAGCCAATGCAACGGCCTACTACATGGATGGACGTTCATAAAATTCTATTGCGGCCGACGGGGTAGGCTATGCCCCAGTAAGCACAAGCCAAATTATTTTGGATGTCTTTTTTTGTGTGTTTACAAACGGTAGGCTTACCACATAGATGTACATTCCTAAAATTATATTTCAGGCAACACAGGCTACATATCAGTGAGCATGGACCGACGCTGATGGTTTCTGGACGTCTTTCGTGTAGTCTAAACCAATCAGAGACTTCTAGGTTTGGTTCAGATTTTTTCCGGTCTGGACCAGCCTTGATTTGACCCAGACATAAACCTCTATAAATTACGTCTTTTAAACTTTCATTCAGAACCAAACATTTCCCTGATTTCAACATCCCCATAAAGACAAAGAGAAAACAGTGAAATATTTGCAAATGTATAAAAAAATTACAAATACAAAATGGAAAAACCTTATTTACATAACTATTCAGACCCTTTGCTATGAGACACGAAATAGAGTTCAAGTGCATCCTGTTTCCATTGATCGTCCTTGAGATGTTTCAACAACTTGACTAAAGTCCACGTGGTAAATTCAATTGATTGGAAATTATTTGGAAAGGCACACACTAGTCTATATAAGGTCCCACAGTTGACAGTAAATGTCAGAGCAAAAACCAAGCCATGAGGTCGAAGGATAGAGCTCCGAGACAGGATTGTGTCGAGGCACATATCTGGGGAAGGGTACCAAAACATTTATGCAGTATTGAAGGTCCCCAAGAACACAGTGGCCTGCATCATTCTGAAATGGTAGAAGTTTGGAACCACCAAGACTCTTCCAACAGCTGGCCACTCGGCCAAACTGAGCATTTGGGGGAGAAGAGCCTTGATCAGGGAGGTGACCAAGAACCCGATGGTCACTCTGACAGAGCTCCAGAGTTCCTCTGTGGAGATGGGAGACCCTTCCAAAAGGACAACCATCTCTGCAGCACTCCACCAATCAGGCCTTTATGGTCGTGGCTAGACAGAAGCCACCCCTCAGTAAAAGGCACGACAGCCGGCTTGGAGTTTGCCAAAAGGCACCTAAAGACTCAGACCATGAGAAACAAGATTCTCTGGTCTGGTGAAACCAAGATTGAACTCTTTGTCCTGAATGCCAAGCATCACGTCTGAAGGAAACCTGGCACCATCCCTACGGTGAAGCATGGTGGTGCAGCATCATGCTGTGGGGATGTTTTTCAGCGGCAGGGACTGGGAGACTAGTCAGGATCGAGGAAAAGATGAACGGAGCACTGTACAGAGAGATCCTTGATGAAAACCTGCTCCAGAGTGCCCGGGCCTCCAGACTGGGGCGAAGTTTCACCTTCCAACAGGGTAACGACCCTAAGCACACAGCCAAGACAACGCAGGAGTGGCTTCGGAACAAGTCCCTGAATGTCCTTGAGTGGCCCATCCAGAGCCCGAATTTGAACCCGATCAAACATCTCTGGAGAAACCTGAAAATAGCAGTGCAGCAACGCTCCCCATCCAACCCGACAGAGCTTGAGAGGATCTGCAGAGAAGAATGGAAGAAACTCCCCAAATACAGGGGTGCCAAGCTTGTAATGTCATAAAAAGTATTTAGTCAGGCACCAATTGTGCAAGTTCTCCCACTTAAAAAGATGAGAGAGGCCTGTAATTTTCATCATAGGTACACGTCAACTATGACAGACAAAATGAGAAAAAAAATCCTGAAAATCACATTGTAGGATTTTTTATGAATTTATTTGCATATTATGGTGGAAAATAAGTATTTGGTCACCTACAAATAAGCAAGATTTCTGGCTCTCACAGACCTGTAACTTCTTCTTTAAGAGGCTCCTCTGTCCTCCACTCGTTACCTGTATTAATGGCACCTGTTTGAACTTGTTATCAGTATAAAAGACACCTGTCCACAATCTCAAACAGTCACACTCCAAACTCCACTATGGCCAAGACCAAAGAGCTGTCAAAGGACACCAGAAACAAAATTGTAGACCTGCACCAGGCTGGGAAGACTGAATCTGCAATAGGTAAGCAGCTTGGTTTGAAGAAATCAACTGTGGGAGCAATTATTAGGAAATGGAAGACGTACAAGACCACTGATAATCTCCCTCGATCTGGGGCTCCACGCAAGATCTCACCCCGTGGGGTCAAAATGATCACAAGAATGGTGAGCAAAAATCCCAGAACCACACGGGGGGACCTAGTGAATCACCTGCAGAGAGCTGGGACCAAAGTAACAAAGCCTACCATCAGTAACACACTACGCCGCCAAGGACTCAAATCCTGCAGTGCCAGACGTGTCCCCCTGCTTAAGCCAGTACATGTCCAGGCCCGTCTGAAGTTTGCTAGAGAGCATTTGGATGATCCAGAAGAGGACTGGGCGAATGTCATATGGTCAGATGAAACCAAAATATAACTTTTTGGTAAAAACTCAACTCGTCGTGTTTGGAGGACAAAGAATGCTGAGTTGCATCCAAAGAACACCATACCTACTGTGAAGCATGGGGGTGGAAACATCATGCTTTGGGGCTGTTTTTCTGCAAAGGGACCAGGACGACTGATCCGTGTAAAGGAAAGAATGAATGGGGCCATGTATCGTGAGATTTTGAGTGAAAACCTCCTTCCATCAGCAAGGTCATTGAAGATGAAATGTGGCTGGGTCTTTCAGCATGACAATGATCCCAAACACACCCCGGGCAACGAAGGAGTGGCTTCGTAAGAAGCATTTCAAGGTCCTGGAGTGGCCTAGCCAGTCTCAGGATCTCAACCCAATAGAAAATCTTTGGAGGGAGTTGAAAGTCCGTGTTGCCCAGCGACAGCCCCAAAACATCACTGCTCTAGAGGAGATCTGCATGGAGGAATGGGCCAAAATACCAGCAACAGTGTGTGAAAAACTTGTGAAGACTTACAGAAAACATTTGACCTGTGTCATTGCCAACAAAGGGTATTTAACAAAGTATTGAGATAAACTTTTGTTATTGACCAAATACTTATTTTCCACCATAATTTGCAAATAAATTCATAAAAAATCCTACAATGTGATTTTCTGGATTTTTTTCCCTAATTGTCTGTCATAGTTGAAGTGTACCTATGATGAAAATTACAGGCCTCTCTCATATTTTTAAGTGGGAGAACTTGCACAATTGGTGGCTGACTAAATACTTTTTTCCCCCACTGTATGTGATGGTGGGATTGGTTATCTCCACAGTGAGTGCAGTCTGTGGTGTGATCAATGTAGCGATCAAAAGGTTTCCATTTTGAAAGCTAATAATAATTTGAAAGCGCAGGTGTGGACGGAAGAATATAAATGTATGTTCTTTATTCAGGCTCTCTCTCAAGACTATGGTCACAGAAACCATTTCAATATGTTCACATACAGCAAAAATACACAAAGAATTAAGGCAAAAGACTGACAGTTAAGAACAGACAGGAAACAGAGTTAGCTTTTTGTCACATTTTATCATGTATGATCATGAGTGGAGAGGCGCCAGTAACGCAGCTGTATAACGAGTTCCAACTTTAAAAAAGGAAACAAAAAATTGCTTTACAATACCTCAGAAATCAAAAAATAAAGTACAATAATCAAAATAATATATTTTTTAACCACAAAGCAGAGGGAGGATGATTGTTCAGTTTGAATTCTATTCTACTCCAGTCAGATGTCAAATACACTACGTCTTCAAAGTATCTTACCAGCACACTACATTAATAAACACGTTAAATTTTTTCATTGCCAAATGGAGCAGAATTTAACCTATCACGGTAGATCCAAAGGCTACCTCTTTTCTTACCCCTCATCTTTAGAATAACTGGTAACATTGCCCAATTCTAACAGTCATTTCAAAATGGCATCTGTTCTCTGTTTCAGCATGATCAAAGCACTATGAAAACTGGCTTACGGGACCATTCAACCGAAATCCCTATCTCGAAGACCTGGAGGCAAATAAAATTCACACTGTAGGAATAGTACTAAAAGGGGTGAAAACAGAGGGATAACAGGAGGGGGAGTGAAAGTGCATCTGACATCTTTGCTCTGGGAACTCCAGGCTGCTGAGCTGGATATAACATTTGAATAGACACAGGGTGTGGTTTGGGGGGGGAGGACTTGGTTGAGGAAGGGAGGAGGTTCAGATTTCTGTTTGGTTGTCTCCATAGACACTCTCATCACTGTAGGCAATGTAGAGGAAAAAGTCCTCTTCATGGTGCTCCTGAAAGAGAGCGAGAGAGATAGAGGTGTTAGTGTGAGTTGACAAAACAGGTAGGGGAGGCTTCCCTGAATTGCATCCCAATCCCCACAGGAACAAGCAGCATACCTGGTATAGCAGGCCCATGGTGGCGGAGGTGGGTGGAATGACGTTGTTTACAAAGAAGAATAAGGCGTCCTCTGCCCGCAGGTGGATTCGTTTTCGGATGAGGAAGTAGAACTGGCCCACTGTAGTAGAGGTAGAGGAATTGAACAATTACAGTTTGGAAAAGAATGGTATGCGTTTGTGATACATGGGTGCCACTGTTATAACAGTTTAAGTTACCTGTGAGGTCAGAGGGCACGAGGTACTTCTTCTTGTCCAAATCTCCTATCCTTGCTTTGGGGGCTTTTTCCACAATTACCTCAAATAAAAAGAAGGGGAAAAAAGCATTCAGTATAGGCCTAAATATTGTGTGGCTATGTATCCAACAATGCGAAGTTAGTTGACACGGTCAAAAAAAAAGAGCCTTACTCTTTACATGAATAACTTTTACATTCATAGTTAACTTGGTCACATACGCTTGCACTATTCAAGCTTCTTTGTTTCAAATTTCAAGGAAAAGGGGATCGGAGACGTGCGATACCTCACGGTGCGAGGTGATTTTCAGAAACCATGGTCCATTGGCTTTGGTTCATTTATTACTTCTCCATTTTGATTCCACTGCTATTGTGACACAGACAGGACAGGATTTTTGAGTGGGGAGTAGAAATGAAACCAAATCTCACAGAGAAAGAATACGTCCCTGTGCTCTAAGGCCAGTGCATAAAACCTGCACCAAGTCTTTTTACAGATCGTTTACGCCATCTTTAATTTGGATAGTTAGGCCTTACAAATGAGGAATAGACATGTCGTTCTGGGAGGATTATCAGAACAAAGTTCTGGACAAGTTTGTTGACAGAACAAATCGTACTCAAGCAATCCTTGAGAATGAAGGAAGGAATCTATTGACATTTCTGCCCTAAACATCCTAACTAGGGACGCATGATACATCGGTGAACATATCGGAATTGGACGATATTAGCTAAAAATGCCAACATTGGTATCGGCCCAATGTCTAGTTTAACGACGATGTGCAAAACTGATGTCAAAGCTGACGTACATACCTATATAACGTAGGTACATGTAATGACACCACGTAAAATTGTGCGTTACACGTGCAACACAGAATTCCTAACCTAGCCCACAATGTCTGCTGTGTGGACCGAGCAGTCAACAAGTCGAGCAGTCATTTGAAAGAGTAAGAAAATTTCAGCTAGACAACTCAAATGCGAAAACCATTAACGCCAAGATAGCGGAATTCATTGCCCTTGACAATCAATCGTTCTCTGTCGTGGGTGATGTTGGCTTTTGGTATACACTACCAAGTGCCCTATTTTTCAGATGTTGCACTACCGTAGTTACACAGTAATAGCGTCACTGCTATTAGCTTACTGACATGCATACTATGGAAAGCAGTTTGGGTCTTTGCGTGTCAAAAAAGATACAAGTCAAATAACACCATTTGACGTGTTAAATAAGCTTTTAAATTTGACACACCAAATAACACAGTCATATTTTAGAACGTTGTGAGTTCTGAATTTGCACGTGCAAGCCAAGAGCCACCACTACTATCAGTAGCACTGTCAATGCTGTATAAAAGTCTGCAAACAAGCAAACACCAGCCACGAACGATGTGTTTACAATACCGCGTTGGTAATAAAGCATTATTTGTTAGACCGCAACTTCTGGGGTAGCTAGCTAGCTTGAGCTTGGTACCTAGCTAGCAGCAATACAACCAGCCTGAAAACAATGACCAGTAGAAATTGCAGTAATATTCATTATATTTAGGAATCCTTGTGAGTAAGTATTAGCTAGGTAGCCACTTGTTGTTCGCCTATTGAAATTGAACTTCAGTTTATGAAAATAAATAGCTAGCCAGCTACTTACTTACCCCTGTTGGCCAAAGCTAACGTTATAAGCAGCCAGCTAGCTTCATCTGGCTAGTGAGGCTCGACCCGACCGGGTTGAGTTGTGAAGCTAGCCACAATAAATAGTAGGCCCAACAGTGGAATTTGTGGTTTGCCTTCAAAATAAAAGTACCTCTTTGAAAGTGATGCAGAAGGTTACAATTGGTGGAATCATGCCATAGTTAGACTACATAATGTTAAACAAAGTTGGAATGTGAAGCAATTAAATGGGGTATCAGTCTACTCGGTGACACCCACAGAACACAACTATGAAGAGTTTACGCAAATATTAGCATTGTAGCTCCTATTGCGGGACTGTGAAATCACCTCCCCAGTCAGCCTACTGTGTGTAATGACATTCATATTGCACTGTACAGCTTAACCTAAGGATTGGGGATCAATGAAATTGGGTATATGTCTACTCAATACCCAATATATTTTTCCCCCAATGTCCTTCTCAGAGTTATCAGACTGAAAAACATCCACACAGTATTGTTTTTCCTCTGGAATAGTGTTCAATACACATAGGCTGAAAATAAATGTGGCTCAATTCACAGTTGTTTCAGAGTCCCGCAATAAGAGCAATGACGCTAATGTTCTCTGGGTGTCACTGAGTAGACTGATACCCCACCATGTCATTGATCCACAATCCATAGGTAAGGCTGTACAGTAAAATAAGTATGCCCCCAATGCAATTCTAAAGTATAATACATCCAGTGTGAGTTCAACAGATTTTTGTCAAATTAACAAATTATTATCTTTTGTTGATTTTATATAACATTACAACCTCGTTTAGCATGATCTATTCAATTATGGCATAATTCTACTATTTGTATTCATTTGCATCCCTGTCAATGACATACTTTTATTTTGAAGGCTACCCGCAAAGTCCACTATTGTGGGGTTAATCCTTTTTGTGGCTAGCTTCACATAGATGGGTCCAACCAACATTAATCAAATAAGAATTGTGTTATATATAAGAGCTATTTTTGATGATGATACCCAGCTATATAGTTAGCTAGCTAACTATAGTTACTGAAACAGCTGTCGTTGTTTTGCTATGTTTTTGGGGAAGAACATCATTTGCATCCATGAGCTAGCTACTTTTTTTTAATGACCAGCACTGTATGTGCGCGGGACAACTTCATCAGCGTCATAGCATACGTATCAATGAATCGTTGCAACATATGAAATACGAGTGATAGTGTAATCAATGTGTAATAACTATGTAAAAATGTTATGAACGTGTTAAATTACTATGTGACGTGCAGTCATATTCAGGTCCTGATTGGTCAAATAGTGTTATTTGACACGTCAAATAGTGTTAATTGACGTGTATCTTTTTTGACACGGAAAGACCCAAACAGCGTTTCATAGAAATCCTGGTTGAGAATGAAACTACTAAACAATTGAACAACGAAACAGCACAGCAAGTAAGTGAAAGAAATAGGTTTTCATTATGTTTTACTTGCAATGGGGACATACGTAAATGCCAACAAAATAACTTTTTGGTCAGTGTGGTGTGTGTGTAACATTTATTTAACTAGGCAAGACAGTTAAGAACAAATTCTTATTTATAATGGCCTACCCGGCCACCCAAACCTGAACGACGCTGGGCCAATTGTGTGCCGCCACAGTCACGGCTGGATGTGATACAGCCTGGATTCGAACCAGGGACTGTAGTTACGCCTCTTGCACTGACAGCCTTAGACCGCTGTGTCCATGGGTGTTAACTATTTAACTGTACTAGAATGCTTAAAAGGACGCTAAAAGTATCTGTATCGGCAAAAAATGTCATAGGTGGGGGGGCACAGGGGGTCTTCTGTAAACAACCTACCTACAGAGGGGCCAAATGAGAAGGACTGCTTATTGACACCAGCTGTAGGCTATTTAGGGTACTATTCTTTCAACACAAACTACCTTAAACTGTAAACCTAGAAGCTAATGAAACATTGAATATTAGATGTCATGTATCATTTTGACATGAGCTTGGTACCAAGTTAGCTATTAGCTCCTATTGTTTTATAAGGATGTTAAACTAGCTAACGTTACCCGTCTTATGAAATACGGTGTCTGACTCCATGGACTAACAGCAAACATGTTGACAGATTGCTAGCTAGTAAAAAAAAAAAAAAATCCCATTCAATGTTGAATAGAATTATGCCTAGTCTACTAAACTGCGACGAACACCGTAGGCCCATAAGAAGCCATTTGTTGTTGCCAACCCACATACAAAAGCTAACGCGATAGCTAGCTAGAAAACTAATACAACTGCCCTGCTTTAGGTGGTTATGAAAATACACCAAAACCAAACAAGACATGGCTTGAGCGGTTATCACGTTAACGTTATCTAATTGGGATGACTACATCAATACTAGTTTTAATATCCAAATGCTTCCCTATTGACTTTTGGGTAGAACAAAAATAATTTAACGTTAGGATGTTTGCTAGCTTAGCTAGTTACTTACAGGCACCCTGTCCGGATACTTCTTCCTTATTTTCTCGCCCTCAGACCGTCTCTTTTCAAATGGATGTTCCTCTTTGTATTGGAACTTCATTGTCAAACGAATGACAGGGAGTCGATCTAAGATATCCGATTTGGGTTCCTCAAGTAACAATTCGATGGCACACGGGTCAAGACTGTTGTTTTGCTCGGATTCTTTCCTAGTACGACTGCAGCGGAAGGATACAATAACAACATATGACGCGAAAGAGAGGTCTGTACGTCGAATAAGCTAAATAGTTTAGGCTACGCTCATGGAGCTTTCAAGACAACTGGGAACTCTGAAAAAACGATGTCAAATCATTACATCAGTGATATTTAGGTCGGAAAGTCGGAGCTCTAGAAAGAAGCCGGAGTTCCCGACTTGGAATTCGAGTCGGACATATTTCTTTCCCTGAGTTCCCAGTTGTCTTGAATACACTGAAGTCAGATATATCCAAGTTCCCAGTTTTTGTGAACGCGGCATCCGTCGCACGGCCGCATTAAAATGAGTTGTGAAAGTTTGAACGCTGAATTAAATATTTTCTCATATTCAGCAATTAATCGAACTGTAAGGATTCTTTAACAAATTAGCAGTCATTTTGTTTTCATAGTTTAGTTGCAAAATATATATATTTTTTTTTATAAAAAACGGATTTAATGGAACTACTTTATTTTGACCAACCGGTTGTGATGAGGCAGTTGTCATATGACCCAAAACTGCATTCTCCGTGGCGTGTTATTGAGTGTAGCCAGCAGCAAATTCAACGGAGACAACTAAATCGATGGCTGAATTTAATTAATGTGTTTATAGTGCAGAGCTGGAAATAATAGTTGTGGGACTGTAATAATTCCTCCCAGTGTCTAATCACACTTCAAGGTGGGTGTCAGGTATCAGTTTGATTGGGCAATTGCACAAGTGGTCACATGCTTGTGAGTTATAGGTCAGCTGAGGTGGCTGCTGTTGATATTCATTTTTGTTTTCACCTTTATTTAACTAGGCAAGTCAGTTAAGAACAAATTCGTATTTACAATGACGGCCTAGGAACAGCGGGGCAGAACGACAGAGTTTTACCTCGTCAGCTCAGGGATTTGATCTAGCAACAATTCAGTTACTAGACCAACGCTCTAACCACTAGGCTACCTGCCGTCCCACAATCGTCACAGTAACCTTACAAGTAGTGTAGTCAAAGCATTTGAAAAGGTAAACCGGTTCCATAAAACAATATGTTTATGACCAGTTTTTAAAGTTACCTTAACACGCCCTACATCACAATTTCCAGGCTCCTAGCAAAGCTAGTTCTTTTCTCCCTAGCAGTTAATTGATTACCTTATGTCATAGATCAGCCAGCGAGTTAACTCCCTGACTGGTTACTAAGGTTCAAATCAATGTCTGATTAAAATATGGGAACCAGTGTGGTGGCCAGCCTGGATATGAATACACCTGCTATGTCAACAGGTCAAGCAGCTGAGACAACGATGGGGAATGGAGATGCAGTTACTCATCTTACCACTTGAGGGCAGCGAAGTGTAAGATTTGGCAGTGAATCTTATTGCAAAACAGAATATCACCATTATTACTTGTCCTATAACAAAAATGGAATGTCAATTTATGGAATTTCGGTCTTAATTTAAAACTGGTCCCCCTTTCCTGAGCATTCTGTCATACAGTCCCACAAAATACAAGCAGACAAAACACCACAACTGGGATGCTTTTTGAGAGCACCGTGATTCTGTCTGAAGTTACAAAGGAGAGACAGGTAAAAGTGGTCAATACTGACAAGTGTTTTATTAGTAACACAGACCTGGGGACTGAGCCAAAAAGAAGCAGTCTTGACAAGACTGAAATTGTTCAAATGTCATTGAAAAGACAGGCGCAGACAATGGAACCAATACGGTCAGGGGAACAGGCAACAATCAAAAGGGATGCTCATTCTGCTTCAAATAGAAAACAACAAAGTAAAAATGCAGAAATTAAGTGCAAATCTCAAATTGAAATGTATCAGGCATAAGATTTTCAATAATGGAGTTGTCTATGTCATCATGGTAACTGAAATATTTTTTTAACCATTATTTTCTTTCATAAGTTCTTCAGTCCATCCTTACATCCTACAAGGGGTTTTGGAGGAACAAGTTTGAGATAAATGATCATGTCTAACCAACAGTCATTTGATTTAAAAAAATAAAAATAGACTGCTTTATACTTCATCCAGAGAGGTCTGTGTTGTGTAGCAAATCTTCATTGCGTAGAACTACCTGTCATAACTCGATCATTGGTACCCCCGACATGAATTACCCTGGTTGATTGACAGGGCCTATATTCCCCCAATCAAAACTATCATCCTCCATCTAATCCTGTCGTCCGGTTCCTCTTGGCCATCTTAACAGAAGTAAAGTCCAGTACCAAGTTGAGAAAGAGAGAGTAAAATAACAGGCGTCATTAGAGGTGCAGTCCAGACTAATGACATGTAAGAAAAAAAGGATGGAAACTTGTCTAGTTCATTGCCTTGCTGTCCCTATTATTTTTGTAACGTCAAAAGTTTAGCATGACGAACAAACGTGAGCATTCTCCCATCTCATGTACAAAAAACTCAGCCCCATGCGTACTTACACAGAGTCAGTATTAGGAACTAAGGCAGAGAGACTCCATTTAGTTTTTTCAAAAATCATACAAGAAAAAAGCTGGCTTCCCCCCAGTCATTTGCTGGCTCTCCAGATCTCGCTCCGTTCATTCCTTGTTGGATGTTCTGCTTTGACCCTTCTCTCCTCGGTCCTTTTCTGAGAGGGGTGAAAGGTCCACTGCGTGGTAACGGAGGAGCGATGGGAGCAGGTAGGGGGAAGGGGTATTAAAAAAAGAGCCAATCAGCGAGACCCTCCCCGCAGACCAGCCAATCACCAGAGCCTGTGCTGGTGGAGGTTTCGACTGAGGACGGATCGGATGTCAGCGGTGAACCTAGCAGACAGTTGTAAGGGTTATGCATTTCTCATGCTACCAGGTAACTGGAAAAACACTGCTACAGTGCAGGATCCTCATCCATCCATCTGAACACCTGAAATACTCACCTAAGTGCATCTAGCATAGGCAGCAGGTTAAGGAGTGCTGTGTCACTAGGGTCGCTGAACCAAGACTTGATAGGTATTGCATTGTCTGGAAGGTAAATACAGAGATTCAAAACCAAAAGAAGGATAGTAGGAGAGTTGTGAATCCTAATAATTGGTGTGGAAACCCAGGCGAGGACAAAATGATCTGCTGTTGGAAAAAAATAAAAAAATAAAAAAATCGACAAAACATTACTTGTATTAATTGGGTACAGGTGATTGCTCCTTGGTAGCTGCCAACTTACCTTGATTCTCACAAGTCTGTCACAAGGCTAATCACGGTTTCTATAGAAAATGGCAATGTTTGAATTGGTGTGTGGTTTGTTCGCTTAAAAACGTGCAAGAGCTGCTTGGCAACCTTCCACTCACACCCACCAAGTGGACAGCAACTGGTTTGACAACATCTTGACATTTAAAACAATCATTACAAGCTCACCTAGGCGGATATGACCTAGAATGATGTACAGTTGAAGTCGGAAGTTTACATACACTTAGGTTTGAGTCATTAAAACTCGTTTTTAAACCACACCGCAAATTTCTTGTTAACAAACTATAGTTTTGGCAAGTCAGTTAGGACATCTACTTTGTGCATGACAAGTCATTTTTCCAACAATTGTTTACAGACAGATTATTTCACTTATAATTCACTGTATCACAATTCCAGTGGGTCAGAAGTTTACATGCACTAAGTTGACTGTGCCTTTAAACAGCTTGGAAAATTCCAGAAAATGATGTCATGGCTTTAGAAGCTTCTGATAGGCTCATTTACATAATTTGAGTCAATTGGAGGTGTACCTGTGGATGTATTTCAAGGCCTACATTCAAACTCAGTGCCTCTTTGCTTGACATCATGGGAAAATCAAAAGAAATAAGCTAAGACCCCAGAAAAAAAAATTGTAGACCTTCACAAGTCTGGTTCATCCTTGGGAGCAATTTCCAAATGCTTGAAGGTACCACGTTCATCTGTACAAACAATAGTACGCAAGTATGAACACCATGGGACCACGCAGCCATCATACCGCTCAGGAAGGAGACGTGTCCTGTCCTCCTAGAGATGAACATACTTTGGTGCGAAAAGTGCAAATCAATCCCAGAACAACAGCAAAGGACCTTGTGAAGATGCTGGAGGAAACGGGTACAAAAGTATATATATCCACAGTAAAACGAGTCGTATATCGACATAATCTGAAAGGCCTCTCAGCAAGGAAGAAGCCACTGCTCCAAAACCGCCATAAAAAAGCCAGACTACGGTTTGCAACTGCACATGGGGACAAAGATCGTACTTTTTGGAGAAATGTCCTCTGGTCTGAAGAAACAAAAATAGAACTGTTTGCCCATAATGACCATCTTTATGTTTGGGGGAAAAGGGGGGAGGCTTGCAAGGCGAAGAACACCATCCCAACCGTGAAGAACGGGGGTGGCAGCATCATGTTGTGTGGGTGCTTTGCTGCAGGAGGGACTGGTGCACTTCACAAAATAGATGGCATCACGAGGAAGCAAAATTATGTGGATATATTGAAGCACCAGCTCAAGACATCAGTCAGGAAGTTAAAGCTTGGTCGCAAATGGGTCTTCAAATTGGCTTAAGGACAACAAAGTCAAGGTATTAGAGTGGCCATCACACAGCCCTGACCTCAATCCTATAGAAAATGTGTGGGCAGAACTGAAAAAGCATGTGCGAGCAAGGAGGCCTACAAACCTGACTCAGTTACACCAGCTCTGTCAGGAGGAATGGGCCGAAATTCACCCAACTTATTGTGGGAAGCTTGTGGAAGGCTACCCAAAACGTTTGACCCAAGTTAAGCAATTTAAAGGCAATGCTACCAAATACTAATTGAGTGTATGTAACTGCTGACCCACTGGGAATGTGATGAAAGAAATAAAAGCTGAAATAAATCATTCTCTCTACTATTATTCTGACATTTCACATTCTTAAAATTAAAGTGGTGATCCTAACTGACCTAAGATAGGGAATTTTTACGAGGATTGTCAGGAATTGTGAAACTGAGTTTAAATGTATTTGGCTAAGGTGTATGTAAACTTCCGACTTCAACTGTACATAAACATCTCATCACAAAGTATGCATACATTTGTGTTGTGTGAGCGTGTGTGTGTGTGTGTTCACGCATATGTGTATAACCTCACCTGGATGACTCCGGTAAGCTCCAGGCGAGTTGTCCAGGATGACAATACTAGACAGGTCTTTGTGTACGACAGACAGGTCTTTAATATAACTACCTAGATCCAACGTGCAATGCTGCAGACACAGGAAGAAGACATAGAAGATGTAAGCAGATCGTAAATAAATGAGAAAGGGGAAATGAGGTCTAATACCGTACACTGTTTTCACAAAGATGTGGATGGACATAAATCAGTTGTGTTCATATGATAGGGGAGAGTGATACCTGTCTGTAGTATCTGCGTTTCAGGATGTTCCTGTTGTTGTCCAGCTTGTCTGCCACTGCCGAACCATAGATCTCCATACTGGCCGTGAATACTACCAGCTCATACCACTGGCTGACCTGGAGAGGGGTCACACACACAGCGAAGGATACATTTTAGGCTCACGCCAGCATTTACAGTCAAAGAACTAGTCAAACAGAGCACAGCATTGTTGACAATGACGTACAAAATAGAACTCACAGTTCACAAGGACAACATTTTTACTTACCACTTCTAAAAAGAAGTCAACGTGCGGCCTTTTATGTACAAAGAATCTGACAGGGTGCTTGTCAATGACTACCTGAGAGAGAGAGAGAGAGAGGGGAAACGGATGCAATACGTATCTAGATTCATGGGCTCCAATATGATACAGGAACGATACCAGTGTTTTCGCTGCAGTCATTTAGGTGTGGGCTGCCACAATATGGAACATGGGAAAATATTTCTGCTGAGGCGCACTTAAAGATGCTAGAACAGTCCACATTTACTTTCTCTGCAAACAATATGAGTAATGAATAGAAAAATCAGACAACCCCATAGTAGAATAGTTGATGCATTTACCTAGTTGGCTTGTTGTTGTGGGTTCTCTGCAAGATAATATTCCTCTCAAAAGCAAATTCATGTTACAAGTGTCATAGAGAGTGAGGGAAACATGCATGCTGACAAGCAGTCAATGCACATCAATTCTCGCAATAGCTGGGAAAACAGCTATAGCAGAACTTTTGACTTCACCCCAGTCTCAAAATCAAATGGTTTTGACAGTTTGGAAGTTAACGAAGTGAGCTTCTCTTTTCCTCCTGCTACAGCCATGCAGTGCGACTCACAAAAGTGATTGCGGTCCTCGTTATTAAACTATCGACTATATTCAGCATATGTAAAGAAATGGCCATATACAGTGCATTCGGAAAGTATTCAGACCCCTTCTGTTTTTCCACATTTTTTTTTTGCATTACAATTCTAAAATTGATTAAATAAAAATCCTCAATCTACACACAATACCACATAATGACAAAGCGAAAAATGACATTTTAGCAAAATGATAAAAAATAAAACAGAAATGTCTTATTTACATAAGTATTTAGACTCTTTGCTATGAGACTCAAAATTTAACTCAGGTGCATCCTGCTTCCATTTATCCTCCTTGAGATGTTTCTACAACTTAATCAGAGTCCACCTGTGGTAAATTCAATTGATTGGACATGACTTGGAAAGGCACACACCTGTCTATATGAAGGTCCCACAGTTGACAGCGTAAGGTCAGAGCAAAAACCAAGCCATGAGGTCGAAGGAATTGTGCGTAGAGTTCCAAGACAGGACTGTGTCGAGGCACAGATCTGGGGAAGGGTACCAAAAATGTGTCTGCAGCATTGAAGGTCCCCAAGAACACAGTGGCCTCCATTCTTAAATGGAAGAAGTTTGGAACCACCAAGACTATTCCTAGAGCTGGCCGCTGGCCAAACTGAGCAATCGGAGGAGAAGGGTCTTGGTCAGGGAGGTGGTAACTCTGAGCTCCAGAGTTCCTCTGTGGAGATGGGAGAACCTTCCTGTAGGACTACCATCTCTGAAACACTCCACCTTTATGGTAGAGTGACCAGACGGAAGCCACTCCTCAGTAAAAAAAAGTCACATGACAGCCCGCTTGGAGTTCGAAAGGACTCTCAGACCATGAGAAACAACATTCTCTGGTCTAATGAAACCAAGATTGAACTCTTTGGCCTGAATGCCAAGCGTCACAAACCTGGCATCATCCCTATGGTAAAGCATGGTGATGGCAGCATCATGCTGTGGGGATGTTTTTTAGCGGAAAGGACTGAGAGACTAGTCAGGATCGAGGAAAAGATGAACAGAGCAAAGTACAGAGATCCTTGATGAAAACCTGCTCCAGAGTGCTCAGGACCTCAGACTGGGGCGAAGGTTCACCTTCCAACAGGACAACAACTTTAAGCACACAGCCAAGACAACGCAGGAGTGTCTATCGGACAAGTCTCTGAATGTCCTTGAGTGGCCCAGCCAGAGCCCAGACTTGAACCCGATCGAACATCGCTGGAGAGAACTGAAAATAGCTGTGCAGTGACACTCCCCATCCAACTTGACAGAGCTTGAGAGGATCTGCAGAGAAGAATGGGAGGAACTCCCCAAATACAGGTGTGCCAAGCTTGTAGCGTCATACCCAAGAAGACTCGAGAATGTAATAGCTGCCAAAGGTGCTTCAACAAAGTACTGAGTAAAGAGTCTGAATACTTATGTAAATGTGATAGTCTTGTATTTTTACAAATTGGCAAAAAAAAATAATCTAAAAATGTTTTTGCTTTGTCATTATAGTGTGTAGATTTGATGAGTAAAAAATACAATTTAATCCATTTTAGAATAAATAACAAAATGTGGAAAAAGGGGTCTGAATACTTTCCGAATGTTTACTGCAAAACTACCAAAATTAACCTGAACAATCAAAATAAAATCTAATATAGGCTAAGCCCCAATCAGCAGGATGCATATAGCCAGATGAGATGTGTCTCCGGTAGCTAACTTTTATTCCACTAAAACACAATTTTCAACAACACATTTGATAACAATAAGCTAGCAAATTATTGTCACTCAATCAAGCCCAATATCAGGAATAGGCCTACCTCTCTTTGGTCAGTGCAAGAAGCCGCGCATAGAGCGCAGTTTGACTAGGCTACTGATATTGCCAAGGGTTTTTCCGGGATACAAAATGATTTGTAGACCAATAACTGTCAACACAGTTACATGTTTATTTCGACACTGAAGGAGAGGACGCATCAGTTGTCACAAAAGATGAGGTATTTTTGGAAGGCAGAAAAAAAGTTATGAGCAAAAACTGTTAGTGAACCGACGATTTGGAACATTTGAATCGCATTGAACATTGGTTGAATTGTTAAATCCCTAATGCGCAGCATGCTTGTCTCTGGACCAGAGGGTCACGGGTTCAAGTTCTGATATGACTACCCCCCCCAAATTCACTTTGTGTGCTTGTGTGTGTGTGTGTGTTTACCTTGAGGATGAAGTCTGGTGGTGTGCCGGGTCTCACTGTGGGTCTGAGGACCCCGTCGTGGTGAGAGTGGATCAGCGTCTCATCTAGGTCCAGCACCAGAATCTTCCTCTTCACTGCATCTAAAGGACCAAACAAACACATACACCTGCTTATTACATGTTCAATACACACACACGCACCTCACCAACAGTGGCCTTGCGGTTAGAGTGCGGGGTTCACTCCTGGTCGAGTCATAAAGACTCAAAATATGGGACCGGAAGCCTCTCTGCTTGGCACTCAGCAATAAGGAGATGGATTAGGGGTAAGGCCCTGCGACAGTCTAGTGTCCTGTCCACCAGGTTGTGTACATCAAGCTGCCTCACAGTACAGAAACAAGAGATAGGGAACGAGCATATGGGCTGCTCTGGCTCAGACAAGGCTTACTTAATACACACCTTGCTATACATCTAACCTATAACACCATAAAAAACATGACAGATGGTCAGTAATACTGATGATTCCACCATCTTACACAAGTGACAAAAAAGGTTTCTTTGTGTCAATGCATTCACATACTTGTTTTGCACTATGCTAGCTGTTTGAAGCGCCCACATGCTTCAACAAAAGGTATCGGGTTTATGTGATGGGAGATAGCAGAGCAGGTCTGTGCTACGTAAAATCCCTTGGAAGAGACTGGGGTTGTGTTCATACTCTTCAGCATTACAGGAACTGAAATGAAAGCTGCAATATGTAACTTTTCGGGGGAGTTGACCAATTCACAGTTATAGATCGGTTCTCATTGAAAGCAAGTCTAAGAAGTGGTAGATCTGTTCTATGTCTGCTATTTCTATGCTTCCTGTTCTTAAGTTTAGTTTTTGCATCTTTTACTTTCGGTTTTGTACACCAGCTTCAAACAGAACATACAACATTTTTGGTTATTGAAAATATATTTCAGTGTTTTAAATGGTACAATGATAATCTACAATTGCTTGTTTTGTTACAAATTGAAATTAGGCTAACTACTCAAATTTTCGCAACCAGGAAATGATGAAGCGATTTCTGCTTATTGCTCCTTTAATAATGGAGTTACAGAACCGTGGATCCACATTTGTGAAAGTATGGTCCCCCTGTTGTCCTTTATTGAGACAAGCAATAAAACAGTAGTAGTCAGAACTCCTAGGTCCCAGCGAGCACCTGTGTTTCATGCACATACAGTATGTTGTCTTTGAAGATGTAAACAATTAAATGCCCACCACTTTGCTGTACTAGCTGCTTGTACAGATTGTATCCGTTGCGGTTTCATTGCATTTAGTTTTGTGATCATGTTTTTTCCTGTTTGTCTTAATCACTATCAATAAAACAAAAAATAACTGAAAAAGTAACAAAGCTCTTTCTTTGAAGGCATTACTGAACAAGGACTTTACTAAATAAAGACAACTGGACTCTGGCAACTGATGTGTAGATACCGTAGACCAGCTGAAACCAGAATGAAAGTTGAGGAAGCTATAGCAAAGGGCAGAGGCATTATGAGGTCATGTCAGTATGTTTATTCATTCTATTTCTATAGTTTATAACATAATGATCAACTGGGCAGGGTCCGGTTTCCTGGGATCGAGGAATGGCAGAGGGGGTCAGAAAAGATGACAGAGCAACAGCAGTACTCACTAAGTCTATTTCTGGAGATGGGGGACAGTGGTAAAGTGTCATACCGCACCGTCTGGTACTGGATTACCTGAAACAGAATGAGAGAGATTAAACATACTTGTTCAACTCAGCCAAAGACAGAGTCACTCACAGACACTAGTGTTTGTTACATTTGTGAGCATAAATTGCATGAATTTGAAGGCAGAACAGTGGGCAAAGTTTAGTTACTTGTGTCTTGGCCATGGTACAGAAATAACATTTTAAATTCAAGAAAAAAATAATAACAATAAATTGAAGCTTGGTAAATTTATTACAAGCCGATTTATTAAAACCCTCGTTATTCCATTGTCTGCTCTCTACATGGGAAAGCCTAATTGGGGAAAAGTGTGGTTATGGAAAATGTAGGCCTATGTCTACGTATCCTTGGCAACATTATTCCCATGACCAAACAATAGCGCAGGGTCAGACTAGACCTAGGCCCACGACTACTGCTATCCTTGGGTGCATTTCAAAAGTTTACAGTGCGTTCCTCTACTTCATTTAGGTCTCAGCACTAATTAGTACTGTGCTTACACCTGTCAGGGCACATGACAGACCTGTTAGTAAGGATCCCCGAGGAGAGGGAGCCATATCAGATTTAGACGCACCGATTTTCCCCACTCCATTCATTCATTGTTCCCTCCTTTTCCCCCCTAATCAGAGTAGACAGTTTTTTGCCTCTCTGTTCTCCATAAGGGCTAGGAATAGGGGGCCAAGTGAAAAGAGAGACTTGCAGGGTGACTGTCTGCGGCTGCCAGGTTGTTTTGTCCAAAACCCTTAGACGACACCCACTGCCAGATCCCTGTTCCATGCCCTGTGGCGCTTGGCCCGGCCTAGCCTGTTTATAAACAGCTGGTGGATGTTATGGGGGAACCCACAGACCCACTTTCTGTACCCCCTAGGGCAGTGGTATTCAAAGTCGGGGTCGTGGGAGAATTGCATTTCAACTTTTTTTGGGGAACCAAAAATTAAGAGTACATGTTATTTTATGGGACAATATACAAACTTTGAGAATTATATATATATATATATATATATATATATTTTTTTTAAAATATTTTTTTTTGGGGGGGGGGATACATTTACTCAATAAAATTGTATGTATTGGTTCTCAGAGATGAAAATGTAATGAATAGAAGGTTGTTGATGTACAAGTCCAAATTTACAGATTTTAACACTGTCATTATTATTTGGGGTAGCCAGAATGTCGGGGGGGGGTGTTAAATGGGGTCCCTGCTGAAAAGTTTAAATACCACTGCCCTAGGATGTTGTCTGGATATAACCCTCCCAGAAACCCTCTCCAGCCCTCCACTCCTCTTGAAGATGCATTTATGTCATAGTGTTGTCTGTCTTGAAGATTATGATGCAACTGGCTTATCATATGTCTAGCACACATCAGATTAAGGACTGGTAGCATATGCATGTGTTTATGCTCCATAATCCAATTGTAGTGATGACAGCTACCACCCACTAGGTTCTCATTGTAACCCTAATTTAGCATACCAAATTCTAATAATTAGCTTATTTGTTTATTTGGATTCCAATTAGCTTTTGCAGATGCATCAGCTTCTTTTCCTGGGGCCCACAAAACATTACAAGTAACAAAACAATGATAGATAAGGACAGTCACAAATTCTAAATACAATGATGAACAATACAACAAAAATAAAGTGCGTATAGTGTCTGGGTGTGCATGTGTTTGATAAACTTGTTGATAAGCTGAATCAGGTTAGTTACAACTGGGGCTGGAGCGAAAACCTACAGCAGGGTAGCTCTCCAGGAACATGGTCTGAGAACCCTGGTCTAGGCCTAGCCTATATAGCTACAGCATACCAGAGTCTCTATTGTATGAATGGGCAACCTGGTTTAGCTAGACACCTAGGCATCATCACATTGGTAGCTGGGAGTGGGAAAACCTGTAATATACTCTAGAGAATTCCCAAACTGAGAATTCCAAGCCTAGGCAGTCTTTCCGCAGCATATTTTGGGCACACAACATGACCGATTGTACAGGAAGAAATAGGTTGCTACATTGTGAAACAAATTATGATTTTATTAATATACAGTATTTAACCCTGAAATGTTCCAAACACTGTCTGCATCCCACTGACTAGGCCCTGAGTGATGTATCACTGTTAGGTAATACAATACAAGCGGTAAACACTGGAGCTTGACTAAAACACACATACTTAGATGTAATACCAGCACTCCCCTCTCTCTGTTGCTGTGAAACAAAGTCAGAAACAAAATCCTTTGATAATGTGGCATCAAGTTTACAGACAAGTATATAATAAACAAACCATATGCCCCCACCCAACTGGACTGTGTGCATTATTTGGTGGACAGGTGGAGCCTTTGACACCTCAAATGTCAAGTTTATATTTGGGGCATCAGCGAACCAGCAAACGTGACCAGTCTTGTGGGTCCTGTCCATATATCAAGGGCATGCAAGACCTCAGTAGAACAAGAGCCTTCCTTTGTCATCCTAACACTCACATCACACTACAGTAGAGGGCTACAAAAGTAACCCAGAAACATGAGAGCAGTGGCATTTGATTGTCAGAATGAAATGTCAGAATCAAAAGGATTTGATTCTGACAAAGGTTTTGTCTGTTTATTTCAACTGAATCCTACAGCCCCACCGGAAGCACATTCCCTGTCAAGACTTTCCACCAAGTGCCATTCTTATCTATGGCTCTGATAAGGGCCATGTGGCTATAAGGAAGTGGAAGCATGTTTGTAAACTGTGAGATGATTGTTTCTAACTTGAGGTTAGTTTTGTGTTAGGTTTGTGACAGGGCCATGACAGCAGTAACCAATGCATTTGAATGTCTCTGTCTGTCCCCCCCCCCACACACACACACACACAGACTTACCCCAGACAATGTAAACAAATGTGCAAACAAACAAGAGCAGTTGGTTTTGCTATTTAAAAAAATATATACTCACCGTGCGTAGGTGCTTCCTGAGAATGTACAAGATGAATCCCCATATTCTGGACGTTACACCTAGGAAAGTGCGGATGCCAAGTAGACACTGGCGGGTCTTCAGCATGTCGGCGACCACCCAAGGACCCACACAGGAACAGGAGGTCGAAGGGGCTACAAGTTAACCCGCTCAGCTAAATTGACCAATGTGGTTCAGGCTAGGGTCCAAATAGTCGAATCGGAATCCGTCCCTACAACCTCAACCTCTCAAAAACGAACCAAACGCGTCCAAATTAACAAGAGTAGATCGAGCAAACGTGTGAGTGCCTCTGCACGCTTGCTGCACAACTCTCATAGATTTGAATGCATTGACATTGTGTAGCAGAATAATTTGAATATAAAACAAGAGTTAAAACAAAAGTAGACTCTTGCACGACGTTTGTTATCCAATAGCAATTTGGTCAGTGACAGTGGGCTACCGACAAGCTAGTTAGAGTCAGAATATACCACGCAGCTCGTCTCGCCGACAAGATAAGCTAGCTGCTAGCTCGGTAGGGTGACCACCTTGAACCCTGGAGAACATTAACTAAAAACTTTCATCCTTCGAAATTTGAAAACAGTAAATAATACTCTTATTTTATCTGTGGTATTTGAAGAAAAATTGTCTGAAAACTAACAAAAGTCGAACAGTCACCATGAAAACTGCTTGCAGTTCACAGCAAATCCGGAATCGAACTGCGAGCCGCCATCGCCGTCACTTCCGCGGAGAGAAGTGTTCGCAACCTGATTCGAACCTCACGGTTGCGCGCAGAACGTCCCCGTGGAAAGCAGACACATTAAAAGTAAACGAGTAGATGGACAGAATTTTCAAACCTGTGTATTGTCCTTGGTAGGTGTGTGGGTTTTCCCAATTTCTAAAACAAATACATTTGTTGTATTACCCTGAATAAACATTGAAGTGATGAAATATGATGCAGAAGTCAAATCGAGCTGTTTAAATTGTAATAATGTATGACTATTCCCTGGCAGTGATGTTGAAGGTTTTGGGGAATTCAGTTGCTCCTTTCTGGCATAAAATTGGCAAGACTCTACAAGAAACAATTTTAGGTTTATTTACAAGTCTATGTGATTTCATGTGGCTTGTATTACGGTGAGTTGGGTCTGACTCGAGATGAGTAAAACACTAGTGGTCACGAGACTCAAGCTCACACTCCAGTGGTTAGCGGTAGAAACTGCACAAGTGCAAGCATACTGTACAAAAAGGTGTCCGTTTGAGGCATTACAAATGTGCTAGTTTAAAAAAAAATACAACAGACAACCTGAAAACAGTACCCTTTATTTGAAGCTAGATTTAAAACAGATACCTGTCATAGATCTACTGTAGGCATCTGTTCTCTGCGTCATTCAGTCTTCTGCTGAAATATTCCTGAATTGATTGCTGTAACAAGCAGTATCTCTCTTGTCTACTTACACGGACTCCACCTTAACCACATTCCTCCACTGCAAAAACGGGCATTCGGTAAACCTGGTATTCTGTTAGACTTTAATTTAAATCTCCTCTGAGAAAGTAAAATAAATACCTCAGGCAGGAACCCAGGCTATTATTTTGGTTTCTGGCATGTAAATGTCCGATGTGGCATTAACTGTAAGGGCTTAGGACACTGCTTTTCATGGATAGTAGCCTGTCCTCTAGAAATCAAGATCATCATCAGGGTCCTCCGGATCATAATCATCATTGGCATCAGGCTCATACAGGATCTGTCCTGAACTGAGGCCCAGGTGCAGAAGTGCTGACTTCCTGGAAGAAGACAAATGCGGAGTTCAATAAACACTTGAGGCAACTTATTCAGACAGCAGCAAGCAAGGACAGTAGCAAGACAGTTTGGGGAGAAAAGGCATGGATGGTGGAATCACAGTGGAAACAAATCTCACTTCTCTTTCCTGAAGTCGAATGGAAGCGGCAGTTTTTCTTTGGCCTCTCTCTGTATCGGACAGGCGGAGGTTAAAGGTCAGGTTGGCGGTTGGATCTGCCTGGGGCAAGACGAGAGAATCATACAACACAATTGGCTTATTCTTTCTCATTCTCATATAGTACATGTCAGGAATAATACAGGTGTGCTAGCTCAGATTTGTCTGTATTCATCCCTGTGTATCCAGGATGACTGAGTTTGCTCTGTATTGTAACTGTCAGGTCCTCATTGATGCTGAATGTCTCTTCCTGGTAACAGACACACAACACCATCTGCATAAAATGACTAAGACAGTTTAGCTCCCAGTCCTCTGGTCCCTGGAGCCCCGGTGATGACTGAAGTAGCCATGTGTCGTATCCTTCCCACAGTGCCTCGCTGATGCAGGTCGGAGTGCAGCAGGCCAACTACTCCTCTCACAGCGCTCCCTAATGACAAGGGAAGAAAGACAACTGAATTCTCACAACTTCACTGACTTCAAATGACAATTTTACAACATGGCATAAAATATATAAATATTGGCAACCCAGAACCAAAACTTGCGTGAATGCAGCAGACTAGAAAGACACGGATTATAAATACCATGACAAACCTTTCTTGAAAGCCTAAAGTCTCTGGCATATGACAGCAGGGTCATGATGCCTCAAAATCCATGAGAGAGAGTCAATGATGAGTGTCACTGCTTTGGCCTGAGGTGTTTGTTTGAGAAGAGTGCCTATGTCCTCTAGGGTGAACTGATGGACAGTAAATTGTGAGTTTCCAGTCCAGCTAAGAGGATCTGAGTAGGCATTGTGAAAGTGCAGCCTATTTTCAAAGTGGAAAAACATGCAGAAGTGGGCTAGTACTGTTGACTAATTTAAGGAGTTTCTGATTTGTTTCTAGTCACCTCTGTGCAGATGTTCTGTCCAATCCATCTTTGAGTTCATCTTCACTGTCCTCGAACCCCAATACATGGACTACCTCCTTCCTGAAACACAATATATTGGTATGATATTAATGCACAACACAAACTATATGAATAACGTTACAAGACAACACAATGAAAATACTCATGCCATGGAAAAGTGATGTACCGTTTATGTGCTGTATTTATGTAGCTTTTCAGGTGTCGACCAGAGTAATTCACATAATCGGTCAAAAGCAAATGTTAGCTAGTTAACTACTGCCAGTGGTTCTGAAAACATTGCTTTTAGTCAGCCAACTGTACCATACGGTGACCACAGACAAGTATATTTACCTTATGTCAAAATTAATCCTCCATCTTCTGTTCCTTGCAACACTTCCCACAACATACTGTATTTACAGGCTTAACAGCTTGCTGACGTTATAGCAAGGATGTTGGTTACCACGTGTGATACCTCTTCATCTGCCTTCTTCAAACATTGATGTTCCTCTACAAATCTGACAATTATCATGACTAGCTTTTGTCAGCTGGATATTAATCTCGGTTAACCAAACTAAAGTCTTGCGTTTACGAAAGATTACCTGGACATTAGATGGAACATGGAAGTTTGCGTTTAGGAGAATAATTAAGTTGTGCGAGTGCATTAAATGTACATTTCAACACAAGGCAATCAGCTCGGGTCGGGAAAAACTCCATGCCCCAGAAAGCATCTGGTTATTAGCCTGACGCCATTCTTTTTTTCCCCATGACATTATCAATGTAGCAAATGGAATTAAATTCTTTATGAAGTGATTGATTGATACAAGTGTGTCTCCCGGTCTATGTCCTATATAAATACGATTTCATGGATCAGGAGAGCAGTGAGCATTCTGTTATGCAGGTAGAATTACCAGCAGTTCAATGAAGTGATGTTGCAGTTCCGTGAACCCCATTCCTGTCATGTGGAACTTTGGCACGAACGCAGGTTGAGCTGGTTGACTGTTTGGAAAGCTGTGGCTAGTGATCAATCATTCATAAACAAACTACTCAGTGTTTCGGCACGGCTGTGCTGTGACTGGGTCAGAGATGGTAGGAGATAGTGATGGAGGAGCATAGTGGTACAAATAAAGGAGGGAGTAGGGGTTTGAAGGGGAGCGAGAGGTCAATGGAGGCAGAAAATGAAGTTTGAGGAGAGCAACATAGTTTCTAACACTAGCGCTATCCAGGCTGTATCACATCCGGCCGTGATTGGGAGTCCCATAGGGCGGCGCACAATTGGCCCAGCGTCGTCCAGGTTTGGCCGGGGAAGGCCGTTGTTGTAAATAAGAATTTGTTCTTAATTGACTTGCCTTGTTAAATAAAAAAAATAGAGGCAGTTCGGAGGTCGAAAGTGCCGATAAAGTGCAAGACACGCTGGGAGCATAAGTGATTCTGAAGTTTAGGAAGGAAAGGGGAGTTGGGGCGATGAGTCCGATAAGGTTGACGGCTGTGATAAATTAGTTGATCGGGGGAAGTTGTCAATGCTAAATTGTTAAGAGATGGGAACTTGTTGGTGTTCTGTAAGGACATGGCGCAGAGGGAAAAAGCACTCAGAGTGAAGGTGGTGTCGAGCAGCTGTGAACTGATCAAGCAGGGAAGCAGTGGATTAAAGGGGTGATAACAGGAGTTCCTGTGAGTGTTAGCACTAAAGAGGTAAGGGACAATTTGAAAGGAAGCGTTCTAGTGGATGTTCAAAGGTTGTAAGCAAGAAGGGGTGGAGTTAGGGTAGATAGAATATATGCGTTATTATGTGAGGGCGTATGTACTGAAGCCTTTAAGATGTTATAACTGCCAGAGGTTTGGGCATGTGGCAACAGCCTGTAAAAAGAAAAAGAGGTGTGCCATGTGTGGAGGGGAGCTTGAGTATGGTATGTGTGGGGATGGTGTACAACCAAAGTGCTGCAGCTGTCAAGGGGTACTCATAGTGTGGCATATAGTGGGTGTGAGGCTATGAAGCAGGCAGTGGAGGTGCAACAAGTGAGCGTGGAGAGAGGGGTGTCATATGCTGAGGCAGTGAGGGTGGTCCAGGTCCAGGGACATACAGGTTTAAAGGAGAGATGGGTAGGAGCATCTAGACTGGGGATTACCGGGCAGGTGGGAGACGATATGGTATACTGTACAGAGATAAGAGAAAGCTGGTGATGTTCATAGCAGCAGCTGTCAATAGCACTGCTAAAGTAGAGTCTAAAACAGTGAGGATTCAGCTAATAGTGAAAGCTGCTGGGAGACATGACAGGGTTGACATTGGAAGAAGTTCGAGATGACCTCAATCAGCTGAGGGTGGAGTCATGTATTACTGGGTCTTAGTTATTGTGGTAGTACTACAATGGAAGGCTGTTGGCTAATGGGCAGGAGTTCAAGCAGTTCATCGTAGATATGCCAGCCAAGCCTGATGTGATTTGTGTGCAAGAAACATGGCTCAAACAGAATGTGGAGTTTATCATACAGGGATATGTTGTGGTTCGTAGGGACAGCGATGTAGGGGGAGGGGGGATGTGCCACCTTCATAAAGCAAGGACTTCCCTACAGGATGCTAGGCAGAGGTATTGAACAGGAATATGTGGTGGTGGTGGTGGTGGTGGTGGAAGTGTGGTTGAGAGGAGGGGTGATAGTGGTAGTGAACTACTGTAAACCGTGTCAGATATTGGACCTGGAAGTGCTGGAGAGGGTGGAGGGCTAGGATAGAAGTAAGGTAATGGGGTGTGGGGATGATTTTAATTCCCACAACATGCTCTGGGGGGATGGATGGATGGAAATGGCCAAGTGATGGAAAATATGATAGAAATTAAAGATCTGGTGTGGCTGAATGATAGCAGAGGGACCAGGATTGATGTAGCCACAGGGAAAGAGTCTGCCTTGGACCTCACGCTGGTATCTAGTGCGATGGCAGGAATCTGTGAGTGAGAGGTATGGGAGGAGTCGACAGTAGGGAGTGATCTTTACCCCATGGTATGCACAGTAGGCTGGATGGAGGCTGTGTTGTCAGTGGACGGAGTAGGCAGGTGGGTGTTTAGAAGAGCAAAGTGGGATCCGTTTCAGGAGCTGAGTGAGCAGGTGATGGCTCGGGTGGATATGGGAGGGGTTGTGGATAATATGAATAACTGGGTAAGAGCAGCGTTAGTGGGGGCAGCTACTGAGGCTATACCTACGAGTTCAGGGAGGAGGAGGAAAGCAGTCCCATGGTGGACGGAGGAGTGTGAGGAGTAGGAACAGGGCATTTAGAGTACTGAAAAGGACGCATACCTTCCAACATCTGATTCAGTATAAGCAGGCCCAGACCCTGATGAGGAGAACTATCCGTCAGACAAAGAGGTCATGTTGGCGTCGGTTCTCTGACACCATTGGAAGGGCGACACCTGTATGGGGGATGATTAAGAGGATGAGCAGGGTCAGAAGGGAGTGGGATTATCCAGTGTTGACGAGTGGGAAGGATGTGGCAGTAACAGATGAGAAGGCAGAGATGATGGCCAAAGTGTTTGTCCAAGTGCGTAGCTCGGCAAATTTGTCAGAGGAGGGGGAGAGAGAGAACGAGAGAGGGGCATCCTGGAGTGCTGGATTGGAGGGAGGATGTACAGTTGAAGTCGGAAATTTACATACACTTAGGTTGGAGTCATTAAAACTTGTTTTTCAACCACTCCACACATTTCTTGTTAGCAAACTATAGTTTTGGCAAGTCGGTTAGGACATCTACTTTGTGCATGACACAAGTCATTTTTCAAACAATTGTTTACAGACTGATTATTTCACTTATAATTCACTGAATCACAATTCCAGTGGGTCAGAAGTTTACATACACTAAGTTGACTGTGCCTTTAAACAGAAGCTTCTGATAGGCTAATTGACATCATTTGAGTCAATTGGAGGTGTACCTGTGAATGCATTTCAAGGCCTACCGTCAAACTCAGTGCCTCTTTGCTTGACATCATTGGAAAATGAAAAGAAATCAGCCAAAATTGTAGACCTCGACAAGTCTGGTTCATCCTTGGGAGCAATTTCCAAACGCCTGAAGGTACCACGTTCATCTGTACAAACAATAGTACGCAAGTATAAACACCATGGGACCACGCAGCCATCATACCGCTCAGGAAGGAGACGCGTTCTGTCTCTTAGAGATGAACGTACTTTGGTGCGAAAAGTGCAAATCAATCCCAGAACAACAGCAAAAGACCTTGTGAAGATGCTGGAGGAAACGGGTACAAAAGTATCTATATCCACAGTAAAACGAGTCCTATATCGACATAATCTGAAAGGCCGCTCAGCAAGGAAGAAGCTACTGCTCCAAAACTGCCATAAAAAAGCTAGACTACGGTTTGCAACTGCACATGGGGACAAAGATCATACTTTTTGGAGAAATGTCCTCTGGTCTGATGAAACAAAAATAGAACTGTTTGACCATAATGACCATCGATATGTTTGGAGGAAAAAGGGGGAGGCTTGCAAGCCGAAGAACACCATCCCAACCATGAAGCATGGGGGTGGCAGCATTATGTTGTGTGGGTGCTTTGCTGCAGGAGGGACTGGTGCACTTCACAAAATAGATGGCATCATGAGGGAGGAAAAGTATGTGGATATATTGAAGCAACATCTCAAGACATCAGTCAGGAAGTTAAAGCTTGGTCGCAAATGGGTCTTCCAAATGGACAATGACCCCAAGCATACCTCCAAAGTTGTGGCAAAATGGCTTAAGGGCAACAAAGTGAATGTATTGGAGTGGCCATCACAAAGCCCTGACCTCAATCCTATAGAACATTTGTGGGCAGAACTGAAAAAGCGTGTGTGAGCAAGGAGGCCTACAAACCTGACTCAGTTACACCAGCTCTGTCAGGAGGAATGGGCCAAAATTCACCCAACTTAATGTGGGAAGCTTGTGGAAGGCTACCTGAAACATTTGACTCAAGTTAAACAATTTAAAGGCAATGCTACCAAATACTAATTGAGTGTATGTAAACTTCTGACCCGCTGGGAATGTGATGAAAGAAATAAAAGCTGAAATAAATCATTATCTCTACTATTATTCTGACATTTCACATTCTTAAAATAAAGTGGTGATCCTAACTGACCTAAAACAGGGAATTTCTACTAGGATTAAATGTCAGGAATGGTGAAAAACTGAGTTTAAATGCATTTGGCTAAGGTGTATGTAAAGTTCTGACTTCACCTGTATATCCTTATGAACTGCTGTTTAATAAAATGGGATGTCTTTGTTTCAATGTCCACTTGCTTACCACTTAGAATGCATTGACAACACATTACTTAATCCTAAATAGTAAACTAGTATGTACATTGGAATGTAACCATGTGATTGGGAGGAGTAAATAAACAGTTCAATGAATAAGTGGTGAAGTTGTCACCAAGAGCGGTCATCCATGGAACAAAGCTTTAGCCTTCATTTTACTTATTGGTGTGTCTCGATGAATAACATGGGTGTGGCCCTCAACGGGGTGGGGTTGTATGGTGTATGTAAACTGCCGACTTCAACTGTAAATAATGCGTTGAATGCACCATTTACCATGGCAGAGCTGAAAAGGGCAATAGGTAAGGCTGGGTTAACCCAGACCCAGTGCTCTGCTTAGAAGCCAGGAAAGCTCAGGTAAACAAGGAGACTGTTGTAGCTGTCCTTTTTGATGTGGCGAAGGCATGTGATATGATGTGGAAAGAGGGATTGTTAATTAAGTTTGGTATTATGGGGGTAGGAGGAAGAACGAACAACTGGATAAAGGATTTCCTGTTTGGAAGGTCTATCCAGGTGATGGTAGGAGTCACTATCAGGCAGCTACCTGGTAGATAACGATACACCACAGGGGAGCGTAATTAGTTGTTCTCAATAATGATCAATGATGTTTACGCTCAGGTACAGCCGGATATTGGGAGGTCGTTATTTGCAGATGATGGGGCCTTATGGAAGAGGGAATGAAATGTGCCATACATAGTCAGGAAGGTACAGGAAGCAAGTGATGAGGTAGAGCGGTGGGCATTAATGTGGGGATTCAGGTTCTCTGTAGAGAACTCAGTGTTCTTTTACAGGAGGAAGGTGGGAGATGAGGTATGCTTGAGGTTATATGGGAGAAACTTGGAGAGGGTGTGGTCCTTCAGGTTCCTTGGGGTATACTTTGACACTAGACTGACCTGGGCAGAACACATTGAGAGAGTTTACTTTTTATTTTTATTTAACCAGGTAAGCTAGTTGAGAGCAAGTTCTCATTTACAACTGCGACCTGGCCAAGATAAAGCAAAGCAGTGCGACACAAACAACAACAGAGTTACACATGGAATAAACAAGCGTACAGTCAACAACACAATATAAAAAAAGAAAGTCTATATACAGTGTGTGCAAATGGCGTGAGGAGGTAGGCAATAAATAGGCCATAGTAGCGAAGTAATTACAATTTAGCAGATTAAGACTGGAGTGATAAATGACCAGATGATGATGTGCAAGTAGAGATACTGGTGTGCAAAAGAGCAGAAAAGTAAATAAAAACAATATGGGGATGAGGTAGGTAGATTGGGTGGGCTATTTACAGATGGACTATGTACAGCTGCAGCGATCGGTTAGCTGCTCAGATAGCTGATGTTTAAAGTTAGTGAAGGAAAGTCTCCAGCTTCAGCGATTTTTGCAATTCGTTCCAGTCACTGGCAGCACGGAACTGAAAGGAAAGGCGGCCAAAGGAGGCGTTGGCTTTGGGGATGACCAGTGAGCTATACCTGCTGGAGCGCGTGCTACGTGTGGGTGTTTTTATGGTGACCAGTGAGCTGAGATAAGGTGGAGCTTTACCTAGCATAGACTTATAAATGACCTGGAGCCAGTGGGTCTGGCGACGAATATGTAGCGAGGGCCAACCGACTAGAGCATACATGTCACAGTGGTGGGTGGTATAAGGGGCTTTGGTAACAAAACGGATGGCACTGTGATAGACTGCATCCAGTTTGCTGAGTAGAGTATTGGAAGCTATTTTGTAGATGACATCACCGAAGTCGAGGATCGGTAGGATAGTCAGTTTTACTAGGGTAAGTTTGGTGGTGTGAGTGAAGGAGGCTTTGTTGCGAAATAGAAAGCCGATTCTAGATTTGATTTGGGATTGGAGATGTTTAATATGAGTCTTGAAGGAGAGTTTACAGTCTAGCCAGACACCTAGGTATTTGTAGTTGTCCACATATTCTAGGTCAAAACTGTCCAGGGTCGTGATGCTAGTCGGGCGGGCGAGTGTGGGCAGCGAACGGTTGAAAAGCATGCATTTGGTTTTACTAGCGTTTAAGAGCAGTTGGAGGCCACAGAAGGAGTGTTGTATGGCATTGAAGCTCGTTTGGAGGTTTGTTAGCACAGTGTCCAAAGAAGTGCCAGATGTATACAGAATGGTGTCGTCTGCGTAGAGGTGGATCAGATAATCACCTGCAGCAAGAGCGACATCATTGATATATACAGAGAAAAGAGTCGGCCCGAGAATTGAACCCTGTGGTACCCCCATAGAGACTGCCAGAGGTCCAGACAATAGGCCCTCCGATTTGACACACTGAACTCTATCTGCGAAGTAGTTGGTGAACCAGGCAAGGCAGTCATTTGAGAAACCAATGCTATTGAGTCTGCCGATAAGAATATAGTGATTGACAGAGTCGAAAGCCTTGGCCAGGTCGATGAAGATGGCTGCACAGTACTGTCTTTTATCGATGGCGGTTATGATATCGTTTAGTACCTTGAGCGTGGCTGAGGTGCACCCATGACCAGCTCGGAAAGCTGTTGGCCGGGGTTGGGGTAGCCAGGAGGAAAGCATGGCCAGCCGTAGAGAAATGCTTTTTGAAATTTTAGATTATCATGGATTTATCGGTGGTGACCGTGTTACCTAGCCTCAGTACTGTGGGCAGCTGGGAGGAGGTGCTCTTGTTCTCCATGGACTTTACAGTGTCCCAAAACTTTTTGGAGTTAGAGCTACAGGATGCAAATTTCTGATGGAAAAAGCTAGCCTTTGCTTTCCTGACTGACTGCGTGTATTGGTTCCTGACTTCCCTGAACAGTTGCATATCGCGGGGACTATTCGATGCTATTTCAGTCCGCCACAGGATGTTTTTGTGCTGGTCAAGGGCAGTCAGGTCTGGAGTGAACCAAGGGCTTTATCTGTTCTTAGTTCTACATTTTTTGAAAGGGTGAGGAAATTACTTTTAAAGAACGACCCGGCATCCTCGACTGACGGGATGAGGTCAATATCCTGTCAGGATACCCGGGCCAGGTCGATTAGAAAGGCCTGCTCGCAGAAGTGTTTTAGGGAGCATTTGACAGTGTTGAGGGGTGGTCGTTTGACCGCGGAGCCATAGCGGATGCAGGCAATGAGGCAGTGATCGCTGAGATCCTGATTGAAAAAAGCAGAGGTGTATTTGGAGGGCAAGTTGGTCAGGATAATATCTATGAGGGTGCCCATGTTTACGGATTTAGGGTTGTACCTGGTGGGTTCCTTGATGATTTGTGTGAGATTGAGGGCATCTATCTTAGATTGTAGGACTGCCGGGGTGTTAAGCATATCCCAGTTTCGGTCACCTAACAGAACGAACTCTGAAGATAGATGAGGGGCAATCAATTCACATATGGTGTCCAGGGCACAACTGGGAGCTGAGGGGGGTCTATAACAGGCGGCAAGAGTGGTGGTAAAGTGTAAGAAGGTGCTAAATGTGATGCGCTATCTGACGGGGAAGGAGTGGGGGGGCTGTGTGTTCCTCATTGAGGACCATGTATGTTGCATTGATCTGATCTGTAAGAGACTATGGCAGTATAGCGTATGTTCGGCAGCCCGGACATCGTTGGAAGGCTAGATGTCATACAGGGGCAAGGACTCAGAATATGTAGTGGGGCGTTTCGGACGTCCCCAGTGGCTGCAATACTGGTGGAGATGGGGGACATGCCATTGCAGATTAGGAGACAGCAGCTGGGAATTAATTATTACAGGGGACATGGGGTGTCTCATCCTGCAAAAGGGATTTTACAGGCATGCTGGGAACATGAGCGAAGACAGAACACGAGCTTGGGTTGGGTTGGTAATGGGTGGGTAATATCCAGGCGAAGGAGATGGGACTGTTACCGGAAAGGAGTTTAGTCCAAAGGTAGCTATTCCTGTAAATCCACCATGGCTACTCCTGGAGTCGCCTCTTTGACAAGTAAATTAGAGTGTCTAGTTTGAGAAACAGACGCCTCACAAGTCCTCAACTGGGAGCTTCATTAAATAGTACCCGCAAAAACCAGTCTCAACGTCAACAGCGAAGAGGACATTTCTAAGTGACCCCAAACTTTTGAACGGTAGTGCACATTTACATTAAGTGGTTTGTAAATTAATACTGCACAAAAAGTGTTTTTTTCCAGGTTATTTGATCAAGAATTCATCTTGCAGGATTCAATGGTTGGAATTGTAAGAGTTGTTGCCTTGTCCCTTTCTCTGTGATTGTGTTTCTGGAATCCTGAAAGAACCAAACCTTGTCCACAAACATTTACATCAAAAGGTGCAGCGTTATGTGCAACTCCATTTTTTGCCAAAGCAGAGATGCTGAAAAAATGTGTTTGCCTAAGCTACAGACGTCTATTTTGGTCCGCTAATACTAGTAAAGGCCCAGTGCACTATTGTGAAGAGAATTTTTTAAAATCCAAATATATATGTATATATGTATGTAGGGGTGCTGAGGGTGCTGCAGCATCCCCTGGAAAATCTGAATTAAATATATATATAATATATATACAGTGAGGGAAAAAAGTATTTGATCCCCTGCTGATTTTGTACATTTGTCCACTGACAAAGAAATGATCAGTCTATAATTTTAATGGTAGGTTTATTTGAACAGTGAGAGACAGAATAACAACAAAAAAATCTATAGAAACGCATGTCAAAAATGTTATAAATTGATTTGCATTTTAATGAGGGAAATAAGTCTTTGACCCCCTCTCAATCAGAAAGATTTCTGGCTCCCAGTTGTCTTTTATACAGCTAACGAGCTGAGATTAGGAGCACACTCTTAAAGGGAGTGCTCCTAATCTCAGTTTGTTACCTGTATAAAAGACACCTGTCCACAGAAGCAATCAATCAATCAGATTCCAAACTCTCCACCATGGCCAAGACCAAAGAGCTCTCCAAGGATGTCAGGGACAAGATTGTAGACCTACACAAGGCTGGAATGGGCTACAAGACCATCGCCAAGCAGCTTGGTGAGAAGGTGACAACAGTTGGTGCGATTATTCGCAAATGGAAGAAACACAAAGAACTGTCAATCTCTCTTGGCCTGGGGCTCCATGCAAGATCTCACCTTGTGGAGTTGCAATGATCATGAGAACGGTGAGGAATCAGCCCAGAACTACACGGGAGGATCTTGTCAATGATCTCAAGGCAGCTGGGACCATAGTCACCAAGAAAACAATTGGTAACACACTACGCCGTGAAGGACTGAAATCCTGCAGCGCCCGCAAGGTCCCCCTGCTCAAGAAAGCACATATACATGCGCGTCTGAAGTTTGCCAATGAACATCTGAATGATTCATAGGACAACTGGGTGAAAGGGTTGTGGTCAGATGAGACCAAAATGGAGCTCTTTGGCATCAACTCAACTCGCTGTGTTTGGAGGAGTAGGAATGCTGCCTATGACCCCAAGAACACCATCCCCACCGTCAAACATGGAGGTGGAAACATTATGCTTTGGGGGTGTTTTTCTGCTAAGGGGACAGGACAACTTCACCGCATCAAAGAGATGATGGACGGGGCCATGTACTCTCAAATCTTGGGTGAGAACCTCCTTCCCTCAGCAAGGACATTGAAAATGGGTCGTGGATGGTATTCCAGCATGGCAATGACCCAAAACACATGGCCAAGGCAACAAAGGACTGGCTCAAGAAGAAGCACATTAAGGTCCTGGAGTGGCCTAGCCAGTCTCCAGAACTTAATCCCATAGAAAATCTGTGGAGGGAGCTGAAGGTTCAAGTTGCCAAACGTCAGCCTTTTCTGTCTCTCACTGTTCTAATAAACCTACCATTAAAATGATAGACTGATCATTTATTTGTCTGTGGGCAAACGTACAAAATCAGCAGAGGATCAAATACTTTTCCCCTCAATGTATATTTTTCTTTTCTTTTTTTCTTCTGATTTTTCAGGGGATGCTGCAACACCCTCAGCACCCCTACTTCCCGCAGCTATGCGTATACCCAAATACTTCTCCTCAGCTGCCAGCACAACAAGATTCCCCCTCACAGCCTCAACCAAAGGAGCACATTGTGCCAGCAATGCGCCTTGTTCCATAGCAGAAAGCCTCCACACCCAGACCCAAGTAGACACTCATATCCTTCTTGACAGGTCATTGTGCTACACTGCAATGTGCATGCATGTAGACCAAGTGTAATCTGCTGTGCTCCTTCTTTCTGCCAGTGACCCCCCCCCTGATGTTCAATTAAAACTCACCAGCTGATTGCCGTGTACACTGGTCAGATTGACCAGCAGATTACCTTTGCCTGTTAGAGGAGGAGGTGGCGAGAGAAGTGCAAGAGAATGTAGAAGTTGTGGACTCAGAGGTCCCACCTGCACTTTTCAGGCAGCAGACCAATGGAAGCCTCCCCAGCAGATGTGGCCTGAGGGACAGACATTGTCCTCTGTCTGGAGGCAGCCTCACAGAAGGGGCAGGTGGTGCACAGTGGCCAGGCTAGCTATGGATCCCAACAGCCAGGTGAGCGGGCAGGAATACACCGCCTCTCATGAGCGGGTGCCTGCAGCCGGGTGAGCCCAGCGTCCACTCACCCACTCAACAGCATTGCAAACGAGGCAAGAATGATGTGTGTAATTTGGATGACTTCGCAGAGGAACCTGCTCCTCGTGGGGGTGTGCATCCTACCTCCACCCCCCCAGAAGGGCAATGTTACAAGGAAAATGTGGAGTGATAAGGAATCTTTATCTGACTCTCCTAATATGCCTTTGAAGATAGCATCAGCACTGGAAAGAAGAGGATGTGGATGCCCAAGGAGTGGGTGGAAGCAGGGGTTTCCCACTATGGTGAGGGCAACTGGGGAAAAATCAGGTCGTTTTACCCCTTTGCTCAATGCTCTTCCGTCCACATAAAGGACAAATGGAGGACCATGAAGAAGTAAAAATTGGTGTGAGTTGTGGAGAAGGGCCTATTGCTTAGAACTAAAAGCAGGAAGGAAGGAGGATTCTATCCAGTTCTATCAAGTTCAGTTCAGATTATCCCTGGAAGAGGCGTAATGAAGGTTCTCATTAAAATGATTCAGTGAGTGTCATTGTTAACTTAAGTACAGTACATGTTCAAAATATGTCAAAAGTTTAGAATTATCTATCAAGTTCAGATGGGTGGGGGTGGGGGCACATTTCATGAATATTTATGAGCCTCGACATAGAACCCGTCAGGTGATTGGTTGAGCCTTCTTGAGTGTGTGACGTGAGCCCTTACCGAAACACAAAATGGCGGACAATTTCTCTCACCTCGGACCTGAAACAAGTATTAACCAACAACTTCAATGACAGTTACCATAATATTGACATTTTTTCATATTTGCAGTTTTCTCATAAAACAGCTCAGCTAGCTAGCAAAATGTTAATCGCGACGCTAGCTAGTAAACGTTAGCTAAACTCGGGAGCTTATTGGGACATACGCTTCAGGAGTCAGCGGGTTAGATATGATTCTACCATGGGCACTAGTACTGGCTACTAGTTAATTTTCAGATAAATATGTTCAACTCATAGTTAGTTTATCCAGTGACCATTGTTTTTGAGGCAAGAAAGGCATTTTACTGTACTTGTGAACATGACATTAAAACTTTAAACTATAGAGATAGTTACTGACTGAAATGTATCTGGCTAGCTAGCATGCTGGTTCATACTGGCCATGCAGTAGCCAACTAGTTTATCCACTGACCGCTGCATTTAGGAGGATAGCGATATAATTACTGAGCAACACATACCAGAACATTTGTGGAAGGGTAAAAAGAACAATTAGTGGGCTCGTTTTTTGAATGATTGGACAGTGGAACTAAAATAGATGGTAGCTTGCTGGTGAGGCTTTAATTTATTTCCCAATTAATTTGGTGATCAAGCTGAAGCTGGGTTTCCAAATTTGTTTGGTCAGTGCTAGCGCTGCGTTCAAGACAACTGAGAACTCTGAAAAAAACGAGGTCAAATGATGACGTAAGTGATCTTCAGGTCGGAGCTCTAGAAAGATGCTTGAGTTTCAGGCTTGGAATTCCGAGTTGTATGACCGTTCAAAATGATTTTTCCCAGTCAGAGCAACATTTTCTCAGAGTTCCCAGTTGTCTTGAACGCACTGATGTCGGAAGTCAGAGATATCCGAGTTCCCAGTTGTTTTGAACGCGGTATGACAGCACACACAGCATCTGTGTGACGTCACGCACCCAAAAAGGCTTAACCAATCACCCGACATGTCGAGACTCATGAATAATCATAAAATTGACATTGCTTATGCCTGGCTCTGCTAGCTGAAGGTTGGAGAAGCGGAAATGTTGATTGAATCTGAAAGTGCAGCAAGTGAAGTTTGTGAAAGTGAATGGAAAACAGTGAAATCAAAAAATTTAACGAAACAAGCAAAAGTTGTAGTGGATTAAAAGGGTCGGTCCAATAATGCATTTCTTCTTGGACTGCTTTCTTTTTCTTTTTTTGTAACGGGTCGTCAAATGACCTATGGGAACTCCCCTTCATGCGATGTGATTGAGATGCTTAATATCAAAGATGTTTACAGTCACACACCCTTAATGTACCCATGTGACCTGTCACTATAAAAGGCGGTGTGGCATGACATACTGTCATTTCTTCACTCTCACGTTTGTGTTTTTCATTACGAGATTGCTATTAATCCCCTTTGGATTACTTTCTTACTGTTACGATTCTTCAATGACTCGAGGAGGTGCTGCGAGAAGTACATTTTATCTAATCTAATCCGCCTCTCTCTAGTTATTGTGCCTGCCCATACGAGCTAACTTTTATTGCTTTTTGTTGGGCATTTATCATCCTTGTGTTAGCTAACTAGATAGCTTCGGGTCTATTCCTTTACCTCAGAAGTTAGCACGTAGCTAGCTAGCTAAATTAGCCATACATAGCTTGTTGTAGCTGTTGTTGGCACTTGTTGACCTGCAGTGTCATGCCAGTTCCCGCTTGACTGCCACACCAGCCCATAGATCCAGTATTACCAATCCCTCGCTTGGAGTTTTTCTGTGATCACAGAGCTCAGCAGTACTGGAGGCTACCGGTTCTCTCTTGACCAAGTCCACCAACGCTCAGACTGACAGTTCACTCTTGGGTGTTTCGAGCTCGGACCTTGATACATATTTAGACGGGGGTCTCAACCCTGAAGCACTACGGATCGTAGCCAAAGCTAACTATAACATACTCTCGAAGCATCCAAAGCAGATACCGAGGCAATCGAAGCATACACCGAGACACATCGAGACAAAAAGCTATTTTTTGTTACCTTTTTCTTGGAATACACTTCTCTTGTGTGAAAATCCGTTCTTTGCATAATGGTTCAGTGCTGTACACAGGATGTCATTCCACCCATGTCAAGTGTGAAAAACAACACCCAGCCTCGGATGATCACACATTTTGGGTAACAGGGTAGCAGCACTTGCATATACTCTTAGAAATTCAAACCAAGAGCATTGAAATCTTGACTTGCGCACTTTGGGGGCAGAGCTGTGAGGCAGACACATTCTTATCAGATGTGTCTGTCTCACAGATCAATGATCATTCTAAACGCTCCAGGTCTAATGACGGGTCTCACTCCACTCGTGATCCACTGGCCAAAAAATACCATCGCTGATCCTCGCCTGGTAAAAATTTTTGACGCACTGAGGCGCGCAAGGATATTAAGTCACTGGACAGTCGTATGGAAACCATTGAGTCTGCCCTCGAGCACATCCTGGCCAGGCTTCCCCTGCCAGTACCAAATCCAACCCCTACCTCTGAACGGCGCGTGGTTGTTGAATCAGATGACACTGACGTACTGTCCACAAGAGCCTCCCACTCTTATGACACATGAGCACTCTGATGATGATTATGATGCTGTGTACCACAGCTCTAGCATCATCCAGTCCCAGTGATGGTCGACCAGAAAATATCCTTGTCTGAAATCTTTGAGAGGGCAAGCAGAAACCTCAATGTGGAGAATGCTTCTCCTTCCATGGCATCCACATCCAAGTTTGATGAATTCAGTTCTTCAAAGACTGAGTGCGTGAGCTCCAATGCACTAGCAGGGGAGATACTCCTTTGGGCAAAGAGACACCTTTCAACCCTCAGAGCAAAACACCTGCAGGGGTGTAGAATCAGGCAGCAGACTTTCTCTCCAGAGGAGGCCCTCTTCCTTGAGGCTGGAGGATACATTCCACAGTAGTGGAGAGGATCTGGGCACGATTCAGAACGCCGATCTGTTCGCATCGCAAGACTCAACCTATTGTCCTATGTGTATCTCCATAAAGGCACCAGCAGGCCCAATCGGGGTTGTGCTGTATGTGTTTCTACCAATTCCCTTGCTCCCTCAGGTCTTGAGGAAGATCAGTCTTGAGAGTGCGCCAGTTCTACTTGTTGCTCCACATTGACCACAGCATCACTGGTTTTCAGACCTTGTACAACTGACAACCTCTCAACCATAGGAAATCCCTATTCGAGCGGACCTCCTCTCACAAGTGAACGGCAAGCTTTGGCACCCCAAACCCAGCATACTGAAGTTGTGAGTGTGGCCCCTGAATGTGACCGCCTTATAGCTTCAGGGTTGCCGTCCTTGGTAATTTGATACAATTCAGGCAGCCAGGGCATCCTCTATGTGAACGCTGTAGTCCTACTGTCTTCACTTGAGCTACAGTATGTGAGCTCTCAGTTAATTACTGACTTTCTATTGGCTATTGTTTAAGCCAAATGTGTTGAAGAATTACATGCACTTTCTACCCATCCTTCATGCCTCTAGCAGAAAATGGATCTAAGGCAGTGCTTCGGCCAAATCCAGAATTCTTACCTAAGGTGCTTTCATCATCACATGCTAACCAGCCCTTAATATTTCATTTCACCCGCCTCCCCACTCGTCACAGGAGAGTCGTGAGTTGCATACACTTTGCCCAGTTAGGGCATTGAGTGCCTATCTTCCTGCAACAAGAACTGTTCATCAGAACAGCATTTTGTGTGTTATGGGGAGAACAGAGTGTAAACATTAAAGGTCTCCAGACCACGTGGTAGCACACTCCACCAGGTGTATGGCCACTTCATGGCCCCTGTTCAGAGGGGCCTCCCTGGACTCTCTGTGTTGCTGCAAGTTGGGCAACACCTATAACTTTCATGAGGTACTACAGACTCAATGTTATGTCCACTCCATCAGTGGGGTCTGTGGTTCTGGACATGGCATGCTCTCTCAACACAGATAAGTGAGCATACTGTGAACCTTGTACATACTTTCTTATCAACCGTGAGATGGATGTTCTATACAGAGGCCTTCCACTCTTGGTGCTGTTGCACCCAATTGAAGCTTCATGTTGTATGTTCTAGCTTTCAGTTTGTTTTATCCTGTGGTGGATGCAAGGACATCCCAGGCACTGATCTGGACTAAGTTAAATGGTGAGTTATCCCACTTTGTTGTCCGAACAACATCTTTGGTACATACTTTCCCACCCGTTACAAAAATGAAAGAGAACGTTGGGTTACGGGTGTAACTTTGGTTCCCTGAGTAGAGTAACGGGTCGCCAAGCGTTCATGTCATTCCATCCCCCCTGTTGGGTTCAAGTGAAGTAATAGATATTGTCACAACACACCACCTTTTTATAGTGACAAGTCACGTGGGTACAGTAAGGGTGTGACATGATTTTAAACATCTTTGATGTGAAGCATCTCAATCACATTGCGTGAATGGGAAGGAGTTCCCATAGGTCGTTTGGTAACCCGTTACTCTACTCAGAGAACCAAGGTTACATCCGTAACCCAACATTTTTTGGACAAGGAGGTTAATTTGGGAGGTCCTTTTTACTATTGAGGACTGTGAAGAGAGCAATGGGAAAGGTGGATTCAATCAAGGTGGCTAGAAGCGGCCTTGTTTTTTATTTATTTTTATTTAACCTTTATTTAACTAGGCAAGTCAGTTAAGAACAAATTCTTATTTACAATGACGGCCTACCCCGGCCAAACCCGGACGATGCTGGGCCAATTGTGCGCCATCCTATGGGACTCCCAAGCTCGCCCGGATGTGATACAGCCTGGATTTTGAACCAGTGACGCCTCTTGCACTGAGATGCATTGCCTTAAACCACTGCGGCAGCCCAATTGGTTAATTGTGTAAATGAAGAACAGAAGAAGCGTGCACTGGATCTGGCTAAATTCCCTATGTCGGAACTGACCTTCATTGATCTTCAGAGCAGGGCACCTGCTAAAGGAGTTATATCTGGAGTCTCATTAGATATAGATGACGAGTGGGCTTACCTTATTCAGAAAATCCTAGGAGCGGTCAGTGCACATCGCCTGACCCGTATTGTAAAAGGAGAAAAGCCTATCGATATTATTGTTGTTTGAGGAGACTCTTCACATGTGAAGCTTGGATATGTGAGATATGCGGAGAGAGCAATTGTGCCAAAACCACTCAGTGGCCACGTGTCAAATGTTTGTAGACGGGAGAAGTATGCTATTGAAGAATCTATGAAGGGAAAATGTTGCAACTGTGGTGGGGATCGTACTATGGACTTCCTTGAGTGACCTGTTAGGGTGAAAGAGGTCAAGGTGTTGTAGTGGAAACATTCTTACACAAGGACACTCGAAGTCAATCTTAAACGATTCATTGTTTATTGTCAGCATGCTGGAGAGATTCCAACCAACTCAATGCACCACAATACAAATGTCAATCGGGAGCTCTGCTTGGGCAGACCCAGCAGTTGTCTTATATATGGCAATACACAGACAAGTTATATTTGCATGATTTAGCATAATTTATTAATCATTACCATTTTGTTCTATTCATGTGACCGACCAATACTGTTTCATAACATGTGACAGACCAACATCTCACGAGGCTTCTCTTCTCTAAGCTGAGACCTTAAAACCAATATATCGTTCGTTCATTCTCAAAACAATGTCTGTGTGTATAGCCAAATTGTAGCTACTGATAGTTGATTTGTACAGTCAGCCACTTGCATGAACACAGAAACTGGTTTATAGAACAGCACATGAATAGAACACAGAAATTTGTTATAAGAAAAGCACAAACATTAAAATTCCCATTACAGTGTCAAGGATCTGCGTTGTACAGCAGATCTCCTATGTGGTGGCGGTGAAGAGAGTCGAAGGGGCAAGAGGCCATAGTGCTGAAGAAGATATGATGGTGGATGCACCACAACCAGTTGCAAATGTTTTTATGTCAATCAAGAGATCTGGATACACTCATTGTGAAGGTGAATTTTGTAGCATTTATAGCCAGAGTTATTATTTGTACTTCACATCATTGTATCTGCAGCCAAAATGTTTTTGGGGCTCCAAGACTTCACGGCAGATGCACTGCAAGGACTACTGTTGCCAGAAAATGTCCCATCCTCACAGGATCCTTCTGACCCTGAATCGAATTTTGGATTTTAACTGAAAAGCATGTTGATTTAGTTTAGTTAAACTTTTTTGGGGTGGTTTGTATGAATATTTTTACCAAATGTTTTTCTCCTTTTTGGAGTCTTTGTTATCCACCTGCACAGTAGGTGGCGTAATGCACATCCAATTGTTGCAAACGCCATTATGCCAGAGAAGAAGATGCCTGGCTGGAGTGAGGCGCGCAAGGGACGATACATATTCTAGTCACTCTCGTCGATTTTGCTCGTGTTATGGAAAAACGTAAACTTCATCTAAGAAATGTGTTACCTGAATGCTTTTGTCCTTTACAATGGATTCACCTGCTGCAGTTTTTCTCCGGTGACTTAGCGCGATAGTTTAAAAAAACTAGTTGATTTCCAGGAATATTTATGCAATATAACTGCTGTGACGAAGAAATTAGCTAGTAACGTTAGCTAGCTAACCTTGCTTCTTGTTAGCTAGGTAACGGGCAGATAAGGAATTATTTCTGCAATTGTTATTGGCTAGTCCGTACCTAGCCGGTTAAACAATCTAGAACTGGGGACCACAATCCAAAAACTCAAGGAAAGTCGCTTGTCGAAGAGTTGAGTCCTCCGTTCTCGGCAGGGTGTCCCACACTCACACAGTCAGCAGTCAAGCCGGGAGAAAAACACCCCAGCTGCTAGCTACCTGGTAGCTACCACCACAACGGGCCTTGTTGCTGAGGCGACAATGCTTGAAATAATGTCTGAACACCAAGGTACGTTAAGTGTCAGTTCACATAGTAAATTGATCTAGAATTGTTTTCTAGCTAGCGGACATTGTTGGTTTTGTTCAAGCCTCCTAGTAAAGCAACTGTTGGTTGTTCAATCGCAATGATAGTTGGTTAACGTTAGCTAATACGTCGCTATAGTTAACTAACATTAACTGTCATCTAGATTGACTTAATCTGTATCAAACAGTCAACGTAAATTAGCTTGCAGAGTTTGATGATAAACTGTGCGTTTTTATGCAGTAACGATAGATAGCGTAGCTAGTTAACGTTTGCTTAACCATGGCATTGATGTGGCTAATGTAAAATAACCGCTGACAAGCTAACGGTAACTAGCTAGCAAGCATAACGTTCTAACAAAATGGGGCATAAAGACTTTTGCTTTACCAGTCAACTAACATGTCTTCAACAGCTAACTATCAGTGTTTGTTTGTTAGCTTGCTACAGTAACTAGTAAGCTAGTTAGTTATCTAGATGCTACTAGGTTGCTAGCCAAGTTAAAAATTCGGGGTTGAGCCGGCTCCTCATGCCAGCTGCTAAAGCTGGCTCACAATGCATGCATGGATGGCATGGTTCAAGTTTGTTCGCTAACGTTATCCAACCTACTGTAGCCAGCTAGTTACGACTCAACATTTTCACCCCCAAGCACCATGTAACAGTCTTTAATTTGTCTTTGCATCTCTATTTAAGTTATTGACCCGTTGTAAAAATATAAAGACACCATTGTTGGCGGTAACGTTAGCTAACTGGCTAACATCGTTACTGGCGAGCAGCGGAGGTAGTCACTCGTTTAAGACAACTAGGTAACATCATTGTTAGTTAGCAAACTAAACAGGCAGTACCCTTGTCTGGTTCAGTTTTTCATTGCATTAACAAGCTAACTCGTTTTTCCTATATTCTCTCGATACATCTCTAGGCCGAACACAAATAGACACAGTGGAGAGAATGAGGTTATTATAACCTGAAAATTGAATTGTACTTTGAAGTAATGTATACTTTTTTAATCCAAATGACTGTGTATAAAATGTTAACAGATTATAGCTAGTATAATAATTGTTTTTTTCTTATACAGATTCGTTATTGAAGTGCAAAACGGAGACTCTGGTAAGTAGACTTCCGGTGTGATCAATTTCACCTCACCCTTAACATGACCACTTTATTTGGTGATGCATGTACGAGTTATTAGCTTGATTCATGTATGTGTGGAGCTCATTCATGTTTTGTTTCATCTCTTTAGCCTCCAGAGAGGAGAAAGAGGACCGTCGAAGACTTTAACAAGTTCTGCAACTTTGTCTTGGCATATGCAGGCTATATCCCCAATCCAAAAGAGGTAGGTTAACTAGGCACATCAGAACATAAACCCCGTTTCAACTGGCACTTAAAATTAGAGCCAAATTGAAGATGGCTCGAGAGAAACCCGGGCCAGCACAGCCCAGTTTTACAACTGGTGCCAGTTCGATTATAATTGGGGCTGGTGACTCCATTACTATGCAACCACCAGCTGATCACTAGTGGATGATTACACCACGTTTAGCTAGCTCGTCTGAGCTGTTTGCTAGCACATGGACAAGCGGTACTGCGATAGTCATACATGACACGAATTACCACCATAGCTGGATCCTTCATTCATTTTTGCACTACACAATACACCTGTGACAAGTCAGCCTTCGGATACTAGCTGCTAGCTACATAACGCTGGCTAGCAAATCACAGAGTTGAAACACGCTAGCTAGCAAGCTAACGTGAGCTAGCAGGAAATTTAGCTGGCCAGGTCGTATTGAAAGCAAGCTATCAAACCCGTCGTCTGGTTTCCTTGGTTAGCTAGCTAATAGCCAATGTCATGGCAAACAAAGTAGGACTGTAGCTAGCGACGTCGCTAACCGTTTAGCTAGCTAGCTAACGTTAGAAAGCTAAATACATGTCTGAGTCGGTCTGGCACTGGCGTGGTAACGTAAGTTACAGCATGGTGAGGGCGAATTCAACTATTCAACATCTTGCTAGCTAGCAACATTAGCGAAGACAGCTAGCAATATGACATTTCTAATGTCTGGAGGAAGTGAAAACTCAAGTCGAGCTAGCCCACCTAGGCAAGCCCAACCCGGGTTGACTTCTATGTGTAGGCTGGACACATGCCATCTTAAACAATGTTTTTTTTCTTCTGATAACTAGTTTACTGCATCCGCCGTCGAGCCCAGTTTCATAATATTACCATATGTCCCAGCTGCTTGCCGTAGTTTTGAAGTAATCGCGAAAAACAGGCCTTATTTTATTGCCTTTTTCACCCGCCAGCTCCTATTAGTTCTATTGAGGACCAACTCGCCTTCCGAACGTTCTATTACCAGTTTATTTTACGTCACAATGCCCGTTTCGCTGTTGTTGACAATGAGACCTGCCCACGTTGTTTGTAGTTAAAATGTAAACAAAAAACTGCCCATGGAACTCTGAGGGTCCTCCCATTGTTTACTATAGGGAAATACGGGTATGTCTGTCTATTTTGTCAAATATCTCGCAATCTGTATATTTTGATTTTTTTTCGAATTGGATACCATTTTAATCAGGATCAATCTCTTTGTAATTACTTAAGGTTGGGCAGCTTACTCTGCTATCATCGAGCTCTAGACCAGAAAAAGTAGATTCCCCCCCCCCCCTACTTCTCGTTATGCAGACATAAGCACACTTGGCACCATCAAGGTGCGGATGTTTACGCTCTACACAAGTTGTTTTTCAGTTTCGTCCTAAGAACAGATTGTAGTGGTAAAATAAAAAGGGATACATTTGTTGGTGCCATTTAGGCGAAATTGAATTCTAAGCGTCACTCCAGTCAAAATAGCTTCTGCGAACGTTCCAGCTTAGGCAACGTTCTTTTGCCATTTTTCAGCCTTGGGTGAATTTTGACTCTTTCTATTGTCCAGCCCATTAAGTGCCAATGGAAACTATAGAGTAGCAAGGGAAAACCTGTTTTGGTGATTTTACGGCATATCATCAAAATAAACATCACATTTTTGTACTCATTCAGCAGTTTTTACTTGATTTAAGTACAATACCATTAGAAATTATTTTTTAGACCACTGTGCCACTCGGGAGGTCCAGCCCATAGAAACTCGTTGAAAAACACATTCTTAAATGGCAAAAAGGAAACAAGGTTTTGACGTGTCTGTCCTAAATCTAGGAGATATTTAAAAAAAATTGAGAAAAATAAGTCTTGGCATTTGTAGAGCAAAATGGAGAATCTCCCCTTTCTACAGTGGGGTCCCATTTAGTTTGTAGCCCAAACGGTTCGGACGCTACCAACAGAAGTTGGCACATCGATGGTAGACTTCAGACCAGTCTCCTGATGCTTGTGGGGGTTGTAGAGCAAAACAAAGAACACCTTCGTGTTCATGAGTCTCCCTTTTCCAAAGTTGTCGTAATAGTTTGAACACTACAGTCGTTTACACGAGCAGACCGATTTAAAAAAAATATATATTTATTAAAATATGTGTTATTTATTTATTTATATATATATTTTTTATTTATTTTTTTGGTGCATGTCTCATGGTCTGACAAACACCACTCTGCTACCTTTAACCGCAGATGCGGAAGTGCAACACTGGCTGAAGAGGTGGATTGAGACTCATCCAATGCTTATACTGACTGATTTTGATGGATTATTTTATCTAACACAAATTGATGCACTGGTGTGTCAATCAACTCTAGGGGGTTAAGTAACATTTATAACCCTATGTGTCAAGTATTGTTTGTCCTATACTGTTTTCTTTCCTCATTGGTCTTTCTCTACATCTGTGGCTGTGTAGGAAGGTCCGTGGTCGCCAGCGTCCTCCAGCTCCCCACACAGCTCAGGGGCATCGGGGGAAAGTGGAAGTGGCGGCAGCTCTGGGGGGGCCAGCTGGGGAGACGGAGGCAATGACCTGCACACCATCCACACGTTTGTCCACAAGGCTCGTGCCAACAAGGGCAAGAGCATGCGCCACATGCACTCGGACAGCTCCCTGTTGGACAAGATGCGGCTGAAAGACTCTTTGTACGATAGCCAGACTGCCAGCAAGGCAGAGCGCAAGAAGGACAAAAAGCTCAAAAAGTTGTCAATGGGTTCCGCCATTGGTGGTGCGGCCGACAGCGGGAGCAGTGGCGGTGAGAAGAGGGCCCGCATCAAGCGCAGCAAAAATCCCAAGCAGCCCAAAGCCCTCAAGAAGCTTAAGAGCTCGGCCACCCAAAGCGAAACAGACTCTGAGACCAGCCACGCCCCCCCCGGGGAGCGCTCGGTCCAAGAGCACCTGACAGGGCACAGTGTCTCCTCCCCAGGAATGCAGGGGCTGGCCAAGATGCAGGCAGGGATGCAGGGGCTGGCCAAGATGCAGGCGGAGGAGTCCAACCGGGACGCAGAGATAAGTTCGAGCGAAGGTGAGACATGGATAGCCGACGAGGACATCATGGTGGAGTCAGGTAAGCGATTTCATACTGACCACGCTATGGACAAGAAAGCACAAATATTTTTGCTGTAAATGTGTGTGCCCTGTCATTTCCACAAAAAAAGCCTCATCACTTTAGTGTATGGCTACTGTTTCCTGGCAATATGCTTTGCTGCTTGGCTCGATATTAGTGCACTGACCTGTTCCCTGAGGTCTAAACCAGAGGCTCCTACCAGGTTTGCTTTTCTTGGGCATAAATAAGGGAAAATGTGGTATTTAATTTGAATCTACTTGGTAAAAATAGGTACTTCATTGCATTTGTATTGAGTCACTGACAAATAATTAATGGGTAATAATTATGTAATTCTGCTGTTTCTATGTAGTTCCTTAGTAAACACCAAGTAATTAGGGGGCCATAAATTGAAACCTCTGTAAACAAACAGTTGAAGAGCTTTTTCTTTTTGAAAACCTTTGCCCCTGTAAGGTGCCCACTGAACCCATCCCTGCTTGTCCCACTATGAGATGCCCCATCTTACCTCTCTTCTCCCTCCTTCCCCGCCCAGGTGATGACTCTTGGGACTTGATCACCTGTTACTGCGGCAAGCCATTTGCGGGGCGGCCGATGATCGAGTGCAACCAGTGCGGAGTGTGGGTCCATCTGTCATGCGCCAAGATCAAAAAGTCCAATGTCCCTGACATCTTTTACTGCCACAAGTGCAGGGACACGCGGCGGTCGGGGCCAAAGAAAGACCCCTAAAGATAGAGGGGTGAGAGGGACTATATCCCTCTTATATCCCTTTTCAATCTACCCTTTTCTGTGTACTATTACAACCCAAGTTCTTTTCTGCAATGCCAACAGCTGATTGTAAACCCTCATCTGGACGGCAACTGTATTGTTAGTATTTTCTAGGTGTTTTTTTGACAATCACCATCCTCACTTATTCATGTAGGTTCTTTGTCACGTTCTGCCTCTGAAAACTGTACTAAAACAGGAATACATTGGAAGGAGATCTCTTTATTATCTGTAACATACAAATAGACACCCTTTTGCTCAGTGGTCTTACTAAATTGAGACTGGCTAACTTCTTCTTTTCATTGAAATGCTAAGGCAACCATACAGAAATCCATTTTCTGGCTTTCATATTAAGGTCATAGCATAAGGTGCATGACAAGGTATAGATAATTATTTATTTAGGACATTTTATGGGCTGTTTTTCTGTCTGTCAACGTTCAAAGAAAAAAGCTAGTATTTTATAATTGTACATCCACTTTTGTCAGACCCTCTGTAACCAGTGTTCAATGCGACTGCCACACCATGGCAGAGGCACAACCCTTTTGATTATCTGGAAAGAAAACAAACATGTTTATTTTTGTCCATAAGTTTTTCTTTTTAGGTCTAGAAAGGGCGTCTCTCGTGTTGATTTTTTTTTTTGCTACTTTTTCTCATGTAAGCTTTCAATTTGGCATTTGTTTATTAGTTTCTGTCTATTACACTCAGTACCGCTTACCACAGTGTTAAGCCCCTATAAGATTTCTCTCATCAGAGGTTTTCTGATTCAAACCAATACCATATCAAATTTGAAATGTTCAATCTATTCCATAGAAATATGCACAAACTTGTGCTACAGCAGTGCACTAAAAGTCAAGCCCAAACCAAACACTCCTTTTTTTGTGGTTATTTCATTTGAAAGGTAATTGCTTTTGGCAATTGTTAATAGACTAACTTATTAGTTAAGGGCTGTGCTGTAAATTTTTCGATCCAGCCCATAACCAGTAAATATTTTTTGCTTTATTCACCCTTTGTTTTTTTTTGTTTTTTTTTATAATACATGTTTTTGTCAACTGGTGCAGTATAAACTTTGAGGATTGGGTCAACATCTGCTACATCACAACTTGATTACTTTGAGTTCCCTCCGCATGACAATGGAATACCATGACTACCCTTTGGTTGCGGTTTGACTTGGTGACAGACTTCAAATTCCTCCAATGCTTGTTCTGTGCTTTTTTTTTAGTTGTGTTTATTCACATTTGTGTGTTTTGTTTTTCATTAGAGAGACTTCTGGTTTGGGAGAGTGATATGATTGTTGTAAACTGTCGTGATGGAAAAAGTTGGACCTTGTAGAAGTGGCTTGAATATCTTTTTGCATGAATGGTTGTCAAATATATATTTTGTATTTCATGTTATCATTTTCTTTTGTTTAAAAGTTTTCAGAAAACGCTAGTTGAGATTTGCTTCCGAATCAGAGAACATACAAATCCCTCGCCCTCATAATTCTCATTCGTGAAACAAAGTAGGCTGTTTGTATTGTACAGAAAAGTAGTTGACATCACCAGAGTCGTGGCAGGTCCTTTTTATGTTGGTTGGTTTTACCTTGCTTTTTTTGTTGGTGGGAGAGTCATGTTTAGTCCCCAAAAAGCAAATGCACTCTCTCCACCACCCTTCCCTTCGATTCTCTGTATATACCCTGTTCTTCGATAACTGTACATATGTGAAAGTGAAAAGAGAGGAAAAAAAGCCAAGCAAATGTTATATTTTCGGCATCTGGTATTGTTTTTCTTTAACTGTAGCTTGAAAAATAAAACCTTCTTTTTTGGGGATCACCTGTGTTTTCTTGTTTTTCCCCAATATATGTGACTTAAATATAAGGAATGCATTTTATTGAAGTTAGGCACACAGGATGTTTGTCATTGTACATACACAACCACTAGAGGGTGATCAGTCCCTAACATCTAAGCAGGTTAATACAGCATCTTAAATATTAACACATGCTTTCAAACATATTCGTGGGAATTCATCTTTACAAAACAACTAACATTCACAATGAATTCTGATTTCAACTGTAAAGTTAGCATTGGATGAGTGGAGATAATTCAGTAAAATATTCCCAGTAGTCTTCTGGTTCATCCTGCAACACAAACGGATACAAATAAGCCAGTTCACCAGTAAAGGATGGTCAGTCCTCCCTGTTCTGTATTCTCACCTTTCTGCTCTGCTGGTTGGATGAAAGGGTGCTTCCAATAGAATCCAGAGGAATTGTTGCCTTCCTCCTGGAGTGACAGACAAATCATAGAGAAAGATGTTAAATCATTCAGACTGGACTTGTTTGGTGGCTAAAGTGATGTACATTTCACAGCACTACAATATTGTTACACATCAGTGGCAACTCCTGGTCTCAATGTTACATTATCGCCCACTCCTCGATTGTCTCACCTCTTGTCCTTGGGTTTGCCGTGATGATGGATGGAGATATGTTCCGTGGGGTCAGGGACGTGTTAACGAGGGGCGTTGAAGGTGGCAGACTTGGAACGGCGTTCTTCCCATTCCCGGGTTGTCTCCCAGTGGGGAAAGGAAGGTGAGGTCAGAGAGCTCAGATAGGTGTGGGAAGAACTCTTGGTCTAGACAATTCACATCCTTAGGAGACAGAGGGAGAACATGTTCAATCACACCGCATGCAATAACGATAGTTCATATAATACTATTGATGCACACTGAGTGTACAAGACATTAGGAACAATCCACTTCAATCAGTGTAAATGTAGGGGAGGAGACGGGTTAACGAAGGATTTTTAAGCGTTGACACAACAGACATGGATTGTGTATATGTGCCATTCAGAGGGTGATTGGGTAAAGTTTAAGTGGCTTTGAACGGGGTATGGTAATAGGTGCTAGGCACACCGGGTTCAGTGTGTCAACAGTTTCCTGTGTGTATCAAGAATGGTCCACCACCCAAAGGACATCCAGCCAACTTGACACAACTGTGGGAAGCATTGGAGTCGACATGGTTCAGCATCCCTGTGGAACGCTTTCAACACATTGTGATATTTAACCATTGATCAACTTCTTATAGAGGATGAGTATCATTCTATTGTTGACTTGGTGAGTTGCTGAATAAGTAACACAATCAAAATATAGTGAAATAGCTCAAATTCTGATATCATCCAAAAACATACTTGTGAAAAACACACAGTCAACGAAAGGAGGGCTACCAAAGGTGTACTTGTTGTTAAAAGTGAATTTGTGGAATTTCTTTCCTTCTTAATGCGTTTGAGCCAATCAGTTGTGTTGTGACAAGGTAGGGGTGGTGTAGAGAAGAAAACCACCCTTTGTCTTGATGACAGCTTTGCACACTCTTAGCATTCTCTCAACCAGCGGAATGCTTTCCCAACGGTCTTGAAGGAGTTCCCACATATGCTGATCACTTGTTGAGATAGGTGAACGGATGACCTCTGCATGTGTGGTTCCCACCAAGAAGCATGGAGGAGGAGGTGTGATGGTGCTTTAATGGTGACACTGTCAGTGATTTACTTAGAATTCAAGGCACACTTAACCAGCATGGCTACCACAGCATTCTGCAGCGATTCGCCATCCCATCTGGTTTGCACTTATCATTTGTTTTTCAACAGGATAATGACCCAACACACCTCCAGGCCGTGCAAGGGCTATTTGACCAAGAAGGAGAGTGATGGAGTGCTGCATCAGTTGACCTGGCCTCCACAATCACCTGACCTCAACCCAATTGGGATGGCTTGGAATGTATCATAATACTCAGATGCAGACAGTTAAAGTCACAGATGTTTATTGACCCAAACAGGGGGCATTCGAAAGACAGGTCAAAGGCAGGCATAGGTCCATAATCCAGGGCAGAGTCAATAAGGTACAGAACAGTAGACAGGCTCAGGGTCAGGACAGGCAGAGGTTCGTAAACAGGTCAGAATCAGGCAGGTACAGAACGGCAGGCAGGCTCGGGGTCAGGGCAGGCAGAATGGTCAGAACCGGGGAAACAGAACTTGAAGCAGGGAGATGGGAAAACACGCTGGTAAGACAAGATGAACTGGCAACAGAAAAACAGAGAACACAGCTATAAATACACTGGGGATAATGAGGAAGATGGGCGACACCTGGAGGGGGGTGGAGACAAGCACAAAGACAGGTGAAACAGATCAGGGTGTGACAGGATGTGTTGGACCGCAGAGTGAAGGAAGAATTTGTTTAACACTTTTTTGGTTACTGCATGATTCCATATGTGTTATTTCATAGTTTTTATGCCTTCATTATTATTCTACAATGTAGAAAATAGTAAAAAATAAAGAAAACCTTTGAATTAATAGGTGTGTCCAAACTTTTGACTGGTACTGTATAACATTTTATTAGTTGCAATAATTTTGAATACAGCGTTGTTTTGAGGATCAATTCATAAACCATGTGCCATGGAATAAGTACATCGGAAATCTCTTCCCAACTATTTTGTAATCTATATGGGAAAGGTATGCATTTTTGGTCCTTAAATGAAACTGGTATACTTTTCTATTTATCAACATTTTCTCTAGCCAATTTCGGTCTTTAATGCTGGGCTAACAGACAAGTTCCTTACTTTCTCCCTTTTCCTCTTCCATTTTTGCCATAATGCTGCAACTAGTTGGTTGTATTTTTGAGTAGAGCAGACATTTCCACATTTTGTTAGTTACATGCGTGACATAACTTCACCAGTCCTATTTATGATATAATTTACATTACTTCTTACAAGTAATGTTTTTATTGTTTTAGAAACATTACAAAGCATGCTACAAAATATATATTTTGTCTGGTAAAAAAATAGAATGGTTGGTAGATATTTAAATCTACCAACCACAGTGGCTGGTGGACCAAAAAGTAAATGTTATGTCCTGTTCTCAATCTTAGACCATAAGCCATCACCTGGTCAGTACTGTGTACAAGTGTGGCTTCAGAAGACAGACAGACAGAGACAGTGAGTGATAGCATCAGGTCGGTCTATGCTGTGTGTGTGGCCAACTGGAAAACCTGACGACCTTGTCTCGCTTAATTTCAGCATCCGATTGTGACCTCCAACCACGCACACACTCTACCCCATACACAGAAATATGAAACAATGGGAAGATAGTGAACGAGGGAGGGAGATAGAGGAGGGGGCCAAAGGGCCTTGCATGGAGCGTACGAAATGTCTGACACGTTTTCACTTTTCCTCTTTTCCCGCCCATGTTCCAATTATTTATATTCTGGGGCCGCTAGAACCACCAAACATAGACTCTAGAGCCAGTGCTGATTGATCTCCATGCAAAAATAAACCGACGGCCATGCCTACTGAATGTGGTACCCGATAGGCCCGCCTGGTAGTCTGTCAACAGGGGCAGAGACTAGATAGGCCGCGCTGATTACCTTACTTATCACAGAGCTATGGAGACACAAAGCTTGTCATTACAAGTGTATCTATGTGTGTGTGTGGTTGACCTGTGCTCGACTCAGATCAACTCTTCCACCCAAATGTCTGTGTATGTGTTTTACTGTAAGTGTGTGTGTCCAGCATGACTTACCCATGCTTCCCCACCCCCTGTCTGCTGCTCTATAAGTATCCAGCGTGACAGTGTGTGCCAAATTTAGACCAAGAGCTGATATATTACAGAGCATGCATGTCTCTGCTCTCAATATCACTGATGATGAAATCCAAGATGAGTCAACATGAGACAAAGTATTACTGGACATTATTATTATACACAATAACTAATATGTTCTAGGTAATAGGCCAACTACAGTATTTAGGCTACATACAGTGCCTTCGGAAAGTATTCAGACCCCTTGACTTTTTCCACATTTTGTTACGTTACAGCCTTATTGTTTCCATTGATCCTCCTTGAGATGTTCCTACAACTTGATTGAAGTCCACCTGTGGTAGATCCAATTGATTTGACATGATTTGGAAATGTAAGGTCCCACAGTTGACAGTGCATGTCAGAGCAAAAACCTTCCAGAAGTACAACCATCTCTGCAGCACACCTCCAATCAGGCCTTTATGGTAGAGTGGCCATACAGAAGCTACTCCTCAGTAAAAGGCACATGACAGCCCGTTCGGAGTTTGCCAAAAGGCACCTAAAGACTCTCAGACCATGAAAAACAATATTCTCTGGTCTGATGAAATCAAGATTAAACTCTTTGGCCTGAATGCCAAGCGTCACGTCGGGAGGAAACCTGGCACCATCCCTACGGTGAAGCATGGTGGTGGCAGCATCATGGTGTGGGGGTGTCTTTCAGCGGCAGGGACTGGGAGACTAGTCAGGATCGAGGCAAAGATGAACAGAGCAAAGTAAAGATGGATCCTTGATGAAAACCTGCTCCAGAGTGCTCAGGACCTCAGACTGGGGGAAGGTTCACCTTCCAACAGGACAACAACCCTAAGCACACAGCCAAGACAACTCAGAAGTGGCTTCGGAACAAGTCTCTGAATGTCCATGAACCCGATTTAACATCTCTGGAGAGACCTGAAAATAGCTGTGCAGCAACGCTTCCCATCCAACCTGACAGAGCTTGAGAGGATCTGCAGAGAAGAATGGGAGAAACTACCCAAATGCAGGCGTGCCAAGCTTGTAGCGTCATACCCAAGAAGACTCAAAGCTGTAATACTTATGAATACTTATGTAAATGTGATATTTCTGTTTTTTATGTTTCTTAAATTAGCAAAAAATTCTAAAAACCTGCTTTTGCTTTGTCATCAAGGAGTATTGTCTGTAGATTGATGAGGGAAAAAACAATTGAATCAATTTTAGAATAAGGCTGTAACGTAACAAAATGTGGAAAAGGTCAAGGGGTCTGAATACTTTCCAAAGGCACTGTATAAACCCTGGATTGCTGACGATATGTATTGGCCATTGAGAGGCTTTGAATCCCCCGATCGGCCATATTGGCATTCCCCAGTAGGAGCAGTCCTCAATCGGAATGAATGTAATTCTACAGCATTTCAATTAAATGTTTAAAGTACGAAATTACATGTATTTAAGTATTTGTGTTGTTGTAGTGGGGACCATAATATCAGCAATCTCTAAAAAAGTATACTTTAAGTTAAATGTTTTAAAATATGTCATTTTTTTATTTGTATGTTTAGCTCAGATAATATGCTTTTAAACTATGCATGTACAAATCATTGAGTCAACTGCTCAGTGGGTGTAAGATTTATCAGTCCTTAAATAAGTCGACATCGTCCTCTTGTGGACGGATATTGCTTCGACGTCAAAGTTCCAAAAATTAACATGACGTGGTAGGCTAATGAAAACCTGTCGAAATGTAACGTAATGTAATGTAACGTCGACTTAATTTTGACAGGATTCTGAAGGAATCAAATTGCTTTCGCTGTAAAAAATTAACCTATTATGATGAGGATTCGCACTACCGTACATTTGAGTTAGTCCAGGGCTACATCGAATCAGCTGTCGAAGAGCGTCGCCATAATGTTGAACTTTATAGTGCGCATTAATACAGATGTGCACTTCAGAAAATATTATTGTCTGCTGAAAGTTGTCGGGCCGTTCACAGTGTAATTTCTATCACATAGAAGTATTTGCCTACATTTAACTACCCTCTTGGCTTAAATTCCTTAAACCTGTGTGTCCACAATTAGATACATCTTGTGACAGCAAGTAAAGGGGCGGAGATACTGCACAAACTACACCGAAATGACAGCAACGCTGTAGGTTTCGTATGATACAAAGACAGTTGTTTAGCCGATCGTTTATTTTACGGCTGCTACGTTAGTTTACTGATAGGCAAATAAGACTGTCAAAGCAAGTAGGATTCTTCACATTTCCCTCGGTTCTTCTGGTCAAGAACCACCAAACAACAAGCAATTCCTTTTTGGTTTAAGGAAAGGTAAGGTATTCCTGCCATCTGCCTTCCATTACTTTCACTAATCTAAAGAAAACAGACAGCAACAGGCCAGAAAACTTGGTAGTTATTCAACATGATTGAAAACATTAGGCCACAATTTTGTCTTTAGAGTGTTTGTGGTGATATTGAGCAGTGGGAAATCTAGCCTATTTTACAGTGTTTTTTTATGGATGTTTAGTAAAATATGAATATATTATCCTGTTTATAGGCTATTCCAGATCATTTATCCATCCTCCTTGAATGATCAACGTGAGGTATGATCAAAGGTGGTGGGTAAATTAAGATAGTTTACCATAACAAAAAGGTCAGTTCTGGTCCACTTAACTGAGTGTGTCTCCCATAGACACCAAGGCAAGAACCGCCGGGTCTGGTCTACTTAGTTCATTGACTTTCATTGAACCAGAAAACAACAACGAGTGGGTTGTCGCTTCCTCTTCTGTCTCAGGTATGATGACAAGAAACAAACACACAGAGAGGATTGGTAGGGCTCGTAATTCAAGGTTATTGTGCTTGGAATATATACTCTGAATCATCTAAAACCATGTGTATAAAATGGTTACTTTGGATCCCGGATTACTGTATTGTGAAAATAAATCGTTAACTCTCTGTATGCGACTGGAATAATATACAGAGTGAAAATGCCTGACCCCTGACTTAGCTCACAGCTCCCACATCCTCTATACATCTCAAAGCAAAAGAAACTGAAAGACGTATTTGCTTATTGGCTGTACTGTATTGTGTATCAAAGAAGTTGCATAACCAAATGCATTGATGCATGTTTTAGATTTTATGTTGGATAATATGAAAGGAGAAAGTTTGATTTTCTAGCTGTCTTTTTGTGAATGGATTGTTTGGACTGGTGGACATGTTTTAGTGTCATTCTCCCGCTCATTCACAACAACCCTGCTCTCTCTGCTCTTTTTTTTTTTTTTACAGCCCATGACCACTGACCATTTTATTTTTGTCTCCATAGAGACTACGGGAGTGGACAAGAGAGGAAGTCCTGCTATCCACTGTGTGTCCACTAACTAAGTCATCATGTCAGCCCCAGGTAAATGTCTTCTACACCACTGTTAATTTAGATATCATATTATACTGGGGTTGCTGTTTGCCCCTTGGTATTTCACCCATAGGATTTGTATAATGCTACTATTCCAATGTATTCGAGATAAGAATTTGAAACCAGAGCTTGGCATGTAAAAGGCTGACTACGTTGATGTAAGCTTTAAAGATTTTTTTGGATAATGATGTGGAAAATGAGCTCGGACCATGTTTGACTGATTTTTAAAGAACCTTTTTTCCTTGCAGTTTCCATTGAATGAGTGGTGCGGTGTTTGGGAATCCATTGGTGTTTATCAATACGGCCCTCCTTTTGTTATGCAAAAAGTTATTTCCTTAATGCTGATCTCCAATGCACATCATGAGCTTTAATACCACTTCAAGCTCCACACATATTTGCATCCATAACTCCATATACATGTGTAGATTTTTGTCAATATGAATATATTTATGATACCCACTGTTTGTATTTCCTCCTATAGGTTACCCACCCCCTCACCAGGGTCCTGGAAGTTACTCCACGGCCCCCTACCCTGTTCCTCATGGTGGGTACGGTGACCCTAACCATGCTCCCCCACCAGTTGGCTTCCATATGGGCTACAACCACCAACAACCCCAACCAGGCCAGCCTGTGATGTACCAGCCTGTGCCCATGCCTGAATACGGGGTACCTCAAATGGGCCCCAGCCCAGGCTATGGTGGTCCCATGCCTGGACCTGAGTATGGTGCACCTCAGATGGGCCCCAGCCCAGGCTATGGTGGTCCCATGCCTGGGCCCAGATACGGCGCACCTCAGATGGGCCCCAGCCCAGGGTATGGTGGTCCCATGCCTGGGCCTGAGTACGGTGCACCTAACTCGGGCCCTCCTGCAGCCATCTCCCCAGCCCCTGCAGCAGTTGTGCCTGTTGGAGTTCCACCTGGTCTGGAGTACCTAACACAGGTAGGTTTGCTTGGGAAGAGTATCACAACAGGCTGTCAAATACACTTTCAAACATCATCTGTTATCACTGTGTAATGTTGGTGTTTTTCTTCCATGCGCTCTCTTTCTCCATATCTCTCACGCTCTCTTCTGTGTGTGTTTCAGATTGACCAGATCCTTATACACCAAAAAGTGGAGTTGCTGGAAGGTGAGCTTGCTAGTCTTATCTGAGTACAGAGAGAATAGAACTAAAGGCATTGTAAAAATTGATAAATCATGAGGAGAAAGTGACCACCGCCAAACTACTGTTTACGTTCCTGCGTTTCTGTCCTCTCACCATCCCCTCTTCCTTCTCCTCCCTCCGTTCCCCTCTCCTCAGCGTTCATTGGCTTTGAGACCAACAACCAGTACGAGATCAAGAACAGCCTGGGTCAGAAGATCTACAAGGCCAAGGAGAAGAACGACTGCTGCACACGCAACTGCTGCGGCGCCCTGCGTAGCTTCGACATGAAGATCAAGGACAACACGGACCGTGAGGTCATCCGCTTCATACGACCCTACCGCTGTGCCTCCTGCTGGTTTCCCTGCTGCCTGCAAGAGGTACAATGGGGTGCTGAACCCTGAGACACAGATTTGACTGCTTTGACTATGTAAACAGGACACAAACCAGGAAAAAACAAACATAAAATCATCATATTGAGTCTTAATGTGTTAGAGAAGGAGTAAAGGGACAGGTCACCTAAAATGCAATTGGTTTATTTACCCTCAAGTTAGCATTAGCATTGCCATACAACTCTGTATGAATTACAAATGAATGATGCTAATTCTAAGTTAATGCTGGTAATAAATGCATGCAAACTGTTGTACTGCAAGCCATTTTGGACTGTCCTACCAACTCCCTAGACTGTGCTTTGTAAAGAGTCATGAATGACAATGAATGGTCCTTTGTCAGTCTGAACCCTCTCCCAGACGGTCTTGAGCTGGTGCCATCACTTCACCTTTATGCTGTCTCTATTGACTCACGTTTGCTGGCAGGCTGCCTACAGTATAGAGGCCTTCACAGGTCCAAACAGTTGGACCCATACCTAAATGGACCTTGGGCTTTTCCATCTGGACCCATTATGCATATATAAAAATGTTAAATATAGAGAGAGACCTGTTCTAAACTCACCTGGGGACAACTAGACCATTTTAAAGCTACTTTATTAACCAGAGCTGATAAAGCGCAAGGTAGCGAGAGGTGTGCTCTAGCACGGGCTGTGCTGTATGGGTCTAGTCTACTTTGAGTATGACAGAGTAACATGGGGAACAGGGAGGAGAGACTAGAGACAGCAACCAACCAAGCCGACTCGCGCTATAGTAGACTAAAAGCTGCTATAGCTAGGTTATTTATCATCCAATATGATTACGTAGTACCTGTCTTGACTGCATCAAACCGGGGGAAGCTCGATAACCAAGCTGTCTAGCTAGCTAGGCTAATTGAGGTTGCATGAGCTTTCTCGTCCTACACAGTTACAAACAACAACTACATTCAGAATATAAAGAAGCAGCCTACCTGTTGGCTCTTGGTTGTTGTAGCCTATCCTTTAACTTTTAATTCCATCTTCCATTGATTAGATATCTCCTAACTTTTGCCGCACACGGAGGCTCTGTGACTAGCCCATTGTCGCTTGGATGACTTAGTATGATTGGCCAACAACAACAAGCTACACGTGCCACTCTTGTGAAAAGCAAATAGCAGCAGCATAAGTGGTACAATTTCTCTATCTACTGCAGCAGTTGCGCTCGGATCTGTATAGGTCCTTCTGGACGAGTCAGTTAAAATTACACATGCCAGAGACCCATGACAATCCCATCAGATGCGACGCAGACCTGTGTTGTTATTTAGAATTCTGGATCTGGAACCGCTCGTGTCCCGGATTGGGTCTTGGGTATTTGGGTACAGGTGGATTGGTGAAGACCTCCACTACAGTACATTCCCATGAGACGTGAAGGTCCCTTATGACTGCAGTTTCACACATTAGTTCAGCATCTATGGAGACATAGGCCCACAGTTACCATGTGAAGCATATTACCTTGGTCATGATAGTGATTGCTACGCCAATGCACTCATCAAATTAGTGCCATATTACCTGCGGAAGCGAGCTTTGCAGTAACCCAAGCACATGCTATTTAAAGCCACAGTGTACGGACCGAAGCCTGATTTTTAAACATGGTCAAATACCTTTCAAATTTTGTGTCCCTCAGCTCGAGGTCCAAGCCCCGCCTGGCACCACCATAGGTTATGTGTCCCAGGACTGGCACCCCTGCGTGCCCAAGTTCTCCATCAAGGGGGCCAACAAGGAGACCGTAATGAAGCTGGAGGGACCCTGCTTTGCCTGCAACTGCTGCGGGGACGTCAACTTCAAGGTGAGGGGTCATAAACCGAGGGTGAAAGCGCTGGTCCAATGTGAAGCCAATTTTGAGTTTTCGCTTTCTTTGGGTGAAATCAGTTGATAACCGTCCTATTTAACTAGAACAAACCTAATCTTTTCTTTTAGACCAGAAAAGATTGGATAAGTTGCGCTTTTATTGTCTACACACCCATCCAATCCTTTCAGAAGTGGTGATGAGGTGCAGCGGCCAGAAATCTTTGTCTCTGACCCATGTGTTTTTCTGCCGCCCTCGTAGCTGACGGGGAAAGATGGAGGCAAGTCCATCGGCCGCATCAGTAAGCAGTGGAGTGGCCTGATAAAGGAGGTCTTCACCGACACGGACAACTTTGGCATCCAGTTCCCCATGGACCTGGACGTCAAGATGAAGGCTGTGCTCATGGGCACCTGTTTCCTCATCGTGAGTCCATCCATCTGTTTAAATAAAGATATATTCAAGAAAATGTTAGATTTTTCTAATTCCAGAGCTTTACAGGCGTAAAGCCTAAAACTGAGCTGATAAGATGAGCTGTTGTTGGAGGAAATTTAGTTGACATTTCTTTCCTCTTGACAGGATTTCATGTTCTTCGAGAAGGTTGGCAACACAAAACAGCGCAACACCGTCTTCTCATAACGTAGGAAAAGGGAGAGAAAGAAAGACTGAGCCCTTGAGGCAATGCAGTCTTTTTCCGATCCCGTTCGGAACCTCCATTTTTTTTTTTTTTATCTATAAGAAACTCCTTCCTTATTCAAAAGCTTAGAGGACACTGCCATTCCGTGCCAATCCCAGAACTCTTTGTGTGAAACACAACATGAGGCCTTATCTGATGATGAGCTTACATTTGAGCCAAAATGCCCTCTCTGGACTGTTTCTGTGTATCCATCCAAATGTAAGAATCAGTAACTGGTCTATGAAACATAGACCTTAGTTCTCTTTCATGGGTTTCTCCACTCTCTTCATGGAATGTGTTTATCTACAGTATGTTTTGTCATATCTATATTTTCAATTAGTTTTCTATAACATTGATGTGGGGTTCAGAACAGTAGTCTTAGTGGAAAAATACCAGTTATATATTAACCTAAGTTTACATATTCTTTGCAATTTCTGTTTTGTCTGTGTGCAATGGTATATTTTACATCTCATGTTATTTGTAAGCCAAATGTATATGTTAATCTTTCTAAACTGCACCAGCCATCAAATGATTACTGTAGAAATCTAGGTAATTTCATGATTAGTTTAGTACTTTTAAAGAGATTATAGGATTGACGCTTGCAATACACTACTATAGTAACTGTAGCAGCTGTGGTCGTATTAGCTGCTTTATTAGATTTTGTAATATGACTATGTACACTACCATTCAAAAGTTTGGGGTCACTTAGAAATGTCCTTGTTTTAAAAAGAAAAGCAATTATTTATTTTTTGTCCATTTAAAATATTATCAAATGGATCAGAAATACAGTGTAGACATTGTTAATGTTGTAAATGACTATTGTAGCTGGAAACGGCAGATTTGTAATGGAATATCTACATAGGCTTACAGAGGCCCATTTATCAGCAACCATCCCTCCTGTTTTCCAATGGCACGTTGTGTTAGCTAATCCAAGTTGATCATTTTAAAAGGCTAATTGATCATTAGAAAACCCTTTTGCAATTATGTTAGCACAGCTGAAAACTGTTGTGCTGATTTAAAGAAGCAATACAACTGGCCTTCTTTAGACTAGTTGAGTATCTGGAGCGTCAGCATTTGTGGGTTTGATTACAGGCTCAAAATGGACAGAAACAAAGAACTTTCTTCTGAAACTCATCAGTCTATTGTTTTGAACGGTAGTGTACATAAACATACAAACAAAGTACACCTGTAATATGATTTATGGTGAAAACTAGAGTAGTTTGAAGGACCATTAATGGGAGAAGACTAATTCTGACTTGGAACTACATGCTTGTACTACATTTACAGGCTAATGAAATATGGGATATTTGTAGATGGATATGTTTATGTACTCTGAAGTGCTCCTTGTCTTGTCCCATGCTGTATGTGTGACTCTTCTATTGTTTGTTGCCATGCCATAAAGAAGAATATACTACAGTATAGGACAACAAGGCAATTTGTTTTCCCCTGCCTCTTTCTCATGACTCTATTTCTGCCTTGAAGCTTTGTTTACAGTGCACTGTTCATGGTCTGTGCTGGTGCTCTGGGGACTGACTCAGTTTTTCCTCCCTCACTCTCGCCCTCCCTCATTCCTCCTTCCTCTAGAGATGGGAGTAAACCATAGGGTTGGATCTGTGCCAAAAGACAACAAGTAAAACTGAGTTGAGGCACTGAAAGAGGAAAATAATATAGGAAAGTTGAGGAAGGACAACAGAGATGAGGGCAACGGACGACAGAGAGCGAGACTGACGGGGAAGTTGAGGTTAAAGAACATAGGGCCAAAAGTAAATTTTAGCTTGATTTGAAAATGTGCTCGGAGGTTTTGTATGGAGGGTGTGACGCTGTTGCAGAGCCTGTGGAGTCATGCAGAGGCCAAATCAAGCTCCGCACTGCATAGCTTTGTGCCTCTCATTTTGTAACAATGCGGAGGGCTCCGAATAGCTCCATATTGACATGACTGGTTGACTGAAGTTGAGGGCGGGAGGTCCTGTATAAACACAAACTCACTTCCTTGACAACTCCCTTCACAACAGCTTTGCGCTGTTCCGTGGAGCACAATAAGTTAGAATGCACTGACCGTAATGTATCGCCATAAATGCTGCACGGCCAATTCAAAAGTCGGATTGACCATGCAGCGCCTTTAACGGTCTGACCTCATATAGCCCGGAAAACCACAGTCAGGGAAACACTTTACTTTCCCTTGTAACCATGTAATAATATTATTGAAGGCATACCTTACAAAGGTTGGGGGGAGTGTTCTGGTCCGGCATACAGTTGAAGTTGGAAGTTTACCAACACTTAGGTTGGAGTCATTAAAACTCGTTTTTCAACCACTCCACAAATTTCTTGTTAACTATAGTTTTGGCAAGTCGGTTAGGACATCTACTATGTGCATGATATAAGTAATTTCTCTAACAATTGTTTACAGACAGATTATTTCACTTATAATTCACTGTATCACAATTCCAGTGGGTCAGAAGTTTACATACACTAAGTTGACTGTGCCTTTAAACAGCTTGGAAAATTCCAGAAAATGATGTCATGGCTTTAGAAGCTTCTGATAGGCTAATTTACATCATTTGAGTCAATTGGAGGTGTACATGTGGATGTATTTCAAGGCCTAGCTTCAAACTCGGTGCCTTTTTGCTTGACATGGGAAAATCAAAAGAAATCAGCCAAGACCTCAGAAAAAAAAATAGTAGACCACAAGTCTGGTTCATCCTTGGGAGCAATTTCCAAACGCTTGAAGGTACCATGTTCATCTGTACAAACAATACTACGCAAGTATAAACATCAATGGACCACGCAGCCGTCATACCTCTCAGGAAGGAGACGCGTTCTGTCTCCTAGAGATGAACATACTTTGGAGTAAAAAGTGCAAATCAATCCCAGAACAACAGCAAAGGACCTTGTGAAGATGCTGGAGGAAACGGGTACAAAAGTATCTATTTCCACATTAAAACGAGTCATATATTGACATAACCTGAAAGGCCGCTCAGCAAGGAAGAAGCCACTGCTCCAAAACCGCCATAAAAAAAGCTAGACTACGGTTTGCAACTGCACATGGGGACAAAGATTGTACTTTTTGGATAAATGTCCTATAATCTTATGAAACAAAAATAGAACAGTTTGGCCATAATGATCATCATTATGTTTGGAGGAAAATGGGGTAGGCTTGCAAGCTGAAGAACACCATCCCAACCGTGAAGCACGGGGGTGGCAGCATCATGTTGTGGGGGTGCTTTGCTGCAGGAGGGACTGGTGCACTTCACAAAATAGATGGCATCATGAGGAAGCAAAATTATGTGGATATATTGAAGCAACATCTCAAGACATCAGTCAGGAAGTTAAAGCTTGGTCGCAAATGGGTCTTCCAAATGGACAATGACCCCAAACATACTTCCAAAGTTGTGGCAAAATGGCTTAAGGACAACAAAGTCAATGTATTGGAGTGGCCATCACAAAGCCCTGACCTCAATCCTATAGAACATTTGTGGGCAGAACTGAAAAAGCGTGTGCGAGCAAGGAGGCCTACAAACCTGACTCAGTTACAGCAGCTCTGTCAGGAGGAATGGGCCAAAATTCACCCAACTTAATGTGGGAAGCTTGTGGAAGGCTACCTGAAACATTTGACCAAAGTTAAACAATTTAAAGGCAGTGCTACCAAATACTAATTGAGTGTATGTAAACTTCTGATCCACTGGGAATGTGATGAAAGAAATAAAAGCTGAAATAAATCATTATCTCTACTATTATTCTGACATTTCACATTCTTAAAATAAAGTGGTGATCCTAACTGACCTAAAACAGTGAATTTTTACTAGGATTAAATGTCAGGAATGGTGAAAAACTGAGTTTAAATGCATTTGGCAAAGGTGTATGTAAACTTCCATCTTCAACTGTATATTCTTATGAACTGCTGTTTAATAGAATGGGATGTCTTTGTTTCAATGTCCACTTGCTTACCACTTAATGCATTGACAATACATTACTTAATCCTAAATAGTAAATTAGTATGTACATTGGAATGTAACCATGTGATTGGGAGGAGTAAATAAACAGTTCAGTGAATAAGTGGTGAAGTTGTCGCCAAGAGCGGTCATCCATGGAACAAAGCTTTAGCCTTCATTTTACTTATTGGTGTGTCTCGATGAATAACATGGGTGTGGCCCTCAACGGGGTGGGGTTGTGGTTCACAAAAGTGCCTTTACATCCAACTATCTCTAGCTGCGTTGTAAAAATTACTGTGTCCACAATAGTTTTCTGTTATAGTGCACTAATTTTGGGCGAATAGGGAGCCATTTTGGACACACAGGTATCTGTCGATGAGTTCTCCATTCTTATCATAAAGCATTGAAGTAATGTCGTATTGCTGTGTTTCAATTTAATATATACTGCTCAAAGAAATAAAGGGAACACTTAAACAACACATCCTAGATCTGAATGAAAGAAATAATCTTATTAAATACTTTTTTCTTTACAAAGTTGAATGTGCTGACAACAAAATCACACAAAAATAATCAATGGAAATCCAATTTATCAACCCATGGAGGTCTGGATTTGGAGTCACACTCAAATTAAAGTGGAAAACCACACTACAGGCTGATCCAACTTTGATGTAATGTCCTTAAAACAAGTCAAAATGAGGCTCAGTAGTGTGTGTGGCCTCCATGTGCCTGTATGACCTCCCTACAACGCCTGGGCATGCTCCTGATGAGGTGGCGGATGGTCTCCTGAGGGATCTCCTCCCAGACCTGGACTAAAGCATCCGCCAACTCCTGGACAGTCTGTGGTGCAACGTGGCGTTGGTGGATGGAGCGAGACATGATGTCCCAGATGTGCTCAATTGGATTCAGGTCTGGGGAATGGGCGGGCCAGTCCATAGCATCAATGCCTTCCTCTTGCAGGAACTGCTGACACACTCCAGCCACACGAGGTCTAGCATTGTCTTGATTTAGGAGGAACCCAGGGCCAACCGCACCAGCATATGGTTTCACAAGGGGTCTGGGGATCTCATCTCGGTACCTAATGGCAGTCAGGCTACCTCTGGCGAGCACATGGAGGGCTTTGCGGCCCCCCAAAGAAATGCCACCCCACACCATGACTGACCCACCGCCAAACCGGTCATGCTGGAGGATGTTGCAGGCAGCAGAACGTTCTCCACGGCGTCTCCAGACTCTGTCACGTCTGTCACATGTGCTCAGTGTGAACCTGCTTTCATCTGTGAAGAGCACAGGGCGCCAGTGGCGAATTTGCCAATCTTGGTGTTCTCTGGCAAATGCCAAACGTCCTGCACGGTGTTGGGCTGTAAGCACAACCCCCACCTGTGGACGTCGGGCCCTCATACCACCCTCATGGAGTCTGTTTCTGACCGTTTGAGCAGACACATGCACATTTGTGGCCTGCTGGAGGTAATTTTGCAGGGCTCTGCCAGTGCTCCTCCTGCTCCTCCTTGCACAAAGGCGGAGGTAGCGGTCCTGCTGCTGGGTTGTTGCCCTCCTACGGCCTCCTCCACGTCTCCTGATGTACTGGCCTGTCTCCTGGTAGCGCCTCCATGCTCTGGACACTACGCTGACAGACACAGCAAACCTTCTTGCCACAGCTCGCATTGATGTGCCATCCTGGATGAGCTGCACTACCTGAGCCACTTGTGTGGGTTGTAGACTCCGTCTCATGCTACCACTAGAGTGAAAGCACCGCCAGCATTCAAAAGTGACCAAAACATCAGCCAGGAAGCATAGGAACTGAGAAGTGGTCTGTGGTCCCCACCTGCAGAACCACTCCTTTATTGGGGGTGTCTTACTAATTGCCTATAATTTCCACCTGTTGTCTATTTCATTTGCACAACAGCATGTGAAATTTATTGTCAATCAGCGTTGCTTCCTAAGTGGACAGTTTGATTTCACAGAAGTGTGATTGACTTGGAGTTACATTGTGTTGTTTAAGTGTTCCCTTTATTTTTTTGAGCAGTGTACAATGTTTGATTATTGTATTTTCATTTACTGTACTATTCTGTCTATAATAATATACTATTCTGTGTTTGTGTGTCCAGCATTATCACTATCAAGGAAATAGCGTTCTAGTGTAATTGGTATTTGTTCATGGGTAAGTACGGTTTTGACTCTTCATACACTGTTTATGGATGGTGCTCAGTGTGTGCATTAAGCAAATGGGTCAAACATTTAAATGCTTTGTGGCAATGGAAGCTGATTTGTATCATTTGTGTTTTCCAAATGATATGGTATTTTTAGGCAAAAATGCACCTGCATTCAAGTGTCTGTCAAAATAAATGGCAGATTGAAGTTTTTCTTTTTCCATCTTGTTCTGAGGGCAGAAACGAATGTGATTGGTTAAATTTATGCAAGTAATCTCCCAGTTTACACTAGAGGAGTATACTGGAACTAGTTAAACCTACACCTCAAAAGCCTTTCGTTGGATTTCTTGTGCCCTTTCTTGCAGTCGTTTCCCACCTTCTGGAAACATCGGCAGGAAACATTCCCTCACTTCAAAATCTCTGCTTCCTGCTGTTTTTTATTTTATTTTTTAGAACAGGTGGAAAGGGTGTGGAATATCTCCAACCTCAGCTAATTTCAAAGTTTGACTGGGATTTAACCCTAACCGCATAGTAGCATGCTTAACATTTCGGGGTAATTTCCAATTGAGCGGACATCTACAGTAGTGGTTCTCAAACCTCTCTTCGGGGACCCCCAGATGTTTTGCAATTTAGTTGTAGCTCTGAACTTTACACATTTCTTTTGGGATCCACCCCTGTACATGTAATTTGCCTGATGACACGCGAGTGAAGGAGAGTTTTGTTTCATAAAAGGGCATTTTCCTCCAAGTTCCCTTCTGCCTCCTCCACACATTTTGTATAGTATATATTTCTGTTTGTATGACATCTGGAAAGAATTAGAGGGTGCTCAACCAACGTGAGTTGAGGCGCAACCTAAAAATGTGTAAACATCATTGGAAAGGAAAAGGCGCAACGCTCGCTCACCATAAAAAATGTGTCGTTTTATTTATCAAGTTTAAAAGATCGACGCTTCGGGCCTTCAATGGCCTTCTTCAGATGTATTTTGTATGACATTGACAGTGGTGGAAACGCGCAAAATTAGGTTTGAACCATCAACCTAGTCTTCAGGAGGTTGGGATTCATCCCCTGAATCACACACTCTTTAACACCAAGCACATCTCTGTGTAGTTGAGATTGACAAAAAAAACCCGAAATGTTCATGCATTGAACCCACAAAAACTATTTGCCATTGAGCCAATTCCCATATGCAGTGGTTAATCTTTAAGAATCTATTGACTCACCTGTACGTCAATCTAAGTAACATAATAAAAAATCCCCATCAAAATTTGTCAGTTGATGCCTCCAGAGTGGTGCAGCAGTCACCACAGACCCAGGTTCGATCCCAGACTGTGTCATAGCCGGTCGTGACTGGGAGACCCATGAGGTGGTGCACAATTGGCCCAGCGTCGTCCGGGTTAGGGGAGGGTTTGGCCGGTCGGGACTTCCTTGTCTCATCGCGCTCTAGCGACTCCTTGTGGCGGGGCCCGGGTGCTTGCAAGCAGACTTTGGTCACCAGCTGGACGGTGTTTCCTCCAACACATCCACTGGCTTCCGGGTTAAGCGAGCAGTGTGTCAAGAAGCAGTGTGGCTTGGCAGGGTCGTGTTTTGGAGGACGCATGGCTCTCAACCTTCGACTCTCCCGAGTCCGTAGAGGAGTTGAAGCGATGGGACAAGACTGCAAGTACCATTTGGGGAGAATAAAGGGGTAAAAGTAAACAAAATAAAAATACAATCTGTCAGTTTAAGCTAGAGATATAAGCTTTTTGCATGGGCTGTGTCTCAATCCACCGCATCTTTCTATGTCGGCCTTCCACATCTGCGGTGGAAGGTGGCCAACCTATAGCGGTGTTTGTCAGACCATGGTACAAATTCATATTTTAATATTCAGTTCATATCATATTTACTTGTGGGCCACACCCTAAAACCATGCTTTCCACCCCTTTATTTGTATGTGTTGGGCTTTAGCTGAGATTATTCTTTACGGAGTTAAGTATATTTGTCCAGGCCTCAATTGTTCCTTGACTAGCCCCATTCATTCTCGCTGTCGATAATTCTAATGTTATAACTTCTAATAGTAACTGTATCCACTTGCAAATTGGGAGAGAGTGAGCCAACATATTTTTTTGCGCTAGAGCTGTCTGCCAGCAGTATTCGTCTATCATTGATTGAGAGATTCAAGGAGCTATCATCGTTAAGTCACATAAAAGATGCAAAGCATTTAATATTTACATTCATTCACTTCGAAATGAATTTCCTAATTTTGTCCCAGAAACATTTAACTGCAGGGCACTCCTACATCATATGAAGGAATGTGCCTGCCTGACTTATGGGCAGTGGCGGTTCCAGCTTGTATGGCTCCCCCTGCCAACAAAATAAACAACACCATTTGGCACTAACTGTAATTTCTATTCAGACATTTGCACCAACACAAATAAATAATCATAACATTTAAAACTATATAAATATAAAAATATATACAAAAATATATACAAAAATAAGACTCATATCAAAAAAAGTAACAAAGACAAATAGAAACAAATTTGTGTTGATTTGGCACTTGCGCATCAATACATTACCCATCCCCCAACACTCAACTAAGAGTCAAGACTAAACCAATTCACCTTGGGGGTGTGCAGACTGGTTTTATATTATTCTTAACGATTTCGCACAAACCATAAAAAAATGCAACAATATGTCTGTGAAACTATTATGAATGAATTGTGGTTTATTTGGTAGCATTTCGGTAGTGTGACTGATTGTACTAATTGCATTAGTACTGTACAAAGTTAGAGGTGCGCTATTTGATAGATTCCCCCGCTCCCCCTACCTTGGGCTTCCAGTGGGGAGACCTGAGGTCAACCTATCCCTTTCCCCCTCCCCATTTCGTACTTCTGGTGGAAGACCTTCCCAGGCAGTAGCCTGCCTAGCTCACAAACTAGAATCAGGGCGCCCACTCCGACAAGGTTAATTGACCCACAGTCCCACACGGTGACATGATATCATTGACGTGACGTGCAAATGAGCGATAGAAAACCGATTGCGCAAATGTCACTAATCCAATTTTTTTTGTGCGGGCACACTATGCCGCCCCCAGTAAGATGCCGCGCATGCCGCCTATACCTAAGTCCGCCACTGCTTATGGAACACAGTGAACATTTTGAGTTGAGGCCAATTTCATGGTAAAATGTTTCCTTGGTGTTAAATGCAGTCTGTGAACAAACTTAAAATGTATAAATTGATGGTTCAGATTATTGGATGCTAAGGTCATATTTTTCCATATTCTGTTCCAGTTAAAGGGTTGTTCAGATACAATTAAATCTGTGGACCATACTTTTTAAATGGCTAGCTCACAATATGAGCTTTCCAAAAGTTGTTTATATATTATAGAGACCAGTCCTTTCGGGAGCGCAGATCATTTATTTATAAATCCCATCACTGGATGGTTCGGTAGTTGGTTTTCCCAAGGGAAACATTGCAATTTTCTGTAGACTTGTAGCTAAAATATGGTAGATAGGAAGGTATTGAAAATTAAATGTATCACAGGAGATATTAAAATAAAATCAGTGCAATGAAAATGGCAATTCTAATGGGTGTACAGGGAGTAGGGCGGTCAGTGAGATAACATCAAGTGGTTTATGTATATGTCATTGGACTGGAAGCTATTGAAAATCTGTGAATTAATAAACACAGCTGTAATTTGATAAATATTTGTAGATCAAAGGGGAGGCATGTTGACCAAATCAAAGGTGTACAGTCGTGGCCAAAACTTTTGAGAATGACACAAATATTAATTTTCACAAAGTCTGCTGCCTCAGTTTGCATGATGGCAATTTGCATATACTCCAGAATGTTATGAAGAGTGATGAGATGAATTGCAATTAATTGCAAAGTCCCTCTTTGCCATGCAAATGAACTGAACCCCCAAAAAACATTTCCACTGCATTTCAGCCCTGCAACAAAAGGACCAGCTGACATCATGTCAGTGATTCTCTCGTTAACACAGGTGTGAGTGTTGACGAGGACAAGGCTGGAGATCACTCTGTCATGCTGATTGAGTTTGAATAACAGACTGGAAGCTTCAAAAGGAGGGTGGTGCTTGGAATCATTGTTCTTCCTCTGTCAACCATGGTTACCTGCAAGGAAACATGTGCCGTCATCATTGCTTTGCACAAGAAGGGCTTCACAGGCAAGGATATTACTGCCAGTAAGATTGCACCTAAATCAACCATTTATCGGATCATCAAGAACTTCAAGGAGAGCGGTTCAATTGTTGTGAAGAAGGCTTCAGGAAAGTCCAGCAAGCGCCAGGACCGTCTCCTAAAGTTGATTCAGCTGCAGGATCGAGGCACTACCAGTACAGAGCTTTCTCAGGAATGGCAGCAGGCAGGTGTGAATGCATCTGCACGTACAGTGAGGCAAAGACTTTTGGAGGATGGCCTGGTGTCAAGAAGGGCAGCAAAGAAGCCACTTCTCTCCAGGAAAACATCAGGGACAGACTGATATTCTGCAAAAGGTACAGGGATTGGACTGCTGATGACTGGGGTAAAGTAATTTTCTCTGATGAATCCCCTTTATGATTGTTTTGGGGCATCCGGAAAGAAGCTTGTCCAGCGAAGACAAGGTGAGCGCTACCATAAGTCCTGTGTCATGCCAACAGTAAAGCATCCTGTGTCATGTGTGGGGTTGCTTCTCAGCCAAGGGAGTGAGCTCACTCACAATTTTGCTTAAGAACACAGCCATGAATAAAGAATGGTACTAACACATCCTCAGAGAGAAACTTCTCCAAACCTTCCAGGAACAGTTTGGTGACAAACAATGCCTTTTCCAGCATGATGGAACACCTTGCCATAAGGCAAAAGTGATAACTAAGTGGCTCGGGGAACAAAACATCAATATTTTGGGTCCATGGCCAGGAAACTCCCCAGACGTTAATCCCATTGAGAACTTGTGGTCAATCCTCAAGAGGCGGATGGACATACAAAAACCCACAAATTCTGACAAACTCTAAGCATTGATTATGCAAGAATGGGCTGCCATCAGTCAGGATGTAGCCCAGAAGGTAATTGACAGCATGCCAGGGTGGATTGCAGAGGCCTTGAAAAAGAAGGGTCAACACTGCAAATATTGACTCTTTGCATCAACTTCATGTAATTGTCAATAAAAGCCTTTGACACTCAGGGGCGAAAATCTGATATCAACTTTGGAGGGGACAATTACATGAAATTTTCTCAAGAGCAATTCCTGAGGGGGACACCAAAAGTAGTGCTGTAACACATAGCCTACATTGTAATATGGTAAATGTATATTGAGGAACCAAAGAAATAAGGTGTTTGCCGTACTCCTAACTACCGGTACCCAAAACTACACAACTAATTTCAACAGCAATACCATTGCCTTTAACAAATCTTAGTTCAGTCACCAGTTTAAGTTGAGAGTGGGGGTATCCATGGCATTTTCCAATTATGTTCCTATATTACAAGTACAAAAAATTGAGAACCTTTCATAATTTTGCCAAACAAAGACTCAACAAACTTACCTGAGACTCCCTGTCTCTGCCAGTCTGTCCCTGCATATCTGTCCCCAACTCTGCTGTCTGTGTGCCATCTGTTGCCTGCTCTGCCTAATGACATCATTGTGAAACATTTCCATTAGAATTTCATTTCTTTCTTATGAACATTTTATCAACTAGTCTTTGAGATATTAGGCTACTAGGGTTCTTACTTTGCGTTTTGGTGTACTGAAAAATACTCTGATGTCCGTCTTTTATTTTTCTGCCATTTTCTACCTGGCTGGCTGGCTACACACACACACAGTGTGTAGGTTATTTACAGTAGGAGATGGGCTTCTATCATCTTATCTTTTATCATTCTATTTGTGCTTCGATCTAAAAGGTAGCTAGCAAATGTGAAACGGATTAAAATGACAAGAGTTGACAGCTGTATGAGTTCACCATTTACACAACATATACTGCAACCTTTTGTAATTTTAGTTTGTTTCATATTGGCTGGCTTCCAACAATAGCTGAATTTGCAAAGCTAGCGAGCACCAATTCCGTTTCAGTGGTGTTTGCTATAATCTTTGCTACCCGGGTTAAATAAAGGTGAAATAAAATAAATAAATAAAAGTTCACTTGCGACAATTTAGCTTTTGCAACGAGACCATTAAATATATTTAAGACAATGGTAGAAGAGAGTGTAGTTCTGTTCAGTTTGGACTTTTAGTTTATCGCTAACCTTATCACAGGGACTTTGAAGCACTAATTTACATCATCTGCATGCTGATCTTGGAATAAATTGATGATAGCAAAGATTCCATCTTTGACGAGGCCACATAAATGGAATACTTACTAGCTAGCTTAATAGTTAATATTTGCCCGCTAGCTCTGCATATTCAGCTAGTGTGTGTGTGTGATTGACTGGAATAACCTCACGTCAGTTACGTTCATTGAGTGCCTTTCAGACAGTGGATACCACCCCTCTGTTACCTTGCCAACTAAGGAACTGGCAGTGGCTCAAACCATTGTGAGGCAAAGGGTGGGGGGGTCGCAATCTTTTGAAACATAAAAATGCACTATTAAGTGTCTATAATCAGCACAATTGCTTTCATTGCGTATTATTAATATTATTTAAATTTCATAGTTATGTTTCAGTGATATATTGGGGGGGACAAATCATATTTTTCCCAGGATGGGGGGGTCGTGTCCCCCCCGTCCCCCCCGGGATTTCCGCCCCTGTTGACACTTATGAAATGCTTGTAATTATACTTCAGTATTCCATAGTAACATCTGACAAAAATATCTCAAGACACTGAAGCAGCAAACTTTGTTGAAATTAATATTTGTGTCATTCTCAAAACTTTTGGCCACGACTGTACCTTTGATATGAGGTCAAGGAACCCGCCACACTTGTCTGATGACCTGTAGCGCATATGGACAGTGAGCTATTGAAAATTAGACCTATCACATGAAATATGCATGTAAAATCAGTTAAATAAAAAATGGCAATTCTAATGCTTATGGATGAGGGAGGTCAGAGACCTAACCTGAAGTGGTTTTAGATGTACAGTACCAGTCAAAGGTTTGGACACACCTACTCATTCAAGGGTTTTTATTTATTTGTACTATTTTCTACATTGTAGAATAATAGTGAAGACATCCAAACTATGAAATAAAATATATGGAATCATGTAGTAACCAAAAAAGTGTTAAACAAATCAAAATATGTTATATTTGAGATTCTTCAAAGTAGCCACCCCTTGCCTTGATGACCGCTTTGTACGCTCTTGGCATTCTCTCAAATAGCTTCGCCTGGAATGCTTTTCCAACAGTCTTGAAGGAGTTCCCACAAATGCTGAGCCCTTGTTCCTTCACTCTGCAGTCCAACTCATCCCAAACCATCTCTATTAGGTTGAGGTCGGGTGATTGTGGAGGCCAGGTCATCCAGGTTGTATCACAACCGACCGTGATTGGGAGTCCCATAGAGCGGCGCACAATTGGCCCAGCGTCGTCCGGGTTAGGGTTTGGCCGAGGTAGGCTGTCATTGTAAATGAGAATTTGTTCTTAACGGACTTGCCTAGTTAAATAAAGGTTAAATAAAAAATAAAAAATCTGATGCAGCATTCCATCACTCTCCTTCTTGGTCAAATAGCCCTTAAACAGCCTGGAGGTGTGTTGGGTAATTGTCCTGTTGAAAACCAAATGATAGTCCTACTAAGCACAAACCAGATGGGATGGCGTATCGCTGCAGAATGCTGTGGTAGCCGTGCTGGTTAAGTGTGCCTTGAATTCTAAATAAATCACTGACAGTGTCACCAGCAAAGCACCATCACACCTCCTCCATGCTTCACGGTGGGAACCACACATGCAGAGATCATCCGTTTACCTCAAAGTCTCAAAGACGTGGAACCAAAAATAAAAATAATTGGACTCATCAGACCAAAGGACAGATTTCCACTAGTCTAAGGTCCATTGCTCGTGTTCCTTGGCCCAAGCAAGTTTTTTCTTCTTATTGGTGTCCGTTAGTAGTGGTTTCTTTGCAGCAAATCGACCATGAAGGCCTGATTCACGCAGTCTCCTCTGAACAGTTGATGTTGAGATGTGTCTGTTTGTTTTTCAACAGGACAATGACCCAAAACACACCTCCAGGCTGTGTAAAGGGGTATTTGACCAAGGAGACTGATGCAGTACTGCATCAGACTTCAATCAAATTGAGATGGTTTGGGGTGAGTTGGACCGCAGAGTGAAGGAAAAGCAGCCAACAAGTGCTCAGCATATGTGGGAACTCATTCAAGACTGTTGGAAAAGCATTCTACTGGTTGAGAGAATACCAGTAGTGTAAAGCTGTCATCAAGGCAAAGGGTGGCTTCTTTGAAGAATCTCAAATATAAAATATATTTTGATTTGTTTAACACTTTTTTGGTTATGTGGTTACATGATTGCATATGTGTTATTTCATAGTTTTGATGTCTTCACTATTATTCTACAATGTTGAAAATAGTAAAAATAAAGAAAAACCCTTGAATGAGTAGGTGTGTCCAAACTTTTGACTGGTACACACACTACCGTTCAAAAGTTTGGGGTCACTTCGAAATGTCCTTGTTTTTGAAAGAAAATCTAAATTTTGGTCCAAAATAACATCAAATTGATCCAAAATAAAGTGTAGACATTGTTAATGCTGTAAATGACTATTGTAAGTGGAAACAGCTGATTTTGTTTCATGGAATACCTACATAGGCATACAGAGGGCCATTATCAGCAACCATCACTCCTGTGTTCCAATAGCTTGTTGTGTTGGCTAATCCAAGTTTATCATTTTAAAAGGCTAATTGATCATTAGAAAACCCTTTTGTAATTATGCTAACACAACTGAAAACTGTTGTTCTGATTAAAGAAGCAATAAAACTGGCCTTCTTTAGACTAGTTGAGTATCTTGAGCATCAGCATTTGTGGGTTCGATTACAGGCTCAAAATGGCCAGAAACAAAGAACTTTCTTCTGAAACTTGTCAGTCTATTCTTGTTCTGAGAAATGAAGGCTTTTGATCTGATAATTTGATCTGATCTTCATCTAAGTCACAACAACAGACAAACACAGTCTGCTTAAACTAATAACACAAACAATTATACATTTTCATGTCTTTATTGAACACACCGTGTAAACAATCACAGTTCAGGTTGGGAGAAGTATGTGAACCCTTGGATTTAATAACAGGTTGACCCTCCTTTGGTAGCAATAATCACAACCAAACACTTTCTGTAGTTGCAGATCAGACCTGCACAACAGTCAGGAGGAATTTCGGACCATTCCTAATTACAAACTGTTTCAGTTCAGTAATATTTTTAGAATGTCTGGTGTGAACCACTCTTGAGGTCATGCCATAGCATCTCAATTGAGTTGAGGTCAGGACTCTGACTGGGCCACTCCAGAAGGTGTATATTCTTCTGTTGAAGCCATTCTGTTGTTGATTTACTTCTGTGTTTTGTGTCGTTGTCCTGTTGCATCACCCAACTTCTGTTGAGCTTCAATTGGCGGACAGATAGCCTTACATTCTCCTGCAAAATGTCTTGATAAACTTGGGAATTCATTTTTCCGTCAATGATAGCAAGCTCTCCAGGCCCTGAGGCAGCCCCAAACCATGATACTCCCTCCACCATACTTTACAGTTGGGATGAGGTTTTGATGATGGTGTGCTGTGCCTTTTTTTCTCCACACATCGTGTTGTGTGTTCCTTCCAAACAACTCAACTTTAGTTTAATCTGTCCAGAGAATATTTTGTGGAACATCCAGGTGCTCTTGCAAACTTCAGATGTGCAGCAATGTTTTTTTTGGACAGCAGTGGCTTCCTCCATGGTGTCCTCCCATGAACACCATTCTTGTTTAGTGTTTTACGTATCGTAGACTCGTCAGAGATTTTAGCATGTTCCGGAGATATCTGTAAGTCTTTAGCTGACACTAGAATTCTTAACCTCATTGAGCGTTCTGCGCTGTACTCTTGTAGTCATCTTTGCAAGACGGCCACTCCTAGAGAGAGTAGCAACAGTGCTGAACGATCTCTATTTATAGACAATTTGTCTTACCATGAACTGATGAACATCAAGGCTTTTAGAGATACTTTGTAACCCTTTCCAGCTTTATGCAAGTCAACAATTATTAATCTTAGGTCTTCTGAGATCTCTTTTGTTCAAGGCATGGTTCACATCAGGCAATGCTTCTTGTGAATAGCAAACTCAACTTTTGTGAGTGTTTTTTATAGGGCAGGGCAGCTCTAACCAACATCTCCAATCTCGTCTCATTGATTGGACTCCAAGTTAGCTGACTCCTGACTCCAATTAGCTTTTGGAGAAGTCATTAGCCTAGGGGTTCACATACCCTTTCCAACGTACACTGTGAATGTTTAAATGATGTATTCAATATAGACAAGAAAAATACAATAATTTGTGTGTTATTAGTTTAAGCACTCTGTGTTTGTCTATTGTTGTGACTTAGACAAAGATCAGATCAAATAGCATGACCAATTTATACAGAAATCCAGGTAATTTCAAAGGGTTCACATACTTTTTCTTGTCACTGTATATAAACGCAGCATGCAACAATTTCAAAGATTTAACTGAGTTAAAGTTCATTTAAGGAAATCAGTCAATTGAAATAAATAAATAAGGCCCTAACCTATGGATTTCACATAACTGGGAATACAGATATGCATCTGTTGGTTACAGATACCTTAAAAAAAAGTAGGGGCGTGGATCAGAAAACCAGTCAGTATCTGGTGTGCCCACCATTTGCCTCATGCTGCATATAGAGTTGATCAGGCTGTTGATTGTGGCCTGTGGAATGTTGTCCCACTCCTCTTCAATGGCTGTGTGAAGTTTCTGGATATTGGCAGGAATACGTTGATCCAGAGCATCCCAAACATGCTCAATAGGTGGCATGTCTGGTGAATATGCAGGCCATGGAAAAACGGAGACATTTTCAGCTTCCAGGAATTTCCTTGCGACATGGGGCCATACATTATCATGCTGAAACATGAGGTGATGGTGGCGGATGAATGGCACAACAATTGACCTCAGGGTCTCGTCATGGTATCTCTGTGCATTCAAATTGCCATCGATAAAATGCAATTGTGTTCGTTGTCCGCAGCTTATGCCTGCCAATACCATAACCCCACCGCCACCTCTGTTCACAACGTTGAAATCAGCAAACCGCTCACCCACACGAATGCCATACACGTGGTCTACGGTTGTGAGGCCGGTTGGACGTACTGCAAAATTCTCTAAAGCGACATTGGAATAGAGAAATTAACATTCAGTTCTTTGGCAACAGCTCTGGTGGACATTCCTGCAGTCAGTATGCCAATTGCACGCTCCCTCAAAACATGAGACATCTGTGGCATTGTGTTGACAAAACTGCACATTTTAGAGTAGTTTTTTACTGTTCCCAGCACAAGGTGCACCTGTGTAATGATCATGTTGTTTAATCAGCTTCTTGATATGCCACACCTGTCAGGTGGATGGATTATTTTTGCAAAGGAGAAATGCTCACTAACAGGGATGTAAAAATAATTGTGCACAGAATTTGAGAGAAATAAGGTTTTTGTGCATATGGAACATTTCTGGGATATTTTATTTCAGCTCATGAAACATGGGACCAACACTTTACATGTTGCGTTTAAAAATGTTTGTTCAGTGTATATTTAGTCCCTATTCTGTTTTGTATTTCGTGGATTTCATTTAGAAAAAGCCCATAGTTTCACTCAGAAACCTGCAGCCACTAGTTAGCTGGTCATTTGACGTTCGAAGTTAGCGCCGTTCTGCTGCGAAACAGCACCACAGAGTTCTATCACAGATAGAACAATGAGACAGCTGTTTCACCAGATGTATAGTGGGAGAAGATGGAGCGAGATGGATTATGGCTGTCATTCTGCACTTTTTCCCATCAATTAAACATTTGATCTCAATAAAGTTTTCTGTTCCCAAAAATATAATCTGTTATGAACAGAGTGGACTATGTTTTGTAAACTTCAGTTTTAAAAAATGGCGTTGTTTAGGAGTGCAAGGGCGAATTGATTTATTGCAAATGCAAACTTCACAGAGTAGGTGTTCCCTAATGAAAATATGCAAATACATGCTAGAACGTGCCAATAGATCTCGCTAGCTCGTGCTTCGCTGTGCCCACCTCAAGACTTGTTCTGCCCACTATGATTAACCACTATGATTAATTTGCTCCCATTGGAAACGACAGGCTGTGGTCTATCTTGGGTTAGTTATAAAAATCTTTGGTTCTATTGAGCAGTGACCACTTTTTGATCATGCCCATGATGACCAAATAATGAAAGATAAGCACTGTAGTTTTGAGTTCCACAAAGTGTGTGTGGAAGAGGTGAATTTCTTTTGTTGCTATCTATAAATAAGGATAAACCACCTGGTGCTGACATTCCGGATGGTAAATTGCTGAGGTTGGTCGATGAATACATTGTGACTCCTGTTTGTCACATCTTCAATTTAAGCTTAGAAGACTGTGTGCCCTCAGACATGTAGGGAGGCAAAGGTCATTCCGCTACCCAATAATAGCAGAGAACCCTTTAATGGTTCAAACAGCTGACCAATCATCCTGTTACAAGTGCTTAGCAAAGTTTTGGAAAACATTGTTTGATCAAATACAAAGTTTTTTTAAAGTTTTTTACAGAAAACAACTTAATAGACTTTCAGCATGCTTATAGGGAAGGGCACTCAACATGCTCGGCACTGATACAAATGACTGATTGCCTGAAAAAAATGTATAGTAAGAAGATTGTGGAAGCTGTTTTGTTAGACTCCAGTGCAGCTTTTGATGTCATTGATTATAACCTATTGCTGGAAAAATGTAGGTGTTATGGATTTGCATCCTCTGCCTTATTATGGATTGGAAGTTACCTATCTAATAGAAAACATTGGGTTTTTGTTAATGGACACCTCTCTCATGCAAATTCAGTTGTGTGGTGTACCACAGGGCAGCTGGATAGGGCCAGTATTGTTTTTACAAAATTATGTTCCACTGACCTTAAATAAAGCCTGTGTACGCTGGCGATTCAACAGTATACACATCGGCTGCAAGTGTAAATTAAATAACTGAGAAACTTAACATAGAGCTCCAGTCAGTTTTAGAATGGGTAACTAGCAATAGGTTGGTGCTAAATGTCTCAACCTAAAAGCATATAATTAGCTCAATGCTAAACCTCGTTTAGATATTGAATACTGTGGCTATTGAGCAAATTGAGGAGAATAAATTGCTGCATGTAACCCTAGATGGCAAGCTTTCATGGTTAAAACATAAATACGCAATGGTTGCTTAAATGGGAAGAGGTCTGTACATGATAACGCGTTGCTCTGCCTTCTTGACATCTCAGTCGACCAGACAGGTCCTACAGGCCTTAGTTATGTCACACCTGGACTACTGCCCAGCTATGTGGTCATGTGCGGCAAAGAATGACATAGGTAAATTGCAGTTGGTCCAGAACAAAGCAGTATGTATTGCACTTAGATGTACACGGAGGGAAGTGTCAGTAACATGCGTCAGTCTCTCCTGGCTCAAAGTTGAGGAAAGATTGACTGCATCTGTCACGCCCTGACCTGAGAGAGACGGTTTATTTCTCTATTTTGTTAGGTCAGGGTGTGGGGTGGGCATTCTATGTTTTATATTTCTATGTTTTGGCCAGGTATGGTTTCCAATCAGAGGCAGCTGCCTATTGTTGTCTCTGATTGGGAACCATACTTAGGGAGCCCTTTCTCCCTCCTTGAGTTGTGGGATCTTATTTTTGTACTGCTCGGTAAGCCTGCAAGACGTGACGGTCTATTACCTTTGTTTATTATTTTGTTTAAGTGTTCTGATTTAAATAAAATATCAAGATGAACACTTACCACGCCGCACCTTGGTCTACTCCTTTGGACAACCGTTACAGCATCACTATGGGTCTTTGTGCGAGGTATTGACGTGTTGAAGGTAACGAACTGTCTGTTCAAGCAGTTGGTACATAGTTCGGGCACTCATTGGTACAACACAAGACATGCAGCCAGAGATATCTTCACAGTCCCCAGGTCCAGAACAGAGGCTGGGAAACAGTATTAAATAGAGCTATGACAACATGGAAATCTGTGCCAGCCCAGGTAACACAAGCTAGCAATAATAACAGTTTTTTAAAAATGATAAAAGAACACCTTACTGCACAAAGGGGACTGTGAAGAGACACAGACATTTTATGTCTTGTATTGTAATTTGCACTGTACTATGTACATAAATGTATATATTTCAGTCCTTGACTAATAATTTTCTGTTATACAGTTGAAGTCGGAAGTTTACATACACCTTAGCCAAATACATTTGAACTAAGTTTTTCACAATTCCTGACATTTAATCCTGGTAAAAATTCCCTGTCTTAGGCCAGTTAGGATCACCACTTTATTTTAAGAATGTGAAATGTCAGAATAATAGTAGAGAGAATGATTGATTTATTTCAGCTTTTATTTCTTTCATCACATTCCCAGTGGGTCAGAAGTTTACATACACTCAATTAGTATTTGATAGCATTGCCTATAAATTGTTTAACTTGGGTCAAACGTTTCAGGTAGCCTTCCACAACCTTCCCACAATAAGTTGGGTGAATTTTCGCCCATTCCTCCAGACAGAGCTGGTGTAACTGAGTCAGGTTTGTAGGCCTCCTTACTCGTACAAGCTTTTTCAGTTCTGCGCACAATTCTTCTATAGGATTGAGGTCAGGGCTTTGTGATGGCCACTCCAATACCTTGACTTTGTTGTCCTTAAGCCATTTTGCCACAACTTTGGAAGTATGCTTGGGGTCATTGTCCATTTGGAAGACCCATTTGCGACCAAGCTTTAACTTCCTGAATGATGTCTTGAGATGTTGCTTCAATATACCCACATAATTTTCCATCCTCATGATGCCATCTATTTTGTGAAGTGCATCAGTCCCTCCTGCAGCAAAGCACCACACAACATGATGCTGCCACCCCCGTGCATCACGGTTGGGATGGTGTTCTTTGGCTTGCTTATGTTTGCTTCCTCCAAACATAACGATGGTCATTATGGCCAAACAATTCTATTTTTGTTTCATCAGACCAGGGGACATTTCTCCAAAAAGTACGATCCTTGTCCCCATGTGCAGTTGCAAACCGTAGTCTGGCTTTGTTATGGTGGTTCTGGAGCAGTGGCTTCTTCCTTGCTGAGCGGCCTTTCAGGTTATGTCTTCCCTGTGGCTCAGTTGGTAGAGCATGGTGTTTGCAACGCCAGCATGGTGTGTGTAACGCTAGGGTTGTGGGTTCGATTCCCACGGGGGGCCAGTACAAAAATAAAAAATAAAAATGCATGAAATGAAATGTATGCATTCACTACTGTAAGTTGCTGGATAAGAGCGTCTGCTAAATGACTAAAATGTAAATGTTATGTCGATTTAGGACTCGTTTTACTGTGGATATAGATACTTTTGTACCTGTTTCCTCCAGCATCTTCACAAGGTCCTTTGCTGTTGTTCTGGGATTGATTTGCACTTTTCGCAACAAAGTACGTTCATCTCAATGAGACAGAACGTGTCTCCTTCCTGAGTGGCATGACGGCTGCGTGGTCCCATGGTGTTTATACTTGCGTACTATTGTTTGTACAGATGAACGTGGTACCTTCAGGCGTTTGGAAATTGCTCCCAAGGATGAACCAGACTTGTGGATGTCTACAATTTTTTTTCTGAGGTCTTGGCTGATTTCTTTTGATTTTCCCATGATGTCAAGCAAAGAGGCACCGAGTTTGAAGGTAGGCCTTTAAATACATCCACAGGTACACCTCCAATTGACTCAAATGATGTTAATTAGCCTATCAAAAGCTTCTAAAGCCATGACATAATTTTCTGGAATTTTCCAAGCTGTTTAAAGGCACAGTCAACTTAGTGTATGTAAACTTCTGACTCACTGGAATTGTGATACAGTGAATTATACGTGAAATAATCTGTAAACAATTGTTGGAAAAATGACTTGTGTCATGCACAAAGTAGATGTCCTAACCGACTTGCCAAAACTATAGTTTGTTAACAAGAAATTTGTGGAGTGGTTGAAACACAAGTTTTAATGACTCCAACGTAAGTGTATGTAAACTTCCGACTTCAACTGTATATATTATGTAATGTTTCACGCAATTCTCTATTGAATCTACATATTTGTATAATCCTTGAATGAATGAATTTTATGGGTGAACATCCTACACGCAAGCTAGTACAATGCTAGCTAGCAAACACTTGTTAGTGCCTAGCTTCTAATTCTAAATGTGATTTCAACACCTGTGCTGTTGGTGGCAGTAACACAGCGTCCTCTCTGTCACCAATTGACATCTTGTCTCATCTCACAGTGTCTGTGGTGTGAGAAGGTATCTTCTGGAACCAGACCCCATTGGAAGAAACTGAAATACTTATTTGCTTACTGGGTGTACTGTACTGTGTATCAAACAAGTTCCGTAACCACATGCTTTTAGAACATTGAGTGGCAAATTACACTTATGCATAGAGTACCACAAAATGAGTCATAATACCCATAGAACCTAGCGGTCAAACAGGGAAATGGTTCCAATGGTTTTTCCACCATTCATTTCTCCCATAGGGGATTTTAGAAAAATGTATGGTGGAAAAACGATTGGAACCATTTCCCTGTTTGACCACTAGGTTTTATGGGTATTATGACAACTCCACTGTGGGGCTCTATGGATGCATGTTTTAGATCTTATGTTGGAGAATATGAAAGGACAAAGTTTGTTTTTATAGCGTCTTATTGTGAATGGTTTGTCTGGACTGGTGGATATGTTCAGTGTCATTCTCCCTCTCATTCACAACAACCTTGTTCTCTCTGTTCTGCTTTTTATAGCCCTAGCCCACCAACCCATCATTGTCCCCCACGATGAAATCGGGGAGGGGCATGTGAATCTGTCTCTGTCCTCGTACGTTCATTCGTACGTTTGTATCTCAGACAGCACTGGCCCGATTTTGACATAACTTGGGTGAATGATGCATTGAGATCAGGCATTTACAAATTACACTGATTGGCCAGATAGTGGCGCTATAACAAGAGACGGAAAATACAAACTTTGAAAGTTCACGCCCCTCACACTGTTTTACGTAAAGTCATGAAAGGTGATACATCGGTCCCTCTCCTCAAAAGGAACACATTTTCCTTTGGATCCATAAGGTCCACCATGATGTATTTTCCTCAATTTAGAATTTTGTGAAAAACAATTAAAATGCTACTCTTTTGGCACCGAATGACCGATCTGCATGAAACTTCACATACAAAGGTCTATCAACGCAATATTTTCCAGACCAGTACCTAAAACAACATTGCTGCTATTGACCAATAAACATTAATGTGGGCGTGTTCTGGAACATAAATGCATATGAATCAGTCAAGAATATTCATATTGTAACACAATTTGGTACACATGCTGCAAACACTGTCAAGACTCGACATATGCAAGAACATTCATATCAGTGGCGCCATAACGGGCACATGTTTATATCTTTTGATCTGTTTGACTCAGAGTGCTGAAATTGGTCTTGCCGTAGTTTTCCTTTTGCCTCAATAGAGTCTACGGGAGTGGACAAGTGTCACGTGTGCTCCCTCTCCGGCCTCTAGGTCACCAGGCTGCTCGTTTTGGAGCACACCTGTCACTGTCGTTACGCGCGTCGTCAGACCCACCTGGACTCCATCACTTCCTTGATTACCTGCCCTATATGTGTCATTCCCTTTGGTTCCTTCCCTAGATGTCATTGTTTCATGTCTGTGCGTTGTATTATGTTCCGTTTATTTTATTAAATCACTCACTCACTAATTTGCCTCCCGACTCTCAGCGCACATCGTTACAGAATGACGCCTCACATAAGGGAAGCATCATGGAGTGTTTTTTCGGGTTAGGTGGGTATGACGTTGGGTCTGGGAGCCGGGGACGGGGTACCGTCAGTTATGCGCTATCTCCGGCGCTCTGTCGCCATGCTCCTGCGTCTCAGCCGGATTGACGGGTTTCCTGCGCCTCTGCAGAGGTGACCGGTCCGCTCCTGTTCCCTGGGATCATCATTTTTGTCAGTGTCCGGCGGCAGAAGCCGTGCTTCAGGGAGGGGGTACTGTCACATGTGCTCCCACTCCGGCCTCTAGGTCACCAGGCTGCTCGTTATGGCGCCACTAGCATTTCTGGGGAGGGGAGGGGGGGGGACACTACGACAGTGCCCCTGTGACAACCCTTGTGGCCCCCCTAAATGTGCATCTGTTATTAGACTGTGGCAACGATGATGATTATGAACATGGTCTTTTGACTGCTAATGCCTGCAATGCAGTGAAGAAAACGATATGATAATAACGTCTAATGTAACTGGCCCCTCTAACAGTACAACTGGCCCCAGCTTTCCCCCCCAGTTGAAATGGTCTACAACCGCCACTGTATGGCGCATACCTGTCCCCATCGTTACGCATCGTCAGATACCTGGACTCATCACTTCCGTTGGTTCCTTCCCCAGGCTTCTTTGTTTCTGTTTCATGTCTGCGTTCTTGGTTTTATTAAATCACCCACTCACTCCCTGAACGTGCTTCCCGATTCTCAGCGCACATCGTTACGAGTAAATCCGCCTGCTGTCCACTAAGTCATGTCAGCCCCAGGTAAATATTTTCTACATATCTAATTTAGTTATCATATTATACTGGGGTTGCTCTTTGTTTTTCTCATAAATTGCATCTTTGCAGGATAACTGTGTTCATAGGCCCCTTTTCAGTACATGACTGATGTTACACACAGAAGCTCAACTTTTGGCTGTAGAAAGTCATCGCCATCTGCTCCCATTCAACCTATCATAGAATTACGTTTTGTATTACTTAAACAAAATAACTGTTTTGGGATCTCATACGCGTAAAATGGTTGGTCTTTGCAAAATAACTTTTTTGGATGTAGCGGTTGTTAGCTAGAATTATGTACATTCACAGGCTGAAGTAAAGTCTATCCAAAAAGCCAGTGTACTTGTTAGTGTTTTTTAATGCAGTTGATTTGCGACAATTAGACATCTTAAGCAGGACACTCTTACGAGCCTTAAAATCCAGTTATAATCCAAAGGTAGTCAAATTCACTCATAAGCAGCATGTAAATTGAGGCGTTCTGAGAATTCGTTACATTCTCGTACATTTTTACAAATTTGTAACATATAATACGAATTCTTATTAATAACATACGAAATGGGTGTTGGACATCCAACAATTATTTATTTAACTAGGTAAGTCAGTTAAGAACATTCTTATTTACAATGACGGCCTACACCGGCCAAACCCAGACGACGCTGGGCCAATTATGCGCAACCCTATGGGACAACCAATCACGGCCGGTTGTGATACAGTCTGGATTCAAACCAGGGTGTCTGTAGTGACGCTTCTAGCGCGGAAATGCAGTGCTTTAGACCGCTGCGCCACTCGGTTACCATGCGAAATGTACAGAATATTACAAAATGCTCTGACACCAGGTTGGTGTTCTGCCACCAACTTGTGCCCAATGCCCTCATGCGGCAATGTTTGAGAACACAAAGAGTGTAAATGTGAATCTGTTTGACATCACAAACTCTCACTGTGACTAATGAGTCTCTTCCTGAATGAATAGATAACTGAACTGGTGTTTTTCTTCACCTGGGGTGTAATCATTAGTGCACACCGTAGCAAACGGAAAACGTTTAGCAACGAAAACAAGTTTCTATTGGACAAATTCAGTTAGGAGGGATTCCCCATTTCATTCTGTTGGGTTCCTAGTGAATACACCCCTGCTTCTATTACACATTCCTCGAGGCTCTCAACTAAAACTTTACCCTCTCCCGAATTGTTGAAGTAGGAAAAGAATGTATGAAATGTCTTATATTTCAATACTAAAAAAGACCATCCCAATTTTGACCAATGTCAAATCATGTTCTTACATTTAAATACACAATGCAAAAATGTTCTTTGCTTCCAAAACAATATTTTTACATTCAGTAGTTTACAAAAAAGAAAAGTGCAAACATCTGCTGGTCTCAATCTCCCCACTCTTGGTCTAGGTGTCTGTAATCCAGGGGCAAATTTTCAGTAAAAAGCAAGCTAGTCAATTTTTTTGTTTTCCTTCCTTAGAGGTAGGAATGTGGAAAGGGGTGGGGCGACAGGTCCACATTTCATAGTGGGTTGCTTTGCTCACATCTGAGTGATTCCATGCCAGCGTAGCCTGGAAATATTTTTGGAATCAGATTGTTCTGGCAAGTGTCACATAGTAACTTCATTGGGAGGAAGGATGATTGACATAGATTTACATTTGTATCACAAACCATTTTTGAGAAAATCATGATGAAAGTGGCAATTTTAGTCCCTTTGTAGACCTATACATGCCCTCCTGTAAGACCTATGATCTGTGAAACGTGTATATGATAGACATCTTGTAATGATACTCCTTTATAGCGTTTTTAAATATGGAGTACGTCTAGATTCTGAGCAGGACAACCACAGATTCTTGACAACAGTTAATCATAAATTTCCCTGTTGCACCATATTGAAACTCCCCCTGGGTATTTTCCCCATAGGCTTTGTGTAATGCTATTATTCCTGTGTATTCGAGATAAGAAAAAGCTTGCTGTGTAAAAGGCTGACTACGATGCTGTAAGCTTAGAAGATTATGTGATAATGTGGAAAATTACTTTTGTTCCTTGCAGTTTCCATTGAATGGGTGGTACGGCGTGGGGAGTCCATTGGTGTCCAACAATACGGCCCACTTTTGTTAATGCCATATAATTTCCGTAATGCAGAATCTCCAATGCATGAGCTTTAATAACACCAGTTCACACTCCCCACATTTGCATCCATAACTCCGTATTCATGTGTAGCTTTTTATCAATATGAATATACTATAATACTATTTCCTCAGGTTACCCATCCCCTCACCAGGGTCCTGGAAGTTACTCCACGGCCCCCTACCCTGTTCCTCATGGTGGGTATGGTGACCCTAACCATGCACCCCCACTGATTGGCTTCCATATGGGCTACAACCACAAACAACCCCACCCAGGCCAGCCTGTGATGTACCAGCCTGTGCCCATGCCTGAATACGGGGTACCTCAAATGGGCCCCAGCCCAGGCTATGGTGGTCCCATGCCTGGGCCTGAGTACGGTGCACCTAACTCGGGCCCTCCTGCAGCCATCTCCCCAGCCCCTGCAGCAGTTGTGCCTGTTGGAGTTCCACCTGGTCTGGAGTACCTAACACAGGTAGGTTTGCTTGGGAAGAGTATCACAACAGGCTGTCAAATACACTGATTTCACAAACATCCCTCTGCATGGCACACATACTCAGGGACTTTCGAGTGGCACAGCGTTCTAAGGCACTGCATCTCAGTGCCAGAGGCATCACTACAGAACCTGGTTTGGTCCCGGGATGTATCACAACCGGCCGTGATTGGGAGTCTTTTAGGGCGGCGAATAATTGGCCCAGCGTCATCCGGATTTGGCCGGGTTAAATAAAGTTAAAATACACAATCCATGTCGCAAGGCTTATAAGTCCTTTAACCTGTGTCCTCCCCTTCATCTACACTGATTTGAAGTGGATTTAACAGGTGACAATAAGGGATCATAGCTTTCACCTGGTCAGTCTGGCATGAAGGATTTTCCTAATGTTTTGTATACTGTATCTCATACTCTGTTCTGCGTTTCAGATTCACCAGATCCTTATACACCAAAAAGTGGAGTTGCTGGAAGGTGAGCTTGCTAGTCTTATCTGAGTATAGAGAGAACAGAAGTAAAGGCATTGTAAAAATCGATAAATCATGAGGAGAAAGTGACCACCGCCAAACTACTGTTTTCCTGTTTACGTTCCTGGAATGTTTCCTCTCACATTCCCCACCATCCCCTCTTCCTTCTCCTCCCTCCGTTCCCCTCTCCTCAGTGTTCACTGGCTTTGAGACCAACAACCAGTACGAGATCAAGAACAGCCTGGGTCAGAAGATCTACAAGGCCAAGGAGGAGAACGACTGCTGCACACGCAACTGCTGCGGCGCCCTGCGTAGCTTCGACATGAAGATCAAGGACAACACGGACCGTGAGGTCATCCGCTTCATACGACCCTACCGCTGTGCCTCTTGCTGTTGCCCCTGCTGCCTGCAAGAGGTACAATGGGGCGAGGAACCCTGAGACAAATATTTGACTGCTTTGACTATGTAAACGGGACACAAACCAGGAAAAAACAAACATAAAATCATCATATTGAGTCTTAATGTGTTAGAGAAGGAGTAAAGGGACAGGTCACCTAAAATGCAATTGGTTTATTTATCCTCAGGTTAGCATTGCTATACAACACTGTATGAATTACAAGTTAACGATGCTAAGCTAATGTTAAAAAGAAACTGTTGGACTCAAAGCCATTTTGGACTGTCCTACCAAATCCTTAGTGTCTGTGCTTTGTAAAGATCCATGAATGACGCTGAATGGTCCTTTCGTCAGTCCAAACCCTCTCCCAGACTGTCTTGATCTGGTGCCATCTCTTCACCTTTCAGCTCTGTCTCTAGTGAATCACATTTTGTGGCAGGCTAACAACAGTACATTCTGACCTGTGACCTTATTTAGAACTCTGGATCTGGACCCGCTCGGGTCCCGGATAGGGTCTCTGGTATTTGGGTACAGGTGGAGCCGTGAAGTATAGTACATTCCTAAGGTCCCTTATGACTGCAGTTTCACACATTAGTTCAGCATCTATGGAGACATAGCCCCACAGTTACCATTTGAAGCATATTACCTTAGTCATGATAGTGATTGCTACGCCAATATCAGACATCAATGCACTCATCAAATTAGTGCCATATTACCTGCGGAAGCGAGCTTTGCAGTAACCCAAGCACATGTTATTTAAAGCCACAGTGTACGGACCGAAGCCTGATTTTAAACATGGTCAAATACCTTTCAAATTTTGTGTCCCTCAGCTCGAGGTCCAAGCCCCGCCTGGCACCACCATAGGTTATGTGTCCCAGGACTGGCACCCCTGCGTGCCCAAGTTCTCCATCAAGGGGGCCAACAAGGAGACCGTAATGAAGCTGGAAGGACCCTGCTTTGCCTGCAACTGCTGTGGGGATGTCAATTTTGAGGTGAAGGGTCATACAGTTTGGGCTTTCTTTCGGTGAAATCAGTTCATAACAGTCCTGTTTAACTAGAACAAACCTAATCTTTGACTTTTCTTTTAGACCAGAAAAGATTGGGTAAGTTACCCTTTTGTTTACACACTCATCCAATCCTTTCAGAAGTAAGGATGTGATGAGGTGCAGCAGACAAATCTTTGTCTCTGACCCATGTGTTTTTCTGCCTCCCTCGTAGCTGACGGGGAAAGATGGAGGCAAGTCCATCGGCCGCATCAGTAAGCAGTGGAGTGGCCTGATAAAGGAGGTCTTCACCGACACGGACAACTTTGGCATCCAGTTCCCCATGGACCTGGACGTCAAGATGAAGGCTGTGCTCATGGGCACCTGTTTCCTCATCGTAAGTCCATTCGTCTGTTTAAAAAACATTTAATCACAGAACTTGACATGTGTGAAGCCTATTACTATGCTGATAAGATGAGCAGTTGTTGGAGGAAATTTAGTTGACATTTCTTTTCTGCTTCACAGGATTTCATGTTCTTCGAGAAGGACTGAGCACTTGAGTCAAACTCTCTTTCCGTTCCCATTTGCAATCCTCCCTTGTTTTTCAGATTCTGTTTGAAACGCCTTTCTTATTCGAAACTTTAGAGGAAGTTGCCAATCCAAGAACTCTTTCTGTGTAACACATGAGGCCTTATCTGATGAGCTTACATAGCCTCTGGACTGTTTCTGTCTATCCATCCAAATGTAAGAATCAGCGACTGGGATATGACACATAGGCCTTGTCTTTAATGGGTTTCTCCACTCTCTGCATGGAGTTTTTATCTGTTTATTGTATTTGTTCTAACCAAGAAATCAACTTTATATCTATGTACATTTGGGGTTCAGAACAGTATGGAAACTTTACATGTTCTTAAATACTTTATTTTAGTATTTTATTTTTAGTCACTGCCATGGCAAGCATTTTATCATACCATACAGCTTCAGTTGAAGTATTACATTCTAGATTCTTTCTTTTGTTATTTTCTGTGTGTAATGATTATTTAGCATCAACATGTCATTTGTAAAGCAAATATACACATTGACAGACTGCTCTTTCTATGAGACTGACCAGGTGAATCTACAGTAGTTGAAAATTATGATTACTTACTGTTGTCACCTGTTAAATCCACTTCAATCAGTGTGGATGAAGGGGAGGAGACAGGTTAAAGAAGAATTTTTAAGCCTTGAGACATTGTACGTGTGCCATTGAGGGTAAATGGGCGAGACAAAAGATTTAAGTGCCTTCGAACGGGGTATGGTAGCAGGTGCCAGGCAAACCAGTTTGTGTCAAGAACTGCAATGCTGTTGGCTTCTTCACGCTCAACAGTTTCCCGTGTGTATCAAGAATGCTCCGCCACCCATAGGCCAACTTGACACAACTGTGGGGAACATTGGAGTCAGCATCCCTGTGGAATGCTTGTAGAGTCCATGCTCTGACAAATTGAGGCTGTTCTGAGGGCAAAAGGGGGTGCAACTTAATATTAGGAAGGTGTTCCTAATGTTTTGTACACTCAGTGTATATTTTCCCAGGCCTCAATTGTTCCTTGACAAGCACCATTCATTCACGTTGTCAATCATTTTAATGTTACTACTTCTAATAGTAACTGTATCCACTGGGAGAGAGTGAGGTGACTGCCATCTTTTTTTGCAGCAGTGATCATCAGAGATTCAAGGAGCTATCATCATTAAGTAACACAATTGATGCGAAGCATTGAATATTTACATTCATACACTTCAATTTCAAAAAAAAAAAATTAAACTTTGTCCCAGAAGCATTTAACTGCAGGGCACTTCCACATCATGAAGGAATGTGCTTACCTGACTTAAGGGACACAGTGAAGAGTTGGGGCCAATATCATGGTAAACTGTTTCTTTGGTGTTAAATACGGTGTCATTTTGTTCATGGGGTGAGTATGATGACTCTTTGCACTGTTTAGGGAAAGTGTTATATTTGTATTAGGCAATAAGGGTCTGGATTCAATCAGTAGTGCTGAAGATCAGCGTGATTGAAATTTAAATGCAAGATTTCTGCATTTGCAGTAAACGCTGCATATGTCGGCTCAATCGAAAATTACTTTTTGAATTTCAACGATGCATACCTTCGGCACTACAGATTGAATCCAGCCCTGGGTCAAACAGTTGTAAATAAAGCAGTTTTGTACCTTTTTCGTTCTGCGTGACATGTATTTTTACACTCGGGTCTCGATTCAATCCGTATCGCTGGAGAGCTTCGTTACTGAGCAAAATACATTTTGAAGCCAATGTTACTGCACGCGCGGAGACTGCATTGACGGTAAACGTCTTATGTTGGCTCAATCGGAAATGACATTTACATTTCGCGCTACAGCATATTAGTGTTACGGGTTGAATTGAGTCTTCGGTCTGTAATCCGATCACCTCTTTTTGGCTATGCACCTTTTTAAAGACAATGTTTCCGCATTTGCGGAGACAACATTCAAAATAAACGCAGCTGTCGGCTCGGAAATCCTCCGCAGTCCGGATTTAATCCTGAACTAGGTTTTGCAAGTGACAGACACCGGCAGGCCAGTGGCCTCTGAGGGTGGTTGGGGTGGAGAGAAGTGTTTATGAAGCCCAGCAAAATGACAGACCTGTTATTAGTTGGAGAAACAGATCCTGTGGCCTTACAGGCTTTTCGTCTCTCTCTACCAGTCTCCATCCACCTTTTTCCAAGTCATGGGCCCAAATACATTATGGCCCCTAGTCTTATTCCATAACTCTTAACCATTCCTTAAATGTTAGTGGCAATGTGCCAGGAGGGCCTGAAATGTAAGCAAGCCCTGTAGTAGAAAGAAAAAAGGCCCGGACCACTAAGGGAGAGGTGCTCTCATTACCCCCCCCCCCCCCCCCGCGCTGGAAGCATGCTGAGGTGCAGGTTAAAATAAGCTCATGTCCCTCCCTAGTAATATGGATTCTCCAGCCCTATGTGACCAGCTCCTCCTGTAAAGGAAGTCAAAGCAGAGAAATAACAAACACTTCCTCTGAAAGGAAATTACATCACTCTGTAGATCATCTTTTGATTCTTACAACATCCCAACTGTCATGACTTGAGGGGCATGAGTCACATGTACACATCACTAGCTCATGCACAATTTGTATCAACAATTCAACAAATATAATCAATGCCAATACAATACAGTGCCTTGCAAGAGTGTTCAGACCCCTTGAATTTCTTCATTTTATTGGGGTAAAGTGGGATTCAAATGGATTTAATTATTTCTTTGTCAACAATCTTCACAAAATTCTCTTAAATGAGGAAGTAAAATTATATATTTTTTAAAGATAAATCAAATATTCATAACTAAAATATAGTTGTTGCATACGTATTCAGCCTCTTTGTTTAGGAAAGCCTAAATTAGTTCAGGAGTAAATTTGGCTTAACAAATCACAAGTTACATGGATTTGTTTGATTACCAACTCTTTCTCTGTCCCCCATACACACATCTGTAAGGTCCCACAGTCAAGTATTGAATTTCAAGTACAGATTCAACTGCAAAGCTTTTCGAATTAATCAAAGAAGGATAGTGAAAGGGGGTAACACTAACAAATCAGACATTGAATAGCTCTTTAATCATGGTCAAGTTAATTATTATGCTGTGGATTATGTATTAAACCACCCAGACACAAAGAATAGTCATCCTGAACTGAGCTGCAGGACAGGAATGAAACTGCTGTGTTACCATGAAGCCATGGGCTACAGAGTTCAATGGCTGCGATGGTAGCAACACTATTGTAGTTAAAATAATACAATTATACAAAATTAAAATATTGCAAAACATGCAGCTTGTATGCAACAAGGCACTAAAGTAACACTGCAAAAAAAACATTGCAAAGGAATACACTTTTGGGCTGAAATGAAAAGTCTTATGTTTGGGGCAAATACAACATCACTGAGTAACTGCCTCCTTATTTACAAGCATGGTGTGGCTGCATCATGGTATGGGTATGCTTCCCTTTAGCAAATATTGGGGACTTTTTCAGGATAAAAAAAACGGGATGGAGCTAAGCACAGGTAAAATCCTAGAGGAAAACTTGCTTCAGTCTGCTTTACACCAGAGACTATGAGAGGAATTCACTTTTCAGCAGGATAATAACCTAAAACACAAGGCCAAATCTACACTGGAGTTGCTTACCAAGAAGACAGTGAATGTACATGAGTGGCCAAGTTAGTTTTGACTTAAATCTGATTGAAAATCTATGGCAAGACTTCAACATTGCTGTCTAGCCATGATCACCAACTTCTTGACAAAGCTTGAATAATTTTTGTAATAATAATGGGCAAATATTGCACTTATAGACTTATTCAAGAAGACTCACAGATGTAAGCGATGCCAAAAGGTGTTTCTAACATGTATTGAGTCAGGGAGCTGAATACTTAATGCAATTACTATATTTTAGTTTTTAAAATGTTAGAATTTTTGTTCCCCTTTGACAGAGTATTTTGTGTACATTTTTAACAAAAAATGACAATTCAATCAATTTCAATCCCACTTTGTAACACAAAATGTGAAGAAATCCAAGGGGTCTGAATACTTTTGTAAGGCACTGTATTTACAAATTCATCATGATACACAACTACTTTTGAGAACAGAGAGGATGTGGCTGTCTGTCACGTCATTAAAAAAGGCTAAACAGAACTGTAAAAAGAATACAAATAGTATTTTGGAGGACTGTAATGTCTTTATTGTTCACTTCATATATATTCCATTCCTTTTTAATCAACCATCCCATCTCTTAAATTCCTCAAATAGCTCCTCAGTCCCTCTTCAATTTCGTAAATCTTTATTGTCCTGTTTCCAGTATCCCTCCATCCCCGCACCTCTCATACTCCTCGTCTCTCCGTGGCAGCAGGGGGTGCCTCTCTCTCTCCGTCCCTCCTCTCCCTTTCTCCTCCTCCTCCAGTCCTCTCCTCCCGTACCATTCTGAACAGGTAGCGGCTGGCCAGCTGTAGATCCCACTGATAGCGGGACAGGATCCTTAGGCAGTCGTCACGAGAACACAGGCTCAGAAAGTGCAGCTGCTCCATCTGAGAAGGAAGGAGGGAATGAGAGAGAGAGAAGAGTGAGCACAAAGTTGGTGCATCAAATTTAATATTACAATTTTTGCATTCTTAGTAAACTAGGTTGGTCGATGGAGAATACATTTTGAAGTACATGGAAATAATATATGTATTAAGTATGAATTAGAGTAATTCTGTCTAACCTTGAGTTGTTGCTGGGCCCTTATAGGGTTCCATTCATTGCAGTGAAGTGCGTTCCAAACCTCCTCATTGGTCACTCCATGCACTGCTTCCATGACCTGACCAATCAGACTAGAGGACCTTAGAACGTCAGGCCAATCACAAAGCCTGAATTCTGTAATATGTCTAACAACTCAAGAACTAAAGATCATACATCCATTCAATACCTGTACTATGAAGGCTTCCCTGGTGTGTTGTACTTGAGGCGGATACCTCTCCCTCTCTCGTTCCCTCACCACCCACTCCTTTTCTTGATCCCTCTCCTTGTTCCCATAGTCATCCAGTTTGGACCATGCCATGTGGGCCATCTTGCCCAGGTCACTGCCCCCCATGGTCTGCTGCAGCTGGGGCTGGGGTGGCTGTAGCATCTGCTGCTGTGGATGCTTTTGAGTTTGTGGAGGCCACAAAGAACCTGGGGATGGATTTACAGGCCTCCGATCTCGGATCAAGGCCACCTGGGGAATCTTGGCGCGTTTGAGGTTGGGCGGGAGCGGTCGAGGTGGGGGGTTGATGCTGGCCTCGCTGAGCCGATGGGGATCCTGCTGCACCACAACGCTGCGGGCAACCATGGCGTTGGGGAGGGGTCCACGACGGGGGTCCACCTTGACCCCTCCTACAGTCCTGTTCTGGGGACCACTCAGGACAGACTCCAGACTCCTGGTCATACCTGGGGACAGATGGATAGTTCTATTAAACATACAGTACCAGTCAAAAGTTTGAACACACCTACTCATTCAAGGGTTTTTCTTTATTTTACTATTTTATACATTGTGAAATAATAGTGAAGACATCAAAACTATGAAATAAAACATGCGCAATCATGTAGTAACCAAAAAAGTGTCAAACAAATCCAAATATATTTTAGATTTGAGATTCTTCAAAGTATCTAACCTTTGCATTGATGACAGCTTTGCACGCGCTTGGCATTCTCTCAACCAGCTTCACCTGGAAAGCTTTTCCAACAGTCTTGAAGGAGTTCCCACATATGCTGAGCACTTGTTGGCTGCTTTTCCTTCACTCTGCGGTCCAACTCATCCCAAACCATCTCAATTGGATTGAGGTCGGGTAATGGTGGAGTCCAGGTCAGCTGATGCAGCAATCCATCACTCTCCTTCTTGGTCAAAAAGCCCTTACACAGCCTGGAGGTGTGTTGGGTCATTGTCCTGTTGAAAAACAAATGATAGTCCCACTAAGCGCAAACCAGATGGGATGGCGTATCACTGCAGAATGCTGTGGTTGCCATGGTGGTTAAGTGTGCCTTGAATTCCAAATAAATCACTGACAGTGTCACCAGCAAAGCACCCCCACACAATAACTCCTCCTCCTCCATGCTTCACGGTGGGAACCATACATGCAGAGATTTCTGCTCATGTTTCTTGGCCAAAGCAAGTCTCTTCTTCTTATTGGTGTCCTTTAGTAGTGGTTTCTTTGCAGCAATTTGACCATGAAGGCCTGATTCACACAGTCTCCTCTGAACAGTTGATGTTGAGATGTGTATGTTACTTTAATAGGGCTATCTTCTGAATACCACCCCTACCTTGTCACAACACAACTGATTGGCTCAAACGCATTAAGAAAGAAAGAAATTCCACAAAATAACTTTTAACAAGTCACACCTGTTAATTGAAATGTATTCCAGGTGACTACCTCATGAAGCTGGTTGAGAGAATGCCAAGAGTGCAAAGTTGTCATCAAGACAAAGGGTGGTTAATTTGAAGAAAATATATTTGAAGAAATATATGTGTTATTTCTTCGTTTTCATGTCTTCACTATTATTCTACAATGTAGAAATAGTAAAAAATTAAGAAAAACCATTGAATGGGTTTTGACTGGTACTGTTTTGACTGGCACTGTATACAGTAAATGTATTTTGTACAAAATAACTACAGTATACAGCATGTTGAGGGTGGTTTTCCCTAGGTGATATCAAACTTGTGACCCTCTGCTCTTGAGGCTAGTACACTACGAAGGGTACCAAAGGTCTAAACAATTAGAAGAGTTGTAATGTGCCCAATTAGCTACAGATTGCTACCAATGAAACAATTATATGTATGGATTGAATATTAGCTAATATTATTTGGAGAACATGTTAGTATCAGTCATATAATAATCAAATAAAGAGTAAATAACTTATTGAAGTTGGTACCTGACATTTTCTGTAAATTGGAGCCGCCCTCTCTCTCTCTATTTGCTGGGCTTCTTCTCCAGTTTACTCTCCTGAAAAGGTCAGAGGTCAGCTAAAAACACAGTATTCAAACACACATGGGTCATGGTTGTACACTGACAATAACAAAGGTTCAAGGCATTCATCTTACTTACTCTAAAGAATTTGTATACCACCAATAGTGGGCCACCAACAAAGACGCAAACAAATGCAATTTTTACTTGATTTCTATCAATATATGACAACGGATATCTGTAATGCTAAACAAGACAAGGCAACAATGTGGCATTAATGACAACAAAAATAGTCAGGAACGCAGGCTAGCATATAGCATGATGATGCTCAACAGCTATATATCAAAGAATCATCAAAAAGTGTACATTTTACTGACACGTCGAGGCGTTCCGACGTGCCCCAGTTACGGTCGGGGTGGGTCTCACTCTGCCCCGTGTGCTGCAAACTGCCCTTCAGGGGGGGTGAGATGAGGCTTGATGCAGCAACGGGGGCTGTGGTGGGAAGAGCAGGGGCGCTGCTGGGGGCGGAGAGGGAGGGAGCAGCCAGGCTCGGGGGGAACCAGCCCACTATCAAAGTCCTTTGGTTCTGGCCCTTCCACTCACACAGCTCCAGACTACAGGAGGAGAACCATACGGTCAAATCATATAAGCCACATACTGTTGATATACAGTAAGTGATATAACAAATACATGGATCCAATTAAATGGTCACATTAAGAAACGACAATCATACAATTCCAACAAATGACTTTTAACAGTTTATTGATGATTTATGAACTACATATTCACAAAAAATGTACTCTCTACACTATTATAAAACTCTCTTATAAACTGTCTTGACACCCTTTTACATAGGACTCTCTGAAAACTTCAGCAAATTTGAGTCAGATCTTCAAATATTTTATTCTTGGCATCTGACTTGAAGGCTTTAGACCCCCCTCTCAAGAATTACTACAAGGTGGCAAGAATGTGAGGATTACGGTTAACAGTCAACACAATGGAATTCAGGTTTCAAAGTTTTGCTCTTTGAAGCAATATGTCTAAGTTTAACGATGAACCTCTGTTTCTTCCTATCTATTTTTTCCTTCTTCCCATCCTTCTTCTCTCTTACCTATGGTCTAGGAGGGTGAGTTTTCTAGGTTCCACAAAGTCCTTTACAGCACACAGCTCCAAAGGCTGAGCCTGGATAGAGAGGGAAGAGGGGAGAGGAAACCATTTTATGCCACTGTCTCGTAGTCCAACTGCCTTTATTTTGGTCACTGGCCATATTGACTCTTAAATGCTAATGTAAACATGCTTGGGAGCCACTTGATTAGAGTGTATTATGTGAGTATAATGCAAATGTGAGCATACATTTATACATATATAATAAATGTACAGTACCAGTCAAAAGTTTGGACACACCTACTCATTCAAGGGTTTTTCTTTATTTTTACTATTTTCTACATTGTAGAAAATGAAATTACATTTACATTACATTTAAGTCATTTAGCAGACGCTCTTATCCAGAGCGACTTACAAAATGGTGCATTCACCTTATGATATCCAGTGGAACAACCACTTTACAATAGTGCATCTAAATCTTTTAAGGGGGGGGGGGGGGGGTTAGAAGGATTACTTTATCCTATCCTAGGTATTCCTTAAAGAGGTGGGGTTTCAGGTGTCTCCGGAAGGTGGTGATTGACTCCGCTGTCCTGGCGTCGTGACGGAGCTTGTTCCACCATTGGGGTGCCAGAGCAGCGAACAGTTTTGACTGGGCTGAGCGGGAACTGTGCTTCCTCAGAGGTAGGGGGGCCAGCAGGCCAGTGGTGGATGAACGCAGTGCCCTTGTTTGGGTGTAGGGCCTGATCAGAGCCTGAAGGTATGGAGGTGCCGTTCCCTTCACAGCTCCGTAGGCAATCACCATGGTCTTGTAGCGGATGCGAGCTTCAACTGGAAGCCAGTGGAGAGAGCGGAGGAGCGGGGTGACGTGAGAGAACTTGGGAAGGTTGAACACCAGACGGGCTGCGGCGTTCTGGATGAGTTGTAGGGGTTTAATGGCACAGGCAGGGAGCCCAGCCAACAGCGAGTTGCAGTAATCCAGACGGGAGATGACAAGTGCCTGGATTAGGACCTGCGCCGCTTCCTGTGTGAGGCAGGGTCGTACTCTGCGAATGTTGTAGAGCATGAACCTACAGGATCGGGTCACCGCCTTGATGTTAGTGGAGAACGACAGGGTGTTGTCCAGGATCACAAGGTTCTTAGCACTCTGGGAGGAGGACACAAGGGAGTTGTCAACCGTGATGGCGAGATCATGGAACGGGCAGTCCTTCCCCGGGAGGAAGAGCAGCTCCGTCTTGCCGAGGTTCAGCTTGAGCTGGTGATCCGTCATCCACACTGATATGTCTGACAGACATGCAGAGATGCGATTCGCCGCCTGGTTATCAGAAGGGGGAAAGGAGAAGATGAATTGTGTGTCGTCTGCATAGCAATGATAGGAGAGACCATGTGAGGATATGACAGAGCCAAGTGACTTGGTGTATAGCGAGAATAGGAGAGGGCCTAGAACAGAGCCCTGGGGGACACCAGTGGTGAGAGCGCATGGTGCGGAGACAGATTCTCGCCACGCCACCTGGTAGGAGCGACCTGTCAGGTAGGACGCAATCCAAGCGTGGGCCGCGCCGGAGATGCCCAACTCGGAGAGGGTGGAGAGGAGGATCTGATGGTTCACAGTATCAAAGGCAGCAGATAGGTCTAGAAGGATGAGAGCAGAGGAGAGAGAGTTAGCTTTAGCAGTGCGGAGAGCCTCCGTGACACAGAGAAGAGCAGTCTCAGTTGAATGCCCAGTCTTGAAACCTGACTGATTAGGATCAAGAAGGTCATTCTGAGAGAGATAGCAGGAGAGCTGGCCAAGGACGGCACGTTCAAGAGTTTTGGAGAGAAAAGAAAGAAGGGATACTGGTCTGTAGTTGTTGACATCGGAGGGATCGAGTGTAGGTTTTTTCAGAAGGGGTGCAACTCTCGCTCTCTTGAAGACGGAAGGGACGTAGCCAGCGGTCAAGGATGAGTTGATGAGCGAGGTGAGGAAGGGGAGAAGGTCTCCGGAAATGGTCTGGAGAAGAGAGGAGGGGATAGGGTCAAGTGGGCAGGTTGTTGGGTGGCCGGCCGTCACAAGATGCGAGATTTCATCTGGAGAGAGAGGGGAGAAAGAGGTCAAAGCACAGGGTAGGGCAGTGTGAGCAGGACCAGCGGTGTCGTTTGACTTAGCAAACGAGGATCGGATATCATCAACCTTTTTTTCAAAATGGTTGACGAAGTCATCCGCAGAGAGGGAGGAGGGGGGGGGGGAGGGGGAGGAGGATTCAGGAGGGAGGAGAAGGTAGCAAAGAGCTTCCTAGGGTTAGAGGCAGATGCTTGGAATTTAGAGTGGTAGAAAGTGGCTTTAGCAGCAGAGACAGAAGAGGAGAATGTAGAGAGGAGTGAGTGAAAGGATGCCAGGTCCGCAGGGAGGCGAGTTTTCCTCCATTTCCGCTCGGCTGCCCGGAGCCTTGTTCTGTGAGCTCGTAGTGAGTCGTCGAGCCACGGAGCAGGAGGGGAGGACCGAGCCGGCCTGGAGGATAGGGGACAGAGAAAATGAAAGGATGCAGAAAGGGAGGAGAGGAGGGTTGAGGAGGCAGAATCAGGAGATAGGTTGGAGAAGGTTTGAGCAGAGGGAAGAGATGATAGGATGGAAGAGGAGAGAGTAGCGGGAGAGAGAGAGCGAAGGTTGGGACGGCGCAATACCATCCGAGTAGGGGCAGAGTGAGAAGTGTTGGATGAGAGCAAGAGGGAAAAGGATACAAGGTAGTGGTCGGAGATTTGGAGGGGAGTTGCAATGAGATTAGTGGAAGAACAGCATCTAGTAAATATGAGGTCAAGCGTATTGCCTGCCTTGTGAGTAGGGGGGGAAGGTGAGAGGGTGAGGTCAAAAGAGGAGAGGAGTGGAAAGAAGGAGGCAGAGAGGAATGAGTCAAAGGTTGACGTGGGGAGGTTAAAGTCACCCAGAACTGTGAGAGGTGAGCCATCCTCAGGAAAGGAACTTATCAAGGCGTCAAGCTCATTGATGAACTCTCCAAGGGAACCTGGAGGGCGATAAATGATAAGGATGTTAAGCTTGAAAGGGCTGGTAACTGTGACAGCATGGAATTCAAATGGGGAGATAGACAGATGGGTCAGGGGAGAAAGAGAGAATGTCCACTTGGGAGAGATGAGGATTCCAGTGCCACCACCCCGCTGGCTCGATGCTCTAGGGGTATGCGAGAACACGTGGGCAGACGAAGAGAGAGCAGTAGGAGTAGCAGTGTTATCTGTGGTAATCCATGTTTCCGTCAGCGCCAGGAAGTCTAGGGACTGGAGGGTTCACCTACTCGTCTCACAAAGACATGGCGGTTGGAACCAAAATCTCAAATTCGGACTCATCAGACCAAAGGACAGATTTCCACTGGTCTAATGTCCATTGCTTGTGTTTCTTGGCCCAAGCAAGTCTCTTCTTATTATTGGTGTCCTTTAGTCGTGGTTTCTTTCCAGCAATTCGACCATGAAGGCCTTATTCACTCAGTCTCCTCTGAAAAGCTGATATTGAGATGTCTGTTACTTAAACTCTTGAAGCATTTAATTGGCCTGCAATTTCTGAGGTGCTGGTAACTCTAATGAACTTATCCTCTGCAGCAGAGGTAACTCTGGGTCTTCCTTTCCTGTGGCGATTCTCATGAGAGCCAGTTTCATCATAGCGCTTCATGGTTTTTGTGACTGCACTTGAAGAAACTTTCAAAGTTCTTGAAACTTCCTGTATTGACTGACCTTCTTGGCTTAAAGTAATAATGGACTGTCGTTTCTCTTTGCTTATTTGAGCTGTTCTTGCCATAGTATGGACTTGGTATTTTACCAAATAGTATACCACCCCTACCTTGTCACACACAACTGATTGGCTCAAACCCATTAAGAAGGAAAGAAATTACACAAATGAACTTTTACGGCACACCTGTTAATTGAAATGCATTCCAGGTGACTACCTCATGAAGCTGGTTGAGAGAATGCCAAGCTTGTGCAAAGCTGTCATCAAGACAAAGGGTGGTTACTTTGAAGAATCTAAAATATATTTTGATTTGTTTAAAACTTTTTTGGTTATGTGGTTACATGATTGCATATGTGTTTTTTCATAGTTTTGATGTCTTCACTATTATTCTACAATTTAGAAAATAGCAAAAAATAAAGAAAAACCCTTGAATGAGTAGGTGTGTCCAAACTTTTGACTGGTACTGTACATATATTTACAGTGTTACCTCTGCGACCAGGGTGGTGAGCTGGGAGAAGGTGGGTCGGTTGGAGGGGGTGCAGGCCCAACACTTTCTCATCACAGAGTAGAGTTCCTGAGGACAGTCAGGGGGTCTCTCCATACGCTGTCCCTCCAGCTCAACACGCCAGAGGATCTGAGAGAAAAAAAGTGTGGGGAACGTTTAATGACAAAGACATTGCATTGTTGTGATATTGAAGATGTTTGTGGACACAAACACACATACACAATATTTAATATTTTATTTGGTACAAAAGGCTCAAATATTTCAGAGTTCGTACAAATGCTTGGAGCCTTGTGTCCTCTTGAGTCATGGTTCAACTTAAAGTGCTCTACCTACAACGTGTATGTGACAAATCTGACTCATTAGCTTTCGTTACGAACGTTCATTATTTCATTCCCCTTATAAATAGTTTGGTGTGTTCATGTTCCCCATATACTGTATCTAGTAATTAATGTATATATTAAATGTATATATTGTTATTTTCCTCAGTATCATCTCTTAGAAACCAATTCCATGAGCAGCAGCACTTAAGAAGAGCTCCTCCTTAAATTGTAATTTTTGTAAAAATGGGTATTATATGTTAACAGTTTAGTTATTTTATTGCATTGCTGTATTCTGCCCATCTAAAGGAATTGGAAGATACTTTTCTTTTGTGGAAATAGTTTGGAGAGGTTTTGAGAGATTGATCGACTTGGTTCTTGCAGGACTCATCTGCTGAATCATCAGGCAACACAAGGAAAGAAGGGGATAGGGGGACTATAAACCCAACAAGGACAACAAGAAGAATTAAGACATCGACAAACAAACACAAAACCAACAGAGGGAGAAAGAGGAAGGATTTCTGAGGGATTTCTGGAGGATAGTTCAGGCCTTGAGGGAAGTAAGCATTCAGATGAACAAACAAACACGTGAAAGAACACTTGGAAAGGAGGTGGAAACATTCTGAACTTTGAGAGCGTATCTTAATTTCTGTGTAATGTGTTGTGTCATTGAAAAACACATTTAATATCTTTATTTGTATTTTTCATAAAAGTGCATTGTTTAAAAAGTGCATTTATCTATAGCTGCATTATTTAAACAAGTGCTTTCATCAAGAGACACATGCACATCATTCTAGAGCGTAGTGCATTGTTTAGAGGTCACCATGGAGATGGATGCCTTGTCTAAGCATTGTTTCAGACACATTTACATTTACATTACATTTAAGTCATTTAGCAGACGCTCTTATCCAGAGCGACTTACAAATTGGTGCATTCACCTTATGATATCCAGTGGAACAACCACTTTACAATAGTGCATCTAAATCTTTTAGGGGGGGGGGGGTTAGAAGGATTACTTTATCCTATCCTAGGTATTCCTTAAAGAGGTGGGGTTTCAGGTGTCTCCGGAAGGTGGTGATTGACTCCGCTGTCCTGGCGTCGTGACGGAGCTTGTTCCACCATTGGGGTGCCAGAGCAGCGAACAGTTTTGACTGGGCTGAGCGGGAACTGTGCTTCCTCAGAGGTAGGGGGGCCAGCAGGCCAGAGGTGGATGAACACAGTGCCCTTGTTTGGGTGTAGGGCCTGATCAGAGCCTGAAGGTATGGAGGTGCCGTTCCCTTCACAGCCCCGTAGGCAATCACCATGGTCTTGTAGCGGATGCGAGCTTCAACTGGAAGCCAGTGGAGAGAGCGGAGGAGCGGGGTGACGTGAGAGAACTTGGGAAGGTTGAACACCAGACGGGCTGCGGCGTTCTGGATGAGTTGTAGGGGTTTAATGGCACAGGCAGGGAGCCCAGCCAACAGCGAGTTGCAGTAATCCAGACGGGAGATGACAAGTGCCTGGATTAGGACCTGCGCCGCTTCCTGTGTGAGGCAGGGTCGTACTCTGCGAATGTTGTAGAGCATGAACCTACAGGATCGGGTCACCGCCTTGATGTTAGTGGAGAACGACAGGGTGTTGTCCAGGATCACGCCAAGGTTCTTAGCACTCTGGGAGGAGGACACAAGGGAGTTGTCAACCGTGATGGCGAGATCATGGAACGGGCAGTCCTTCCCCGGGAGGAAGAGCAGCTCCATCTTGCCGAGGTTCAGCTTGAGGTGGTGATCCGTCATCCACACTGATATGTCTGACAGACATGCAGAGATGCGATTCGCCGCCTGGTTATCAGAAGGGGGAAAGGAGAAGATGAATTGTGTGTCGTCTGCATAGCAATGATAGGAGAGACCATGTGAGGATATGACAGAGCCAAGTGACTTGGTGTATAGCGAGAATCGGAGAGGGCCTAGAACAGAGCCCTGGGGGACACCAGTGGTGAGAGCGCATGGTGCGGAGACAGATTCTCGCCACGCCACCTGGTAGGAGCGACCTGTCAGGTAGGACGCAATCCAAGCGTGGGCCGCGCCGGAGATGCCCAACTTGGAGAGGGTGGAGAGGAGGATCTGATGGTTCACAGTATCAAAGGCAGCAGACAGGTCTAGAAGGATGAGAGCAGAGGAGAGAGAGTTAACTTTAGCAGTGCGGAGAGCCTCCGTGACACAGAGAAGAGCAGTCTCAGTTGAATGCCCAGTCTTGAAACCTGACTGATTAGGATCAAGAAGGTAATTCTGAGAGAGATAGCAGGAGAGCTGGCCAAGGACGGCACGTTCAAGAGTTTTGGAGAGAAAAGAAAGAAGGGATACTGGTCTGTAGTTGTTGACATCGGAGGGATCGAGTGTAGGTTTTTTCAGAAGGGGTGCAACTCTCGCTCTCTTGAAGACGGAAGGGACGTAGCCAGCGGTCAAGGATGAGTTGATGAGCGAGGTGAGGAAGGGGAGAAGGTCTCCGGAAATGGTCTGGAGAAGAGAGGAGGGGATAGGGTCAAGTGGGCAGGTTGTTGGGCGGCCGGCCGTCACAAGACGCGAGATTTCATCTGGAGAGAGAGGGGAGAAAGAGGTCAAAGCACAGGGTAGGGCAGTGTGAGCCGGACCAGCGGTATCGTTTGACTTAGCAAACGAGGATCGGATATCGTCAACCTTCTTTTCAAAATGGTTGACGAAGTCATCCGCAGAGAGGGAGGAGGGGGGGGGGGGGGAGGGGGAGGAGGATTCAGGAGGGAGGAGAAGGTAGCAAAGAGCTTCCTAGGGTTAGAGGCAGATGCTTGGAATTTAGAGTGGTAGAAAGTGGTTTTAGCAGCAGAGACAGAAGAGGAGAATGTAGAGAGGAGGGAGTAAAAGGATGCCAGGTCCGCAGGGAGGCGAGTTTTCCTCCATTTCCGCTCGATTCATTTCAATTCATCATTTCCTTGCCATCACGTACCCTGAAAATGTTCCAAGTGAGTCAGAAAAAAATAGATTCAAATCCCCAGAAACTCCGAGGGCAGACTTCATCCTAAAAGTGAATCAAGGACATAAAAGTAGACCTTCTGTTCTACACGGATGATCCCAGTGCTTGGCACACAGTTAACTCCTCATTGGTTGATTTGATTCTTACTAATAACCTCCATAAATATTTGTCTAGTGGAGTATTTGCATATGATCTCAGTGATCATTGTCCCATAGCATGTATTACAGATATGAAACCAAAAAATACTAATCCTTGTTTAATTAAGAAGAAAGATTTTAAAAACGTTTTCTCTTCAAGGGTTTTTACACGACATGTTGTACTCTGAGTTAGCCACTATCTCCTGTATTCCTGACACTGCGTTGGCTCTAGAAAATGTATCCTCTATATTTATTCCTCTGGCAGATAAACATGCCCCTTTTAAACAATTCAGAGTCAAAGATACACTATATATATATATATATATATATATATATATATATATATATATATATATATATATATACGTACCGAGTTCCAAACTGCCTCTGGAAGCAACATCAGCACTAGAGGTGTTCATCGGGAGCTTCATGAAATGGGTTTTCATGGCCGAGCAGCTGCACACAAGCCTAAGATCACCATGCACAATGCCAAGTGTCGGCTGGAGTGGTGTAAAGCTCACCACCATTGGACTCTGGAGCAGTGGAAATGCATTCTCTGGAGTGATGAATCACGCTTCACCATCTGGCGTGATGCCAGGAGAACCCTACCTGCCCCAATGCATAGTGCCAACTGTAAAGTTTGGTGGAGGAGAAATAATGGTCTGGGGTTGTTTTTCATGGTTCAGGCTAGGCCCTTAGTTCAAGTGAAGGGAAATCATAATGCTACAGCATACAATGACTTTCTAGACGATTCTGTGGCAACAGTTTGGGGGAAGGCCCTTTCCTGTTTCAGCATGACAATGCCCCAGTGCACAAAGCGAGGTCCATACAGAAATGGTTTGTCAGGATCGGTGTGGAAGAACCTTTACTGGCCTGCACAGAGCCCTGACCTCAACCCCCTTGAACACCTTAGGGATTAATTGGAACGCCGACTGCGAGCTAGGCCTAATCGCAAAACATCAGTACCTGACCTCACTAATGCTCCTGTGGCTGAAAGGAAGCAAGACCCCACAGCAATGTTTCAACATCTAGTGGAAAGTCTCCCCAGAAGAGTGGAGGCTAATATAGCAGCAAAGGGGGTGACCAACTCCATATTAATGCCCATGATTTTGGAATGAGATGTTCGATGAACAGGTATCCACATACTTTGGTCATGTAGTGTAGATCTAACCCTTGGTTTTCTTCTGAGTTATCTGAGCTCATTCAGATGAGAAATCAGGCCTGGGCCAAAACAAGGAAAACTGACTCTGTAGTGGACTGGCAATCTTTCAGCGAATTGAGAAACAGATGTACTATCTCGATTAAGAAAGCTAAATCAAGCTACTTTTTAAGCTCTATCTCTGAATCGGCTTCTAAATTTGGAAAACAGTAAATGCTTCTAAATTTTGGGAAACCCCAGCGGTGGTTGTGTACAAATTCCTCTTCTTCCCTGCCTAAGCAAGTTCTGTCTGACTCTGGCATCATAACAATGTGTACAATGTGTCTACACATACCTGTCTGCCAGATAGCCCCCGCCAGGGCTCCTCACAGTAGGTGAACATCTCCCAGAGAATGACCCCAAACATCCACACGTCAGAGGAGTGGGTAAAAGAGCCCACACGCAGACTCTCTGGGGCACACCTGGAGGGAGCGTGGGAGGAGAGATATGGAGAAAAAAGAGACAGAGAGAGAGAGAGAGAGAGAGAGAGAGAGAGAGATGGAATTACTATAAACTGCCAATCATTTACCAAAGAAAATTCCATAGTAGTGATATCTCCCTTCTCCACACCGGCTTCCATTCGGTCACACTGTCAAACAATCAATGACTCATCAAAGATATATCCCCCCACAAACACCCTGATGTTCCCCTTCAGCTCACCAGGCGAAGGGGATGCGTCTGTGGGCCGTCATCACGTAGTGGTCTGTCTCCTGGCTCAGGCCCCTCATCAGACCAAAGTCCCCAATCTTCACCATCTCCCTGGAGGCCAGCAGAACGTTCCGGGCAGCCAGGTCCCTATGGATGAACCTGGGGGAGATAACACAGGCCCACTATACCGGCTACAACCAGGAATGGTTCAGCATTTTCATTGGCTAGAAGTGTCTTCCTTCCGCTTCTGTTGAAATTTCATTGGCAATACCGAAATGCCAGTCAATTGAGGAAAAATATATGCATGAAGTTGGTCAGAGGAATTGTTGATGTTTAGGGTTACAGTGAAGTTAGTGGTTAAAATTGCATATTTGGTTGTAGTCTGTCTGTAGAGTGGGACTGTTTTGTGCCTCACCTGCGACCCTCCAGGTACTCCATACCCGCTGCTATCTGGGTGGCGAAGAGCCAGAGGCGTGCCAGGGGGTACTCGTGCTGGCGAGAGCGCAGCGTGTCATACAGGGACCCCAGACAGGCCAACTCTGTCACCTGGGAGGAGGAGAATAGGGTTTTAAAGTGACTTCTTTACACTACATTTTCCCTCCAATTCCCTGAGTGAATTCTGGGATAAACATAACATCTGAATGACCGTTCAATGTTTATTTAAATTTGCATGCCTGTATTTCAATAGCAATTCTACGAATTACAATATTAGCATATGCAAAGGCCCATGCATGAAAGGATTACAATCCAGAGACAGGATTACAATGTAGAAATAGGAATAATACTAAATATGTTTTATACTACATCTTTAAGAGGATAGAGAGAATGGCATTCTCACCATCTTGAGGGGCTGTGTGAGCACCACTCCGTAGAGGCGGATGATGTTGGGGTGGTCTAGAGACTGCATGGTGGTCACCTCCTGGAGAAAGTCTGTCATGGTGTCAGTCTGTCTGGAAAGACTACTTTTCAGAGACTTCACTGCCACCGGCAGCTGTCATGGCAACAGAAAGAAGAAGGGGAAGGATGGAGGAGTTAGGTGTACTAATTAATACCATTTGGGAAAGATTATAATGCAATTTAAATTGATTGGGAATATACAGCACATTCGGAAAGTATTCAGACCCCTTGACTTTTTCCATATTTTGTTAAGTTACAGCCTTATTCTAAAATGGATTTATTTAAAAATCCACTCATCAATGTACACACAATACCCCATAATGCCAAAGCAAGAACAGGTTTTTAGAAATGTTTGCTAATTTATAAAAAATAAATAAACTGAAATATCACATTTACATTCGTTTTCAGACCCTTTACTCAGTACTCTGTTGAAGCACCTTTGGCAGCGATTACAGCCTCGAGTCTTCTTGGGTATGACGCTACAAGCTTGGCACACCTGTATTTGGGGAGTTTATCCCATTCTTCTTTGCAGATCCTCTCAAGCTCTGTCAGAATGGATGGGGAGTGTCGCTGCACAGCTATTTTCAGTTCTCTCCAGAGATGTTTGATCGGGTTCAAGTTCGAGCTCTAGCTGGGCCACTCAAGGATGTTTAGAGACTTGTCACAAAGCCACTCCTGCATTGTCTTGGCTCTGTGCTTAGGGTCATTGTCCTGTTGGAAGGTAAACCTTCGCCCCAGTCTAAGGTCCTGAGCTCTCTGGAGCAGGTTTTCATCAACGATCTCTCTGTACTATGCTCTGTTCATCTTTCCATTGAGCCTGACTAGTCTCCAACTCCCTGCCGCTGAAAAACATCTCCTCAGCATGATGCTGCCACCACCATGCTTCACCATAGTGATGGTGCCACGTTTCCTCCAGACGTGACTCTTTGTATTCAGGCCAAAGAGTTGAATCTTGGTTTCATCAGACCAGAGAATCTTGTTTCTCATGGACTGAGAGTTCTTTAGGTGCCTTTTGGCAAACTCCAAGCGGGCTGTCATGTTCCTTTTACTGAGGAGTGGCTCCTGTCTGGCCACTCTACCATAAAGGCCTGATTGGTGGAGAGCTGCAGAGATGGTTGTCCTTCTGGAAGGTTCTCCCATCTCCACAGAGGAACTCTAGAGCTCTGTCAGAGTGACCATCGGGTTCTTGGTCACCTCCCTGACCAAGGCCCTTCTCCCCAGATTGCTCAGTTTGGCTGAGCGGACAGCTCTAGGAAGAGTCTTGGTGGTTCCAAACTTCTTCCATTTAGAATGATGGAGGCCACTGTGTTCTTGGGGACCTTCAATGCTGCAGACAATTTTTTATACCCTTGCCCAGATCTGTGCCTCGACACAATCCTGTCTTGGAGCTCTACGGACAATTCCTTCGACCTCATGGCTTGGTTGTTGCTCTGACATGCATTGTCAACTGTGGAACCTTATATAGACAGGTGTGTGCCTTTCCAAATCATGTCCAATCAATTGAATTTACCACAAGTGGACTCCAATCAAGTTGTAGATACACCTCAAGGATGATCACTGAAAACAAGATGCACCTGAGCTCAATTTCGATTCTCATAGCGAAGGGTCTGAATACTTATGTAAAAAAGGTTTTTATTTATTTATTTTTAATAAATGTACAAACATTTCTAAAAACCTGTTTTTGCTTTGTATTATGGAGTATTGTGTGTAGATTGATGAGGGGAAAAAAGTGTTTAATCCATTTTAGAATAAGGCTGTAACTAACAAAATGTGGAAAAAGGGGACGGGTATGAATACTTCACGAATGCACTGTACTTCAATGCAAATTATTTTTGATTTCTGTTATGCAATTTCTATTGATCCTTTTGAAGTATCTTGCCCTGTGCCTTTCTAAACTGGCAACCTAGCTCTGCCTTTTGCTGTTGGACTCGGTGAGTAAAATAAAAGTTAAATACTGTCCCACCAGAAGCAACATACATTTGAACAAATCCACTCACCACTCTCCCAGTGGGGGTCTGCCACTCTCCTCTCTTCACCACACCGAAGGAGCCCATTCCCAGCTTCTCCCCCAGAGTCAGCTCATTGTCCTGGATCAGACAGGTGAGGGCCCGCCCCCCTTTCTCCTGGCCCGACCCCACACTGCCCCATTGGTCACCCCCCTCCGGACCACACCCACTGAACGTCTGGGGGACAAACAGATCAACATGAGTGACAGGTGAGCATTCCAATTATTATGTTGTGTCAATCAGTAATGTCTGGTACTTATTTCAAAGAACTCACCACTACCTTGTAACAAATGGTATATAATAGTAAATTGCATTCTGGAGGGACTTGAGAAACATTTAACCTTTTTTTAACTAGGCAAGTCAGTTAAGAACAAATTCTTATTTACAATGACGGCCTACACCAGGCCAATTGTGCACTGCCCTATGGGATTCCCAATCACAACCGGTTGTGATACAGCCTGGATTCGAACCAGGGTGTCTGTAGTGACGCCTCAAGCACTGAGATGCAGTGCCTTAGACCACTGCACCACTCGGGAGCCCCATGTAAAGGTCTTACCTTGGCCATCCACGATTTGGGCCTCACATTGATCTTGCAGTTTTTCACAGCCTCCCATAATCTTCTCTGTCCTACACGTAGACAAATATTCTATATAAAAGATATGGCTACACAACATACAAACAAGGGTTACAATTCACATGAATACCCTCTTCATAAGGGCATTTATAATCCCATGTGAACTATTCATAGTGCATTAAAATGCACAACATAGGGGCTTTTCATATGAAGTGTTACCAAAAATAGCTATAGAATCATTTTTAAAAAGGACAAAAATAACCACAGTGTACTGACCTGGTTTGCTGATGCCAATCTGTTTGAGGTCAGACTCCTTGATGTAGGCGAAATGCTCCACGTGGGTGATGTTGAGGCTGTCCCGGAAACGCAGGTAAAACCTCTCCAACTGGACCTCGGCCAGGAGGTGGTACAGCCACTGAGTGTCCTGTTCCATCAGCATGACCCTGCGGGTCACCACAGCACTAGGCAAACTGGCGAACCAGGGACCCCCATTATATGTTAGCAAAAACAATTGTTTTCACGTCTTGTCTTATCATCAGGTGAGTGATAATGACAAGGAGAAGTAATCCTAATTTTAAAATGAATAGATTGGTTACATAGTTTTTCATTATTCTGACTTCCCCACATTGCATTTGGAAGAGGAAGTGTAAACTCTAACGGCCGATTAGCTAGAAAGTTAACTCCAAACACATTTTCTCTAAGAGCAGCAGTTTAGCTGATTTAATTAAGAAAGGTTAGCAATGTGTTGGCAAACATTTACAGTTGAAGTCGGAAGTTTACATACACTTAGGTTGAGTCAATAAAACTTGTTTTTCAACCACTCCACAAATGAATTTTTAACAAACTATAGTTTTGGCAAGTCGGTTAGGACATCTACTTTGTGCATGACACAAGTCATTTTTCCAACAACTGTTTACAGACAGATTATTTCACTTATAATTCACTGTATCACAATTCCAGTGGTCAGAAGTTTACATACTCTAAGTTGACTGTGCCTTTAAACAGCTTGGAAAATTCCAGAAAATGATATCATGGCTTTAGAAGCTTCTGATAGGCTAATTGACATCATTTGAGTCAATTGGAGGTGTACCTGTGGATGTATTTCAAGGCCTACCTTCAAACTCAGTGCCTCTTTGCTTGACATCATGGGAAAAATCAAAAGAAATCAGCCAAGATCTTAGAAAAATAATTGTAGACCTCCACAAGTCTGGTTCATCCTTGGGAACAATGTCCAAATGCCTGAAGGTACCACGTTCATCTGTACAAACAATAGTACGCAAGTATAAAAACCATAGGACCACGCAGCCGTCATACCGCTCAGGAAGGAGACCCGTTCTGTCTGGTTGAGATGAACATACTTTGGTGCAAAAAGTGCAAATCAATCCCAGAACAACGGCAAAGGACCTTGTGGAGATGTTGGAGGAAACAGGTACAAAAGTATCTACATCCACAGTAAAACGAGTCCTATATCGACATAACCTGAAAGGCCGCTCAGCAAGGAAAAAGCCACTGCTACAAAACCGCCATATAAAATCTAGACTACGGTTTGCAACTGCACATGGGGACAAAGATCGTGCTTTTTGGAGAAATGTCCTCTGGTCTGATGAAACAAAAATATAACTGTTTGGCCAGAATGACCATCGTTATGTTTGGAGGAAAAAGGGGGAGGCTTGTAAGCCGAAGAACACCATCCCAACCGTGAAGCACGGGGGTGGCAGCATCATGTTGTGGGGGTGCTTTGCTGCAGGAGGGACTGGTGAACTTCACAAAATAGATGGCGTCATGAGGATGGAAAATGATGTGGATATATTGAAGCAACATCTCAAGACATCAGTCAGGAAGTTAAATCTTGGTCGCAAATGGGTCTTCCAAATGGACAATGACCCCAAGCATACCTCCAAAGTTGTGGCAAAATGGCTTAAGGACAACAAAGTCAAGGTATTGGAGTGGCCATCACAAAGCCCTGACCCCAATCCTATAGAACATTTATGGGCAGATCTGAAAAGCGTGTGCAAGCAAGGAGGCCTACAAACCTGACTCAGTTACACAAGCTCTGTTTTGAGGAATTGGCAAAAATTCACCCAACTTCATGTGGGAAGCTTGTGGAAGGCTACCTGAAACGTTTGACCCAAGTTAAACAATTTAAAGGCAATGCTACCAAATACTAATTGAGTGTATGTAGACTTCTGACCCACTGGGAATGTGATGAAAGAAATAAAAGCTGAAATAAATCATTCTCTCCACTATTATTCTGACATTTCACATTCTTAAAAGAAAGTGGTGATCCTAACTGACCTAAGACAGGGAATGTTTACTAGGATTAAAAAAATGAGTTTAAAAGTATTTGGCTAAGGTGTATGTAAACTTCCGACTTCAACTGTATGTCCAAGTCAAGAAAGCTTACCAGCAGCCAGCGGCTCTGGCACTTTCACCAGTCCAGTCATTACCAGTGATAACCTCAAGGGAGGATGCATTTCAAACCGATTACAAGAAACGGCGCCATAAGCATTGGCTTGTTGCTTTTTCCCAGCAGATGCACCAATTGAATATGCATAATTTAATTGAGAATTCACTCATGTTGTTCACTGGAGGGACATTAGAGAAAGTCGAAGAGCTGTAACCAAAGGAGGCAGTATCTTTTCTGAGTTGCAATTTAATAACGAGGCAGCCTGTTTTACAGTAACTAGCTATGTTCACAGTTCACACACAGGCCTCTTGTCATCTCATATCATTGTCTGTCTGTGGACTTCCGCTTCAGGGAATTGGCGCCATAAAACAACCAGAGTTATCAGTAGAGAGAAGGGTGAGTCAGAGGCCTACATTCCTGTGTCAAGTACTCTGGCAAACTCTAACCAGTTCTCACATGTACAGTTGAAGTCAGAAGTTTACATACACCTTAGCCAAATACATTTAAACTCAGTTTATCACAATTCCTGACATTTAATCCTAGTAAAAAATTCCCTGTCTTAGGTCAGTTAGGATCACCACTTTATTTTAAGAATGTGAAATATCAGAATAATAGTAGAGAGAATGATTTATTTCAGCTTTATTTATTTCATCACATTCCCAGTGGGTCAGACGTGTTCATACACTCAATTAGTATTTGGTAGCATTGCCTTTAAATTGTTTAACTTGGGTCAAATGTTTGGGTAGCCTTCCACAAGCTTCCCACAATAAGTTTGGTGAATTTTGGCCCATTCCTCCTGGCAGAGCTTGTGTAACTGAGTCCGGTTTGTAGGCCTCCTTGCTCGCACACACTTTTTCAGTTCTGCCCACAAATGTTCTATGGGATGGAGGTCAGGGCTTTGTGATGGCCACTCCAATACCTTGACTTTGTTTTCCTTAAGCCATTTTGCCACAACTTTTTAAGTATGCTTGGGGTCATTGTCCATTTGGAAGACCCATTTGCGACCAAGCTTTAACTTCCTGACTGATGTCTTGAGATGTTGCTTCAATATATCCACATCATTTTCCATCCTCATGACGCCATCTATTTTGTGAAGTGCACCAGTCCCTCCTTCAGCAAAGCAACCCCACAACATGATGCTGCCACCCCCGTGCTTCACGGTTGGGATGGTGTTCTTCAGCTTGCAAGCCTCCTCCTTTTTACTCCAAACATAACGATGGTCGTTCTGGCCAAACAGTTATATTTTTGTTTCATCAGACCAGAGGACATTTCTCCAAAAAGCACGATCTTTGTCCCCATGTGCAGTTGCAAACCGTAGTCTAGATTTTATATGGCGGTTTTGGAGCAGTGGCTTCTTCCTTGCTGAGCGGCCTTTCAGGTTATGTCGATATAGGACTCGTTTTACTGTGGATGTAGATACTTTTGTACCTGTTTCCTCCAGCATCTTCACAAGGTCTTTTGCTGTTGTTCTGGGATTGATTTGCACTTTTCGCACCAAAGTACGTTCATCTCTAAGAGACAGAATGGGTCTCCTTCCTTAGCGGTATGATGGCTGCGTGGTCCTATGGTCTTTATACTTGCATATTATTGTTTGTACAGATGAGCGTGGTACCTTCAGGCATTTGGACATTGCTCCCAAGGATGAACCAAACTTGTGGAGATCTACAATTATTTTTCTAAGGTCTTGGCTGGTTTCTTTTGATTTTCCCATGATGTCAAGCAAAGAAGGTAGGCCTTGAAATACATCCACAGGTACACCTCCAATTGACTCAAATGATGTCAATTAGCCTATCAGAAGCTTCTAAAGCCATGACATAATATTCTGGAATTTTCCAAGCTGTTTAAAGGCACAGTCAACTTAGTGTATGTAAACTTCTGACCCACTGGAATTGTGATACAGTACTGGCTCTGGCTGGGCCACTCAAGAATACATTGGCATACGTGAAATAATCTGTCTGTAAACACCTGTTGGAAAAATGACTTGTGTCATGCACAAAGTAGATTTCCTAATCGACTTGCCAAAACTATAGTTTGTTAACAAGAAATGTGTGGAGTGGTTGAAAAATGAGTTTTAATGACTCCAACCTAAGTGTATGTAAACTTCCAACTTCAACTGTATGTCTGACATGTGTGATATAAGTATAATGTGCATCCATGTCTATGTAATGGCTGATGATGGGTGCCTGAAGTGGGTGCACTCAGTGCTTTTATTCCGAAATCATTGGATGTTTCATGCAGTATGTCTTCCTTTGACAATTGATCACCAACCTATACAGTGCCTTCGGAAAGTATTCAGACCCCTTGACTTTTTCCACATTTTGTTAAGTTACAGCCTTATTCTAAAATGGATGACATTTTTTTCCCCCTCGTCAATCTACACACAATACCCAATATTAACAAAGCAAAAATTCGTTTTTAGAAAATCTTGCTAATTTATAAAAGATAAGAAACAGATATCACATTTACATAAGTATTCAGACCCTTTACTTAATACTTTGTTGAAGCACCTTTGGCAGCGATTACAGCCTTGAGTCTTCTTGGGTATGATGCTTCAAGCATGGCACACGTGTATTTGGTGAGTTTCTCCCATTCTTCTCTGCTGATCCTCTCAAGCTCTGTCAGGTTGGATGGGGAGCGTCACTGCACAGCTATCTTCAGGTCTCTCCAGAGTTGTTAGATCGTGTTCAAGTCCTGGCTCTGGCTGGGCCACTCAAGAATATTCAGAGACTTGTCCTGAAGCCACTCCTGCATTCTCTTGGCTCTGTGTTTAGGGTCATTGTCCTGTTGGAAGGTGAACCTTCTCCCCAGTCTGAGGTCCTGAGCGCTCTGGAGCAGGTTTTCATCAAGGATCTCTCTGAACTTTCCTCCATTCATCTTTGCCTCGATCCTGACAAGTCTCCCAGTCCCTGCCGCTGAAAAACATCCCCTCAGCATGATATTTCCACCACCATGCTTCACCATAGGGGTGGTGCCATGTTTCCTCCAGACGTGATGCTTGGCATTCAGGCCAAAGAGTTGAATCTTGGTTTCATCAGACCAGAGAATCTTGTTTCTCTTTGTCTGAGAGTCTTTAGGTGCCTTTTGGCAAACTACCTTTTACTGAGGAGTGGCTCCTGTCTGGCCACTTTACCATAAAGGTCTGATTGGTGGAGTGCTGAAGAGATGGTTGTCCTTCTGGAGGTTCTCCCATCTCAAGAGGAACTCTAGAGCTCTGTCAGAGTGACCATCGGGTTCTTGGTCACCTCCCTGACCAAGGCCCTTCTCCCCCAATTGCTCAGTTTGGCAGGCAAGCAGCTCTAGGAAGAGTCTTGGTGGTTCCAAACTTCTTCCCTTTAAGAATGATGGAGGCCACTGTGTTCTTGGGGACCTTCAATGCTGCAGACAAATTTTTGGTACCCTTCCCCAGATCTGTGCATCGACACAATCCTGTCTTGGAGCTCTACGGACAATTAATTTGACCTCATGGCTTGGTTTTTGCTCTGACACGCACTGTCAACTGTGGAACCTTATATAGACAGGTGTGTGCCTTTCCAAATCATGTCCAATCAATTGAATTTAACACAGGTGTACTCCAATCAAGTTGTAGAAACATCTCAAGGATGATCAATGGAAACAAGATGCACCTGAGCTCAATTTCGAGGCTCATAGCAAAGGGTCTGAATACTAATGCAAATTAAGTATTTTTTTTATTTAATCCATTTCAGAATAAGGCTGTAATGTAACAATATGTGGAAAAAGTCAAGGGGTCTGAATACTTTCCAAAGGCACTGTACATTGAGTATGTCCACAGACAGACAGACAATGCGAACCACCACATTTTACCATTTAAACGTGTTAACCCTTGCAAGGCTGCCGGCCCAGACGGCATCCCTAGCCGCGTCCTCAGAGCATGCGCAGACCAGCTGGCAGGTGTGTTTTCGGACATATTCAATCTCTCCCTATCCCAGTCTGCTGTCCCCACTCTTCAAGATGGCCACCATTGTTCCTGTACCCAAGAATGAAAAGGTAACTGAACTAAATGACTATCGCCCATAGCACTCACTTCTGTCATCATGAAGTGCTTTGAGAGACTAGTCAAGGATTATATCACCTCCAGCTTACCTGTCACCCTAGACAAACTTCAATTTGCTTACAACCCCACTAGGTCCACAGACGTTGCAATCGCCATCACACTGCACACTGCCCTATCCCATCTGGACAAGAGGAATACCTATGTAAGAATGCTGTTCACTGACTATAGTTCAGCATTCAACACCGTAGTACCCTCCAAGCTCATCATTAAGCTTGAGGCCCTGGGTCACAACCCCGCCCTGTGCAACTGGGTCCTGGACTTGCTGACGGGCCGCCCCCAGGTGGTGAAGGTAGGAAACAACATCTCCACTTCGCTGATCCTTAACACTGGGGCCCCACAAGGGTGAGTGCTCAACCCCCTCCTGTACTCCCTGTTCACCCACGACTGCGTGGCCATGCACGCCTCCAACTCAATCATCAAGTTTGCAGACGACATAGTAGTAGTAGGCTTGATTACCAACAACGACGAGACAGCCTACAGGAAGGAGGTGAGGGCTCTCGGAGTGTGGTGTCAGGAAAATAACCTCTCACTCAACGTCCACAAAACAAAGGAGATGGTTGTGGACTTCAGGAAACAGCAAAGGGAGCACCCCTCCATCCACATCGATGGGACCGCAGTGGAGAAGATGGAAAGCTTCAAGTTCCTCCGCATACACATCACGGACAAACTGAAATGGTCCACCCACACAGACAGTGTGGTGAAGAAGGCACAACAACACCTCTTCAACCTCAAGAGGCTGAAGAAATTTGGCTTGTCACCTAAAACCATCACAAACTTTTACAGATGCACAATTGAGAGCATCCTGTCAGGCTGTATCACCGCCTGGTATGGCAACTGACCCGCCCACAACCGCAGGGCTCTCCAGAGGGTGGTGTGGTCTGCACAATGCATCACCGGGGGCAAACTACTTGCCTTCCAGGACACCTACAGCACCTGATGTCACAGAAAGGCCAAATAGATCATCAAGGACAACAAACACCGGAGCCACTGCCTGTTCACCCGCTACCATCCAGAAGGCGAGGTCAGTACAGGTGCATCAAAGCTGGGACCAAGAGACTGAAAAACAGCTTCTATCTCAAGGCCATCAGACTGTTAAACAGCCATCATTAGCACAGAGAGGCTGCTGCCTACATACAGACTTGAAATCATTGGCCACTTTAATAAATGGAACTCTAGTCACTATAATTAATAATACCACTTTAATAATGTTTACATATCTTGCATTACTCATCTCGTATGTATATACTGAATTCTATACTATCTATTGCATCTTAGCCTATGCCGCTCTGACATTGCTCATCCACATATTTATATTTATATATTCTTATTCCATTCCTTTACTTAGATTTCTGTGTATTAGGTATTTGTTGTGGAATTGTTAGTTATTACTTGTTAGATATTGCTGCACTGTCGGAACTAGAAGCACAAGCATTAACATCATACACACGCAATAACATCTGCTAACCATGTGTATGTGTCCAATAAAATTTGATTTGATTCTATTTGAGACAGACACATTGATGCAGCCCGAGGTGCAAGGGGCTAGCCTGGACAAGCACTTTCTCATGTCAAAATAGATTCCCAAAGACAACTCCCAAACCCACATCCAAATATCACATCAGAGACACTCCATGGAGCAATTCTGCAGTAAAGACACGTGTGCAACCAAACACTGAGATCATTTCTCACACACACCCCATTGTTTTAAATGCCCAGTACATTCAAAAACTAGATGTTCCTGTGTTTTATATACAGTATTTTACCACACTATGAGGTTGGAATAATACCGTTAAATTGTAAAAAAAATATGATAACGCCCTTTTAGTGTAAGAGCTGTTTGAAAAGACCGCCTGAATTTTCAACTTGTTTTGGGGGCATGGAGTTTTGGCCTGCCTGGTGATGTCAAAATTAGTTAATAGACCAATAAGAAAGAGAGTTCCAAACCTCTCTGCCAATAACAGCTAGTTTTCAGTTTTCCCCACCAGACCACTCCCAGACAGTCCTAACAAAATTCTAGCTTGAGAAATATATCTTTGCTAAGAAGCCTTTTTTGTCTCTTTTTGACCATTTTAACTGAAAACAATCATAGTAAGGTACCCAGAAATTGTTATCCAGAAATGTTACACAGAAATGATTTGATATGACATTAAAAAAAAACTGCTGCACCTTTAAGGTCATTTTGCTTTCTGTACACGTGTATAAATCTTTAACCCACTCAGCTACTGAATCATTTTGGGTGGTAACTAACCTAATGTAGCAGGCATAAAATAAATGCCTAGGTCCACTACATACTGGTCTTGACAATAAAAATTAAAAATTAGTTTGATGTTTATACTTAGCAGCCATCTATTAAGCTTGCATGCATTCAGTATTTGGGCCTATTTGCTCTGTCCGTGAAGCATTTGGAGGCTTTGTTTACATTCAAAGCTACTCAAGATCAAATGGAGATCCTCTAATGGGGTAACTGGAGACGTCTAAAAACCCACTGGACACATTATCCTTGATAAGCAGGGTTTCTAACAAAAACAGTTTGACAAAGAATCATAATGACACAATAAACTTGTTCTCCTTACAGAGAAAGGTTATTGTAACAGAGAATGCATGGACTGACTGACTGACCCAACCAGTACTGTCACCAATCAGTCAACAAAAAAGTTTCCTGGAAGTTGAAAAGTTATTTCAGGTATACATGATGTCCTGAATATGCACTGTAACACCAAACTCTCTCAGCCATGACATAACTTTTCCCCTTAGTTAAATAAGTATTTGTTCATAAATCCAAATTCATGCCTAAATTGAGAAGCAAAACACTCAAAAGCTATACACTAATTATTTGTCAAGAGGAGTTTATCCTGAGCTCGCTGGTACAGATGTTGGATCTTAATTTGATCATGCTGTTGCAGGAGAACTTTCGTGAAATGCAGGAAATGTAAAACTTGTAGTGTATTTGAGGTTTTAAAAGATTTCTGAAGTTTGTAATTCTGCAGTAGCAGTAAAGACACATGAGCAACCAAACAGAAATTTCAGACTTGATTTTCCCTTATGAAAAAGGCATCAAACCCTGGGAATTTCCATGCAAAAGGCCCCATGAGCACTAACATGAAGTTTATGGAAGCACATCAAATTTGGTGTCAAATGAAAGCTAAGAGTATATATTCATGACACATTAAGGCATATATCAAATGTTTCAACCATTTTCCATCATAAACATTTTTAATAAGCAAAGGCTTTGATTTCTGGTCAAACAGGTGGAAAAGGGGTCTTAGAAAACATCTAGTAGAGAAAGTGTTAAAAGGTATTATAAATACATCAAAACACAGTAATGTTGACGTAAAGACCCCTGCCAACTAATATCAACATTTATATTTCATTTTGCAGAAATGATTTGCCTTCTGTAAGTTTAAGAAATATTGCCTAGTGTGTTGTCATTCTGTTACCAAAAACCCACATATCTTTAAGACACAGAATTTTCACATTTTTCTCCCACATGAGGGAAGATAATGAAAGTTCACAGAACTAACACGTAATGGTAGACCCACCAAATATTTATAGTGTTTTTACTGATACAAATTTGGTTTAGGATTTATTAAGTGATCAAAACACTTCATTATTTTACTAAATCGGACCTGATTAGAATAACAGCCACTGTGTAAAATAATACAACTGAGGGAGATTTGATCCCTTCTGTTACCAAACTTTACATCTGCACTGTTTTCAAGTAAATATGTTTTTGTAAAATGTTCAGTGGAAATTGTTAAAATTAGTCCCTGTGCATAGAGTTCTTTGGTTTCTTTAACTTTGTAATAACATTATTTTGTTTGGCATACTTTTAAAAGAGAAAAATAGGAGTCATTCTGTTATCGTGGAATTGCCACCTGTAGGCCTATATAAAATTAAAGTATTGCACAACTGTAATCTATTAGGTCAGCATTAAAATGATTATCCATTTCACAACTTAGAACAAAAGGCTCTGAATTATCTGGTTCATGCACTCAAAAGTACGCCTTGGAGCTTACTGAAGCACGTTCAAGAACAATGAAGCCTTTCTCTAATATTTGTTTTATTTTATTCATTCTTGCCCATCAAAATCTCATTGCCATTTTTTTCACATATGAGTTAGCTATCCATAAAAGTAACTCTTGCATTTGTTACACAGGATTTAATATTAAATCAGTAAAAGGGGAGGGCAGAACAGTCCCCAATAATTAATCAATTAATGAAAGTAGACCTACAGGTGTTGGCCTATGTGTTATTTAATACAACATAGTCTACTGTAGACTTTTAGAATAAAGACTGGATTTATTGTATAGGGCAAGGCTGCTGTATGGTGGGGCAAGTTGATACCGAAGTTCAGTCAACGTAGATAAGTGCTAAATACTAACCGTCAATAAAAATGACCCACGGTCCACCAGGGCCACGATCTTGCCTATTTATGAATCCAGCTTTCGGATATGCTACAACAAATCAAAGTATTCCAAATAGGATCGTTAGACCTAGGCCTACGGATAATCCACATCACGTTCCATACTGTTTTTCTTAATTTCATAAATAAATGATCATATTTTTCTTTGTTTTTAGTTTGTCGGTTGTTTAATCTCATAGCTAAATATCCTCTCTTCAACTGGTGTCTCAAAAAACTTTAGAAACAGCATTCAGTGTTTTTTTGGGCTTCCTGTCCACAGTGCTCTCTCCGCCTCTTCCTAGTATTTTCACTCCACCCCTTTTCAATTTCCACCTGTGCAACAATTGCCTAGTCACCTGCCTACACATAAAATAATTGTTTCACAATAATATATTACACATAATGTGGTGCAATTGCACAATAATTAAAATGATATAGGCATTAATAATCATACATTGTCATATCATGTATGTGGTATAATTTCTTCTACTCATTTGACCAAAACTTTAATCTGATTCAACTTCCTTTTTATGTCTATTTTCACATTATTATTATGTCTTGTTTGGATGATGCCGAAACATGCCAGTAGCAACGAGTCAAGTACTGTAGAGAAGCGACTCTCTTTCTCTCTCTTAACCATACCTGTCTGCTCCTGCATAACCAGTCTGACTAGAATTTTTGCCTCTCACATGACCTCTGATTTGGAAGTGTAAACCCAGACAGCAACACAGTGGAGTGCCCCCTCCTTGCACCTTGCACTTCCTGGTACTGGTGGTACAGTACCTCCCAGTCACCTCCCTCCCTCTCGCTATACACAACACACTAGAAAGGGCATGGAGGTCCATTCAAAAGTCCTTTCAAATAGGAGTGCTAATCAAAGTTGCCGTTTCCATTTCAAAAACAGTGTTAACTGGTTTTATTGCATGCCAATAACATATGGATATAGGCCAAGATGATATTGTATGATTATATTAGGATATTGACTAATTTAAAATGAATTGTTATGGTGAAAATAAATAATTGCAATATCAGATTTTGAGTAATTGGTTTTGTAGGAGTAATGCATGACTAATTTACCATTCACTCACCAAGTGGATTGAGAAAGATAATGACCCAATAATAGTGTACCAAGTTGCGATGGGATATTTTGTTTAGGAATCTAGAGGATGAGTATGTGGAAGTGTTGTAGTACTCGAGACCGAGACAGTCCAGCCAAGAGTAACAAAAAAAAAAACGTATAATTATCAGGCTCTGTTCAGTCAATGCGTAAAACCAACCTTTATTTTGACAGCTAGTCCTGCTGAGACCATGGTCTCTTTTACAAATGAGTCCTGTATCAAACATACACATCAATACATATTAATACACGAAAAGTAAAACACAATCATATAAAACAAACACATTTTTTCAGTAAAAGGGTCCTCTATCAGCCTTCTGAATTGCCATAGAGGCATTTACCTAATTCAGTGGAGATCGATGGGATCTCCAGAGTTAACCATCCCTGATGCTCTTAGACCAGCGTCCGGTAGCTTGTACATCTGTGGAAGTTTACGCAAGAGGGCTTTATAAACAAAAAACAATGATCTACAAGACTTCAAAGAGGGCCAGCCTACATTCTGATACAGAAAGCAATGACGTGTACTGAAGCTTTTGGCCATAATAAAGCATAGGCCTAGGCAAAATAGAAAAGGGTTAACCCAGATTAGTCATTGGTGTGAGAGCACACTTGTGTTGTTTTTTTTGCATGCTGATTTCACCTGCTCGTCAAACATCTCTTTACAAAATCAAGGGAATTAATATGGAGTTGGTTCCCCTTTGCTGCTATAACAGCCTCCACTCTTCTGTGAAGGCTTTCCACTAGATGTTGGAACATTGCTGCGGGGACTTGCTTCCATTCAGCGACAAGAGCATTAGTGAGGTCGGGCACTGATGTTGGGCAATTAGGCCTGGCTCGCAGCTGGCGATCCAATTCATCCCAAAGATGTTCGATGGGGTTGAGGTCAAGGCTCTGTGCAGGCCAGTCAAGTTCTTCCACACTGATCTCGACAAACCATTTCTGTATGGACCTTGCTTTGAACGGGGGCATTGTCATGCTGAAACAGGAAAGGGCCTTCCCCAAACTGTTGCCACAAAGTTGGAAGCACAGAATCGTCTAGAATGTCATTGTATGCTGTAGCGTTAAGATTTCCCTTCACTGGAACTAAGGGGCCTAGCCCAAACCATGAAAAACAGCCCCAGAATATTATTCCTCCTCCACCTAACTTTACAGTTGGCACTATGCATTGCAGCATTCTTCTGGCATCCACCAAACCCAGATTCATCCATCAGACTGCCAGATGGTGAAGCGTGATTAATCACTAAAGACAACTCGTGTCCACTGCTCCAGAGCTTTACACCACTCCAGCCAACGCTTGACATTGCGCGTGGTGATCTTAGGCTTGTGTGTGGCTGCTTGGCCATGGAAACCCATTTCACGAGCTCCCAACGAACAGTTCTTGTGCTGACGTTGCTTCCAGAGGCCGTTTGGAACTCGGTAGTGAGTGTTGCAACCGAGGACAGACGATTTTTACGCGCTACGCGCTTCGGCACTCGCCGGTCCTGTTCTGTGAGCTTGTGTGGCCTACCACTTTGCAGCTGAGCCATTATTGCTCCTAGACGTTTCCACTTCACAATAACAGCACTTACAGTTGACCGGGGCAGTTCCTGCTGGGCAGAAATTTGACAAACTGACTTGTTGGAAAGGTGGCATTCTATGACGGTGCCACGTTGAAAGTCACTGAGCTATTCGCTATGGGCCATTCTACTGCCAAAGTTTGTCTATGGAGATTGCATGGCAGTGTGCTAGATTTTATACACCTGTCAGAAACGGGAGTGACTGAATATCCGAATACACACGTTTAAGGGGTGTCCACATACTTTTGGCCATGTAGTGTATGTCCAATTGAATGGTGCTGGACAGCAGAACCATGATTTGATTTAAAAAAATATATATATATATATATTAGAACCAGTACAGTATCGTTCAATATGTTGAGATTAAACATACAACACCACCCTCTGCTGCCTCTTTTCGAACAACCATATTTTCTTTCATGCGCTCCATCATGGCGTCATCAACGAGCGACAAAATCCATTGAACGTAAAACTTCCCGGAAGTAATTTTTGTAAACACACGTTTGCATTTTGTTACGCTATTGTGGCATGCAATTTACTATTTTCTAAACTATGCCGAAACTCTTTGAGATAACATTTACAGACAAATCTAATACGGGAGGATTTTGGTCTGCCATTGATGTTTGGATAAAGAAACCACACGTTGTGAACAAACGTCTTTGTGGAGTCAAAGAGACACAGAGTAAGAATGTTGGCGTTGAAGAACTTGGAAACATTCTGCTAACTCATGGAAGTGATACTTCAGAGTCCAAGGATGTTCTTACTTTCTTGAATAGTGGCGTTGAACTCGAACATGACAAGGAGAGATTGTGGTCTTTTTGTGTGAGGACATTCATTCCTAAAGTAAACTGTTATGGCACAACTGTACATAAAGATATTATACTCAAAGGTAAGCGTTAATGACATTAAGTTGATGTTTAAGCTGCTTATCATTGAGTTGTACGCAACACATATATTTGAATACACTTTGATGTGTGAAAGTGTCCTGTGTGTTATTTTTTACTCAACATTTTCAGACTTTAACACTCAAAGAGTAAGCTTCTTACCAGTTGAAGAAAGTGAGGAAGGCACTGCCTCTTTACGGAAGAACAACATCTATCAGATACATCTCCTCTCTGTGAAGAGTGATGAATGGTGAGTGTTTCCATGTTTAACCTCTGTGTCCGCTTCTTCACCCATCCTTCCGTTGATCCAGTAATGCATGGACGCATTGGATAGTGTTTGCATTGGTTTGCTCTGTAAATCTAATCTCCAGGACACTAGAGTTACATCTCATGCGGCCTGATGACTGGTTCAGTGACGGGGTGGCCTACCCCAAACTGCCCTGGCTCGGTGGGGAGCTCCTGCCCAAACTGGTGCGCTGGGCCACGGAGAGTAAGACCAGTGAGTTCAAGAGCACCCTGTCCCTCCTGCCTGTAGAGAAGTACAGCATCATGTACCAACAGCTGAAAGACAAGTACAAGGAGATGGTCAAGGTATGGTCAATGTATGGTTAATATGGTCACGGTGTGGACAATGCATGGCCAGTGTATGGTTAATATGGTCAAGGTATGGTTAATAGTTCATGGTCAAGGACTTGTCTTTAATAGTATAGATTTGTCACAACAGTCCTGAATGCATTAATATATTTGTCTTTGTGTAGGTATGGCCTGAAGTGACGGATCCAGAGAAGTTTGTCTTTGAAGATGTTGCCATCGCTACCTATCTTTTGGTAGGTCTCTTCTGTACATGGACAGTAACTACAATGTATTTGACGGAATGCTAATATGAGTAAAATGCCAACTCTAATGACAATAACATCATTGTCTATTAATGCACAGGTCCTATGGGGCGAGGAGCGAGCAGAGAAGGGTCTGACCGTCAAACAGTCCTTTGTGGATCTTGGTTGTGGAAATGGTCTCCTGGTTCACATTCTAAGCAATGAAGGGGTATGTGTGATAAACACTACACTAGGTTCACCAGAACACGGTTACATAATATAACCTGATATTCCCTGGTACTGAACAGGGCCCATAGTGCACCATATATGGAATAGGGTCCCAATTGGGACGCAGACTTAATCTGTGCCAATTCCAGGCCAATGTTCCATTTAATCAGTGATGTGATTTAACGTCCAATCAAAACGCTGGATATCCGTAATTGAAATTACACACGGGGTAGGTGGAAAGTGTGTTACTATACCCTATGTTCATTTGATGAAGTGATTAAGGACTGACCGTCATGCCTACTTGTGTTTCAGCACCCTGGAAAGGGCATCGACGTGAGGAAAAGGAAGATCTGGGATATGTACGGCCCCCAAACACATCTAGAGGTGAGGATGGGCTATGTGAAACTCTATTTTAGGATAGTGTTTTTTTTTTCTCAGCCTACATCAACTACTTGATTTAGGGGTGTATATACTGCACAAGAACAACAGTTCACCTGACACAAGACTGAATCCAAACATTACACTGGACAGTACTCTTGATACATTCAGTATCATAATAGGAATATTCATAAACATTTTAGGTGCAAGAAAAAAACGATTGGTTGGTTGTTTTACGTAATCCAAAACTGTTCCATTATAAATCGCAATGTGGGTCAGATGAGCAGTATTTTAATGCTTATTCTTTTGCCAACATGGCTAGCTAAGTTGTAAAATACAAACTTACAGTGTTTGGGTTTGAAAAGGTACTTCAGACAAACATATTGTAATTTTGGTGAGTCATGAGTCCATTCAAGTCCGTGCTCTGCGGCAAATTTTCTTCATAATAAGACAAACAGGCTCATTCTGTTCAGGACAACCCAGGGAATAACGCATGTCATCCTTGTTTCAAGTTTTAATGTCACGTGCACAAGTACAGTGAAATGCCTTTCTTGCAAGCTCCAAACCCAACAATGCAGTAATCAATGTCAATGTAGCACAAAAATTATATAATTTAGAACAAAAACACAGGAGAAATAAAATAAGAAATAAGACGAACACAAGAAAGTAAGAAGCTATATACAGGGTCAGTTCCAATACCATATTTACAATGTGCAGGGATACTTGAGTGATAGAGGTAGATACAGTGCCTTCAGAAAGTACTCAAGCCCCTTGACATTTGGAAAGGCACACACCTGTCTATATAAGGTCCCACAGTTGACGATGCATGTCAGAGCAAAAACCAAGCCATGAGGTCAAAGGAATTGTCCGTAGAGCTCCGAGACAGGATTGTGTCGAGGCACAGATCTGGGGAAGGGTACTAAAAAATATCTACAGCATTGAAGGTCCCCAAGAACACAGTGGCCTCCATCATTCTTAAATGGAAGTAGTTTAGAACCACCAAGACTCTTCCTAGAGCTGTCCGCTCAGCCAAACTGAGCAATCTGGGGAGAAGGGCCTTGGTCAGGGAGGTGACCAAGAACCCAATGGTCACTCTGACTGAGCTCTAGAGTTCCTCTGTGGAGATGGGAGAACCTTCCAGAAGGACAACCATCTCATGGTGGTGGCAGCATCTTGCTGTGGGGATGTTTTTCAGCGGCAGGGACTGGGATCGAGGTAAAGATGAACGGAGCAAAGTACAGAGATATCCTTGGTGAAAACCTGCTCAGGACCTCAGACTGGGGCGAAGGTTCACCTTCCAACAGGATAACGACCCTAAGTACACGGCCAAGACAATGAAGGAGTGGCTTCGGGACAAGTATCTGAATTTCCTTGTGTGGCCCAGCCAGAGCCTGGACTTGAACCCGATCGAACATATCTGGAGAGACCTGCAAATAGCTGTGCAGCGACGCTCCCCATCCAACTTGAAAGAGCTTGAGGGGATCTGCCGAGATGACTGGGAGAAACTCCCAAAATACAGGTGTGCCAAGCTTGTAGCGTCATACCCAAGAAGACTCGATGCTGTAATCGCTGCCAAAGGTGCTTCAACAAAGTACTGAGTAAAGGGTCTGAATACTTACTGAACTTAATGTACATCCACTGCATTCCAATCAATGACAATCTACCATTTTCAACCCGTTTACAGGATGACAGGGACTCTTAGTGGAAAGGGTTCATAGCTGCCTCAATCAACTTAATTGAGGGCTTTGTGGATATTTTGTATTCCCATTTTTTTGAAAGCAAACAACTACTGCAGTATTTAAAATATTTATGAATACCAGATTAATTCGCAAGATATGTAGGTATTAAATGAACTATTTGGTTCACCTTGTCATATTACTTCATTTGAAAATCACGTGTCGTCTAAACCACAATAGATACACATGGAATTGCACATGGGGTTGCGGGGAACCCCACACGTTGTTAGACACGCTCTGCTGTGCTGTTCTTTCCCGTTGCCGCACGGCTTCAATGTTTCATCAGAAGACAAGCTGCTGAATGTTCCCTTGCATCTATTATTCACTGTGTGTAGACCAGGCAGGAAGTAGCTAGGCGAGGTAGTTGTTCCCATAGGGACTCAATGTACTTTTAGCTAACGGCTCGGGGTTCTTTCTGGTATCCTTATTGTCGGTGATGGGATATGATGGGTGTATAGAACATGGAAGTGGTCTCCAACACCGAAAGGGGTTTTCCTTGTCATTTTTTGTGTTTTCCTTTCAAGTAGTTTCCTTAGTTGTTCCTTAGTTTTTGCCTGAAATCACTTATTTACTTTTATTGTTGTTGTTTAAAAGTATAAAACCAGTTATTTCTCTAGTCCATACATGGCAAGAGGCACAAAATGTTGCTATGAAAAGTATTTTTCTGAATTTGTAACCTCATCCAACTTTGTATTTCAGACCACCCTTCTTCATACCCACTCAGACACTAAATGAGCTGAGATAACAATCACATTAAACATTATCCTCCTTCAATATTAAAAGTTGGTAACAGAGTTGTTATTTCGCGACAGAAAGCGGCTGGGGGTGTCATAAGCCATTTGTCATTCAAAAATGATTAATGAAAAAAAATCTAATTACTGTCGGCGGTGCTTCTCTCTGATCTAAAGAAGCCTGTTGTGCTTTTGGTCGGGGGCCTTTTTTTCTATTCCAGGAAACGGCAATCACTCCCAGTGATGGCTTCTTATTCCCGGGCACAGACTGGCTGATTGGAAACCACTCGGACGAGCTCACACCGTGGATCCCCGTTATAGCGGCCAGGCAAGTCATCAGCAGAAACAATTTGGCTTAGCCGCCTCAAGTGGCAACTGATCTCTTGAATTTGAAATCATGTTTTTTTCATGAGTTGGGAAGGGGGAATGGCGGTGTGTTGGTGTGTCTTATGCGGCAGCCACCTGGTGGCAGTGTTGAGCTTGGCTCTAACTTTGCATTGACTCTCCTGTTCTGGTTTGAACGCTCCAACAACCTCCATAGATTTTAAATTGTCCTCATCTCCTGCCTTAAACTCAATTTTTTTTCACCCCACTTTGAGTCAGTTGTACTTACATTCGTTGTACTTGTGGTATTTTCTCACCTCTATGCTGCCTGCTATCTGTGGTTAGGGTTCCCTTAAAAAATAGGTTCCATCATATCTCATTTAAACTCACCTGGATGAATTAAGGATGAATAGACAAGTATAAAGTACATTGATAACTGTGACCAGACCACATGGTTTTGATGTGTAATTTCGGTCACTTTCCTCCCACTTTAGGTCATCCTTCTCCTGCCGGTATTTTGTCCTGCCGTGCTGCTTCTTTGACTTCTATGGTAAGTACCAGCGGAGACACTGTAAGAAGTCCCAGTATAAGGAATACATTGACTTCATCTCTGAGGTCAGCACAGCCTGTGGGTTCAACACAGAGGAGGACTGCCTGAGAATCCCCTCCACAAAGCGGGTATGCTAATGCTAACAATGACACTTGAACACACAGTACACGCTAACATGTTAATGAAAACCAGTCATGTTGTTTTAATCTAACCCCTTGCTCTACAGGTGTGTCTGGTAGGAAAGTCGAGGAGCTACCAGCTGTTGGGTGAGCCGCAGGCGGAGGAGTGGAGAGACAAGTATATACAGGGTCGTCAGACCTGCTCCGGGGTCACAGTTCGAGAGTCAAACGCCGAGGGTGAAGCCGAGCACCACCACGACCACTCAGAGACTGACAGGATCCACGGCACCAACTGGGGAGCTGGATTCCAGCCCCGAGAGAGGATCGAGACAGTGCGGAACTGTGCCGCCCTTCCCCGGGACTTTGTAGATGGTATAGTCCTACGTGTGGCCACCTCTCTGCTGGGGTTGACCAAGGACGAAGGTGGGGATGTCCCCGGCACCTGGAACACAGGAGGTAAGAGAATGGGCCTTTAATAGCTAAACTGTCATTCAAATCACAAGGTAATCTCTCCCTCAAAATACAATAAAGTCTCACTCAGTCTGCATTTACATGAGCTGTAATTGAGGTCATAACAGGTTTAGGAAAACGGAACATGAAGTACTTATCTGATCTTGGATTTATTACTCTTATGGAGTGTATTGGATTTATGTACTGTGTACTACATGATGTATTGTTGATTCAGTGGAATTCAGGATGATCGGGTGTGTGCAGGAACTCAATGTTGGTGGGCCATCATGCCCTTAACCCACCCCACCTCTTTCTGTATCTCTACCTCTTCCTGTCTATCGCTCCCTCTCAGCACCAATAGGAAAGCCCCTGGTGGCGCAGCACAACCCTGCTTTGAACCCTGTCAGCGTTTCATCCTCCGCCATTCTGCACCACATTCACACACTGCCCCCATCTCTCTTTTATCAACCTTTTCCGGACTTTCCCCTCATCCTTCACACACACACACACACACACACACACACACACACACACACACACACACACACACACACCCCCTGTACGATGGATGAGATAAGAAGATGAAGTCTAGTCAGAGAAAAAAAGGGAGGGAGAGAAAAAGAGGGGAAGAGACAGAGCCTGTAATCCAGGATGGAGATGACTGGATGAATAATGCACTCTGGCTCATCTTTTATGCATGAGTCTGTATTTGTGTTGAGGTATTTCTACCAGTTACTTTATGGCGCTGCTCTGAAAAGAGGGAGGGTTAGCGGGGGTTAAGGCGGGGTAGCTTGCATGGACAGTGGCTAGCTCCCGGGTTTCAATGTGCCATTTTAGATGGCAAAGCAAAGTGCTGCTATTAAAAGTGGAACTGACAGCGTTTTAACTACTTTGCAAATATTAAACAAACAGACAATCATAATATCAGTAACAAATATCATATTCCCAGTTTATGCTTCAAAACCATTTGACTCAAAATTCCATGACAGACAGTAAGACATTGTTGACATAATCGATGTATGCAGTTCAATGCATGATTAATATAATTCACCAATACATTTCTTGGTAGTCCAAAAAATATTGCTATCAGGTTGTAAATCATAGCTGGCCTGGTACATTGTTTGCTGCCTCCACCCATTTGGGATGCGCTGTTTCAGTTTCCATGACTCAATATCTTGAACAAAAATGGAAGACTAACTAAGGCTGGAAATGTCAAAACAATCAAACTTAGAAAGGGCAATGATCACAAGTCAGTCGTAACGTGGCTAATAGGTTAGCGCGCCCGTGTCAATACATAAGGCCCGCGGGCCGAATAGGACACACAAGCGAATATAAATGAGTCAACAGTTGAGTCATCTACTAATTAGAGCCTGACGTGTTCGCATCGGTGAATTCAACTTCAACATACTATGCACATCTGCAAGCAAAGGCTGGACAAATGTTATTTATCTCTTTTGGCCGAGGGGGTGTGGTATATGGCCAACATAACACGTCTAAGGGCTGTTCTTATGCACAGCTCAATGGGAAGTGCCTGGATACAGCCCTTAGCCTTGGCCATATATCACAAACCCCCGAGGTGCCTTATTGCTATTATAAACTGGCTACCAACGTAATTACATGCTGACCAGAACGGACACGTCGCGTGCACGAGCGTCGCAAAATAAATTTAGAAATCCATGTTATTCAATTATTGCACCCACACTGCTCACGAGCGTCTGCGATGCCAAGGGCTAAAATAGAACTCCTTTCTATTTCTGACGCAGATCGCGCTGAAAGTCCTGCCTCGCCCATCTCCTTATTGGTTTATTAGAAGCAGGTACCCACGTGCCATCTCCTCATTGGTTATACCCACGTGGGTGATTGAAAGACGAAATGTTTTGCCGTGGTAAAAGTGTAGATGCCAATCACCATATAAGTTCAAAGATTATGTTATTGGTTAATGACGCTATTAATGATGTTATTGGTTCAGAGTTTGTTTTGATATTTTAACCTGCGTGTGTAACAGTGTAGGTTCCGTCCCTCTCTTCGCCCCAACCCGGGCTCGAACCAGGGACCCTTGCACACATCAACAACTGACACCCACAAAGCATCGTTACCCATCGCGCCACAAAAGCTGCGGCCCTTGCAACGCAAACCCTACTTCAAATCTCAGAGCGAGTGACGTCACTGATTGAAACGCTATTAGCGCGCACCACCGCCAACTAACTAGCCATTTCACATCGGTTACACGTGTCGTGATCGTGTTTGGTGTAGGGGGACAAAATAAATGTATGCACGATAGCTCACGATGGCGCACAAGCGCAGCCGGTTTGGGTTCCGTGTTAGAGCAGTGAAAATAAGTGTTTTGCCATACCCATGGTATACCCTGATATACCACGGCTTTCAGCCAATCAGCATTCAGGGAACCACCCAGTTTATTACAGACCATATACCACATGTATGACAAAACATTTATTTTTACTGCTCTAATTATTTTTGCTGACCAGTTTATAATAGCAATAAGGCACCTTGGGTGTTTGTGGTATATTGCGAATATACCACAGCTGAGGGCTCTATCCAGGCACTCCGCGTTGCGCCGTGAATAAGAACAGCTCTTAGACGTGTTATATTGGCTGTATATCACACCCCCTCGGGCCTTTTTGCTTAAATATATCATCCTATGTACACAAGTGGACATTATAAAGGCCCATGTTTTTTCAAATAAAACAATGGGCTGCTAATTTTGTGAGCTGATTGAGTTTGACACCCCTGGGCTAGCGTTTCTATTTATGTAGCTAGCTATTTATTTAGCAGCTAAAAACATGGAGCCTAACGTTAGCTAGCTAGCTGCTGGGAGGAGTGGCTGAGTGACCAACTTTTCCCCCTCATATTGTTTTTAGGTGGCTACAGCTAAAGAGTCAGGTGTCATTTGGTTAGCTAGTAAGAAATGTGAATTGCTTTGTTAGCTAACTACGCTAACTACGCTAACTGAACTTGAACGACTTATCTACAGTTGGTATATCTCTTCGTTGTCAATCAAATGTATTTAGCATCAATCAAATTGGCCGGGCTGGAAGGCAAGTTCCTATTCAGTTGTCAAAATGTGGCTTGGGGCAAGCTGCAGAAGGATGAGCAGGCTACTATTCCCTATCGTTTGTCAGTTCAATTTTGACGGCCAACTAGCTGAAAAAGTTAGAGTTTATCTGATGTTCCCTCGTTAGATTTTAGCTCATCTCGCTCTGGCTAGCATTACTTGTTGATCTTGTTAATGTGCATAAGCAACTGAGGGAGAGAGAACCATGAAAAGGGTAGGCTGTTTGATCAAAATGTTTCCCAAATGTAAGAGGACTCCCTTGGTATTTAAATATTTGTAGAAATCCATTCAGGTGTATTTTATGGCCTTTGGCGAATGTGTTTTAATGATCTAAAGTCACGCTGTTGCTATAGCCTGTAAACACACAGTTCAGTTCAAAGTGAATGATGGCAGGCCAGTGTGTAGCTCTGATTGACTATGGTGCACCATAGTCAATCAAGATGTTTTTTTTAAGGTTATATTTACCACAGTGCCTATTAATTGGCCAAACGCACGGCCGCTTTCCCACTCTATATTGCTATAGAATTTTCAGATGCCCTAATATTCTATGAATGTATTAAAACGTGAAAGTGACCATATCTAAGTGCTCGCTTGTCAGAAAATGTAAAAAAAAAAAAAAAAAAGACAAAAAGAAGAAAGGTTTAATTCCTCCTGTGGGTGTATTTGAAAAGATTTTGCTAAGATTTCATGTTGCTAAAACGCTGTGAGTTCCACTTTAAGTATTCACTATTTTAGCATACAGGATTAAATGCAGGGTAAAAACAATTCCTCAATGGTTTTTGAGCATTTCTCTTTCCACTTATAGAACAGCACTAAATAAATACTTGCTAACCCGCAATCGATGTTATGTTAGCTGAGCATCTAGCTAGGAGCCATTTAATACACTCAGTAATACGATGTCACCTAGCTGAGTGTACCTTTTTAAGCCCACAGCATTACACAAACACACTATCTATGGACAATCCATGAATAACGCTTTGGGAGGCCAGTCCAGGTCCAAACTGAATCCACATTGTCAATAGCCCCACTTATCCCATTAATCTCTATTAGCATTGTAGGCCCAAGTCTCTTAAGGGCAGCTGTAAATGTAGTATTAATCTTATATTAAGGCCCTGGGCCCCCTGGCGTCTCTGCTCTGACTGCTCTTTGCTGCCCTCTGTTCACACATACGTTGGCATACTATCCCTAGCTACTGTGCCAGGTTGCAAACAAAACTTGAGTGTCTTGAATTGTTACGTAATGTGGTACAGTACTAAAACCATAATCTCTATGTAATCTAAGTAGTTTATGTATAATGTCTTTGTATACAAAACCAACAGAACAGTTTTGAAGTTGATAATCAAGAGTGGAGGGGTCTTGATTGATTGGCAAGTATTGCGCTGTAATTTGTTAGCAAGGCTTTGCCACAGCAGAAAAATGACAATGGGTGCCACGCCAACTCTTTCTGATATAATATGATGTAACAAAAATAAAATAACAAGGAGCATGAGGGAAGGGAACCAAAGGTAGAATTGCACTCCCGTATTCCAAAGAGAGAAGATTGTCATTTATATCAACCAAAGGTCAACACAGATTGAATTATCCATGGAGAAGGGGAAAGCAAAGACAGAAATACCTTAATTTCCATGAAATGGAACTTTAAAGATTGGCTAGCTGCTCTGCTGCAAACTGAAATGTGAATTTATATCTCGGATTACAAATATTGTGGAAACACCTAGACTTTTTGGCCATGTATATACATTATCTAATACCCATGGGGAATGGGTTCGTTTTAATATCTCCCTCAGTGAGGAAATGGTGGTGGTGGGAAATAACAGACAACAATGTCTCAGGATTTATTTTAAAATGGCTGCTGGGAACTGTCCTGGCAAAAATGTCCTCTGTTATTATGATTTTAATTGACTTCACAGCTCTGACGGTCTGACACCTTAGACGAACTGTCTGAGAGAATAAGTTATTTTCTGAGGTTCTAATTTATCACAACTCCCTTGTTGTCTCTGTTTGCTTTCCAAATGGGACCCTATTCCCTTTGTAGTGCATAGGGTGCCATTTGGGACTCAGACTTGGTTTCATCCCAAAAGTCACTCCTACCCACCCAAGTCCTTTTCCTACAACGCCAATGTCATGTTCATCACAACCCCATCATCTCCTATGGCTTTCTCGTCCCTTTGTCCCAGTCCTCCATTATTGAACCCTTAACCACCCTCCTCTTCTCCTTTTTCATTCCAAATTGCACTCTTGGCTCTCTCCTCTCCAGGCAGGCTGTCTGTGAGAGAGGTGGCTGAGTTGTTAGAGCAGGAGACTCTGCAGGTCCTGAAGAAAGAATGTGGCGGTCTGCAGACCCTGCTCAAGAACAACCACCAGGTCTTCAGAGGTACGCGCAGTACAAACTCTGCATCCACACACTCCTCTCAAAGAAGATTGAGCTCCAAATGTGTCTAACCAGAGCGATGGCACCTATTCCCTATATAGTGCACTACTTTTGGACCAGGGCCCAAAGGGTTAGGGTAGGGATGTTTGGGATGCTGCCATAGATGTATATACATTAGATACTATGTGGAGATCTGCTGTGTCTATTTCGGCACCAAACATCACATGTAAATAGCGTTCTTAATTGGATGCTCACTATAAGGTTGATTATTTTGGAACTTTTGGTTCTAACATGATGGCTATTAAGTTTGCTGAACTGTATATCATTGGCTCTGGGTCTGCATACATTAATCATACTGAAGCAATCCAGGGCTTATTGGAATGCCACATACAGATATGAAATGCTTGAAAAAGTCGATGGAATCATTCCCGTTCTCAGCTTGAAGGAATTTGCACTCAGCATGAAGGAATTAGCATTTTGCAATCTCTCTTAAGGCTTGCTTCTTTAACCTGATTACAACAGGCCTGGAAAATACCTAGTCAGTACAAGAAATACGTTTTGTACTAAATTCCCCCCTCTCCTCCACTCTTCTCTCCCTCAGTGGAAGGTGGTATGGTCCATATCCGGGACTGGCGGGTACAGGCCCAGAGGCCTAGAGGGCTGCAGGGTACCAGGGCTGATTCTAAGCGGAAGCACCTAATCTCTGGTGCCCTGAAGACCCGGGCCTGCTGGTTCCACGTCCACCACCCTCACGGATGCCCACTGCAGGCCGAGGAGTGTGCCTTCGCCCATGGCCCAGACGATCTCCGACCTTCCACCAGACCACTCAAGAAAATGAAGTACTCCAACTGAACACTCAATTCAGTTTGGACCATTATTGCAATGCTTTATTTCAATTGTACTAGTTTTTTTGTAGTTTTTTTTAGATGTGGAGTTGATGCTGTGATATGATGCTATAAGAATAGCTGTGACTGTCAGTCATACATACATACATACATACATACATACATACATACATACATACATACACACACACATACATACATACATACATACATACATACATACATACATACATACATACATACATACATACATACATACATACATACATACATACATACATACATACATATAGTGCGGTCCAAAATTATTGACACCCTTGATAAGGATAATTAAAATACCCAGCTATATTGTAAGTGAAAAAAATGAGGAAAGAGATTTTGTTTAACAGTAATACTTTATTTTCTCAAAAGGTAGGGGTTGAAATTATTGACATCTCTAAAGATTGTTATAAATAAAGTAGTCAAAAGTTTAGTATTTGGTCCCATAATCCTAGCACGCAATGACTACATCAAGCTTGTGACTCTACAAACGTGTTGGATGCGTTTACAGTTAGCTTTGGTTGTGTTTCAGATTATTTTGTTGCCAATAGAAATGAATGTTAAGTAATGTATTGTGTCATTTTGGAGTCACTTTTATTGTAAATAAGAATCGAATATGGGACTAAATACTAAACATTTGACTACTTTATTGATAAGGATCTTTAGGGGTTTCAATTTTGACCCCTACCTTTTTCCTCTGAGCAATTGTATTAGTATAAAATAATATAATTTGCATTTTTTTTGTTGGATAAAATACAGCTTAGTATTTTAATTATGTATTTTCCACAGTCATTATTGCTCATCTTTATCAGCAGGTGTCAATAATTTCAGACCCCACTGTGCATACATACTTGTGCTTGTAATTAATTCCACATATTGGAATTTTGAGACCTAAATCTGGTTAGATAAGTACATTTTAGTTTTTAGTAGTGGAGCTACTCTGCTATTTGGTTTGCAGATCTCAAATATAACATCTCAAATATAAACAATACTGTCCTATTGTTCTTAATACCACACCTTCATTACTCAACTACATACACAGAGGTGCTTTAAGGTCCAAAACAGAGCACAAGGAAGGACATATTGGCTTAAAAGTGTAAATGTCAGGGCCATGAATTATTTGTTGCGTAGTGTTCATGGGGTGTCCCGTGTGTTGCTCTCTGTGTCCCTGTTTTCCCTCCTGTGTTCCTTTACCACCTGGGATCGTGACCCTGTGGCTCAAAGGTCACATAGAGGCAGTAGAGGGCCGCCCAGAGACCACCATAGGGTCAGGAGCTGGGTCTACTGCAGAGGGGTCTCGGGGGGGGGGGGGGGGGCTGTCAGTGCACTCTCTCCATAGACATCTACCTGTATGTCAGTTATGTCCTAAAACGTACAACACATTTGTTTATTTGTATGTCAGTCAGAGGGACAGTCCTTTTTTTAAACTTTAGCTATCCTTGGTTTGGCTACCGCCTCGTACCTATGGCTGCGTCACAATGAAGCACAATTCCTCAGGTATTATTTGCTTAAAAAACAGTTTGCCATGACAAGTTGTTTTTGGGTGTGAGAGATTATGCATCAGCGCTGCATAAATGCAAGCTGACAACGAGCGTGAAGAGGCTTTACATCTACTCGACTTTCGAACACCGTCCTCTGGGAGGACACGTTAGTATATCAATATCTGTGAACCCCCACCCCCAACCCGTGTTATTTTCCCTGCCATAGTATTGATAGCATACAGAACTGAGCTTTGTCCTATTCACTCTTCCTGGTCTGAAGGTGATGAATCCATAACATTCTGAGGTTTGTTCTATGTTAGCAGGCCGACTGTTCCCCGACCCTCCTGAGGCCTCTGGCTGTGTCTGAATAGTAATGAAGATATACGATTCAGTTTAAAAATAGGATGGGTTGTCCCTAATGGGCCTGATCTAAGGTCAGTTTTGCTGGAGCCGCATGGACCGACGCGAACGATACTGAAGGCCAATGGCTATGTATACTGCTCAAAAAAATAAAGGGAACACTAAAATAACACATCCTAGATCTGAATGAATGAAATAATCTTATTAAATACTTTTTTCTTTACATAGTTGAATGTGCTGACAACAAAATCACACAAAAATAATCAATGGAAATCCAATTTATCAACCCATGGAGGTCTGGATTTGGAGTCACACTCAAAATTAAAGTGGAAAACCACACTACAGGCTAATCCAACTTTGATGTAATGTCCTTAAAACAAGTCAAAATGAGGCTCAGTAGTGTGTGTGGCCTCCACGTGCCTGTATGACCTCCCTACAACGCCTGGGCATGCTCCTGATGAGGTGGCGGATGGTCTCCTGAGGGATCTCCTCCCAGACCTGGACTAAAGCATCCGCCAACTCCTGGACAGTCTGTGATGCAACGTGGCGTTGGTGGATGGAGCGAGACATGATGTCCCAGATGTGCTCAATTGGATTCAGGTCTGGGGAACGGGCGGGCCAGTCCATAGCATCAATGCCTTCCTCTTGCAGGATCTGCTGACACACTCCAGCCAAATGAGGTCTAGCATTGTCTTGCATTAGGAGGAACCCAGGGCCAACCGCACCAGCATATGGACTCACAAGGGGTCTGAGGATCTCATCTCGGTACCTAATGGCAGTCAGGCAACCTCTGGCTGAACGGCACATCAAAGAAATGCCACCCTAAACCATGACTGACCCACCGCCAAACCGGTCATGCTGGAGGATGTTGCAGGCAGCAGAACGTTCTCCACGGCGTCTCCAGACTCTGTCACGTCTGTCACATGTGCTCAGTGTGAACCTGCTTTCATCTGTGAAGAGCACAGGGCGCCAGTGGCGAATTTGTCGATCTTGGTGTTCTCTGGCAAATGCCAAACGTCCTGCACGGTGTTGGGCTGTAAGCACAACCCCCACCTGTGGACGTCGGGCCCTCATACCACCCTCATGGAGTCTGTTTCTGACCGTTTGAGCAGACACATGCACATTTGTTGCCTGCTGGAGGTAATTTTGCAGGGCTCTGGCAGTGCTCCTCCTGCTCCTCCTTGCACAAAGGCGGAGGTAGCGGTCCTGCTGCTGGGTTGTTGCCCTCCTACGGCCTCCTCCACGTCTCCTGATGTACTGGCCTGTCTCCTGGTAGCGCCTCCATGCTCTGGACACTACACTGACAGACACAGCAAACCTTCTTGCCACAGCTCGCATTGATGTGCCATCCTGGATGAGCTGCACTACCTGAGCCACTTGTGTGGGTTGTAGACTCCGTCTCATGCTACCACTAGAGTGAAAGCACCGCCAGCATTCAAAAGTGACCAAAACATCAGCCAGGAAGCATAAGAACTGAGAAGTGGTCTGTGGTCACCACCTGCCGAACCACTCCTTTATTGCGGGTGTCTTGCTAATTGCCTATAATTTCCACCTGTTGTCTATTCCATTTGCACAACAGCATGTGAAATTTATTGTCAATCAGTGTTGCTTCCTAAGTGGACAGTTTGATTTCACAGAAGTGTGATTGACTTGGAGTTACATTGTGTTGTTTAAGTGTTCCCTTTATTTTTTTGAGCAGTGTATTTTGATAAAGATGCACTCTAGCTAAGCATAGGAAGATGGAGAAACTCTATCGACAGTAAAAGCTTTGACTCTGACATTCTCCCTGTAGGTGAAGGAGCCCTCAGGAGAATTAACTTCCTGGAAAGCCAGAGGGAGGGAGTTATGCTGAATTACGCTTCGTGGCCTAAATCCAATAGACATGACGGACATTGTATTGGACCTGAGGGTGGATGTGTGAAAGCTTATAGCACTCAAGACCAATGACTGTTTACAGTTCTACACCGACGAGTGTGCTTTAATGACCTGAGCAAGCTACTAAGACATAGTGTCTCTTCCTCCATCCATTCCTCCCTTCCTTATTTCCTCCATGCACCTGGGAGAAATCAATCCTTTAAGAGCCCTGCCTGCGTTTCCACGTCTGCTAAGATCCAAACAGCCAATCGACCTGCTGCCCCACATTTCATCTGGCAATGAGCGTGAAATTATCCAGGAAGTGACACGCATGGGGCGGCAAGTAGCCTAGTGTTTAGAGCATTGGACTAGTAACCGAAAGGTTGCAAGCTCAAATCCCCGAGCTGACAAGGTCAAAATCTGTCGTTCTGCCCCTGAACAAGGCAGTTAACCCACTGTTTCTAGGCCATCATTGAAAATAAGAATTTGTTCTTAACTGACTTGCCTAGTTAAATAAAGGTAAAATAAAAAAATACACCCCCTTCTTGCTCTCTCTGTGACCCATTGACCCCCATCGCCAACCACAACAATAGCAAAAAATTAACGCTCTGTGTATTCGGCCAGAGCCCACGTGTGTGTGTGACGTCTTGCTACGCAGCTTTGAGAAAGTCCAGAGACTCTCTCCATCCAAGAAGAGATAATTAAAGAGAATGATAGCATTAGAAAAAGGTAGAGAGAAAGAGAAAACAATGAGCACCGAGGCCTAAATGTAGGTCAGGGAAAAGTGGTTATCTTCTCTGGAGGAAAGAGAGCAAACGACTTTCACCTTGTTTCTCTTATGTGATATTCATCAGGATTTTTTCCGGCAGCGGTGGCAAAGTTAGTGTGGGGGGGATGTGGGCATGGCCAACGGCGCAGTCTCCGGCCAAACATTTTAGAGATCATCCTCTTGGCTGCAGACAAAATGTTGCTGTTTTAAAGCTAATTTCCTGCAATTCTACACACGTTGCCAAGGGGTGGAGAGAAATGTAATAGTTTTAAAGCAAGTTACCTGCAAGTTTACACATTTTGTCATGGGCTGAGAGAAAATGTGCCGTTTTAAAGCACATTTCCTGCAATTCTACACATTTTGCAATGGCTTTTGTCTTGTTCTTCTGCTACTGTATTTGAGTCACTCAAACATTCTAACAAAATCAATAGGGGCCTCATGGCATGACATATTTTACATTTTAGATGCTCCCTGACTGTCTAGTTTTTATTTGGGTGATTGTTAGTTTTATCATCCCGAAAACACTGTTCATTGTGTTGCCATGGGGCTGAATGCAACATTTCCAGCCTTGTTGTGGACACACAAAAATGTCTCTTGTTCAGAGGCATAAACTGTCAAACCGCGTCAACATCCGTTTTATTTGGTGGGTAGCAAGCAAGAAACAAAGTTCAACTTTGGGTTCAGTTTACGAAGTTTTCTCAAAAGGGAAGAAAAGGGTCTTGTCTGCAGTGTCTTTTAAAAGGGTTCATAGTAAATCATGTGGTATTTAAGACAAAACTTTTTCCTCAATGAAGCGACAAGTTCAAAGTTCACCCAACTCCATACACTGATTCACTGTTCATCCCCACATAATTGTCTTCTCGTAGTTATACACATTTGTACAGTATCTGTTCCCTGTATATCATTTGTGTGTGCGTGCTGTGTGTGGAGGAGGAAGTCTTAAGTCTCTCCAGCTGGAGAAGGTCTGAGCTCACTCCCTGGCTGGGCCGGACAGGCGGTTGGAACGCACAGCGAACCCATGTGGTCAGACTGAGGTCATTGGCACCGAGCGGTTCACTGAGCGGTAAACATCACACACCAGAAAGACCCCAAGATTTATGGCTGTGTTGTTGTGGGGAATTTTTTTATGATTGGGGGTTTGGCTCGTGAGTGGCAGATTTCATTGTGCGTGTATGTTGTCACTCATACAGATAAACCTTCCTCAAAAAGTTATAGAAAAGACCAATACAATCGTTAAAAGATAAATGTATTTCAGTGTACATTTCAATGTATTTTAGTCTACTGTTGCTTGACAGGACTTTAGTTGGCTTGTCATCACTATAAAATTATCAATTCCCTCCATAAAACGTATTTGATTCCAATTTCTGTATTTTTTTTCTCAAGAAAATAATAATGATAGAATTCATTCCAACCACTCCCTAACGAGAGTAGCCACATCTTATGTTACAGCAGCAAAACCTAGTAAATGTTGAATGTGACACGAGTAATTCAATTGGCTTATAGGCTAACTCCAAAATGGAGATCCAGGGTCAGATCCAAAGCAACAAGATAAAAATACAAAATGTAAATGAGTCATTAGTTAATTAGGAATTAGAGTGAAATAAACACGGACATCCATTTTGTGTGGTACAGATGCATGAGAGATAGAGTAGGAGGTTCAGAGAAGTTCAGATACAACACAGACTCTTGTGGGTCTTCGTGAATGTGTAAGCAGAGTCTACTAGGCCCCTTTCCAAAGCCTGAAGGAAAGGAGGAAGGGACGAAGGAATGAAGGATCCATTTGAAAAGTATTTGAACATGGCCCTACAATATGTTAAATATATGCAAATGTTTTTTTATTAATTTGACACAGACTATGTACAACCTGAAGGGATAATTAGTAATTGTGCAGTTATATCAAAGCCTGTTTCTTTAATTTCCCAGTAAATGTATAATTATTCCCTAACGAGCTAAACAGGCAAAGTCATCAGCATTATGTGTAAATGGTCACTGAGCCTACAATGCCATTTTATTACCATAGACAGCTGGACGACAACTTACTGATCTCATTTGAATGGGATTTTTCTCTTTTCTTCATGCTCAGACAAGACCACCAGACACTCTCCTTCAGACTCTAAGGGTTTAACACAAGATAGCCCTTGTGGTTTCTTTTCACGAGCCAATCAAGAACAATTAACCGAAACAGCCAATTGTGTCCCAGATCCAGTGGCTCAGCGTACAGGTTACTCAATATGAGACACACTCCGACTCCGAGGAGAAGTCTGTGTAGCCCCCATCCATCTTGGAGTCTGTGTTTAAAACCACTGTCACTCTGATCAGCAATGTAAACAAAATCCGCTCCGGGAAACATTCCTGGGAACTCACCAGACCAGGAAAATCAAGCAAGGATTGGACAATGTGTATAACAGTCTAACAGAGTATGAAAAAGACCAGGTACAAAAGAAAAGAAAAATATTTTGAACATGAACCACTCTCATGACAACTTTGATGACATTGTGGTTGCTATTTTCAATCAGGCACTACTCGGTCAACAATCCCTATTACAGGGAAAGGTAATAATAGGGGGCCTTCTTGGTGCTCTACGATTTCAGACTCACTTTACCCTATGACTCACAAAGGACTACTTGCCACTTTCTAATTTGTCCCTATTTCCCTCCACACGTCTCTGACACAGCGATAAGAGGGATGGAAGCTGTCATCTCTGGTGCACCTCTCCCCTGTCCCCACCTCTATCACTCCTGTTCCCACGCGATGACGTTGTGTGAGCTGTCCACTACTCCCATGCCCTTTCCTCTGCTCGGATACCTGACGACCTGCCACTGGAAGCCGAGGGATTACCACCTCTACAGAGAGAGAGAGAAAGAGAGAGAGAGTCATGCTGAGTGACACTCCATTCAAACCCATGTTATGTTAATTCTTGTTATCACAAAGTTCTGCCTCAGGCTCCAGTGGCTATACTATGTTTAGAATATACCATGTATAGAATTGAAAGTGTCAAGTGTGACTGCGTCATGTCATTGGTACAGTATGGTACAGACACACTTCTTCTCCATGTGTTAATGTTGGTGAGTAATTACACCTCAAGATTAGCCTGGTTTGTTTGTTCTATCAGGCCAATTCATTTTCACTAATTGTCATGACAAACATGTTTGGCTTGACAATGAGCAATGGAGTTGGTAAGAGCACAAACAGATCTGGAACCCAGGCTACCTCAAGATGGTTTGCTCAAATGAAAACCAGCACCAGGAACACTGCTTGGATATCAAGGAGGAGGAAGTAGGGATATCTAGGGAATACCCAGATGCATGAATGTTGCATTATGAGGAAACGTTAGAGCTGGACTGAAAAACACAATTAGCCCTAAAGGGAAAACAGAACGCTACGTCATTTCATTACGTTCCCCAACCACACACATCATCATTTCCAACTTTCTTCTCCCAGGCTAAATTAAACAAACAATTATTGTGATCCAAACAACCACAAAATAAAGACAAAATCCCACCAGTTGCACAACACTAACCCGCCCCCAGGTAGTAAGGGTAGGCAACAACATGTCTCCCACGCTGATCCTCAACACTGGGGCCCCTCAGGGGTGCGTGCTTAGTCCCCTCCTGTACTCCCTGTTCACCCACGACTGTGTGGCCAAACACGACTCCAACACCATCATTAAGTTTGCTGACGACACAACAGTGGTAGCCCTGATTACCGACAACGATGAGACGGCCTATAGGGAGGAGGTCAGAGACCTGGCAGTGTGGTGCCAGGACAACAACCTCTCCCTCAATGTGAGCAAGACAAAGGAGCTGATCATGGACTACAGGAAAAGGCGGGCCAAACAGGCCCCCATTAACATTGACGTGACTGTACGGGTAGTGCGTACGGCCCAGTAATCACTGGGGCCAAGCTTCCTGCCATCCAGGACCTATATACTAGGCGGTGTCAAAGGAAAGCCCAAATAATTTTCAGACTTCAGTCACCCAAGTCATAGACTTTTCTCTCTGCTACCACATGTCAAGTGGTACCAAAGCACCAAGTCTAGGACCAAAAGGCTCCTTAACAGCTTCTACCCCCAAGCCATAAGACTGCTGAACATTGACCCCCCCCCCCTCATTTGTTTTTACATTGCTTCCGCTCGCTGTTTATTATCACTTTACCCCTACCTACATGTACAAATTACCTCGACTAACCTGTACCCCTGCACATTGACTTGGTACCCTGTATTTAGCCTTGTTATTTTATGTGTTACTTTTTATTATTTTTTACTTTAGTTTATTTGGTAAATATTTTCTTAACTCTTTCTTGAACTGATTGTTGATTAAGGGCTTGTAAGTAAGCATTTCATGGTAAAGTCTACACCTGTTGTATTTGGCGCATGTGACAAATAAAGTTTGTTTTGAAAGTCCCACCATTTGCACAACACTAACCCGGATCACACTTGTTTTGTGTTTTGACACTGGTTGTATCCCAAATGGCACCATTTTCCCTTTATAGTGCTCTACTTTTGACCAGGGCCCATAGGGCTCTACTCAAAAGGTGTGCACTTTATACTGAATAGGGTGCCGATTGGGACGCACACTCTCTGTCGTCCATTTAGCTTCACTGCACGTGTTTACAGCTCTATTAGGAGGGATATGAGGCATGAGGGATATTTCTTTTGAAGTTCTAATTTGTCCAAACTGTCCAAATAGATTTCTGGCTAAAAATCGAAGCAAATGTAACTCCATAATTAATTGTCACTTTCACTTTGTGTTAAAAAAGAGAACTCAACTCAGAAATGAAAACCTTTGCTACATGAAAAAAAACATTCAGCATGGAAACATTCCCTCAAAAAATATGGGCAACTGCTTATCGTCTATTCCAGGAAAATGTTGTCTCTCTCATCCTATTCAATTGCTTTATGTTTAAACTATGGATGGACGTGTCTTGAAGAGACAAAATTTGAAAATGATTGTCTATTGTTGAGAAAAGCTTTTGAAGACGGTGCTGCTCTATAAGATGTGAAAAATATTGCTTGGTTAATTTTCTTCCTCTTGGAGTTCCCTTCCAGCAGTAGGTAGACCATCACATATTCCCTTGGCAGGGCTTTTAATGGAACGGCCGTAATGGAAAGAGGTGACTAAGAGGAAAGGTGCCAAAGAAACTCAGGCTGTCTCTGCCACTCCACTACCTAACTGTTTGGTCTGTCTGTGTCTGCCTGTCTGTCCATCGCTCTGCCTGCCTGGCTGCCTGCCTGCTCGCCAAATGGCTGTAAATGGATGACCTAGGGAAAGATGGGAACAGCTCTCATGTTCACACTCATAGAAATGCTGTACAAACACTCCCACTAACGCTTCGAACACACCGATAGCATCGTTGCGCAAAATGGTACACAGCATCATCTGGATATGTGTGCAACAAAAGTTCAACATTCACCTTCTGCTACCATTTCTGTCAAGACGTCTACGCATACAGTTTGACGCATATGTTCAATAAATCCAACGTATGCACCACACCGAACGCACTGCAACTGTCTCTGCAACGCAATGCTGCAAGGCAAACACAGCGTTTCATTGGAAATAAATGTAATTCTGGTGTACCAAAATGCAATGACGCTGTCGGTGTGTTCGGAGCGTTACTGCAAACCTGAGGACTCTCCCTGTCACAACACTGACGGCACGATGACCTCATTCTGGGCGCCGTAGGCTACTGTTTTTCTGTCTCTTATCTCATTGGGCCCTTGACATTTTGTCCCAGATCATATCACAGGCAAATCCTACCAGGCCAGAGGCAACAGTATAGGAAGAGTCACTTGTACTGTACAATACAGTGAGCTGACCACAGAGAGAACACTAACAAACACCCCTTACATAAAACAGTATGCACTTCATGTCATAGTATATACACACCCTGTCACACAGTATACACATATTGTGTCACACTGTATGACATTGCGCCACTCCACATGACAACTGACATAGCCATTCATGACAATACCTTAATGATATCTGGGCTAGCAAAATGTGGTTCCCTAGCTGACAAAGTAGGTGTTATATTGCCATACACAGCTTTGATGCAGGAAGGGGAATGGGGTTACCATAGATGCCAGACTGGGGGCGTCGTTTCCATGGCATCCGAATCACAGCTGTGGTTAACAAACAGACATAGACAGCTCTTTTTACACAATCACCCCCAAATATCGCTGTTTGATAACGTCTAAATAACATTGTAACAGTGTCACACCCAGATTCCTTGTGAAAGTGCTGCCTACCTGTTGTTCAGTGAGCCAGGCACACAAATAATCATCATAATACACTGTATTTCAACACAAAATGTGTATTTGCCTTTCATCAAGGAGGTCTCTCCAAATACACTGACACAAGCCAGTGTTTAAGCTGGTCAGGCATGCTGTGTCTGGCAGCCAATATGGAAAAGTCAAACAGCAACATGTGGACCAGGGGTGGGCAAAAAGAAACGTCAAAACAGAGAGCCACTACTGTAAGCCGTGCTGTTTGTTTATTAAGGGGGTAAGATCGAATCGTACTACCCTGGCTCCGACACTTGTCGGATGTGGCAGGGCTTGGAAACCATTACAGACTACAAAGGGAAGCACAGCCGAGAGCTGCCCAGTGGCACGAGCTAAACTACTTCTATGCTCGCTTCAAGGCAAATAACACTGAAACATGCATGAGAGCACCAGCTGTTCCGGACGACTGTGTGATCACGCTCTCTGCAGCCGATGTGATTAAGACTCCAACACCATCATTAAGTTTGCCGATGACAACAGTGGTAGGCCTGATCACCGACAACGACGAAACAGCCTATAGAGAGGAGGTCAGAGACCTGGCCGTGTGGTGCCAGGACAACAACCTCTCCCTCAACATGATCAAGACAAAGGAGATGATTTTGGACTACAGGAAAAGGAGGACTGAGCATGCCCCCATTCTCATTGACGGGGCTGTACTGGAGCAGGTTGAGAGCTTCAAGTTCCTCGGTGTCCACATAACCAACAAACTAACATGGTCCAAGCACACCAAGACGGTCATGAAGTGGGCACGACAAAACCTATTCCCCCTCAGGAGACTGAAAAGAATTGGCATGGGTCCTCAGATCCTCAAAAGGTTCTACAGCTGCCCCATCGAGAGCATCCTGAATGGTTGCATCACTGCCTGATATGGCAACTGCTCGGCCTCTGACGGCAAAGCACTACAGAGGGTAGTGCGTATGACCCAGTAAGACTCCTGAACATGTTTCTGGACATTTTGAGCCTGTAATCGAACCCACAAATGCTGATGCTTCAGATACTCAACTAGTCTAAAGAAGAACAGTTTTATTGCTTCTTTAATCAGAACAACAGTTTTCAGCTGTGCTAACATAATTGTAAAAGGGTTTTCTAATGGTCAATTAGCCTTTTAAAATGATCAACTTGGATTAGCTAACACAACGTGGCATTGGAACACAGGAGTGATGGTTGCTGATAATGGACCTCTGTACGCCTATGTAGATATTCTATAAAGAATCAGCCATTTCCAGCTACAATAGTCATTTACAACATTAACAATGTCTACATTGTATTTCTGATCAATTTGATGTTATTTTAATGGACAAAATTTTTTGCTTTTCTTTCAAAAACAAGGACATTTCTAAGTGACCCCAAACTTTTGAACGGTAGTATAGCTGAGTAGATAGGAACAAACTGGTTTTAATATCTGCCCAACATGTCAAAAAACTAAACAGGTCCATTCTTTATGGAAGTAGAGCTAGTTCAATACAATCACATTTTACCAGGATATTTTTTATAGCCCTTCGTTCTTTTAAAGACTCCCCTCTTTCTTCCCCAGAGAGTGTCGGAGAGTGGGCAACGACGGCTGAAAATAGATCTCGTCGAGTACAGATGAATCAACGCTGCACCTTATGCTTAATTAAAGATGAACGAGAAATCGGCTGGTGGTGCGGCGGAGGTTTCTAGAAGCCTTCACTTACGTCCCTGATTAGACTTATGTAACACTGGTTAGTTAATACTGCATGGGCCTGTTGAAAAAGTAATGACATCCGAGACTGTGGCGGAATCATTCTTCTGATGACTGCCTTGTGTGAAATTGGGACCCAATATATTGGCAAAGCGCTTGTATAAAAAAGAGAAAGTTGCCCAATTGCAACTACTCAATCACTTACAAACTACATTTTTATGAAATCGCTTTGAATAGATAATGAAGCCCTCCCAAAAAGCATGTCACAGGTTTTGTTTTTCTTGCCTCTCAAGCAACAGTTACAGTGCCTTTAGAAAGTATTCACACTCCTTGCCTTTTTCCACATTTTGTTGTGTTACAGCCTGAATTTAAAATTGATTACATTGAGATTTTATGTCACTGGCCTACACACAATACCCCATAATGTCAAAGTGGAATTACGTTTTTTGGCAATTTTTACAAATTAATAAAAAATGAAAAGCTGAAATGCCTTGAGTCAAATAGTTAAATAAGTTCAGGAGTAAACATTTGCTTATCAAGTCACATAATAAGTTGCATGGACTCAATAATAGTGTTCAGCATGATTGTTTTATGACTACCTCATCTTTCTAAACCACACATACAGTAATCTGTAAGGTACCTCAGTCGAGCAGTGAATTTCAAACACAGATTCAACTACAAAGACCAGGGAGGTTTTCCAATGCCGCCAATTGGTAGATGGGTAAAAAAAAGCAGACACTGAATATCCCTTTGAGCATGGTGAAGTTATTAATTACACTTTTGATGGTTAATCAATACACCCAGTCACTACAAAGATACAGGCATCCTTCCTAACTCAGTTGTCGGAGAGGAAGGAAACAGCTCAGGGATTTCACCATGAGGCCAATGGTGACTTTAAAACAGCTACAGAGTCTAATGGCTGTGATAGGAGAAAACTGAGGATGGATCAACAACATTGTAGTTACTCCACAAGACTAACCTAAATGACAGAGTGAAAAGTAGGAGGCCTGTACAGAATAAAAGTATTCCGAAACATGCAAACTGAAACAAATGGGGCACAAAGGTTAACTTTGTGTCCTGAATACAACAAGTTATGTTTGGGGCAAGTACAATACAACATATCATTCAGTACCACATATTTTCAAGCATGGTGGTGGCTGCATCATGTAATGGGTATGCTTGTCATCGGCAAGGACTAGGGAGTTTTTGGGAGATAAAAAGAAACGGAATAGAGCTAAGCACAGGCAAAATCCTAGAGGAAAATCTGGTTCAGTCTCCTTTCCAACAGATATTGCGCGACAAGTTAATCTTTCAGCAGGACAATAACCTAAAACACAAGGCCAAATATACACAAGGCCAAATATACACTTGAGATGTTTACCAAGACAACACTGAATGTTCCTGAGTGATTTAGTTACAGTTTTGACTTAAATTGTCTTGTAAATCTATGGCCATACTTGAAAATGGCTGTCTAGCAATGATCAACAATGAACTTGACAGAGCTTGAAGAATTAAAAAAATAATAATGTGCACATATTGTACAATCCAGGTGTGCAAAGCTCTTAGAGAGTTACCCAGAAAGACTCACAGCTCCAATTGCGGCTAAATATGATTCTAACACGTATTGGCTCAGGGGTGTGAATACTTACATTAACGAGATATTTCTGTATTTAATTTTCAATAAATTAGATACGGTGTCACGCCCTGACCTTAGAGATTCCTGTTTATTTTCTATATTTTGGTTAGGTCAGGGTGTGACTAGGGTGGGTACTCTAGTTTTCGTATATCTATGTTTTATTTTTCTTTGTTGGCCTAGTATGGTTCCCAATCAGAGGCAGCTGTCTATCGCTGTCTCTGATTGGGGCTCATACTTAGGCAGCCCTTTTTCCCACATTCGGTTGTGGGGTCTTGTCTTTGTTTGGTTGCATGTATTTTTGCACGACGAAGCTTTTCGTTCGTTGTGTTGTTTATTGTTTTTTTTGCTGGTTCACCTTTGAATAAAATATGATGAACCCAACTCACGCTGCGCCTTGGTCTACCTATAACGACAAACGTCACAGAAGATCCCACCACCAAAGGACCAAGCAGCGTGCCCAGGAGGAGCAGGGATCCTGGGCCCGGGAGAAAAGAGAGTGGAGGACGTCCTGGACATGGGAGGAGGTAATGGCAGGGGACAAGACCCTGCCATGGAAGCAGGTGGAGACAGCGAGAGAGGAACGGCAACGATACGAGGAACTAGCACGGCAACGATGGAAGCACGAGAGGCAGCCCCCCAAAAAAACATTGGGGGGCACACGGGGAGATTGGCAGAGTCAGGGTTCAGACCTGAGCCAACTCCCCGTGCTTACCGTGGGGAGAATATGACTGGTCAGGCACCGTGTTATGCGGTGATGTGCATGGTGTCTCAGTGCCCGGTGTGCTCTGTGCAAGCTCCCCGCAGTTGCCGTGCTAGAGTGGGCATTCAGCCAGGAAGGATTGTGCCGGCTCAGCGTTCCTGGTCTCCGGTGCGTCTCTTCAGCCCAGGTTATCCTGCGCCAGCTCTACGCACGGTACCCCCAGTTCGCCAGCACAACCCAGTGTGGCCTGTTCCAGCTCCCCGCACTTGCCGGGCTATGGGGGGGGGATCCAGCCAGGACGAGTTGTGCCAGCACTGTGCTCTAGACCTCCGGTGCGCCTCCACGGTCCAGTGTGTCCTGAGCTGGCTCTACGCACTATGCCTCCAGTGCGCCTTCATAGCCCAGTGCGTCCCGTGCCAGCTCTCCACACTCACCGAGCTAAAGTGGGTATCCAGCCAGGATGCGTTGTGGCACCTCCCCGCACCAGGCTTCCAGTACGTCTCCTCAGTCCGGTGAGACCCGTTCCGGCTCCACGTACGAAGCCTCCAGTGATGATCCATGGCACTAAGCCTCCAGTGATGAACCATGGCCCAGAGCCTGTAGTGATGATCCATGGCACGAAGCCTCCAGTGATAATCCATGGCCCGGGGCCTCCAGTGATAATCCATGGCACGACGCCTCCAGTGATGATCCATGGCCCAGAGCCTGTAGTGATGATCCATGGCACGAAGCCTCCAGTGATAATCCATGGCCCGGAGCCTCCAGTGATGATCCATGGCACGGAGCCTGCAGCGACATCCCCCAGTCCGGAGCCTCCAGCGACGTCCCCCAGTCCGGAGCCTCCAGCGACGTTCCCCAGTCCGGAGCCTCCAATGACGTCCCACAGTCCGGAGCCTCCAGTGGCGGTCCGCAGTCCAGAGTCTCCAGCGGCGGTCCGCAGTCCAGAGTCTCCAGCGACGGTCTGTAGTCCAGAACCTACAGTGGGGGTTCCCAGTTCGGAGCCTCCGGCGTTGATCTACAGTCAGGTTCCTCCGGTGACGATCCATGGTCCGGTGACACAAAAGCGGAGGGATCAGCGAGAGGAGCGGGGGCTACGTTCCGAACCGGAGCCGCCACCGAGAGTAGATGCCCACCCGGACCCTCCCCTATAGGTTCAGGTTTGGGGGGGGGGGGGGGGGGTCTTAGAGATTCCTGTTTATTTTCTATATTTTGGTTAGGTCAGGGTGTGACTAGGGTGGGTACTCTAGTTTTTGTATATCTATGTTTTCTTTTTCTTTGTTGGCCCAGTATGGTTCCCAATCAGAGGCAGCTGTCTATCGTTGTCTCTGATTGGGGATCATACTTAGGCAGCCCTTTTTCCCACATTCGGTTGTGGGATCTTGTCTTTGTTTGGTTGCATGTATTTTTGCACGACAAAGCTTTTCGTTCGTTGAGTTTATTGTTTTTTTTTGCTGGTTCACCTTTAAATAATATATGATGAACCCAACTCATGCTGCGCCTTGGTCTACCCATAACGACGAACGTCACAAACAGTTTATAAAAATGTGTTTTCACTTTGTCATTATGGGGTAGGTATTGTGTGTAGATGGGTGAGAAAAACATTGATTTAATAAATGTTGAATTAAGGCTGTAACACAACAAAATGTAGAATAAGTCAAGGGGCATGAATATTTTCTGAAGGCACTATATGTTAAACATATATAATAACAGTGCCCACCACACTCACATACCACAATAACACATCCCAAATGATTATAACAGGTGACATAATGTAGTAGTTTAGTGCTAGTTAAGACTGCATTATGGAGGCCCTTATAATGTGCAATGAATGTATTGCTCAGCAATGTTAGCGTAAGACCTCCTGCTCCAGGCTGAGTGCTGAAGTCTGTATAGTAGTGAGTGCGGTGCCCAGGGGCTTTGGGACATAAGTCATGCATCGTTCACCCATTACGTAACACTGGCCCAGTACTTTCCGGGGCCCCCGGTCGAACCCAGGAACAGAGTGGCCATGTCTGTGTGGCGTTGATGGATCTTGATGGATGGCTTAAGTGCCGAAACTGTCAGTTTAGTTCTTCTGTATTAGATGCAGGCTGTGTATAACTGCCCGCTAGGACATTTCCTCCCCCTGGGAAAAGGAAAAGGTAAAGAAGGGGATGGGGTGTGAACGAGAGAAAAATGCTTATTATGGGAAGAACTGAGGGATGTTTCTTAGAACTCGGCCTTTTTAAACTGCAATCTCTTAAAGATGGTGTGTGTGTGTGGACTTGTATGTGTGTGGGGTAAACAGGTGGTGAAATCCTGAATATCCTACATATCCGCTGAACAGAAGAGAAAGTGAGAGGAGAGCACTTTCAAAGCACACCTGTTTTGTTCGCCTTAATGATTTACTGTCAGAGGTTGACATAGGGGTGCTGATTTAAAAAAAATCACAAAAGCTCTGACGAAGGCCGTGAGGCCGATACGTAAGCTTATTAAATATCGGTGATACTATCGAGAGCAGTGTGCGGTTTCCTTTTTCCTTCATCTTGTTCAACTGTTGCCATGCACCTGCAAAAAGATTGCTCAGATGTGCGAGTGCCTTTTGAATTTTGTACTGTCAGAGGTTGTAAAAGCCAAATCAAACAGAATTTCTCAGAACAACAAACCCACAAAAACAACACTAGAATATCGAGAACTGGGATCACAAACCAGTGCTCAGATAACCGGCATATCATCAAATGACACTCGTCAGGCATTAGTAATCAATCATCATCAACTCCAATCTGCAGTCTTCCAATCACAGAATTATATTTCTATGCTTACAATAACATTAAACCATTATGTAACACAGACAGTAGTACAACATTAATCTATGTTAAATAGTAGCTCCATTTGACATAATGATATAATTGCAGGGAGTCATAATATGAATGGGATCATTATCGTGTAGAGACGATTGTTATCACTGTATAGACAACAGTGTCAACAACCTGCACTTCCATTTTACTCCCTCTGTTGTAGAACCAAACGTAATATTCTAAACTTTTCTTCAGTAGGCACACAGAGGCAGCTAAAATCTGCCAAATATTTCAGATGTACAATCTGTATTTCAATCTGTGTTCAAACAAACATATCAAACTTTGACAGTGGCCGTGCAACCGTTAATAAAACTCCCTAAACATATTTTTGTCACCGCCACACAAATAACATTATACACACATAATCCCAAGTGACCCATTATGTCATTACACCATCCCCTTTTTAAAAGTTGTTTGGTGGTGTTTTCTCTATCACTGGTCTAGTTTTTTTATGAGGGCCTTTTCATTGCGTGCTGCAGAAGCTGTTAGCGCTGCCTGCCTGCCGGCCACTCCTGTCTGCTAGTTGATTCCTGGGCTGGCTTCAAAGAGCTCCTGTCTCCGGATGATAATGAATGCAGCGTGTCTGCCTGTGCTGTGCCATGGCTCACTGTCAATCTGTTCCCACAGTCTCCGTTTACACGTTATTGTAAACTCACTGAGTTCAGAGCTCAACTTTCATAGTCCTCTCTCACTGAATAGCTGCTATTGGCTTTTCCTCAGTTACCTCAGTCACTTTCTGAATTCTGTTCATTCTTGCTTTTAATGTATTTTGTTGTCTATTTTACTGTAAAGTGTATGAGGATGTTCAAAGCTTTAATTATATAAATGCTCTTTGAATATAGTTTAATTTGATTTGTTCACTTCTTTGTTTGCGAGAGGGCTGTTAATGGTCAGTCACTGAATGTTCTCACTTCAACGTCCGTCTTGCATGGCATGACCTTATAGCAGCCGTATGCTCTACAGGGAGTGAAGAGGACACAGTTAGTATGGTGAGTCAGAAATGTGACCTCTTTTTACCCAATTAAAATCACTATCTGTATGATGACTCAACAGTTATGACCAGTCAAGGCAGAGAGTAGGGTAATGTGTACACGTACTGTTGATATCGTCGAAGAAATGAAAAAACACATAGATAGAACGATAGATAACCGAATACTGTAGAGAAACCGGATCATCAATAAAACAAGAAAGGAGCCCTTTCAAAAGTGACCACACTGTGTTATGGCCGGGTCGAAGGGATTCATTCTATTCATCCAACTGAAAAGGCATTATTTATGCGTCCTGCCTACCTCTCTACCTGCTTGCTCTCTGTCCACACTGTTTGGTCTCCACATAAAAGAGGGTGGCCTGGTGAACAAAGCAAAGGTTTGACAGAGCTCTGGCCACCTGTGGTCGAGCAACCAAAACATTTCATCAGTAAGGGGTTGAGTGAAGCTGTAGTCATGTGAAGTGGGCTAGACCATTTCACCGACTCCTACTGTATGGGGGTGGGTAAGCAAGTCTAACTCGCAAAAAGGAATTTGGTTATTATAGAGAAACATACCTTCTTAGAGGGTATTGATGGTACAGTTTAACTAGGGAAGTATTGTAATATTAGGGCATATGATGCAAATATCATGTGGGATATTTAGATATTGGACTTTAAGCTTGCAACCCACACAGGCCATGTCTAGACAGCTCATGCAGTTTTAGTATTCTGCTCATGGAATTACAAATGCATCATGCATCTTTTTATTTATTTAACCAGGCAAGTCAGTTAAGAACAAATTCTTATTTACAATGACAGCCTACCCCAGCCAAACCCTAACAACACTGGGCCAATTGTACACTGTCCTATGGGACTCCCAATCACAGACGGTTTTCAAACCAGGGTTTGTAGTGACACCTCTAGCACTGAGATGCAGTGTCTTAGACCACTGCGCCACTCGGGAGCCCACATCTACACCTACATTGAAATGTGTCTACAGTATCCAAAATGTGTCTGGATTCCCTTTTCCCACACTATATTCAAATGCCAGTATGCATTCTACAAACGGTGGAATAGGCTAAATAGATAATAACACAACACCTGATGGCAGTAGCTAACTACTGGAGCTAACTACCCAGCTAACCTCTGTAGCTACAGTAGCTAGCAAGCAACGCTAAAGGGATTGCAAACAGGTTTGCATAACTCTAGCCAAACCAAAAAGCGTTTTTCGAAATATTAGCTAGCTGGCTAGCATTTATGAGGCCAGTAAGCACGTTCCTCACACGCTAGGAACATATTTCCTCTAACTTTAAAATGAAAAGGTGCCTCTCGGTCCCAAAACAGTTTTCTGGAGGCTTGTGGGAGGATTGCTGATGACGTCGCCCACTGTATGTACTATCGGTAGTGCTATGTGCTGTCCAGACTGAGGAGAAATCCACACGCAATGCATCCCTAACCACCTCCTGAAGCAGTCAGCCAGAACTGAAGACAATCAGACCACAAACCCATCTTTTCAATGTGATTTTCATATTCTGATAGAAGAAGTCGCATGTAAGTGTCAAGTGTAGGCAGTGGTGTAAAATACATAAGTACAAATATCTGTACTTTACTATTTATATTTTTGACAACTTGTACTTTTACTTCACTACATTCCTTATGAAAAAAATGTACTTTTTACTCCAAACATTTTCCTTGACACCCAAAATTACTCGTTACATTTCGAATGCTTAGCAGGACAGGTAAATGGTCCAATTAACACACTTATCAACAGAACATCCCTGGTCATCCCCATGTCTGCATGTAGGAGTGTGCCCCTGGCTGTCCACAAATGTAAAACACAAGAAAATGGTGCCATCTGGTTTGATTAATATAAGGAATTTGAAATGATTTATACTTTTACTTTTGATACTTAAGTATATTTTAGCAATTACATTTACTTTTGATACTTAAGTATATTTTAAACCAAACACTTGTAGACTTTTGCTCAAGTAGAAGTTTACTGGGTGACTTTTACTTTTACTTGAGTCCTTTTCTATTAAGGTATCTTTACTTTTACTCAAGTATGAAAATTGGGTACTTTTTTCCACCACTGAGTGTAGACAGTGCCCTGGAATACTGTCAAAAATAATACTATTATTACTACTATTAAAAGTGAGAAGCAGAGTCACAGTTGACATGATTCCTTACTCTCCCATGTCAGAGAGGAAACACTGTTCTACAAAATATCTATCTAGCGGAATGTTCTGCAATGTTGTGCCCTGTTGAATTTGGCCTATGTCAAAATCTAATTTTGGAGTGGAGTTCCCCTTCAAATACAGAAATCTAGGATCTCATTATTTTTATGGTAGCTATTAAGAACAACAACCTGTTGTCTTTTTCACAGTCAACTGACCAATAAACAAAGGTTAAATAAAGTTCCACACATATCTATCTATAGGCAATTAAAGGAAAACTCCACCTAAAAACAACATTTTGGTATTTGTTTCATTAGTCCGTTGTTGACATAGTCCCAACATGTTTTTGCTTGTCAGCAATCAAGTTTTCAAGATATGTAACTTTCAAAATACAGAAATCATCAATCCGATTGATGCATTTTGTGTCATATGATGCTGCGTTTTATTTCATAATATTTATAGGTTTTGAAAGTAACATTTCTTGACAACTTGGTTGCTGACAAGCGTCAAATTAGTATGCTAGACCTGAGAATGTAATGCGTTTAGTGTTCTAGTGTCTGGGGTTTCAGGTATGGTGTGCAGTATGTTGTGCAGACCTGTCCCTGGCTGCTATTTACTGTAAACACTACACAGAGCTGACAATCAACATCAGCCTAGCCAGTGCCATATATCTAGATCATAAATAAATATACATTTTGTATAAATATACTGTATGTCCCTGGCCTAGCCCAGCTCTATCGCTGCACCCCCATTGGTTTACTTTTCTATTATGTTACATTTTTTTAATTTTGTTGACTTCCCATAATGTATGACATACGACCTAATGTCATAGTACAGAGCTGTCTTTTACGTCTGACTCTGCCAATGACGAAGAACTAAGTGACATAATTACATAATAATTAAGTGAAGTATAATCTTTATTTGCAGAACTATAGGCCTACTTTCAAAATGTTTCTAACCTCAAAGATTAGACATTGATCCATACGTGACGGTGTAATGTCCCTTGAGGGTGAGGAAAGATTGCAGGCTTAAGGATTAAATGACTTTATACAGTGAGGGGGAAAAGTATTTGATCCCCTGCTGATTTTGTACGTTTGCCCACTGACAAAGAAATGATCAGTCTATAATTTTAATGGTAGGTTTATTTGAACAGTGAGAGACAGAATAACAACCAAAAAATCCAGAAAAACGCATGTCAAAAATGTTATAAATTGATTTGCATTTTAATGAGGGAAATAAGTATTTGACCCCCTCTCAATCAGAAAGATTTCTGGCTCCCAGGTGTCTTTTATACAGGTAACGAGCTGAGATTAGGAGCACACTCTTAAAGGGAGTGCTCCTAATCTCAGTTTGTTACCTGTATAAAAGACACCTGTCCACAGAAGCAATCAATCAATCAGATTCCAAACTCTCCACCATGGCCAAGACCAAAGAGCTCTCCAAGGATGTCAGGGACAAGATTGTAGACCTACACAAGGCTGGAATGGGCTACAAGACCATCACCAAGCAACTTGGTGAGAAGGTGACAACAGTTGGTGCGATTAATCGCAAATGGAAGAAACACAAAAGAACTGTCAATCTCCCTCGGCCTGGGGCTCCATGCAAGATCTCACCTCGTGGAGTTGCAATGATCATGAGAACGGTGAGGAATCAGCCGAGCAACAGCACACAAGCCTAAGATCACCATGCGCAATGTCAACCGTCAGCTGGAGTGGTGTAAAGCTTAGATTGACATAGGCTGGTGCTTTTGCTGTTCGGTAGACCTACTCATCTGGTTGGCAGATGAAAAGTAAATGTGGACTGTTCTTCCTGTATCTCAATATGCACCTCGGAATTGGATCATTCCGTGTCTGTCTTCATGTGTAGATGTGTCTGTCTTCCCTTGTAGTCTGTGAGAAAGACCCATTCACGTGATGGAGAGCCATGTGAGTGAGAGGTGCTTCTGAGCGCTCAGCACTCAGGGAGAAGGGCACAGTGCAGCGCTCCGGGCCAAGGACACAATGGCCACTGGCCGCAAAGGCATGGATTTAGGGTGCATTACGGCCACACAAAGGGGATGCTGCTGTGAAATTCGAGGCATTTTCAAGTGCTTGTCAAATTGTGAATGAGAGACTGATAAAGTGTGTACAGCCTGCGCAAAAAACAAAGCAGAGCTCATGCCTGTCAAGCAACTTTTTTCAAATCATAATTAGAGACGCATCATGCAGCCTTACAATGTATTAAAAATCTAAACATATAGCCCAACGTTTGTAGAACAACTAAAGTTACATTAATAACTCTAAATTAAGCATATAGGAGTACCTATTTCTTTGTTGAGGGAGTCTGCATGTGCACACTCCCTCAAATCGTTTGCAGAAAATATCCTTTCTATTTTATGCAGCTTTGTTCAATTGTATTCTTCATACAATAAAATAGTATAAAATAATGTGTAACGGTCGTCGTACGTAGTGGACCAAGGCGCAGCGGGTTGAGTGCTCATCTTAACTTTATTTGAACACATACGAAACAAAACAAGAAAATGATCGAACGAACAGTATTGCAGGCTACACACACAGCTATGCAACAACAACTTCCCACAAACCACAGGTGAAAAAAGGGCTACCTAAGTATGACTCCCAATCAGAAACAACGATGTACAGCTGTTACTGATTGAGAGCCATACCAGGCCAACAAAGAAATACACAACATAGAAAACCATAGAAATACAAAACAAGAACATTACCCAAAAACCCCGGAACACATAAAACAAACACCCCTCTTACATAAATACATATCCCAATAAACCCCGAACCACATAAAACAAATACCCCCTGCCACGTCCTGACCAAACTACAATAACCAATAACCCCTTATACTGGTCAGGACGTGACATAATGCCACGGAATTCTAAGCAAATCTTGTCTGCTAAATTAACTAGTGTAGCCCACAGCCATTTGGCGTAGCTAGATCAGGGCCTAACATAGGGACAACTCAGTATGCTATTCTGTTCATGCTTCATGCTTCTTTAGACCTGTCTAAAATACATAATGGATTTACTGTAAAGGTGTAGGCTATATTATATGGATTTATAAGAGTTCTTAAAATGTAGATGTTCCAAAGGTCTGTATCGGTAGCTTGTAGTCTATGTGTGGAATCCAGGAGATCCTAAATGTGGTTATTTTAATTAACGTCAATTACCGTGAGACCAACAGTTATTTGCTTGACAATCACCGGCTGATGAAATTTCACGACTGCCACAGCCCTAGTGACCACTGCTGATTCTCAGAAACCTGCCATTCTGTGGTTGACTTCTTCAACCTGTGACCATCCAAGAGCCCTTTTCCCTCACCTCACCTATGCTATGTACTTCCAGGCACTTCACAGCAGGCTGCTATTTTAAGGTTGCTACAGTATGGGTATACACTAACTGACATCCCAGGTACATTGTCAGCCATGGGGGAATAGTAGGGGAATAACATCACTTCTCTTGATCTTCTTAGTTGCTATCCTAAGGTGAGGACTGTTGGTTTGGGTGAAGCTCAACCATGGTTACATAAGCGCCGAAGAACATAGCCTCACACTTGAACTGAAAGAAAAACTGAGCACTGCGATGCACTTTGCAAAGCAATATAGAAGTGCAAAGTAAACGCATTCATTGTCTGACAGACACTTCTTCATCTCTGTGATCCATTGTCAGTTGGTGCCAATTGTGTGAATCATTGCTCAGGGGACAGTACACATCCACTGTTGAAAGTGACGTGATGTCAAGTGTGTAATCCCCATTTGACTAACCTGTCAGACTATACCGTATTTGATGTATTTATGCACTTCCAATCTTCAGTAAGTTCTCATAGATCTTGTGCCAAGAAAGAAAGATTATCATCAATCAAATTTCAAAGCCCGCCTTTAACGAGGTCACAGTAAGTGTAAATTTAGAGACGTTATTAATCCAGACCTGTTGTCTTTAAATAGCACAGCTAACAACTCCAACTCCAACTAAGCAAACCCTCCAAGAACCTTATCTTATTTGGTGCCCAATACTGTGCATCACACCAGTGCCCACCTGAGGTTGGTTAATGCAGCGGGAGCTGGGAGAGTTATATTGGATGTGACACCCAATCATGGCTATAAATAGCCATCCATTTCCCTCCCAGGAGCTCAGTTATAGCTAGCCCGCTCACAGCCATTTGATCAGTCATTTGTAGGGAGCTGACATTGCACGCTGCCTCACTTCACCTCCCTTAATCTCTGACTCACACACACAAACACACACACACACACACACACAATGCATGGGCTAACCAAGGCTGTATAGCCCAGGGGCCCCAGCTGGGTAGGGGACCCCAGGCCATTGGCCAGATCATTTTTTTTAATTTTGGTGGTGGGTTGGGCCCCCCCGCCCGCCTCCCAAATAGCATAATTATGAACACGTCATAAGAATATCATAAATGTTAAGAATTACAGGAAATTAGCTTTACAACAGCAACATTTTCTCTCAGCCTCATGGCAAAATGTGTAGAATAGCATGAGATTAGCTATAAAACTGCACATGTTTCTCTTTGCTCCATGTCAAAATGTGTAGAATAGTAGGAAGTTAGCTGTTTTCCTCAAAAAACAGGGGGGGACTCATAAAGTGCCTTAACTTCATCAGGGCTGTTGATTAGTTATATTACTAGTGTCACATCCTGACCAGTAATAGGGGTTATTTGTTATTGTAGTTTGGTCAGGACGTGGCAGAGGGTATTTGTTTTGTGTGGTTCGGGGTAGTGGTTTGTTTAGAAGGGTGTTTGATTTATTATTTCCGGGTTTTGGGTTATGTTCTATGTTTTTGTATTTCTATGTTCTTTCTAGTTTAGTATTTCTATGTTTAGGTATTGGGTGTTGGACTCTCAATTGGAGGCAGATGTTTCCTAGTTGCCTCTGATTGAGAGTCCTATAATTAGGTATGTGTGTGTGTTTGGAGTTTGTGGGAGATTGTTCTGTGTATAGGCTTGTGCCTTACCAGACTGTTATTTGTCATTGTGTTTTGTGTACGAGTTTATTTTGGTTTCCCTTCTTTTCCTTAATAAAGAAGATGAGTACATACGATCTCGCTGCGTATTGGTCCGACAATGATTTCTCTTTATCTTCTGACGAAGAAGTTTGTGACAACTAGTCTGCATTAACTAGCACAGTGATTTAGTACTGCAAATGTGGGTTATATTCACTGATTTACTTGCTTAGAGCTGGAGATGAGTTTTCATGGCCTACATTACAGTAACCATTTACTCCTGAGGTATTGAACTCTGCACCCTCTATAACCACTGTGGTTATTATTTGACCCTACTGGTTATCTATGCATTTTTGTAAGTCTTAAAGAACGATCTTGCCTTGTACTCTTATTATCTCCACCCGTAACAGCCAGAAGATGCCTGGCCACCCCTCGGAGCCTGGTTTCCCTCTAGGCTTCTGCATCTGCACCACTGGCTATTTGGAGTTTTAGGCTGGGTATCTGTATAACACTTTGTGACACATGCTTATGTAAAAAAGTGCTTTGTAAAATACATTTGATTGATTGTGTTGCACTGCTTTTACTTGGAAGAGTTATTCATACAATAGAGACAGTACAGATGGTACATATGGTCTTGCATACTGTCATTTATATTGTATTTTAACAGTAGACTTACCATATTAGTGATTCTGATTATAAGAGCCAGATGGACTCTGTGGGGGCTGGATTTTATTGCTCCTCGTGGAATAATAAAAAAATGAGAAATATATGAGGAATCAATTGGACTAGCAAAAACCATAGCTATAAGAGACTATCTGACCTTTATTGACTCCCATTGACCGATGACGCATATTAGTCTTTGTCCATTACAATGCTGCTATTCTGGGCTTTGGAGTTCTAATATATTATAACTGTTATACTTTCACTTTATGTTTGACAAAATACTGAATTTACATAATTGAGGCCGGTGATGATGGTTATAGTTTATCTGATGATAGTTCTTTTCAGATACAGGACATTTACTGCATTATGAGTTAATTTGTCTCTGGCATGTAAATTATGCTAGTAGGCTGTAGGGATCTACAGTACTTTTCCACCAAATGAGGTAAGAGTTATTGCCTCATGAATATGCAAACATAATTTTCCAGTGTGTCTTTCTTTGACATGATGATATCCAGTCAAATATTACACCAATATTATAATGAAAGAATCTAAACTATTGGGGCTGCATGGATTTCAGCAATACAGGTAGGCGTACCTTCTCTTCCAAACTTGCATTCATAATTGGTCACATTCATATTTTACTACAAAACAGTTGAGACAGATTTCAGTTCTAACAATCTTACACAATTGTTCAGGGTTTATGAATAATTCATGTCAGGGAAACTGATATATTTGCCTGTTTCCCTGCATGCCTCTCCAATGTGCAGCTGGTGCCGTTCGACTACGGGAGACGCGCATAATTATTGAGTATCTGTCAAGCAGGCCTATCACTGTCGCTGAGCCACTATCGATTTGGGAAAGTTAATCATTAAATGAGTACGCAGTAAAGGTGTTTATATTAGTTCATTATGATTATTTATTTGGCCATCTGTGGTCTAATGTGTATCACTTCGCAAACACATTAGTAAATTACAAAACGTATGAATAACCCAATGGGGGAAACTTCCCCATATTATAAAACTACATGGATGACATTCTCTTTAGCTTAATGTGATAGCTCATTTTTATTATTCAAACGACTGCGCTAGACAGGGCAGGCTCCCCTAACAGTCCCCTTGTATCTCTAGTACGCATGTTCTGTTTACAAGACAATGCGGCGCGTAGCAGTCCCACTGCGTTCTTGTGGAGGTAGTCGTAGGAGGGAGAGGAGCTACGAAACATCAGCCCATGTGGGACCAAAACGCTCAATTACACATACCATTGAATGCTGTTCCAAATACGTGTGTGGTCTGTTGTGAGAGTAGAAAAATCCACAAGTTTGACTAACGAAATGGTCTGCGGTTCGAAAGGCGCGCCAGCGTCTCCTCACTTCAGCACTCTGGACAGCGCTCCACCAACTTGGAGACGGCGAGACTTGCAGGAGTTACGTTCTGTAATGAGGACCAACTGGAGATAAACGACGGTGCAATCATGGTGGATATTACGTGTTTATTATTTACAGGTGTATGTAAAACGCAAGTGGACTTTTCGAAGTGAGACATGGACTTTGTGGAAATTATCTTCGCGTTGTTCATTATTGTGGTCGCAATTGTCTCGTTGTTGTCGAACTTACTGGTGCTGCTATGTTTTGTCCAGAGCACCGAGATCCGCCGACAGGTGCCGGGAATATTCACCATGAACCTGTCTTTCTGCAACATACTTATCACCCTTTTGAACATGCCATCGACATTGGTGGGGATTATCGGAAACCAGCAGCCTTTTGGGGATTGCCTTTGCCATACAGTGAGCTTTCTGGAGACCTTTTTGACTGCGAACACTATGTTGAGTATGGCAGCACTCAGTATAGACCGCTGGATAGCGGTGGTCTTTCCCTTGAGTTACTCCAGTAAAATGCGCTACAAGGACGCAGTGATCATGATGTGCTACTCGTGGCTCCACTCCCTCACGTTTTCCGTCATCGCCCTCCTGTTCTCCTGGGTTGACTATAGCCAGATTTACGCCTCGTGCACCTTGCATTTGAGCGAGGAGAGCGACAGAATCAAGTTTACAATTTTCACCGTCGTTTTCCACGCCACTAGTTTCATGCTCTCTCTACTGATCCTGTGCTTCACCTATCTGAAGGTGTTAAAAGTTGCACGCTTCCACTGCAAGAGGATTGACGTTATAACCATGCAGACCCTGTTCTTGCTGGTGGATATTCACCCAACGTATGTATGTTCCTTTACTTATGAGGTGTGGAATGAATAGCCGTTACAATGGGCTGTAATAACTTTACAGTAGTCTATGATGAGGTTATAGCGTCGACCCTGAGGAAACACGCTTAGAAGAAGGTGTTAGAAAAATTTAAGGAAATATTAAATGTATAATGTTTTGTCATTTGTTCTGCTGGACTAATAAAAGTTCATTTCTATTTTCAGTGTGAAACAAAGGTGCCTGGTAGAGCAAAAGCGGAGGAAACAGAGAGCCACCAAGAAAATCAGCATTTTCATTGGGTCGTTCATCATCTGTTTTGCTCCCTATGTTATTACGAGGTAAGTGGATTTCCAGTAAACTGCAATACAGGCAGCTGTACAAACAGGTGTTTTATTCACCTACTGTAAACACACACTATTAAAGGGTTTATGAGATTAATACATCATCGGGTGAACAGACTTTGCTCATTAAACTCAGTTAATGAACAGTAAATATATAGGCTATAATCAAATGGTATATACACTGTCTAATAACTTTGCCACACAGCAAAATAACTGATTGAACAAAGTTCAGTTGAAAGGTGAGGCAATATGCATGCACAACGGAAGGTTTAATTCAATTTCACCCAATGAGGATTTGTTTGTGTTTATGACACAATGATCTCCATCTGTTACTGAAACATCCATCATTAAACAATCCATTATCTGTTGTCATCTAATTTCACTGAACCATGAGATGACATTTATCAGACAAAGAGACTTTAATTTCCAAGAACGCACAGCATGACCTAGAGCAGTGGTTCCCAACTCCAGTCCTCCAGTACCCACAACAGTACACATTTCTATTGTAGCCCCGGACAAGAACAACAGATTCGACTCATCAACTAATCATCAGGACCTCAGTTAGTTGAATCAGTTTTTTTTTTCTGGGGCTACAACACAAATGTGTGCTGTTGGGGGTACTTGAGTTGGGAGTTGGAGTTGGAGTTGGGAAACACTGGTCTAGAGGGAATGTAGCATGGTAGTTATGGGCAGGTGCCTGACTAGGAATAACAGGGGTTCCATAGAACTCCACATTAATTCAAGAGGAGTGTTTTTAGATGCATCAGTCCGAAACTTTACTTCAGAGCAATAAAAATGCCTCAAAGAACATTACATGAAATCCGATGCAGGTGTGTTATACAGACCTGGGTGATAGTTTAGATCCCTAAAACTAAACTCTGGACCTCGAAGCCAGTTCCACTACTTGTTTTAATTGTTCCCCGCCAGGTTTAGACCTGGCACACCAGGTGGGTGCAATTAATTATCAGGTAGAAGAACAGAAAACCAGCAGGCTCCGGACCTCGTAGGGTAAGAGTGAAATACCCCTGGTTTAGATAGTGTGTGGGTGTGGGACTCTAGACCCTACCTGACCCCACCTGACCCCACCTGACCCCACCTGACAGGTGGGGTCTAGAGGGGGGTGGGGGTGGAATAACGAAAAACATTTTAATGAGGAAAACTGTCTCAGTAATTGGCATGACCTTTAACCCCCTATGCACACAATGGAAAGAGTCGGAATTACTTGATGAAGGGGAAATTGCTGCTTATTGGCAGGATTTATCCTCTATCACTCAACTGCATGCGTCATTAGCATTTATGCATACCAGTGGGCAATATTAATGGAGCAATGTTCATCTTATACATATCTCTTATGAATAAATATTTTCTGTATATTATTATTACCTTCAGTATAATGCTAGTCGCCCACGCTGTTTTTCGGCCGAACAATAAAGCCACATTTATTCTATTCTACCTTGCAACCTTAGAGCCTCATGGCATTTCATAGAATAACAACTGAGTTACCACAAAACACTCTCAATAGCAAACAGAACAACTCGCTGCAAGATAAATACCATGCTTTGAATATGGGATAACATTTGCCCTTTCTAAAAGGCTATTTTCCGAACTCTAACTTGACCTCTGCCTTCTCAGGCTGACGGAGCTGCTTCCCTTTGTGGGCATCAATCGCCACTGGGGAATCTTCAGTAAGTGCCTGACATACAGCAAGGCGGCGTCCGACCCCTTTGCCTACTCCCTCCTGCGTCAACAGTACAAGAAGGTCCTGGTTACCGTCGTCAACCGGCTGCTGCGCCGTGACCTGTACCCATCGTCTGGCCACAACAGCTCTCTGGACACAGAGAACGACTACTCTCTCCATAGGATCAGTTAATAGCACCATTTTGGACATAACAAATATACCACAGACAGACAGCCCAAAAATAAAGGTTTCCTTATGGCAAAAAGGGCAGGAGCTGAGAGAGATGGTCAGAAAAAAAGGGATTGTTGGAGAAGAAAAGAGATCGTGAGAGAGAGGGAGATGTGGGAGGAAAAGCAAGAGGGGAGGAGTAGGATAGAGGGAGACAGGAAAACCGGAGGGGTAGACAGAGGAAGATGGCAAGATGGACTTGGGGATGTTTGCTCCAGGCGTAATTGGTAAAAAAGGAAGTTTATTGATCCAGGGTTCACTGGTAGAACCACACACACGACACAATGGCACAGAGCCAGAATCAAATTAATCAATGTTATTGAATCAGCCAGGGGCTCAGGTTGAATCATAAACGGATGGATCACACCATTAGAGACTGAATTATTGTCTCTGCTGAGTAGCAATGTATGCTAGTGGGCACTTATCTACCATAAAAAGCTCTTTATAAAGAAGCTGACATAGCCAAATGTATAGACCTTTTGACACCCATATAGAACACAGGGAAGTGCTATGAAGGTTATTAATCTCTTGTTGACAGATGCACATAACATAAATGGTAGTACCATATCTCGACAGACTGTTGGATGCTACGACTAACGAGGAACTCTGTTCCGGTACGCTGATTTTTCGTCACTGATCAGTTGAACGAATCACTATTTCGCTGGTGCTCACGTCTTTCGAATTTCGGTAGGGGAAGGGACATTGGGCCCAATGGACTTGCCTGAAATGGCTGAGAGTTTCCGTTTAGAGGGGTGGCGACTTCGCTAGTCACGTTCGTACATTTTCTAACACGTCTCCCCCCCAGAACTTAATGGAGCATTTGACGCAATTATTCAAAATGTTAGTTCTGGGTGCCCGAGCTTACAAGGTTATGGACTGTTAACAGTGCATAGGGAGGATGGGAACGCTTAGCTAGCTGCTGGCTAGTAGCCATTGGCCCACTGGTGCAATTTCAAGGGGCATCAAGCAATTTCTTGAAGTTAATTGCACTTGTCAATGAATGGTACTCGCTGTGGCAAGTACTGCTAAATAGATGGCCATGTTATGTAGACTATGGACTATGTTATACTCATTGGGTTAGACTACTACTGCAGTTGTTCACAATTTCTTCATGTCAATCACTGGAAATTAATGCACTTTGTATTTCTCTCAGAGCTACTAGTTACAGGAGCCAAAGGCAAATATCATGTTTACTATGATATTAGCATGTTGTAACTGAATGTACTACACAAAGATAACTTTGACTGAAATGGCTTTGTACTACTGTGTATAATACTTTATTTTGCCAAATATCCATATAAACATTTCCAGTGATTGCTGGTAATGTTTATATGGATATTTATAAATACCTTATGTTATCTTTATCAAACTATGTTGCACTGTATTAGAAACGATATTATTTATTTGATCTTAAAATTAAATAAATGTGCTATAGGGGAATAATGTTACGTTCAATAAGTGCTTTAAACACGTTATTGTGTGTGTGCCAGAATTCAATATACAGTATGACTGTTTAGCTCCTATAGTTGCTTTATCAGAACTTGTTTCTTTAGATGTATAGACACAAAGTATTTAATTCTGTAAGCCACTTGCTGTAGCCTACATTGGCAGTGTGTGAGTAAAGATGTTGGTGAAAAATGTGCAATAAAGCTGTCAAATAACAAGCATCATTTGAAACCAGGCCATATGAGACAACATAGCAGAGACATTTTGAAGCATATCTCATATCTAATGCCCATCTGGCATTTTATCATGGCAGATGCATCACCAGCTGTTTTCCAGGTGCTAGACTAGAGGCTGCCTGGATACACAATTCATCGTTTGTGTCACCACACCTCGATCGAATAACCCAATAACTAGTTGCCATGCAGTAAGTAGTAGTACAGTGATATTATTAAAGGCCTCTGTATGATTGATTGTTGATTTATTAAAAGGGATCAAAGGATTGGCTCGAGCGAGGACTGAAGGGCGGGAAGAATTCATCGAGCAAAAAGTATGAAGCCTATTTATTTTATAGAGCATATGCACTGTCAACATACATGTCCAATAAATGAATACATTTTACGGTAAGAAATGAAAGGTTAATATATGTGGAAATGGTTGAGTAAAACTGTTTACAGTATAGGATTGGTAAGAGGTGTATTTCAGAAAGTTTATTTGCAGCATGTTTTCAAGCACAATCCTCCCAACTCCAGCCTTCTGCCGCTTCTGTCCGGAACATTTCCCTCTGTAATTTGATAGTCGACCGTAATACTTGTAATAAACTCACTTTTCAGGAAGCTCTCAAAGTTTTCGTGTAATTAGGCGCAGTAGGCTTGAGGTGCCACATCACAAAATATGGAATTTATGCGGAGGAAAATGAAGACTATTGTTTTTCTGAATGCACTTGGAACGGTTATCTGGTGTGCCTCTCCGCGCTGCGACCCTGGAGACGAATTTTTCGGTAAAGTACTCCGCTTGCTATGATAACACACATGGTGTGTTTTGTTCACAGGAGTGATGTGACAGTGTTTAGGCTATTCCTGAAATATGTTTATCTACAAAGCAATGGTTCAGAGGAATTTAATCTAAAACATAGACAAACTATTGTAGCCTATTTTAATTCAACAGTAACAAAAGTAAAAGTAACCTCTTACAGCATGTGTCTCAAAAATGAGTGCGAAATAAAATGCTTAATTTCTTTAGAGAATGATAGAATTGTAGAGTTATATAGAAATATTAAGGTAGATATTCATCACTAGTGAGAGTTCATCTGATCCTAAGAATGAGAGTCTTAGAAAATTAATACGATTTTACTGACAGACCAACCTGGTGTCAGAGCATTTCGTATTATTTTTTTACGTAAATCCGATACTTTCTCTTTAGTATGATATGTTAAGTTTCGTATGGTATGTATTAATTTGTGATTGGCCATCACCCATTTAGTATGATATGTTAGAAAGTACAATTCGTATTATATGTTACAAATTTGCAAATGTACAATATGTTACGAATTTGCAAACGTATGCTATGTTACGAATTCTAGCTAGGTGGCTAGGTGACTAACGTTAGCTAGCTGGCTAACGTTTAAAGGGTTAAGGTTAGCATCAGGGGAAGGGTTAGCTAAAAGAGTTAAGGTTAGGGTTAGGAAAAGGGTTAGCTAAAAGGGTTAAGGTTGGGGTTAGGGTTACGGGAAAGGTTAGCTAACGTGCTAAGTAGTTACAAAGAGCTAAATACTAGTAAGTAGTTGAAAAGTTGCTAATTAGATAAAAAGTTGTCCGTGATGAGATATGAACTTGCAACCTTCGTTTTTGCTTAAAGTAACCATCTGTCTTATGTAACCATACCAATCGTAACATATCATACTAATTTGAGTGTCTTGGATTTATGTTTACTATATTACGTCTACTCTATGAGACCAGGCTGGACAGGCAGACATTTGTGAGGAGAGATGGTAAAGCCAGATAGAGGGTTCATAAAAACAGACTAAAGTCACCAATAACGGTGGTGATAAATGTTATTCTGCCATCTAGTGTTGAAGGTATGAAATAAACGAACAATGGTTTGTCTTTCAGGTCGTTTTTGCAAAGAACCAGAACCGGAAAAACGTATGTATTTCTTTCATCAAGAAACCCTTCAAACGTATGTAAATGTAATGTGTGTACAGGCTTGACTGACAACATCTAGTAAGGTTATTATGGCTTTAGGCGGGCAGTGGGATATTCAATGGGATATTACGGCCTTAAGGCATCTCCGAGCTATCAAGTGTATTTTTGGATGATAAATAGCTGTATGAAATATTCACATTTTAATCTCCAGACATAATAGAAATATTTGGACTTCATGTCACGACTTCCGCCAAGGTCGGCTCCTCTCCTTGTTCGGGCAGCGTTCAGCGGTCCATTTGTTTTGTCTTGTTCCCTGCACACCTGGTTTACATTCCCTAATCACACTGCATGTATTTATTCCTCTGTTTCCCCCATGTCTTTGTGTGGAATTGTTTTGTTACGTGTTTAGTTATGTGCCAGACTGGTTTTTCCCCCTGGTATCGTATTTTGACCCATTGTATGTATTTGTCATACATTTGTATATTTGTGAGTGTTTTCGCGCTTAATTACTTTTGCCTGTGGCTGGAGGATTTTGGACGCAGTTGCGTCTGTCTTTTGTGCTTCTGCCAAATAAAGTGCGCCTGATCACAACTCACTGCTCTCCTGCACCTGACTTCGTACCAGTAGCGCACAACCTTGACACTTCATCCTTTTTGGTACTGCATAGAGGTAGCTATATATGAGATAATAAAAACGCTTTTGACAAAGGGATGGATTCTTATATACATATGACAATATACATACAATATGCATATACATATGACAATTTAATATCAGGTTATGTATATTTCCATGTCAAGGAAATGAGTGATGATTGCTTACTGAACAACTTAGCTATATTTCTTAAATAAATGAACTGAGAACAAATGTAAATACAAGAGGAAAACACCTGGCCAATACCCCTAAACATACTGATTTACAATGGAGAGAACATATGGAATCATAGAAAACATCTTGCAAGCGAGTTGACACTACGCCCCCACCTGAAAATAATTAATAACAAATCAATTGTTATAAGAATATTTTGCCACCCACATTACAAAAGCATCCAAAGGTCCCATTGAAGTTAATTGCAAAGATTACATAATAGTATGAAACAATACATGATATTATGAAGCATTGCATAATGTTATATTACAGCCTATTGATGTACTATGTGTACTTTATGCATGAATGATTCAACATGGTAAGCTATGAGTCTACATTCAGATCAGTCACCATATAGTACTGAATCTCTTCCATCTTTCTGAATCTGCTTCTTGGTTGCCTCTCACCTCTACCCAGCCAAGTGCGTGGACATCATGATGAACTACTGCGACGACATGTCCTACACCCACACCATGTTCCCCAACATCCTGGGCCACAGGACCCGTGAGGAGGCCGAGCTGGGCCCCGAGTACCTCCTCCTCAGTGTGGTCCACAACCTGCTCAATGGAGAGTGCACCCCGGACATCCGCATGCTGGGCTGCTCAGTGCTGTTGCCACGCTGTGAGAAGGAGAAGGTGTGTAGCTAACAAAGGATAATGTAATAACACTGGATAATGTAATAACTTTCAATAATATCAGAACTTTCATTAAAGTCAGAATGTTTTATTTTATAATGTAAGGTGCTCAAGCCGTGCAGGAGTACCTGCGAGGCGGTCCGTAAGAATTGTCGCCACGCCTTCGAGGGCATCGAGATGGCCTGGCCTTACTTCTTGGACTGTGACCGCTTCTTTGTCAGCGACCAGGAGGGTTGTTACGACCCACTGGAGGGCCTACGAGGTAACAACCACAGTTTAACTGGTGTCATGTCATAAAAGTGACTATCAATCTATGATAGACTACAATAGGACACTAACACAGTCGAATGTTGACTCAAATAGTTTTTTCAGACATAAAACAATCACATGAGCAAAATGTACGACTAGAGAGAACCATGTGTGTCAATATTATTACAAGATTATATCAATCTAAAGAAAAATAACACCCAAACCCCCTCTAATAACAGAAGCATCCTTGGAGGGCCAACTGAGAATGGCATTGCTATGCAGATTTATGACAGTCGCCTGGTTGCCACATAAGGTGACCAGATGTCCCCGATTTCCCCAATTTTAGTGGCCTGTCCCCGGCTTGAGTTGTGGCCTGTCCCTGGCCAGAATGTTCATATAGCCATTTCCCAGAAACATATCATAGATATGAATTTACATGTTATACATACACTATGATATGGTTATAGATATGCACACAGATGGTGGTACCAAATTTTGCAAAACAGTTTTTAGTGTAGTGTGAAATCTGTTTCCAAACGGATATTAGATTCTAACTGAAACACAAGCTGATGTCTGGCAACCCTACTAAGCTTTATCATTATTTCCATGCTGATATTTATGTTGAACTGATATCTTTGGTCTTATGTCTCAACTTTGATTGGTTGCTTACCTTTCAGGTCTGGCACATTTGCCTAAATGAGCACATTTATATAGAAGTGCAGACCAGGGCTAGAATGTAGTCTTTCCACTTTCTCTAATTCGTCAGTCTCCTGACATTTTACAGGGCTCTACTCGGCATGAGATGAAAGACTAAGTCCGTATTTAATAAAATGGTATTCTGATATCCATCCAATTTATTTAAGTGAGGCGGTTTATTGAAGCATGGTTATGCTTTCAAATGTAAACTTTTCTATGACATTGAATCAAAAGTCACGCTTGCTAGTTAATACAAAAGTGTCTTAACTGGCTTGGAACACTATTGATCTTTATATCTTTGGCTACACTTTATTACAACTTTTACGAATAAGCCATTATTATAAAATGTCACCATCTCTTCTTTCTCATAGTAACACAGGAAGAAGACCAGGCCAGTATAGATAATACCTTTGAGGAGCCTCATACTGTCATTCAGTTTAGCTATCAGTCTAACGCCCAGATGAACAGCATCCTGAAGAAGACTGCAGCGCGATGCCCTGAAATCGCCACAACTTACAGCATCGGCCGTAGTGTGGAGGGCAAAGACCTGCTAGTGATTGAGTTCTCAAACAACCCTGGAGTACATGAATTACGTGAGTACAAATGGTCCTCAAATATACAGTAGAGTGAGAGGGAGTCCTCGGTTCAGAGTTCAACCAGAGATAGCGTGTCTTTTCTGATTGCTGCACTTGACTGTAAGCTGCTGTCTTGGCCAAGTCTCCCTTAAAAAACAGATCATTCATCTCAAGCAACTTTCTTGCTGAATAAATGTTAAGTAAGTCCCTATCCTGGTTCCTCATATCAACAGTTGAACCGGAGATGAAGTACATAGGCAACATGCACGGGAACGAGGTGCTGGGTCGCCAGCTGTTGATCTATCTGACCCAGTACCTGTGTTCAGAGTACCTGCTGGGGAACCAGCGCATCCAGAGCCTGATCAACACCACGCGTATCCACATCCTGCCCTCCATGAACCCTGACGGCTATGAGCTGGCTGCTGCTGAGGTCCAGGGCACCAACGACCCCGAGAATGAGGAGGTAGGTTGAATCAATGTTTTTGCTATGTTATTTGAACGTAATTCCAACATGATGGTGAATCAACATGGAAGACTTATTGGCTTTGAAAGTATACACATATTCTACCAGGTTTTTACCAGAATTCAACGGCAGGTCGGAACGTTAACTTTATTCAGCGCCACAGGAGGTTGGAGGCACCTTAATTGGGGAGGCCAGGTTCGTGGTAATGGTTGGAGCCATTACCCCTCAGCAGCCTCCTGTGTTCAACACTGAATTCACATTAGTCAACAGCACCAATCAAATATCAATCATATAATATTCACTGCTCGATACTTACAGTATACTATCCACTGTATGAAACTCTACAGGCTCAGAACCACTACAGCTGGACCCTGGGTCGAGGTAACGCCCAAAACATTGACCTGAACAGGAACTTCCCTGACCTGACCGCTGTCGCCTACAGCCGCCGCAGACACCGGCATTTCCGTAGCGACCACATCCCAATCCCAGACGCTTACTGGTTTGATAAGGTACAGTATGAATTCCTATTGATTTATATGCATGTTTGCATTGATTGTGTGGTGTTTATGCTACTGGATATGAATACATGTGTCAAATATCAAATGACAATTGCCTTACGTGTATTTTGGCATTAGGCCGGACAAAGTTTATTTACTGTTTAACTGATTTCTGTTCTAGAAAGTGAGGCAAAAAAACAAAACAGAAAAACAAATGACTCCAAATTGATACCAAGTGAAAGGGTTTTTCATAAATAGTGGAGAAGGAATAAATGAGTACTTTACCACATTGTCCTACGCACCTGTGCAAGCTCTAGGCCTAATGTGGGTTTCAAGAGTTACATTATTCCAAATGATGCTAGGAAATCCTTCCTGTGTTATTTTGAAAAAGAATGCAGATAATGTTACAATGTTAATTGTTATAATCATGGGAAATTAAGCAATGGGCAGTATATCGTGTGACAGTTTCTTTATTCTGAACATATCACTGATAAACATCAATAGCAGTATTATTAACATATGATGTATAATAGGATACAATATAAACTGTGTGAAAAAATGATTGACTTAATGTATAATCAGTTCATTACTTAAATGTATAGCCTAACTCGACTTCAACAAAATATGAATACAATACAAATATTAAAAGGCCTATCATAGATGAGACATTATAGGAGAAATAGACTACTGTATATAAAGAGGGCCAATCATTCAAGTTAGGTCTGTCAAATGAATGCAGCACTGGAAAAAGTGCAATCCAATCCCTGTCATCTACAGGGCGAAAATGTAATTTAATGTACAGTGGCTTGCGAAGGTTTTCACCCTCCTTGGCATTCTTTCTTATATTGTTGCCTTATAACCTGGAATTAAAATTGATTTTTAGGGGGTATGTATCATTTGATTTAAACAACATGCCTACCATTTTGAAGATGCAAAATATTTTTTTATTGTGAAACAAACAAGAAATAAGACCAAAAAAAACCCAGAAAACTTGACCGTGCATACCTATTAACCCCCCCAAAATCAATACTTTGTAGAGCCACCTTTTGCTGCAATTACAGCTGCAAGTCTCTTGGGGTATGTCTCTATAAGCTTGGCACATCTAGCCACTGGGATTTTTGCCCATTCTTCAATGCAAAACTGCTTCAGCTCCTTCAAGTTGGATGGGTTCCGCTTGTGTACAGCAATCTTTAAGTCATACCACAGCTTCTCAATTGGATTGAGGTCTGGGCTTTGACTAGGCCATTCCAAGATATTTACATGTTTCCCCTTAAACCACTCAAGTGTTGCTTTAGCAGTATGCTTAGGGTCATTGTTCTGCTGGAATGTGAACCCCTGTCCCAGTCTCAGATCTCTGGAAGACTGAAACAGGTTTCCCTCAAGAATTTCCCTGTATTTAGCGCCATCATTCCTTCAATTCTGACCAGTTTCCCAGTCCCTGCCGATGAAAAACATCCCCGCGGCATGATGATGCCACCACCATGCTTCACTGGTGTTCTCAGGGTGATGAGAGGTGTTGGGTTTGCGCCAGACATAGCGTTTTCCTTGATGGCCAAAAAGCTACATTTTAGTCTCATCTGACCAGAGTACCTTCTTCCATATGTTTGGGGAGTAATTGGTTGAACAAGATCTTATTTAGGGGCTTCATAGCAAAGGGGGTGAATACATACGCACGCCCCCCTTTCCCTTTTTTATTTTTTTGAATTTTTTGAAACAAGTTATTTCATTTCACTTCACCATTTTGGACTATATTGTGTATGTCCATTACATGAAATCCAAATAAAAATAAATGTAAATTACAGGTTGTAATGCAAAAAAATAGGAAAAATGCCAAAGGGGGTGAATACTTTTGCAAGGCACATAGGGTAATATAGTAGAATATTTATGTTTTTCTAATTCAAGATTGATTGACAAGAAATAATTGTAATAAAATGAAATGTTAATGTATAATGAGTTCATTACCTGAATGTATCATATACATATAGGCTTTAACAAAATATGAATACAAATATAAATAGGCCTATCATAGACAAGGCCTTTAATTTGAGGAAAGATGGACAATCATTCAAGTTAGGTCTGTCAAATGAATGTAGCTTTGAAAAAAGTTAATTTCAATCTGGCCATAGAGTATAGTCTATCTATCGTATAATCTACAGAATATTTTTTTTATTTAAAATGCGCAATTAGAAGCATCATTCCATTACAGAGCAAGCTTTATTAAATTCGAGGTCAGTAGGCCTATACAGTCAATCACTCACTGCATCCTCCTTCAATTGCCTCATCCGGCTGCCAGGAAAAGCACCCACCTTGGAGATAGTCGACCACATCATTGTGGAGGTCCTTATCTGCGCGAAATGTGTGTGCGTGCCACTGGCGATGCATTTAGCAGGATATGCTGTTCTCGGGGCACATGATAACTTCAAACACATTCTGTCTACAGGCAGTAGGCTTCCGGTCAAATGTAAGTTATGAATCGGAAATCATCATACAGCCGACACACTTCGATGTCATCACTCATTTTGACTTCAATTTGGTTTTGCAAAATACTCTCAGCTTGCACTGGGGAATGCGAGGAATGCCCTGATCTCTGGCCAGTCGTTCGGTTCGATGATGACATTGTTGTTTTGGGTTATTAATTGCTTCTAAAAGGTCAGAAAATCATGAATTTAACTGATTGTTTGTTAATAACGAGACGCTCCACCACGTTTAACCTGGACACATAAATAGTGAGAATTTGCAGCGGCCTCAATTATGCTGGCATGCGAGAGAAATAAACATCTTCACATACATGTCCCGAGCATGTGTGTCACTGTCCAATTAGAGGGTTGAACATAACAATCGTGTGATTTGAGGGGGTTTGGTCTTTGATTCTCACGTATCAGTTTGGGAAATCCTCAAGTAGCGAGCGGACAGTGCATTACAGAATAAGAACAAAGCACCGCATAAATTGAGAAGGGTGCAATTGTGGCCTGCAATTTGGGGCATTCCTGCATCTGCAGGAACCCCTCTTTATACTTCAATTTGTCAATTTGTAAGCTAGGACAGGCGGGAGGCTTTCATGCAGGAACCAATGGGATGCTCGATGGGGGGTGTTCATGAAGGAACCAATGGGATGCTTGAGGGGTGGCATTCCTGCAGAATCAGGAATGCCCACATGCAGGAACGCCCTGAATAGCAGGCTGCAGTTGCACACTATTGCATTTTTTTAAAGAAAGTCAAGCGGGGCATCCGTTAAATAGTAAATCAAGTTTTTGTGTCGTTATTGATGTATCGTCAATATTTGATATCAAGATATGTAATTGAGCTTTGAGCTTCACCAATCATTTCCTATTGTCATGCCATCATTATATTTTGTTGTGATATGACCAGCTGAAGATGGTGACATATGTGTTTTATGTAAATCAGGTAGCTCCAGAGACATACGCAGTCATGAAGTGGATCAGGTCCATTCCCTTTGTGCTCTCAGCTAACTTCCACGGAGGGGAGCTGGTGGTGTCCTATCCCTACGACCTCTCCAAACACCCACTTGAGGAGAAGATGTTCTCCCCCACGCCAGATGAACAGGTATGTAGGACTGACAGCAACATGTACTCTTCACTCCAACATGGACAGAACTCTCCAGAATGGACTGCACTCTATGACCTGAAGTGTGTCTATTGCAGAGAGCTGTCCAATTGATTGTTCATGCCCTGCATTTATGATGATTCATTACCACATTCTTGAGAAAAAAGTTTCATTTTGGAGATTTCCTTTGCAGTCACATGTAAAGGAAATGTATATTAGCTGCTAACAAATCAAACTAACATTTCAAATATATTTAACAGTAAACAGAACTAGCCGTTATCTTTTTTTATGAATGAGAAAGACATATGTTTTATTTTTTGCTGCAGGTATTCAAGCAGATAGCGAGAACATATGCAGATGCCCATGCCACCATGTCAGGAAATAACTCTGAAAGGTGTGGGAACTTTGGCAGCATCGGCCAGGACGGCATCATTAATGGAGCAAAGTGGTACAGTTTCGCAGGTGGTGAGTTTAAAGTAACTGTCCAGTGTTTCCAGATTTCTAATAAATATGACCTATAAATATAGCTGTGAGCAGCAATGAACAGGGTTCACAGGATGACAGAAAGGAGACGATATCAGTTGGATAAAAAAGCAAGCACTCCATCATGTAGGAACTATCTTCCTTTATGTGCCATCACTGAAAGCATTACCATGTTTATCTCTCAAAACCACCAGGATGACGCAAGTGAAGTTTAGTCTAGTGCTGTAGCTTGAAATACAGCAGGTATTCATTCTTAAAGTAATTACTTAATGTTTTGAGTTTATATACAATTCTAGAGTCAATTTCACTAATGTTAATATTTGTTGAATATTTTCTGCTTATTTTCATGATATTTCACATTGTTCATCTGCATAATTTATATCTAGCATTCATTTGCATAAGACAAAGTCCACTTGATCAATAGTTATTGGTGCCACTGGGTGCTGCCATCTAAGGTTGCAGTGACTATAGCCACACAGCTTCTAAGGACATATACATAAGGTTTACATACCAAATGTCATGGCTCCATGTCCATCAGTTAAGTTCTTATAGCCCTGGTGTGATATGGTGTCATCTAGTGGTTTAGCGTGGCCGACTTTGAATGCAGCAACTAATCATTTTCAAATTCATCAGAGGCTAATTCTTTGAGTATATCTGGAGTCAATCTGACTTATTAGGGATGTGCATCTCTCCTTACAAGTACGATTCGTTACGCATCTAGATACATGTGCTCCGATACGATACAGGAACCATACTTTTAGTTTTAATCAATTCGGTGTGATTCAGTGTGATTAGTGGAACGAATCGTTGTGATTCGGTTTGATATGATTCATGTGTGTCTAGGGACCTGAGCTAAGCCATAGGGCAGACTGAGCATCTACCACTATCAGATAAGGATGGGCTATTTATGTTTTTGTCCCCCTACTTTTTATCTGAAATCCACATCACCCACTGATTAACTTGTCATATAGCAGATTAAAATGTTTTGAGCTAGTAATATGTTAATATTTCTCTTTTGAAATTAGCTATGACATACAGTACATGGCAAATTAATATAACACAGATTTTGTTTTCACCCCGTCTCAAAAAGTAATGGTTTTGACCGTTTGGAGCTTTACTGAGGAGAGCTGTGCTTCTTCCATTCCAACCAGTGCGGCTCTCAAAAAGTATTGCTGTCCTTGTTATGAAATGACAACTACCCTGTTCATGTAAAAATGACCAAATGCACTGACTGGTTAAAGCAGAACTACCAAAAATATTTAAATCTCATATGCAGTTAAATCCATAAAAGTTCGATAGGCTGAAGGATAGGACATATCAATTCAGTCACAGCAGATTATCTGTATTTTCAGAACAATGTTTCGTAGCGTTTTAATCGATTTTCTTACCGTTTCGATCAGTTTGGGCTCCCGTGGACCGATGCACTCGTATCTTAAACATTTGAACCGGGATTAAACATTTGAACCAGGGCCGATGCTTATCAGTGATTCGTTACATCCCTATTACTTATGATTCATGAGAAATGTTTTGTTTGTTTGTATTTTTAGTATTAGGATAATATGCTAATGCTAAAAATAATGTGCTAATGTGCATCTATAGGTACAGTGTAGCCGTATTTGAATGCAGCAACAATTATTTTTCAAAACATTAAAGACTGATGTAATGAGTCTAAATACAAAATCTGAAGAGAATTTGATGTATGGTTCATGAGGAGAAGATGTTTGCAGATGATTTTGAGCGTAAGTGTTTCATATGCAAAGAATGAGTTGTCAATAATTTCCTTGTTTTTTGAAATATCAATACCAAATTCAGTGTCTTAGGGACATCCATGATAGCGAGTTTCTAGTTGAATAGGCCAAAGGGACATTTTTAAATGGACACATAAAATGGACACGTAAAATCAGATTTTTCTCAAGCTAAGTTAAGACATGTAAACAAAAAATACAAAAATAAACATTTTTTACCATGGGCCTACATTCCAAATGTAGTGCCATTTGGACTAATGGTTCATGAGAAGATTTTTGAAAGTATTCTTTAGCATATTTTAGCATATTAGCATATGTACTCATATGCATCTACTGGTATTGTGTGGACATCCCAGAAATGTTCCATAAGCACCAAATGTTTCAGCATGATAATGCACGGCCCCATGTTGCAAGGATCTGTACAGAATTCCTGAAATCTGAAAATGTCCCAGTTCTTCCACAGCCATTGAAGAGTAGTGGGACCAAATCAAATCAAATCAAATTTATTTTTATATAGCCCTTCGTACATCAGCTGATATTCTCAAAGTGCTGTACAGAAACCCAGCCTAAAACCCCAAACAGCAAGCAAAGCATGTGAAAGAAGCACGGTGGCTAGGAAAAACTCCCTAGGAAAAACTCCCTAGAAAGGCAAAAAACCTAGGAAGAAACCTAGAGAGGAACCAGGCTATGAGGGGTGGCCAGTCCTCTTCTGGCTGTGCAGGGTGGATATTATAACAGAACATGGTCAAGATGTTAAAATGTTAAAATGTTAAAATGTTCATAAATGACCAGCATGGTCAAATAATAATAATCATAGTAGTTGTCGAGGGTGCAACAAGCACGTCCGGTGAACAGGTCAGGGTTCCATAGCCGCAGGCAGAACAGTTGAAACTGGAGCAGCAGCACGGCCAGGTGGACTGGGGACAGCAAGGAGTCATCATACCAGGTAGTCCTGAGGCATGGTCCTAGGGCTCAGGTCCTCCGAGAGAAAGACAGAAAGAGAGAAAGAGAGAATTAGAGAGAGCATATTTAAATACACACAGGACACCGGATAAGACAAGAGAAATACTCCAGATGTAACAGACTGACCCTAGCCCCCCGACACATAAACTACTGCAGCATAAATACTGGAGGCTGAGACAGGAGGGATCAGAAGACACTGTGGCCCCATCCGATGATACCCCCGGACAGCGCCAAACAGGCAGGATATAACCCCACCCACTTTGCCAAAGCACAGCCCCCACACCACTAGAGGGATGTCTCCAACCACCAACTTACCGTCCTAAGACAAGGCCGAGTATAGCCCACAACGATCTCCGCCATGGCACAACCCAAGGGGGGGGCGCCAACCCAGACAGGAAGACCACGTCAGTGACTCAACCCACTCAAGTGACGCACCCCTCCCATGGACGGCATGGAAGAACACCAGTAAGCCAGTGACTCAGCCCCTGTAAAAGGGTTAGAGGCAGAGAATCCCAGTGGAAAGAGGGGAACCGGCAAGGCAGAGACAGCAAGGGCGGTTCGTTGCTCCAGCCTTTCCGTTCACCTTCACACTCCTGGGCCAGACTATACTTAATCATAGGACCTACTGAAGAGATAAGTCTTCAGTAAAGACTTAAAGGTTGAGACTGAGTCTGCGTCTCTCACATTGGTAGGCAGACCATTCCATAAAAATGGAGCTCTATAGGAGAAAGCCCTACCACCAGCCGTTTGCTTAGAAATTCTAGGGACAATTAGGAGGCCTGCGTCTTGTGACCGTAGCGTACGTGTAGGTATGTACGGCAGGACCAAATCGGAAAGATAGGTAGGAGCAAGCCCATGTAATGCTTTGTAGGTTAGCAGTAAAACCTTGAAATCAGCCCTTGCCTTAACAGGAAGCCAGTGTAGGGAGGCTAGCACTGGAGTAATATGATCAAATTTTTTGGTTCTAGTCAGGATTCTAGCAGCCGTATTTAGCACTAACTGAAGTTTATTTAGTGCTTTATCCGGGTAGCCGGAAAGTAGAGCATTGCAGTAGTCCAGCCTAGAAGTAACAAAAGCATGGATTAATTTTTCTGCGTCATTTTTGGACAGAAATTTTTGCAATGTTACGTAGATGGAAAAAAGCTGTCCTTGAAACAGTCTTGATATGTTCTTCAAAAGAGAGATCAGGGTCCAGAGTAACGCCGAGGTCCTTCACAGTTTTATTTGAGACGACTGTACAACCATCCAGATTAATTGTCAGATTCAACAGAAGATCTCTTTGTTTCTTGGGACCTAGAACAAGCATCTCTGTTTTGTCCGAGTTTAAAAGTAGAAAGTTTGCAGCCATCCACTTCTTTATGTCTGAAACACAGGCTTCTAGCGAGGGCAATTTTGGGGCTTCACCATGTTTCATTGAAATGTACAGCTGTGTGTCATCCGCATAGCAGTGAAATTTAACATTATGTTTTCGAATGACATCCCCAAGAGGTAAAATATATAGTGAAAACAATAGTGGTCCTAAAACGGAACCTTGAGGAACACCGAAATTTACAATTGATTTGTCAGAGGACAAACCATTCACAGAGACAAACTGATATCTTTCCGACAGATAAGATCTAAACCAGGCCAGAACTTGTCCATGTAGACCAATTTGGGTTTCCAATCTCTCCAAAAGAATGTGGTGATCGATGGTATCAAAAGCGGCACTAAGATCTAGGAGCACGAGGACAGATGCAGAGCCTCGGTCTGACGTCATTAAAAGGTAATTTACCACCTTCACAAGTGCAGTCTCAGTGCTATGATGGGGTCTAAAACCAGACTGAAGCGTTTCGTATACATTGTTTGTCTTTAGGAAGGCAGTGAGTTGCTGTGCAACAGCTTTTTCTAAAATTTTTGAGAGGAATGGAAGATTCGATATAGGCCGATAGTTTTTTAAATAATTTCTGGATCAAGATTCGGCTTTTTCAAGAGAGGCTTTATTACTGCCACTTTTAGTGAGCTTGGTACACATCCGGTGGATAGAGAGCCGTTTATTATGTTCAACATAGGAGGGCCAAGCACAGGAAGCAGCTCTTTCAGTAGTTTAGTTGGAATAGGGTCCAGTATGCAGCTTGAGGGTTTGGAGGCCATGATTATTTTCATCATTGCGTCAAGAGATATAGTACTAAAACACTTTAGTATCTCCCTTGATCCTAGGTCCTGGCAGAGTTGTGTAGACTCAGGACAATGGAGCTTTGGAGGAATACCCAGATTTAAAGAGGAGTCTGTAATTTGCTTTCTAATGATCATGATCTTTTCCTCAAAGACGTTCATAAATTTATTACTGCTGAAGTAAAAGCCATCCTCCATTTGCGAAGGCTGCTTTTTAGTTAGCTTTGCGACAGTATCAAAAAGAAATTTCGGATTGTTCTTATTTTCCACAATTAAGTTGGAAAAATAGGATGATCGAGCAGCAGTGAGGGCTCTTCGATACTGCACGGTACTGTCTTTCCAAGCTAGTCGGAAGACTTCCAGTTTGGTGTGGCGCCATTTCCGTTCCAATTTTCTGGAAGCTTGCTTCAGAGCTCGTGTATTTTCTGTATACCAGGGAGCTAGTTTCTTATGACAGATGTTTTTAGTTTTTAGGGGTGCAACTGCATCTAGGGTATTGCGCAAGGTTAAATTGAGTTCCTCGGTTAGGTGGTTAACTGATTTTTGTCCTCTGACGTCCTTGGGTAGGCAGAGGCAGTCTGGAAGGGCATCAAGGACAACATTCCACAGGCCACAATCAACAGCCGGATCAATTCTATATGAAGGAGATGTGTCGCACTGCATGAGACAGTGGTCACACAAGATACTGACTGATATTCTGATCCAGCCTACCATTTTTTTTAAGTATCTGTTACCAGATGCATATCTGTATTCCCAGTCATGTGAAATCCATAGATAAGGGCCTAATTTATTTATTTATATTGAATGATTTCCTTATATGAACTGTAACTCAGTAAAATCTTTGAAATTGTTGCATGTTGCGTTAATATTTTTATTCAGTGTATTTTAAGCATTAGCATTACATAGTCAAAAAAGTTAATTATTAATAGTTTCCTTATTCTTTAAGATATCAATGCCAAACTAACATGGCTCATCATGGTAATGTCTTTGATGACCCTAAAAAGTTTCAAGTTGATAAGTCATGAAGTGGATTTAAAAAGGATTTAAATGGATGCATAAAATCAGATTTCCTGATTTATCATTAACTCAGCCATCTCTTAACCGATGCCTTAGCTTTTCTCAAACTAAATTAAGAGATGTACCATGGGCCTACTACATAACACATGTGGTGTTATTTGGACTTATGGTTCATGAGAAGTTTTCCCAAGGTTTTCCAAAATCTATACTGATGGTCCTTGATAGAAATATGTTAATCATCAGCAAAGATGCCTACATACAATGTTTCAAGTCTCTAGGTCAAATGGGGCGACAGATATGAGGGTTTAATTGAGACTGCGAATAACAGCGCCACCTATAGGCCAATCAGTGCCATTATTTTTGACCAAGTTATTTATGGCCTCAAGTTTCTGTGTCAAATTAGAAAAAAGTTACCAATCTATGCTTGAGTTATTTGACCATATCAAGGGGAAAAAAATGTATAATGGCAATAGGTTTCACAGCAACCTCAAACCCAGCAATTCATTCCAAAACATCCCCCTACCAACCCTTCTGTTTTCAATCACTCCTTTTCACAAATCTGAGTGGACTTCTCCACTAACACTGCTTCTAATTGGAATAGATTTCCTTCCAAAAAAGCTAATCTCAGGAGCCTGACATCATCCTCTACGAGAAAATTGCAAATATTTAAAATGTTTTTTTCCCCCCTCCACTTTAAGCTTGGGCCATGAATAGCATAAAGGAGTGTAAGATGAGTCAACAACATTATTTGGGTATGAGTTAACAGAATATTAACTTTTATAAATTAGATTTTCAGTGGACATTTGCTTTAAAAAACATGGGAAAATCAGTCTAGGACTGTTGAAGTGAATTTATAACATTAGATTAAAATAGCTGATGAAGGCTCAATGAAAACCTGCACTTACTTAGCAAGTTGTATTATGAAGTATGAATGCCACCTGGTGGTGTTTCTAGTTATTTTCTTTCTACAGTAATGGATTATTGCGATGATGAGTTTGTCATTTCTTTCACTGGTACATATTTCCTCTTGTAATGTGGCCAGGTATGCAGGACTTCAACTACCTCCACACTAACTGTTTGGAAGTTACGGTGGAGTTGGGCTGTGATAAATTCCCAGCTGAAGAGGAGTTATACACAGGCTGGCAGGACAACAAAGAGGCTCTGCTCACATTCATGGAGTCGGTGAGAGACCTCAAACCCAGCAATTCATTCCAAAACATCCCCCAACCAACCCTTCTGTTTTCAATCACTCCTTTTCACAAATCTGAGTGGACTTCTCCACTAACACTGCTTCTCAATGTTTCCCAGGTCCACCGTGGAATAAAGGGAATAGTAAAGGATGCGGATGGGAATGGAATCAAAGGCGCAATGATATCTGTCCGAGGAATAAGGCATGACATCACAACAGGTAATATCAATAGTCAGCCTTACAGATTGCGATTGGTCATTTTTATTGTATGCTTTGTGAATCTAAGGGGTAGTTATTAGATGAATACATACAGTTGAAGTCAGAAGTTTATATACACTTAGGTTGGAGTCATTAAAACTTGTTTTTCAACCACTCCACAAATTTCTAGTTAACAAACTATAGTTTTTTTGCATGACACAAGTCATTTTTCCAACAATTGTTTACAGACAGATTATGTCATTTATAATTCACTGTATCACAATTCCAGTGGATCAGAAGTTTACATACACTAAGTCGACTGTGCCTTTAAACAGCTTGGAAAATTCCAGAAAATGATGTCATGGCTTTAGAAGCTTCTGATAGGCTAATTGACATCATTTGAGTCAATTGGAGGTGTACCTGTGGATGTATTTCAAGGCCTACCTTCAAACTCAGTGCCTCTTTGCTTGACATCATGGGAAAATCAAAAGAAATCAGCCAAGACCTCAGAAAAAAAATTGTAGACCTCCACAAGTCTGGTTCATCCTTGGGAGCAATTTCCAAACGCCTGAAGGTACCACGTTAATCTGTACAAACAATAGTGCGCAAGTATAAACACTATGGGACCACGTAGCCGTCATACCGCTCAGGAAGGAGACGTGTCCTGTCCTCCTAGAGATGAATGTACTTTGGTGCGAAAAGTGCAAATCAATCCCAGAACAATAGCAAAGGACCTTGTGAAGATGCTGGAGGAAACAGATACAAAAGTATCTATATCCACAGTAAAACGAGAATCGTTATCGACATAACCCGAAAGGCCGCTCAGCAAGGAAGAAGCCACTGCTCCAAAACCGTCATAAAAAAGCCAGACTACGGTTTGTAACTGCACATGGGGACAAAGATTGTACTTTTTGGAGAATTGTCCTCTGGTCTGATGAAACTAAAAAAATTGAACTGTTTGGCCATAATGGCCATTGTTATTTTTGGAGGAAAAAGGGGGAGCCTTGCAAGCCGAAGAACACCATTCCAACTGTGAAGCACGGGGGTGGCAGCATCATGTTGTGTGGGTGCTTTGCTGCAGGAAGGCCTGGTGCACTTCACAAAATAGATGGCATCATGAGGCAGGAAAATGGTGTGGATATATTGAAGCAACATCTCAAGACATCAGTCAGGAAGTTAAAGCTTGGTCGCAAATGGGTCTTCCAAATGGACAATGGCTCCAAGCATACTTCCAAAGTTGTGGCAAAATGTCTTAAGGACAACAAAGTCAAGGTATTGGAGTGACCATCACAAAGCCCTGATCTCAATCCTATAGAAAGTTTGTGGGCAGAACTGAAAAAGCATGTGCAAGCAAAGAGGCCTACAAACCTGACTCAGTTACACCAGCTCTGTCAGGAGGAATGGGCCAAAATTCACCCAACTTATTGTGTGAAGCTTGTGGAAGGCTACCCGGAACGTTTGACCCAAGTTAAACAATTTAAAGGCAATGCTACTAAGTACTAATTAAGTGAATGTAAACTTCTGACCCACTAGGAATGTGATGAAAGAAATAAAAGCTGAAATAAATCATTCTCTCTACTATTATTCTGACATTTCACATTCTTAAAATAAAGTGGTGATCCTAACTGACCTAAGCCAATGAATTTTTACTAGGATTAAATGTCAGGAATTGTGAAAAAGTGAGTTTAAATGTATTTGGCTAAGGTGTATGTAAACTTCCGACTTCAACTGTAGCTTTGAGGATTTCCGTAGTAGTTTGAAGTAGTTTCATTTTCTATAATGCTAAAGCTCTAAGAGATCCCATTTTAATTGTGTAAAATAACAGTCACGTCCTGTTTGAGATGTCAGGCTGTGTGTAACCCATCGAGTCAAAAGATCTTCTTTCCCTTCCAACCTCTCTTTCTAGCTGAAAACGGAGACTATTGGCGCATGCTAACTGCTGGCATCCACATCGTGACTGCCTCTGCACCAGGCTACACCAGGGCCATGAAGAAGATCCACCTCCCGGCACGCATGCAGAAAGCAGGCCGGGTGGACTTTGTTCTGCAGAAGGCAGTGGTGGAGACTGACATAGAGGAGGACTATAACATCCCTTCCATGGGAACCTATGAGCGCTTTGACCCCTACAACCAGTTTGAGCGCTATGCCATTAGGGAGCAGAACCAGAACAGAGAGGAGAGGCAGGAGAAACCGTGGTGGTGGAGCTACTTTAGCCGCGCCCACGGATCCGCCCCCACCTGGCTTCTCAGAATTGATTAGAGCTCCTCCACTCCAATAAAATAGAATATTCTATGGCTAATTCTATGGCTCCCGTTCCTCCTATAGCCCCCTTTCTCAACTCCGGTCCTTGAGTACCATCAAGGTTTGCAGATGTCTGTTACAACTCAATACTAGCAAACATAATTAAATTAATCAAGGGCTGATAATTAGTTGAATTATGTGTGCCTGTATAGGGCTTGAATAAAAAATGTGCAACCCTGGGGGTACTCGGGGACCAGAGTTGAGAACACTGCATTACAGGATCAAAGACAGGCTACTATTTGAGTTGAATATGATTTATATAATGTTATCATAAAAGTGACACATTTTAACGTTACCATTATTATCCGTTGCTTCAAAGTTGTCATAACTGAAGCAACAGAGGAAATAGCTAGTTGGCTGGCCATCAAGTTGTTCATGATAGCAATATGTAAGCTTAATAAGGCATAGTTAATTTAAAGTGTTTTCTCCTAAAGGTAGGCCCCATTCTCAAGCTTTTGCCCTGTTATACTGCTTCACTTTATGCCCATAATGCAACACCGGAAGGTTGAAAGGCTCAAACCATTTGTCTCTCCACCCTCACATATTTGTACATGTTTATAATAAAAAATTATTAAATAACTAACTATTGCTACTACTGGCTTTTTGTATGTTAAATAAAAGAGAGACACATTGTTAACACATTCTCTTCAGTTAAATTTTACCTCCCTTTAAATCTTCCAAAATGAGGTAAGTTAAATTCTTATAACACTGTAAAGTATCTAATTCTCAGACAGTGACTGTCACAGTTCCACTTTACAATAAGTGTCCCTAAAATGTGTTTACATGGTAGTAAATGGGTCCCTAGTCTCTTTAAAAGATGTAATGAAACTGATTGGCCATAAGAGGGCAGCCTAATTTCAGTTGTTGTCACCCATGTTACATATTCAACTGAACTGCCATCCCAGGCAAGACAACCATTCCAGCCAACCCCATACTGCACCCCCCCTCTCCACCACACGGCCACGTATAGCATCTGTTAAAGTAGAACCAGAGGCAGTGATATGTCAGTCTGTGGTACCAGTCAACCGTGCTTTATGAACTAGAAAGAGTGTCATTTCACATAGCGCTCGGCATCAATTTACTCTTGTGGATCTAGTTGTTATCTTCAGTATTTGTCTTACAGTTTACCTAGATATGAATTGATCTGAAACAAAATGTTCAGTCATATCTTGTAATGTCTTGTTTTGCCACCAATGCCACAAGTGATGTTAACTTGTGAATATCATTAAGGTAACCCCTTAACAGGTATGCAAACACTGTGCCTGTGCCTTGAAAGAATAGAGCAATCGCCTTTGTTAATAGTAAAGGATGCTGTATAGGCTTGCAATAGCTTACATTATTTAATACCATGGACACCACTCCACAGTATTCAGCTAGCAATGAGAATAAATGCTTTCTTCAATCTTCCCTCCATACATTTGAGCTGATGTTCAGTTATGATTAGTAAACAGAGGCCTAATCTGATTTGTGTTTGTGTATATTTCCAGATGTCAGCATTCTTGACATACCAAACAGTTGACCACTGTCTGCTGTACTTACTAGGCTGTTGTCCCTTGACCCAATCTGACCAAACATAATCTCCTTGAATCACAAAGCTAGACCAAACCATGGCCAACACATCCCTCATTGAGCCGCTGCTGGTAAAAATTTATAAGCACTTCAATAATGCATAAATATACATTATTTTAAAGGGATTATTCACAGAAATTATGTGTTTCATTACCTTGAAAGCATGGGCAAAGGGAGATTGCGACCCACACTTAGTCAAACATGGCTTCCCACAGACCCTTTTAGAATTCATGACCAAAAATGTATTCGAGTGGATGGATCCCAATTAGCATTTTGTTATTTGCATGCACAAATCATACACATTGCATAGCACATTGTTTTCTCAGTAATATTGAAATTTAGGTGGTCTATCCCTTTTAGATAACCCAATGGCATGGACTTCTCTCTCTTGCTCCACAATGTTGTGCATTTATCATTCATGGAATTCAGTCTGTTATAAATAAATAACACATAACATTTACACTTTATTTATTTAGCAGATGCTCTTATCCAGTGCATTCATCTTAAAGCTACATGTAACCTTTTGGGCGACCTGACCAAATTCATATAGAAATGTGAGTTATAGGTCTTTCATTCCCATTGAAAGCAAGTCTAGGTGCGCTATGTCTATGCTTCCCGTTCTTAAGTTTAGTTTTTGAGAATGTACTTCCGGTTTTGTACACCAGCTTCAAAAGCTGAAAATACAATATTTTTGGTTATGGAAAATATATTTCACAGCGGTTTAGATGGAACAATGATTCTCTACACAGTGACTGCTTGTTATGTTACATAAACTGAAATTAGGCTAAATATTATAATTTTAGCAGCCAGGAAATGGCGTGGCAATTTCTGCATAGTGCATTTTTTAAATAGCTTGTGGGACAACCACATACAGGTAACTAACATAATGGAAACACTTGAGTAAATGAGGGATACAAAATATTTTGAAATCAGGTGCGTCCACACAGGTGCGGTTCCTGAGTTAATTAAGCAATTAACATATCATCAAGCTTAGAGTCATGTATATAAATGCTGGGCAGGCCATTATTTTATGCCCCCGTAGGATAACAATGCCCCCATCCACAGAGCACGAGTGTTTACTGAATGGTTTGATGAGCATGAAAACGATGTAAACCATATGCCATGGCCTTCTCAGTCACCATATCTTAACCCAATTGAACACTTATGGGAAATTCTGGAGCAGCGCCTGACACTGTGTTTTCCACCACCATCAACAAACACCAAATGATGGACTCATGGATGAATGGTGTCTCATCAAAAGCAAATTGTATTTGTCACATGCACCGAATACAACAGATGTAGACCATAAAGTGAAATGCTTACTTACCTTAACCAACAATGCAGTTCCAATAGAGTTCTAGACACTTACAGAATCTATGCCAAGCTGTTCTGGCTCAGGTTGGCCAAGTGACCTATTAAGAGACTTTATGTTGGTGTTTCCTTTATTTTGGAAGTTACCTGAATCTCAGTAATAGTAAGTGAATTTTTTCTCAATCAGCAAAGTCAGTGTAGTAGGAAAAAAAGTATCAAGTGCAAGTGTTAGTTCAGGAAATGCAAGTGAGTTATTTTATTTTGGGTGGGGGGTAAGGGGAGGTGGGTGTGGGTTTCTGTGGGATTATTTAGCAAACTCTTTGAAGAGGTTGGGTTTCAGACATTTTTGGAAGATGGGCAGAGACTTTGTTGTTCTCAGGTTGGTGTGTAAGGTTTGAGCATAGCCTGAAGGTACTCATCTACATGAAAGTAGGGTACTGTAGATTAGAACAGAGTTTATTAGTCTTTGTTAAAGTCCGGGGTATAAGCAGGATAATCAACTCCACTTCTATGGAAAATACCACTTCCCAATTTATGCCTCGGGAGCCGTATCACCTCCTGCGTCATGGTATATTTCCATAAAACTGCACAAAGCATCATTGATGATCCCACACAAAGCCTCATTGATGATCCCTTACATAACACAAGAAAATATAGCAGAAACGTTTCATAGAAAATATGCACTGTGTGTGGACACAAGCACTGCAGGACTACCAACTCTTACTGTCGGCCTACACTAACATTAGGCTGCTCCTGTACGTCTGACTGGACTGATGCTCAAGACAAACTGAACAGCGTGCACTGTTCAAACTGCAATCTCATGGGCCTGAGGCCAGCCAAGGACTTCCTCTCTGACTATGAGAGAGGGAATAATGGGAAGAAGGTCACATGCTTCCTAGTGGGTCTGATGACAATTCTATATGGGATTGACCTGTTTGCCTTGGTGGGACCTGCTCATGTGAGGTGGGGTGCTGGGTCACCAATTACTAAGGAAGGCTGAGAAGGTTGCATGGAGCTGCCCTTCTCTGCTATGTTATGTTAGCATCAGGCTGCTTAGGTAGGTAGAGGCTACTGCAAAGCAATGCTTCGGTTCAGTTCAATGAATCTGCTGCTTTTATTTCCAAAGCAGCTGTAAAAGTCTCTCCCTCAAGCCATATCTACTTCAGCACTGATTATGAACACAGCTGTCTACTCAAAATAGTTACAGCTTTAAGGTGAACTATGAAGTATTTCACTATCGGTGTTTAGATTCAATGCTATGATCATGTTGATAAACAGTACTGTAGGCCTACTAGGGATGTAACAATGAGTTTCAAACTTTGTTTTGTTCAATGTCTTTTTTCTCTTGCTTTTCTTTTAAAACAAAAACAAAATAAGACGTAATTTATGGTACTGTAACGGTCGTCGTATATAGTGGACCAAGGCGCAGTGGGTTGAGTGCTCATTTTACCTTTATTTGAGACACGTAACAACAAAACAAGAAAACAAACGAACGCACGCACGCACGCACGCACGCACGCACGCACGCACGCACGCACGCACGCACAGTATTACAGGCTAAACACAGCAGTGCAAAAACAACTTCCCACAAAGGACAGGTGAAAACAGGGCTACCTAAGTATGACTCCCAATCAGCAACAACGATGTACAGCTGTTCCTGATTGAGAGCCATACCAGGCCAACACAAAGAAATACACAACATAGACAGAGCATAGAAATACAAAACATAGAACATAACCAAAAACCCCGGAATACTCTAAACAAACACCCCTCTACATAAACACATATCCCAACAAACCCCGAACCACATAAAACAAACACCCCCCTGCCACGTCCTGACCAAACTACAATAACAAATAACCCCTTTACTGGTCAGGACGTGACAGGTACCATCAGTTCATGTTTTTGAATTCAATTCAAAACCCAGACTGGTGGTGCCTTGAATGGGAATGGGATGGGGCATAACCACATCACAGTTGTAGAAATGTCCCACCAATGCCCTAAATAAACCTTTCTTGTTGAAAAGAATGTAATGAACTCAGATGCCCCCACAGTCAAAACAAACAAACTTTAAAACTGTGGTAGGGATGTACCTTTAATCTCCATTCCACCATTTCACAAACCCCCCCCCCACCCCATTCACATTCAGAGGCACCACAATTCTGGATTTGGATAGTGGAGCTCCGAGTCGCTCCTCTCAAACTTTTCCTGCGGCCTCATTGTCCTTCACGTGGTACCGCTGAAGCCCTGTGATTGTGGCTAGATTAACTTTTTATGGGCTTCACAAGGGCGATTCACTGTGCTCAGCCAAACTAACATAATTGCAAAAACAGCATTTGATTTCCTAATAATGGCTCAGTGTCACGTCCAATTCAGTCTGCTTGTTCAGCGGCAGCAATTACTGAATCGTACATGTGCAGACAACTCCTCCAGCGGGCGATAATAAGCCACTTTCTTTGTTACAGACCCTGAACAAACTTGGGTGAAACACGTGAAGCAGAGATAATGTGCCAAGTCGAGCGTGAGCGCATACAAAAACCAGCAGATCGTTCGTTGTTGAAATCTCCTCAACTATAACAAAAGCAGGTCTAACTGGGTTAAGGTGATTCCACTTTAATAGTGTTGGGATCCCTGACCACAATAGAAATATAACAAGACGAAATACAGCTGCTCGTTTGTGGAAGTCACTTCCTTGAGAAACTAAAGAGGGCGCTTACGGCTTGATTGACCACCAGTGGTTTATGAACTTGGGAGGCTTATGGAAGGATGGGTGGGTTTCTATTGATTTATTTGCTGTTCCCTCCAGAAGCATGACGACCGGAGGTCACTGTACAAAAAGGCCTGTTCAGACGTGACCCTAAGATTCATTTGACCCCCGTGTGAATGATGACTGAGATACAGCCGCTAAGTTTGTCTTTATTTTGTTTGTTTTGATCTGTCTCCGAAACGCTCTGCTACTTCCTCGTTGTTCCTGACCAAAGGCGAGACCCTATAACGAGTGGGCTTTTTCCCCCAGGTCAAAACCTGACCCTAGTAGGCCCCTCCTCTTGGCAGAAGAGCAGCTTAAACGTGTGAGACAGCTAACCCTCTACCCAGTGTTAACCCCATTCAAGCTTACCTATTTATTTCAATTGGCAACACTATCAAACACTGAAAGGGAAAGTGTGATTTGAATGAAGGATTTATTTTGCTATATTATACAGTACTTTATGGGGCTTGGGCAGGCAACGGGGCCTAAAAATAATTTTCACATTCATTTCAGAAAGGTATGAAATTGAAACATTTTACTCTGAATCCACCTAATCCATAGGCCTGCTGTAAATAAACTTAAACTAGGCAGAAGTGTACACATCACCTTAACCTTAGTGGTAGAGTTTGGTTTCAAACATGTTTTTCACAAGAAATAGAATACTGCTGGAGGTATGTATTTGACTGATGACAAACACGCAGCATCAAACAACCTCTCTGTAATGTAGACATTCTGTTATTCTCATGTGAGTTCTGCCCCCTTGAGACAGATACTATAAGAAGAAAATTACAAAAGTCTGCCTCCATCTTCCATCTGACAATAGCTGTATGCTGTACGATACATCCAGACGTTTTTGCCAAACACCTGAGAGGATTTCATAGAGAGCAATGGTGAAAAATAGGGCACTCAGTTCATAGAACCCAGACGGCAGTGAGGCGGAGCAGTCTAACCCAACAGAAGGTCTGAGGAGCCTTAGGCACAACCACTTCAGATCAAATTGCAGCAAGAGAAGCATCCTACTACGTTGTAGTAGTGTGTAGCTCTACTAAGGAAAACTGGAAGAATTTACCTCATCTATGCATTATAAAGCGGAAATGAATTGATCGTAAACGTAATGTTCAGTAGCATAGCTAGTCATACTGACACAAGTCAAATTAACCTTAGGTTAAGCATGATAAAGTAGTTAAAACTGGACTCTATAAGAATCATTATTTGATTGTTTAGTCTCGGCCCGATTTTATGTATTTCCTTGCATGAAATAACTGACACTTTAAAAATCTATTTACATGCATCCACAGTCTAACCCAATTTACCAAGGTTGAATAGGTGCATGCCTTGAAGCAAATGAAGTTCAAACAATACAAGTTGACTCTGAAGTCTGTGGGAACATTAGGGCACTGGGGAAGATAGTAATGAATGCATATGCCTAAGGTAAAAAGTCATAATCAGATCATTTGCTTGAGTGAAATTAAATTTACATTTTTTGTAAAGTAAACATAGCAGGAGATGAATTCCACAGTCCACCATGCCCCTATCCGGGTGTGGTGTGTGTGTGTGTGTGTGTGTGTGTGTGTGTGTGTGTGTGTGTGTGTGTGTGTGTGTGTGTGTGTGTGGTGTGTGTGTGTGTGTGTGTGTGTGTGTGTGTGTGTGTGTGTGTGTGAACTCACTGTGAATATAATACATGAACATGGATTATACAACACACAAAAAAATTATATGATCTGAGATGTTCATTCATTATAATGCATAGCAATTTTTTTGTATGGTAAATAAGCGAAATGCCTTATTAATAGCACTACGATGTGGGTTATGGGGTTTTGTAATTGAGTTTTATTTACATTAAACACTTTTAGTCATTAGGCAGTGATTTTTGCCTTTGCATAAATGTACTTAGTGCAGTAACTATTCCATTCAATTGGATCCAGCCCCTAGGCAATGGTGATGCAGCCCTTTTTAATCACTGAAGTTCTCATGCACTTACATAACACATTAGCCTACCAAATACATGCTTGTGAACATTATGCTTGCTTTTGAATACGATACAGGGAACCTTTTATGAACTATTTCTTTAGGCTATGCATTGTACTGAACACTCAAGAGTGTGCATTATTTCCGCAGTGCAATAATGAATAAATGCTTGTAGTATAAACACATTAAAACAGATAACAAGTAGATGACTAGGCTTCAGTGGTAGTTTCAATGTGCAAAACAAAAATGCGATTGCTTACTTTTTGTAAAAGACCTGTATTACATTTTGCAAGCTGTTTTAGTGACGCCAGGCAGACGTACGGTCACATTTCACTAGAGCCACTTTGGTGACATGTTGTTGTGGTGGACTTGGCATCAGATGGTGTCCTGTGATGCACTGAGATCGTAAATCATGTGTCAACACTCTGTCTGACTAAGATTTACAGTGACTGTGACTGTCTGCTAAAACGTGATCCTCTTTTGGGGGGATGCCAGTGCCTGCAGCTTATGAGTATAGGTATTTATTCATATTTGGGCTTTTCTACATCAGGATGTATTTGTGATCGTTGGAGAAAACATGTCACCAACAGTATTCTATTACAGCCCCATTCATGCTCAGTTTCTCGCTTTGGCTTTAGGGTTTAGTGTTCTCAATATCTTGTGTAAAAGCTTTAAGATCTTGATATCAGTCTTGTCTCTATCTTTGCTGGCTGAAAAACAAATCAGGGCCAGACAACAATGGCCTTTATTTTCTTAAGCATAATGACAACACCCCCTCCCCCCCTTTGCCTCCAGAACAGCCTCAATTCATCAGGGCATGGACTCTACAAGATGTTGAAAGGGATGCTGGCCCATGTTGACAGCAATGCTTCCCACAGTTGTGTCAAGTTGGTTGGATGTCCTTTGGGTGGTGGACCATTCTTAATACACACAGGAAACTGTTGAGCGTGAAAAACCTAGCAGTGTTGCAGTTCTTGACACAAACTGGTGCGCCTGGCACCTACTACCATACCCCGTTCAAAGGCACGTAAATATTTTGTCTCGCCCATTCACCCTCTGAATGGCACATATACACAATCCATGTCTCAATTGTCTCAAGGCTTAAACATCTTTCTTTAACCTGTCTCCCCTCCCCTTCATCTACACTGACTTGTGGATTTAACAAGTGACATTAATAAGAGATCATAGCTTTCACCTGGATTCACCTGGTCAGTTTATGTAATGGAAAGAGCAAGTGTTCTTAATGTTTTGTACACTCAGTGTACACAGTGTTATGTTGGGGAAAAGCCTGTACTAATTTGTTCTGTTTTCTATAGAAAACAATGCAAACATTTGAAAAATGCACAACATTTGAATTTTTGGATCATTTACATGGTCAATTTATTCATACACTTTCTTAAAAAAAAAAGATTTTTACTTTTCAAACCCAATAACTATTAACCATTCATCTGCTATACTTCGTAAAATGCCTTGCAACAAATTAGAACAAATAATTTGTCATAAACTATGATGAAGATTATGACGAGTGTCATGTTGTCTATTTTACACAGTCGACTGACTCACAGTTGATGTCAAGTGTTCGTGTTCAGGCATTTGACTGCCCTGAATGTTCCTGAGGCAGCCTGTAGCTGTGACTGTGTCACTACTGAACAGACGTTGCAGAGGTTTGCCTGTCTGAATTAGCCACAGGGGCTAAAGCAAAAGCTGCCATATGTGTCCTTCCAACATCAAATGCATTACACACTGTACAGCACTTTTCCTCTGAACTCAGTCCCTTATGGCACTATGTACGTTTCGTCTCTTTGCAATCTGTTGAGGAAAGATTTCTCAGTGCCCTCCGGTTTTCAGAGTGATAACTCAATAAGCATGGAAGGGACAGTGCTAATACACTGAAGCTCATACACCCAACTGCTCTCTCGCAATGGGGGGTTCTCTCTCTTGCATATGTGAGCTATTCTAGACACAGCACAGTCTAGACACAGCCAAATTAAAGGGCAGGAATAAAACATAAAGCGCAATCAAAATACGTGTTCTTGATCTTAATGCACATTATTGCCGTGTCCCACGGATAAAACACTTAAAAGTGAGTCAGGAAGAAGAGAAAAGCCGGAGGGCTCTGGAAGCTGGGTACATGTCCGTGATGCACCCGGCTACTTTAGCTGTCATGCAGCAATATCTCAGTGCATTCGCTGAGTGCACTGATGCTTGGCCTAAGCCATTTAGCATCGCCCTGGTTAACTGAAACTGACAAAACTTCTGATTCCAGCCTGATCTTAGAAAAACACCCCTGGCGAGTGTGAAGCTGTCTTTGTGAATTTCGTCCCAGCAAAGCCCTATAACTGCATTTGTAGCTGACAAAAATACAGATGAAGATTCCTTATGATGTTGCCAATGTTGCCCAGAGAGGGATATTACATGACAAATAGCCAAGGATGCAAAAGCCAAGGCTTTGAAAGTGCTAAAACTCAAATTAAATAACATGACATTGGGGCCTTTTGAGCTAATGGGTGCTCCATAGGTTAAAGTGCAGGCTGGTTTCAGCCTAATATTGGCCAAGATTTGCCTGTTTAATAGGGTAGTTACCCAGATCCATGTGGTTCCACATCAGTACATCATAAGATGTTGTGATGTTTACAATCAACTGGAGAAGTGTAATTGTCCAATGGGCATGTGAAATGTCTGAATGAATCAAGCACTAAATTTCACTGAACATAACAAATAAGGCAAGTGGTACAATGGTTAATGAGGTAAAAGCACCAGGCACTTGAGAATATGACGTTGAACTGTGGCTGCTAAGGCCTACAGGGCAGCATAATACTTCTGGTGCTAACATACATGCAATTGAGGTCGTTTAATCAACTTCCATCTTTTCTCGGTAATCTCCAGATTGTATTAGATAATAAGAGGGTGAAAACGAGACTAATGATGTAGTATTAGTGGGGTATAGTAGAAATATAGCTACAACAGCAGGGGACCGTGTATTGAGCCCTGTTGGTCACCAGAATCAGAAGGCTGTTAAGCCGAAACATCTGTGTATGATCCCCTGTGCAGTGAAACTGATTTATATTTTTGCGTGCGGATCTATTATATTTTTGGTTTATCACTTCTGTAAATTCATTATTGGAGCGAAAGGGAAGACTGACTAGTTGTGTTTATCATGGAATAATCCATTGTCCGGAAACACTTCCCGTGGATCAGCTTTCCTTACCTAAAGTCCAAACTTAATATTAGGTACTGGACCAGTTCTTAAAGGTAAACTCCACCCAAAAACAATCGTTTGGTATTTGTTTCATTAGTCCATTGTTGATATAGTCCCAAAATGTTTGGCATGTCAGCAATCAAGTTTTCATGATGTACATTTCAAAATACAGAAATCTGGCCCGTATGATGCATTTTGTAACGTTCTGTATTTTGAAAGTTACATATCTTGAAAACTTGATTTCTGACATGCCAATCATTTTGGGACTATATCAACAATGGACTAATGAAACAAATACCAAAAGATATTTTTCGGGTGGAGATTTCTTTTAAAGACAAAACACCTATGCTGTTTTTGAGGAACTAACTTTGAATATGCACCAATTGCAAAGCCTTGCAAAAACTTTTATGTGCACATTTGTGTAAGCAGCGTGTCTTCCAGATTCACTCTTGCTTCTTGTTTTCGGAATATGAATGAGATAACGATATTTCACATCCCTGCTGTGATGAGACAAAAAGTAGCCCTAAGCTATTTCAGGCATTTTTAAGTAATATTCTTCAAAAGCCAAAGAGAAGTCGACATGGTTGTTGAATGTTACATACAGCACCTTTAAGCCACTCCGAATGCCTGTCACTTTGACACATAATTGCTGTACTTGTCAAAGCAATATCTCATTCTAAACTGTTGCCCATGCCACCCTGCAGTTGTTATAAAGGTATAACATAACACACAAGCACCGAGCCTGGACAATTTGTATTATAAATGTGGTAAAAGAAAAAAATGTAATGCTCATCATAGCGTGTACAAGCTAACAAGTTAATTAAGCGTAATCCTCTGCACATGAACTTTAAGCTCGTATTAGTAGTCAAAACCGATCTGCCGTTAGGTGCACTGAGATAATTATGTGATGATAAATCTTCTACGGCGTGAGGTAATTTCTCAATGCTCTTAAAAGATAGCGGAGGATATGGCAGATAACTGCTTGAAGCCTTTGCGAGTCAGGCTGCGGCTAGGCTAAATGTGGCAGCAAGTGTCAGGTCAAATCAATATACGCTTCCCAGAGTTCCTTTGGTGCTGTGATCCAGGCCTTGGTGGGCATTGACCCAGAGGGATGCCTGAGCTCTTGTTTTCTTGTCCCATTTTTTCAAGAGCAACTGCACTTATGGATATGACAGCAATGAGCAGAAGCTAATTACCTTAAAAAAAAACACAGTTTGTCTGTGCGCTAAACCGCTTAGCTCATATCTGAGACACTTTTAACTTCCCGTTTCAACACTTGACAGCTAATGTAAAGGGCTGCTCATGGGAAATGGAATATAATGGTACACTATATATACAAAAGTATGTGGACACCCCTTCAAATGAATGGATTTGGCTATTTCAGCCACACCCGTTGCTGACAGGTTTATAAAACCGAGCACACAGTCATGCAATCTCCATAGACAAACATTGGCAGTAGAATAGCCTTAGTGAAGAGCTCAGTGACTTTCAATGTGGAACTGTCATAGGATGCCACCTTTCCAGCAAGTCAGTTAGTCACATTTCTGCCCTGCTAGAGCTGTAAGGACTGTTATTGTGAAGTGGAAACGTCTACAAGCAATAATGGCTCAGCTGCGAAGTGGCAGAAAACACAAGCTCACAGAACGGGACCGCCGAGTGCTGAAGCACGTAGCGTGTAAAAATTGTTTGTCCTCGGTTGCAACACACACTACCGAGTTCCAAACTGCCCCTGGAAACAACGTCAGCACAATAACTGTTCGTCAGGAGCTTCATGAAATGGGTTTCATGGCCGAGCAGCCGCACACAAGCCTACGATCACCATGCGCCATGGCAAGCGTCGGCTGGAGTGGTGTAAAGCTGGCCGCAATTGGACTCTGGAGCAGTGGAAACGCGTTCTCTGGAGTGATGAATCACGCGTCACCATCTGGCAGTCTGATGGACAAATCTGGGTTTGGCGGATGCCAGGAGAACGCTGGATGCCAGGAGAACGCTACCTGCCCCAATGCAGAGTGCCAACTGTAAAGTGTGGTGGAGGAGGAATAATGGTCAGGGGCTGTTTTTCATGGTTCGGGCTAGGCCCCAAATCTTAACGCTACAGCAAACAATGACATTCTAGATGATTCTGTGCTTCCAACTTTATGGCAACAGTTTGGGGAAGGCCCTTTCCTGTTTCAGCATGACAATGACCCCGTGCACAAAGTGAGGTCCATACAGAAATGGTTTGTTGAGAGATCGGTGTGAAAGAACTTGACTGGCCTGTACAGAGCCCTGACCTCATCCCCATCGAACACTTTTTGGATGAATTGAAACGCTGACTGCAAGCCAGTCCTAATCACCCAACATCAGTGCCCAACTTCACTAATGCTCTTGTGGCTGAATGGAAGCAAGTCCCAGCAGCAATGTTCCAACATCTAGTGGAAAGCCTTCCCAGAAGAGTGGAGTCTGTTATAGCAGCAAACGGGGGACCAATTCCACATTCATTCCCATGATTTTGGAATGAGATGTTTGACGAACAGGTGTCCACATACTTTTGGTAATTTAGTGTATGTGACGCTTTATACATTCTTTAATTCTGAACATTGTATATAGTGAGTACATAACATGTGTCCGCCATATAAGGCCAATAAGCCTAATCTGTTGAAAATGCACTTCAGACAAGGAATTCTAAGGACTAAACAGAGCACATGAGGATAGCCCCCACAACTGCATACTATGTACTGCATTCACGTGTTGCTAGTAAAATGATTTAATGTGCCAAAAACCCTCTTCGGACATAGATTAATGGTTAACTGCCTGCTCCCAAGTCTTCATACCAATGTCAGGGTGCAACAAGAGGGTTCACTGGAATTTGATATACAGCAGGCCTATATAAATATGAACTGCACGTTGCCAAGGTTTACCATCCCGGACACTAGGTTACTGTTTGAGAGAGTAACCTAGTATATTCTATCTAATCTTGTATTATCTGCCTTAAAATAAACATAGATAATCCTATAGTAGTGGTCATCAGTCATGAAATTGAGGAGACATCAGTCATGAAATTGAGCTGGATGCCGCTGCAACAAATTCAGTGCAAGCCAACTCATGTGTGATGCAAAAATACTTATCCAGCAATCAGAGGTCAAACAAGGAGGTCAAACCTTTGCTAATTGCACTCATTTAAATGTAGTATTCTTGAATACATGTATTATAGTTGGGAAAGGACCACGTATGTACTAAAAGTTATTGAAGTCCAAGTGTGAACAGATGATTAGAATCATTCATTGCAGCAGGAATTTGTCCTCAACGGACAGCCACAGTTGTATTCTTTATTCACCAGGACAAATAATTTAATCCATCAGGAGTGCTTGAAGGCAGGGAGAAAGTTTGCTAGAATGTTACAGCTCCCCTTGTAAGTGCTACTCACTCACTTAAGCCATCAGCCGCGTCATTAAAAATGTAAAATTAACGTTTTTAAAGTGGAACCCGATTCCATTCCGTGCTCTGGGGGCACTGAAGCGCATGCTTGCATACGAAATGCTTTTGGTCATCCCCCTGGCAACAGGGAAGGGAAGAAAAGGTGCACTAAGTGAAACGGGAGAAGATTGTTTTGATTCTTTATTTAGAGAGTTATTCTAGCCAGTGAGTCATACAGATGCCCTGCTGATGTAAATCTGCCTTGCTCAATTGAGGCTGTTGTGGATAGAATATCTGGGGCAAACAGTAAGGCTCTGTGGGAGAGTAGAACACTTCATTCAGGGCTTCCCGTTTGTCTTTAGACAGGTTTCTATCATGGTAAGGATACTAGAAAGCTACACTAATCACTGTGACAGCACCTCTGTAAGAGGATGAGAAGTTGAATATCACGCTATGTCACACTCACATTTGGGAATGTTATTAGACTGCATACATGAGGTCTGGGGAACCACTTTGAAATGGTATGATTTTTCAAATCAAATTTTTGTTGTCACATGCTTCATGAACAACAGGGGTAGAGTAACAGTGAAAAGTTTACTTAGGGACCCTTCCAAACAATGCAAAGAGAGAAAAAAAGAAATTTTAGAAAAATAATAACACTAGGAATAAATACACAATGAGTAACGATAATTTGGCATTATACACGGGTACCAGTTCAGAGTTGATGTGCAGGGGTACGAGGTAATTCAGGTAGATATGTACAGCTGAAGTCGGAAGTTTACATACACCTTAGCCAAATACATCCAAACTCAGTTTTTCACAATTCCTGACATTTAACCCTAGTGAAAATTCCCTGTCTTGGGTCAGTTAGGATCACCACTTTATTTTAAGAATGTGAAATGTCAGAATAATAGTGGAGAGAATGATTTATTTCAGCTTTTCTTTCTTTCATCGCATTCCCAGTGGGTCAGAAGTTTACATACACTCAATTAGTATTCGGTAGCATTGCCTTTAAATTGTTTAACTTGGGTCAAACGTTTCGGGTAGCCGTCCACAAGCTTTCCACAATAAGTTGGGTGAATTTTGGCCCATTCCTCAAAACAGAGCTGGTGTAATGGAGTCAGGTTTGAAGGCCTCCTTGCTCGGATACGCTTTTTCAGATCTGCCCACATATTTTCTATAGGATTGAGGTCAGGGCTTTGTGATGGCCACTTCAATACCTTGACTTTGTTGTCCTTAAGCCATTTTGCCACAACTTTGGAAGTATGCTTGGGGTCATTGTCCATTTGGAAGACCCATTTGCAACCAAGCTTTAACTTCCTGACTGATGTCTTGAGATGTTGCTTCAATATATCCACATAATTTTGCTTCCTCATGATGCCATCCAGTTTGTGTAGTGCACCAGTCCTTCCTGCAGCAAAGCAACCCCACAACATGATGCTGCCACCCCTGTGCTCCACGGTTGGGATGGTGTTCTTCGGCAAGCCTCCCCCTTCCCCCGTCATTATGGCCAAACAGTTCTATTTTTGTTTCAAAAGGCCAGAGGACATTTCTTCAAAAAGTATGATCTTTGTCCCCATGTGCAGTTACAAACCGTAGTCTGGCTTTTTTATGGCGGTTTTGGAGCAGTGGCTTCTTCCTTGCTGAGCGGCCTTTCAGGTTATGTCAATAAAGGACTCATTTTACTGTGGATATAGATACTTTTGTACCTGTTTCCTCCAGCATCTTCACAAGGTCCTTTGCTGTTGTTCTGGGACTGATTTGCACTTTTCGCACCAAAGTACGTTCATATCTAGGAGACAGAACGCGTCTCCATCCTGAGCGGTATTATGGCTGCATGATCCTATGGTGTTTAAACTTGCGTATGATTGTTTTTACAGATGAACGTGGTACCTTCAGGCATTTGGAAATTGCTCCCAAGGATGAACCTGTCACGGTTGTCGTATGAATGAGACCATGGCGCAGCGTGTGTATCATTCCACATATTTATTTATCTGTGAAACTATGCAAGACATACAATAAACTATAAACAAAGAAACAACAAACCGTGACGAAGAGGTGCAACATACACTAACTCAAAATAATCTCCCACAAACACTAGTGGGAAAAACAACAACTTAAATACGATCCCCAATTAGAGACAATGATGACCGGCTGCCTCTAATTGGGAATCATACAAAAACCCCAACCTAGAAAAAAGAACCTAGAACACAACATAGAAAATGTAAAATAGACAAAAAACCCAACATAGAAAAAATAAACTAGAACCAAACATAGAAATAAATAAACTAGACAAAACCCCCCAGTCACGCCCTGACCTACTCTACCATAGAAACATACAAGCTTTCTATGGTCAGGACGTGACAGTATCCCCCCTCCCAAAGGTGCGGACTTTGGCTGCAAAACCTGAAACCAAAAGGGAGGGTTAGGGGGGGTGTCTAGTGTTGGTGGCGGCTTTGGTGCAGGACGAAGAACCTTCTCATCCCGCGGATCCTCCCACATCGGAGGATGTTCTGGTGCGGGACGAAGAACCCTCTCATCCTGCGAACCCACCATCATAGGAGGCGGCTCTGGTGCAGGACGAAGAACCCTCTCATCCTGCAAACCCGCCAGCATCGGTGGAGGCTCCGGACCGCAGACCGTCGCTGGAGACTCCGGACCGCTGACCGCCGCTGGAGACTCCGGACCGCGGGCCTTCTCAGGAGGTTCTGGATTGTGGGCCTTCTCAGGAGGTTCTGGACTGTGGGCTTTCTCAGGAGGTTCCGTACTGTGGACCGTCTCAGGAGGCTCCGAGCTATGGACCGTCTCAGGAGGTTCTGGACTGTGGTCCGTTGTTGGAGGTTCCGGACTGTGAACCGTCGTTGGAGGTTCCGGACTGCGGACCGTCGCCGGAAGCTCTGGACTGGGAACTGTCGCCGGAAGCTCTGGACTGGGAACTGTCGCCGGAAGCTTTGGACTGGGAACTGTCGCCGGAAGCTCTGGACTCGGAACTGTCGCTGGAAGCTCTGGACTGGGAACTGTCGCCGGAAGCTCTGAACTGGGAACTGTCGCCGTGAGCTCTGGACTGGGAACTGTCGCCGGAAGCTCTGGACTGGGAACTGTCGCCGGAAGCTCTGAACTGGGAACTGTCGCCGGAAGCTCTGGACTGGGAACTGTCGCTGGAAGCTCTGGACTGGAGACTGTCATAGGACTGGGCAGGAGAACTGGAGGCCTAGTGCGTGGAGCCGGGACAGGTGACACCAGACTGGTGACACGCACTTCAGGGCGAGTGTGAAGAGCAGGTACATGACGTACTAGACTGGGGAGGCGCACTGGAGGCCTGATGCGTGTGACCGGTACAGGTGGCACCGGACTAGTGACACGCACCTCAGGGAGAGTGCGAGGAGGAGGCACAGGACATACCTGACTGGGAACACGCACTTCAGGGAGAGTGCGGGGAGCAGCCACAGGACATATTAGACTGGGGAGGCGCACTGGAGGCCTGACGCGTGGGACCGGTACAGGTGGCACCGGACTAGTGACACGCACCTCAGGGAGAGTGCGAGGAGGAGGCACAGGACATACCTGACTGGGAACACGCACTTCAGGGAGAGTGCGGGGAGCAGCCACAGGACATACTAGACTGGGGAGGCGCACTGGAGGCCTGACGCGTGGGACCGGTACAGGTGGCACCGGACTAGTGACACGCACCTCAGGGAGAGTGCGAGGAGCAGGCACAGGACGTACTGGGCTGTGGAGGCGCACTGGAGACCTGGTGTGTAGAACCGGTGCAAGATATACTGGACCGTGAAGGCGCACTGGAGGTCTGGAGCGTAGAGCTGGCACAACTCGTCCTGGCTGAATGCTCACTTTAGCCCGGCAAGTGCGGGGTGCTGGCACAGGACGCACTGGGCTGTGAAGGTGCACTGGCGACACAGTGCGTTGAGCTGGCGCAGGATATCCTGGACCGAGGAGACGCACCGGAGACCAGGAGCGCTGAGCCGGCACAACCCGTCCTGGCTGAATGCTCACTTTAGCCCAGCAAATGCGGGGCGCAGGCACAGTGCGCACCGGGCTATGAATGCGCACTGGAGATACAGTGTGCATCACTGCATAACAAGGTGCCTGACTGGTCTCACGCTCCCCACGGTAAGTACGGGGAGTTGGCTCAGGTCTCAACCCTGACTCCGCCAATCTCCCTGTGTGCCCCACCCCCCCCCCCCCAATTTTTTTTGAGCTGCCTCTCGGGCTTCAGTTGTTGCCGTGCTAGTTCTTCGTAGCGTCGCCGTTCTCCTCTCGCTGCTTCTATCTCCTCCTTCGGACGGCGATACTCCCTGGCCTGCCTCCAGGGTCCTTTCCTGTCTAGGATTTCCTCCCAGGTCCATTTCTCCTGACCACGCTGCTTGGTCCTTTGGTGGTGGGAGATTCTGTCACGGTTGTTGTATGAATGAGACCAAGGCGCAGAACCAGACTTGTGGAGGTCTACAATTTTTTTTCTGAGGTCTTGGCTGATTTCTTTTGATTTTCCCATGATGTCAAGCAAAGAGTTTGAAGGTAGGCCTTGAAATCCATCCTCAGATACACCTCCAATTGACTCAAATGATGTCAATTAGCCTATCAGAAGCTTCTAAAGCCATGACATCATTTTCTGGAATTTTCCAAGCTGTTTAAAGGCACAGTCGACTTAGTGTATGTAAACTTCTGACCCACTGGAATTGTGATACAGATTATTTCACTTATAATTCACTGTCTGTAAACAATTGTTGGAAAAATGACTTGCGTCATGCACAAAGTAGATGTCCTAACCGACTGGCCTAAACTATATTTTGTTAACAAGAAATTTGTGGAGTGGTTGAAAAACGAGTTTTAATGACTCCAACCTAAGTGTATGTAAACTTCTGACTTCAACTGTAGGTATTGGTAAAGGCAACAGGATAGATAAACAGTAGCAGCAGTGTATGTGATGAGTCAAAAGAGTTAGTGCAAAGAGGGTCAATGCAAATAGTCCGGGTAGCTATTTGGTTAACTATTTAGTCGTTTTATGGCTTGGGGGTAGAAGCTGTTCAGGGTCCTGTTGGTTTCTGACCTGGTGCATTGGTACAGCTTGCCGTGCGGTAGCGGAGTTAACAGTCTGTGACTTGGGTGGCTTGAGTCTTTGACAATTTTTAGGGCCTTCGTCTGACACCGCCTGGTATAGAGGTCCTGGATGGCAGGGAGCTCAGCCCCAGTGATGTACTGGGCTGTACGCACTACCCTCTGTAGTGCCTATAGGTTGGATGCCTGTCACGCCCTGATCTGTTTCACCTGTCCTTGTGCTTGTCTTCACCCCCCTCCAGGTGTCGCCCATCTTCCTTATTATTCTCTGTGTATTTATACCTGTGTTCGCTGCCTGTTTGTTGCCAGTTCGTGTTGTTCGTTCAAGCTTACCAGCGTTTTTCCTGTCAGCTCCTTTCGTTTCCCAGCCTCTCTTTGCAAGTCCTCCCGGTTTTGACCTAAACAACTTTTTTGCTCACTTTGAGGACAATACAGTGCCACTAACACGGCCCGCTACCAAAACCTGCGGGCTCTCCTTCACTGCAGCCAACGTGAGTAAAACATTTTAACGTGTTAACCCTCGCAAGGCTGCAGGCCCAGACGGCATCCCCGGCCGCATCCTCAGAGCATGCGCAGACCAGTTGGCTGGTGTGTTTACAGACATATTCAATCAATCCTTATCCCAGGCTGCTGTCCCCACATGCTTCAAGAGGGCCACCATTGTTCCTGTTCCCAAGAAAGTTAAGGTAACTGAGCTAAATGACTACCGCCCTGTAGCAGTCACTTCCGTCATCATGAAGTGCTTTGAGAGACTAGTCAAGGACCATATCACCTCCACCCTACCTGACACCCTAGACCCACTCCAATTTGCTTACCGACCCAATAGGTCCACAGACGACGCAATCGCCATCACACTGCACACTGCCCTAACCCATCTGGACAAGAGGAATACCTATGTAAGAATGCTGTTCATCGATTACAGCTCAGCATTTAACACCATAGTACCCTCCAAACTCGTCATTAAGCTCGAGACCCTGGGTCTCGACCCCGCCCTGTGCAACTGGGTCCTGGACTTCCTGACGGGCCGCCCCCAGGTGGTGAGGGTAGGTAACAACATCTCCACCCCGCTGATCCTCAACACTGGGGCCCCACAAGGGTGCGTTCTCAGCCCTCTCCTGTACTCTCTGTTCACCCACGACTGCGTGGCCATGCACGCCTCCAACTCAATCATCAAGTTTGCAGACGACACTACAGTGGTAGGCTTGATTACCAACAACGACGAGACGGCCTACAGGGAGGAGGTGAGGGCCCTCGGAGTGTGGTGTCAGGAAAATAACCTCGCACTCAATGTCAACAAAACAAAGGAGATGATCGTGGACTTCAGGAAACAGCAGAGGGAGCAGCCCCCTATCTACATTGACGGGACAGTAGTGGAGAAGGTGGAACTTTTTAAGTTCCTCGGCGTACACATCACGGACAAACTGAAATGGTCCACCCACACAGACAGTGTGGTGAAGAAGGCGCAGCAGCGCCTCTTCAACCTCAGGAGGCTGAAGAAATTCGGCTTGTCACCAAAAACACTCACAAACTTTTACAGACGCACAATCGAGAGCATCCTGTCGGGCTGTATCACCGCCTGGTACGGCAGCTGCTCCGCCTATAACCGGAAGTCTCTCCAGAGGGTAGTGAGGTCTGCACAACGCATCACCGGGTGCAAACTACCTGCTCTCCAGGACACCTACACCACCCGATGTCACAGGAAGGCCAAAAAGATCATCAAGGACAGCAACCACCCGAGCCACTGCCTGTTCACCCCGCTAACATCCAGAAGGCGAGGTCAGTACAGGTGCATCAAAGCTGGAACCGAGAGACTGAAAACCAGCTTCTATCTCAAAGCCATCAGACTGTTAAACAGCCATCACTAACATTGAGTGGCTGCTGCCAACATACTGACTCAACTCAAGCCACTTTAATAATGGGAAAATTGATGTAATCAATTTATCACTTGCCACTTTATATTATTTATATTAGATAATGTTTACATCACCTACATTATTCATCTCATATGTATATACTGTACGCCATACCATCTACTGCATCTTGCCATCTTGATGTAATTAGATGTATCACTAGCCACTTTAAACAATGCCACTTTATATAATGTTTTCATAACCTACATTACTCATCTCATATGTATATACTGTACTCCATACCATCTATTACATCTTGCCTATGCCGTTCGGCCATCACTCATTTATATATTTTTATGTACATATTCGTATTCATTCCTTTACACTTGTGTGTACAAGGTAGTTGTTGTGGAATTGGTAGATTACTTGTTAGATATTACTGCATGGTCGGAACTAGAAGCACAAGCATTTCGCTACACTTGCATTAACACCTGCTAACCATGTCTATGTGACAAATACATTTGATTTGATTTGATTTGATTACCTACGTTACATTTAAAAGTTAAAACTCTTTTTAGATTACTGTACTATGCTATTTATTTGATTTACTGCAATTCATCATAAAACATCATTATAATTCATTACATTCTAAAACAGATTATATGCAAAAACAAGAATACTTCATCAAAGGGAATTTAACGTAACAAATTATTTTGCCCACTTGTCATCATCAATCATAATTACTTAACAATTTCATCACCTTGGATCAATTTGTGCCATTGAGATCAAACAGTAGTCCCAATGGAGGCCCAGGTCTCCACAAAGGTAATGTATTTCATGTGGGGTGACCCATTTCGGTAGCTGTGCAAACCTCTACCATTGCTTTCACCATGCAACCTCTTGGTTTGGCACTGAAATATTATATCATCAAATTGTTTATGAATTACTCTGGAAATACATCATTAAATCCTATATTCGACATGGTTAGTCTGTCCTTTAGATGACAATAGCCATCGGCAATATGCCTGCAAGTCCACTTTATGTTCATTAACATGAATGATCTAAATACATTTTATAACACTATGACTAAGCCATGGGGGTGTTTTTAAAAAAAAAACCTAGTTAGCATTAGCTATTTACACTTTGTACTTAATGTAGGGATCTGCCTTATAAATATGAATGTTATTCTTTATTGCTAACGACAAGTGAAAGGGGTCCTTAAAGTCATCAGTGCCAGAGAGTCTTAAGATAAACTGTGTCTTCAAAGCTTTCACCCACACTGCAATTATTACTAATTGTCACTGCAGGCAGAGTTCTGGGAGAGAGTGTCCCCCTGCTCTCTTAATGGGTCGCAGAATAACACTGATGCTGGTCAGTTCCCACAATCCAACAGCTCACATCAAAGAGATCTAAATAGGAAGTTGGTTCTATGAGGACAGGAAATGGAAAAAGTGGTGTAGGTACAGCCAACAGGGGGCTGATGACCAGTTTGAATTAAACACGAACTGGAGGCCGGTAACACTTCTTCATCTAGATTACAAGGTGTGACAAATGTTTTAGGTATTGTGCTGTACAATGACTTGTGTTTGAATAGGGGCACTCCAGGCCTTGAGTTTCAATTTGAGGATGTTCTACCAATCATTACACTTTTAACTTATTGTAAATGAACAAAAGTGGGAGTATTAGAAAAAGCTTAAATGGAATTGGCATGTTCATGCCTAAGAGGAGTAACATTATAGTGTTGAGGAATATGAAACATGGTGTTGTATAGATGAAAAAGGCGTTGGGGCCCCTCCACTATGTCTTACATAATATGTTTGTGGTTAGCAAGAGGTGCTTGTTTCAGACCCCATGTACTGTAGTTTAAGCAGCACGTCAGTTTAAACTAATGTGAGTTGAAATATTGCTGGGGGACTGCTGGGAATGCTAATGCCTTGGGAGACGTATCCTGTGGGTCCGGGGCTAAAATCAAACCCAGATAGGCATGAGAAAGACCAGAGCTGCAACAATGCCACTAAAGGAAGGGTGCCTCGTAATGAAATCCTTTTGAAAGTCCAGCTTTGATCATAAGGCTTGGTAATTCATCATTACCTACACATCTTTTGTTGTTGATATCGGTGCCCATGGGACTACAGTAAAGAAATTACAATATATCTCCTTCTGAGGTGATTTGTTAGGTTTATTATACTATATTACTTTGAGTGTAGGCTACTCCTCCCATTCCCCAAACGGTGTCTTCATTGAAACAGTAATATTTCCTAAATTGTATTCTCTGAAATTATGTTTTTCTGACTCTCACTCAAATAGAGAGACAGTCAAAAACTTATAGGCCATTTGAAGGGAAATGTCAGCACCAAATTAACGTTAGCTAATATTAACTTGCAAATGACATTTTGAAGACAGTTACACATAGTGCCTCTGGCATGACTCTAAACCTACAGCAGTGTTATTTAACTGGGGAATAAACATTTTGAAATGTTAATACATTGTCAATATTCTATATTCATTAATGTTGAAGAGGATGAAGCATCTGATATCATTACACCGGTTTGAGTAGGCAGAGATATGGAGATTGTACTCCTATTAGAGAGACTTTGAGAGAGACAGTTCCTCAGTTTAGGGTTCTTTAATGTTGATTGTAGATTAACAAAGGTTCACACTTCTGTGCCATTATTACTCAGCTATGATTATCCAGTAACCTATCCATTTATCCATACACGATGTGGTCTGGAAATAATAAACATGAATACAATGGCATCAATACTAGGAAGGCAAATATTAATTTAGCAATAACAAAACAAGATACAGCTTCTATCTGTTATGTTAATATAGTGACTGATACAAAAATACAGGTAGCTAGTTACAACAAGACTAGGCAGCTAACAATGAAAGGCAAAAATGTAACTAACAATGTTACAGAGCTAGCATAAAAACGAGATACACAAATGCTTTAATAATGGCGAAAATATGATTTAACTATTGAAGGGTTGTTGCCTACATGAGGACTTTATATTTGGCGAACCTGCTGATGTTTCGGAGCTGAGGACTGGAACTAACGGACACAGGTCCATAGAAGGCTGATTCCTTCAGTTTGCTGTTAATGGGCTCCAGCTCATCAGAGATCATTGTTGGCCATTGTTGGGGGAAATCCATATTTGTTTGGGGAACTCCACATTTCGGAAGAGCTCAAGAGCAGGCAGGACTGTGGTGGGGCTTTGTAAAGACTACGATGGTTCCACTTGATGGGCCTTCACATACTGGCTGTAAAGTTATCAGTATGTGAGGCATGTCTGAACCGATCAGCAGCAGAGGTTGGGCAGGTTCCGGAGGTGGTTGTGTTGCCTTTGGAGAGCTGCAACTGAATCGGAGTGTTCGGTAAGGCCTAAGTTGTTGGCGGTGGATGCCTGATGCATCTCATACTTCTTGGAGGGTTCGAGCAGAGGGGAAACATCAAAGGATACTAAGGCACCTTGGAGTTGTACAACATCTTGGCAAACAGTTCTGAGGGTGAGTCTCTCAGGTTCAGTAGTGAGGTTCAGTTGTAACATGGCGTGTGGCAGGCCAACGCTTTGCTCTGAGCCATTGTCGAGCATGGCGTATGTCTCCATGGCTCCATCTCCGTTGTGTAGTAGAACTTTCACAACCTTCAACATCACTTTCTGGTCTTGCTGGATGGATTCATGAAGCACCGTTAGGTGCAGCTTGTTGCATTTCTTGCAGGGTCATTTGAGGTTGCAAGCATCCGGTTTGTGGGTTCGTCCCCGGTTCCAACACAGTTGTCCGTCCTTTATCCACTCAATGATCTCTCCTGTGTTTAGCTTCTTGAACTCGGGACAAACATTTAGGTAGTGTTCTTTGTTATCACAGTGAGGACAGTATGGCTTGGGCTTGGAAGGGAGAATGGATGATGCAGACTCCTGAGAGTTGGGATCTTCACTTGAGTTGAAGTAGGTCGAAGCGGATCTCTCCTTTGGTCGAGAAGAGGCATGTTGGTCTTTCTTAGCTGGCTTGAGCGTGTCACATTCATAGAGGGCCACAGCTCTACTTACAATATGCTTAGCCTGGGACTTCATCTGCAACCAGGCCGCCAGGTCAGGTAAGGTGTACGTTTGGTCTGTGCCTGTCTTGAGAATGCCGTGAGCAAAGCAATGCACTACAAAGGCATACCAGTAGTTCTGTGGCATCTTTCTTAAGAGCCGGTCGACATGGGATCCGCGTCTGAGCTCGTAGCCATTCTGGCCTTCAAGGGACCTGAGCATGACTACCAAGGCATAGGTAGACAGTGCAAAATCATCAAAGGCTTCTGCATCATCGAGCTCAACGGCGGGGGAGTTTAGGATGGTGGCTAGCTCATACTGGATGAGTTGCCGGGGCTGACCATACTTATCCTGCAAGGCTTGTAAGGCCGCAGTGTAAGGTCTCCCCTCATGCATGTAGGCCTTGGAGAGCTGGAGTGCACTTGGTAGTTTTAGGTGTCCAAGGAGCACTTGATGCTTGTACAACTCATTCAGGTGTCTGTGATTGCACATCATGTTCACCAGTGTCATTTTGAGGAATGCAAAGTCACTCTTTCTGCCACTCTTGAAATGGAGCATCAACGACTTTGGAAGGCCGTATGATGAGGCAATCAGATGTTCCATGCCAGGTGGCAGAGCAGGTACAGGGTAGTGTCTGGTCTGGAGTGTTGTGCTGGATTGGGATAACCCGGATGGAAGTAGGGTGCTACCGTAACCGGGTATGGTGGAAATCCCGGAACAGGCACTTCTGGAGGTGGAGCAGGGTGCGGAACCACGGGGGCTGGAGCAGGGTGTGGAACCACAGGGGTTTGAGAGGGGGTGTGGAACTGCAGATGCTGGAGCTGGGATGTGGAACTGTGGGTGCTGGAGCTGGTTGCGGAGATAGTCATGCTGGATCAGCCAGCGGGAGCTTGGTTGCTGGTCCAGGGTACCATGGAGGGAGACGAAGGGGAGGTGAGGAGCTTCTTCCCTTTGGATTGGTGTTTTGTGGTTTTTCCTGTGGCAAAGACACAAAGATTTCCTGTGATGAGTTGGATGACTTAATGCTGGAGAGGTGCACCTCTGGTCGTTATCTGGCTCATGAGTCGTCGGGGCTCTGGGGGTAACAACATCTTCCTCTTTCTCTTTAAGGAACGATATGACGAGTTTGGCCAGTTCATTCTCTGTTTTTTTAAGATGCCGCTGCCTGGTCAGTTGTCTAGTTGTTGCTTCACGGGCTCAGTGAGCTTCCTCCTTTCGCTGCTGAGCATCTGGCTTGGGTGTCAAGGCGTTGACACACCATGTCAACACGATGCTGCTTCTCAAGCTGACGTTGAGGAAGCTTCATTCTGTCCTCCTCTGTTGCTGCTTGGAGGTCGGAAGGGCTGGGAATAGGCTCACTCAGCGGGCACTAGATCTGGAACTGAGCCCACTCCTTTCCGATGTCTGCTTGACTACTCCGTCATCCTGGGGAGAGGGGTGGCTGTGTTGTGGCTGAGTGTTTTTTTTGGTGAACGAGGTATTCAACTGCATTGTCAGCCAGGCGTGCTGAGGGATGTCTCTCTCTGGGATTACGGGGCCGCACAGATGGGTCAGGTGTGTCCGTATGTGCTGTTGCCTTATCTTTAGGTGGTTACTTAATCCGGCTCTGAAAGACCATGTTGAAGAGGATGAATCCTCTGAGATTATTATGCTGATTTGAGTAGGCAGAGATATGGAGATTGCACTCCTATTAGAGAGACTTTGAGAGAGACAGTTCCTCAGTTTAGGGCCATTAATGTTCATCGTAGATTACCAAAGGTTCACACTTCTGTGCCATTATCACTCAGCTATGATTATCCAATAACCTATCCATTTATCCATACACGATGTGGTCTGGAAATAATAAACATGAATACAATGGCATCAATACTAGGAAGCACAACGAAGCAAGAAACAGCTCTCATCTGTTATGATAATACAATGACTGAAATGAAAACACAGGTAGCAAGCTACAACAAGACTAGCCAGCTAACAAGGACAGGCAAAAATGTAGCTACCACTGTTACAGAGCTAGCATAAAAATTAGAGATTGTGGCCAAAGCAGCAGATGGCGAGCTGAACTTGGTAATAAATTGAACACTCTGCAAGCCCATGCTAGCTGTGACCACATCATTTACTCTTACAGGGACAGGCTTTCTTACAAATATGCAAAAAGTTATGTTTTTTAGTTACTGTAGTAAATGTTTTGATACACCAATAAACAACAGTATTATTTCTGTGATATCTACTGTATATGCTGATGACTATACAGTAGTAGTAAAAAAAAGATGGAGGACATTCCCCTGAAATCCTTAATAATGTTACACCACCCTATATGTTTTCAAACACGTTTTCTTCCACTAATATAGCCAAATAACAGGTGCAAATTGCCAGTGTATACGCAGGCAACTAATGAGGTCTAAGATATTTTATTCTCCTGCTACTGCAAAATATTTCTGTTGAGTGTAATCGTGCTATGCTATCTGGCACAGACACTCTCTGGCGGCAGCGAGGCAAAACCTGCAGCCCAGAACTGCTCCACTTAATGCAACGTGATGTGAGAGGAGCAGACAGGCGAGAGTGGAAGGCCCTCCAGTCATGCAAAATGCAAAAGAAATATGACTTTATTATAGCCCCCTAATGGTGACATAACAATCTGTTGAAGCACTTCGGCAAATCTCAAAACATTTCAGGGGATGAAATAAAATAGCAAGGGAAGAATGGGGTCTTGAGGATGACATTGGGTGTGTTTATGGTTTGCTGGAATTTTTTGTGACTACTGGAATTTTGAGTGACTACTGGTTTGATTGCTTGATTGAGAACAATTGCTCTTAGACAGCTATATTGTGTGTTTGTGTGTACAGTATGTATGTGTGTATGTATGAGTGGAAAATAAACACCCTGAGATATGACTGGTATAACCCATTACCTACATAATATGAAAACATTATATTCTCAACCTTAAAATCTGAGACAAATATGTATATATTTAACTTCTATTTCTGACATGATGAAAATAATTTGGTAGTCTATCTGACACACAATCCCCAAAGTACCTACTTTCAAGGATTTCTTGGTGCATTCATTGACATCTTATACTAAGGAATACATGTCAACTTGCCTAAGTTGCCTAACTTGCCTGGATAATGGAGTGAAAAGATGAGAAACCACTCAACTTTAAAGATTTGAAGTAAATGTACTCATATTTAATGTACTTTGGGGAACACTTGAAATATACAGAATATTTATACATCTTGGGATTTACGTTAGTGAGACGTTTTAGCTGTACTCCTGAAAGTACAGACGTGGACTCATCATACTGCTTGTGATCTATTTTTTATTACCCTGTTTCTCAACGCTAAGGTTTTGGAAAGGCAGAGAAGGAATTTGTTTAATTTGTTGTTATCATTTGTTCAGGGGACCACAAAAATTGTATGCCTATGGTCAATGGCCAAATACATATTTAATAGAGAAAGTTTCGAAGGGTTCTATTTATGGAATTAAGAAATAAATAAAATAAACACCAACTTCTACTTTTTTTGCAGGCCCCTGCAATTATTGCGGTAAATAATGGATGGCTGAAAGCATCCTACGAGTCCAGTTGCATCTGCGCTTGGACACTGTACTCACCAAGTAAACACTGATATTTATGAGTAGTGTTGTTTATCTTTGGAACAAAAGGATGTTCTACCACTTAACCCTAGCCTTTGTAGAGAATAGAAAATGGACAACACTAACATGAAAAATGAAGTTCCCTTTGTCCCTGGTGGTCCATTGTTAGTCCCAGAATATGTTGTTTCTCCAGTCATCTGAATAGCTGATATAGTCTATTCAGTCTCTAACTGACTGCTGCTGATGTGGACTCAAAAAATGGTATTGAAATAGGCACAAATTGTGTATTAAACACACATATTGTCAGGTAAAAAATATAAATTCTGCCAAAAGCTCAGTATGTAATATGCGAAATTAACAAGAGATATCAGTTGGTTGAAATGTAATTTGGTCTATTGTATCTATATATTTATATATATCTATGCAGAGTCAGTGTGCTCCCGTGTGTACTTAGTCTATATGACATACTACATGGCAGTGCACTCCAGTGTTTGCCCCTGGCTATGCAGGAAGTCCATTGAATCTTCAAGGCAAGCTCTGACGGACAACCTATATTTAACTTTCTGGTAAATTTTCTGTGCTGTGAAAATAATTTTATTCCTTTACATTTCTAAAATGCCTGTTGGCCCAAAGCCAAATGTTTATGAACCTTATGTTATTTCAGCTCCTGTTTCTGCACATGGGGACGATGTTCAAAGTCTAGCCTCCTTTTATGTCTCATTTATTGATAAAGCTGGGTCATTTATTGAGAAGGCTGGGTTCATGTCAGGTTCGTCGTAAAGATGGGACCAAGGTGCAGCGGGAATGTGTATGCTCATCTTCTTTATTGTGAAGAAAACCAAAACAAACACTTAAACAAAAACAACGATGAGAAACAGTCCTGAAAGGCACACAGCTACACAAGGAACAACTACCCACAAAAACCCATGAAAAAACACCCCTACTAAATAGGACCTTCAATTAGAGGCAACGAGGAACAGCTGCCTCCAATTGAAGGTCAACCCAATAACTAAAATAGAAGTAGAAAGACTAGAACGAACATGGAAATAACTAACATAGAACATTAACCAAAAACCCCGAAACACATAAAACAAACACCCCCTGCCACGTCCTGACCAAACTACAATAACAAATAACCCCTTTACTGGTCAGGACGTGACACTAACCCCCCCCCCAAAAAAAGGTGTAGACCCCAGATGCACCTCAAACAAAAAAACACAAAAATAAACCCCAAAACAAAATAAATCCCAAACTAAAGGGAGGGAAGGGAGGGTGGCCACCATCACCAACAGTTCTTGTGCTACACCCCCCCCCCCTCCCCAACCCACCTACTTTGGAAGTGGCTCAGGCTCCGGCCTTAGTCCCCAACCTAACCTGTCCACCCCCGCTGAAGGCTCAGGGCTAAGGCGCGTCGCTGGAGACCACAGGCTGAGGCGCATCGCTGGAGACCTCGGGCTGAGGCGCGTCGCTGGAGACCTCGGGTTGATGCGCGTCGCTGGAGACCTCGGGTTGATGCGCATCGCTGGAGACCTCGGGCTGATGCGCGTCGCTGGAGACCTCGGGTTGATGCGCGTTGCTGGAGACCTCGGGCTGATGCGCGTCGCTGGAGACCTCGGGCTGATGCGCGTCGCTGGAGACCTCGGGCTGATGCACGTCACTGGAGACCTCGGGCTGATGCGCGTCGCTGGAGACCTCGGGCTGGAGGGTGACTCTGGGAGCTCCCGACTGGAGGGTGACTCTGGGAGCTCCGGACTGGAGGGCGACTCTGGGAGCTCCGGACTGGAGGGCGACTCTGGGAGCTCCGGACTGGAGGGCGACTCTGGGAGCTCCGGACTGGAGGGCGACTCTGTAGGCTCCGGACTGTGGGCCGTCTCTGCAGGCTCTGGACTGTGGGCCATCTCTGCAGGCTCCGGACTGTGGGCCGTCTCTACAGGCTCCGGACTGGGGGCCGTCTTTGCAGGCTCCGGACTGTAGGACATCGTCGGAAGCACAGGACGGGGAACTGTCGCCGGAAGCTCTAGACGGGGCACTATCGCCGGAAGCTCTGGACGGGGAACTATCGCCGGAAGCTCTGGACGGGGAACTGTCGTCGGGAAGCTCTAGACAGGGAACTGTCGTTGGAAGCTCTAGACGGGGAACTGTCGTCGGAAGCTCTGGACGGGGTACTGTCGTCGGAAGCTCTAGACGGGGACTGCGCACCGCAGGCCTGATGCGTGGTGCTGGCTTTGGAGGCACCAGACTATTTTCACACACCACAGGGCCAGTGCGAGGAGCAGGAACAGGACGTACTGGACTGGGCTGATGCACTGGAGGCCTGGTGCGTGGGGTTGGTACTGGAGGTACCAGACTGGAGACACGCACCCCAAGGATAGTGCGAGGAGCGGGAACAGGACGTACTGGACTGGGCTGACGCACTGGAGGCCTGGTGCGAGGTGCTGGCTTTGGAGGCGCCAGACTGGAGACACGCACCTCAAGGCTAGTGCGAGGAGCAGGAACTGGATACACCGGGCCATGAACAAGCACTGGAGGTCTAGAGCGCACAGCCTGCACAACCCGTCCTGGCTGGGTGGTAACAGTAGCCCTGCACGAGCGGAGTGCTGGCACAGGGCGAACTGAGCTGTGCAGAGGCCTAATGGCTGCCGTGCGTAGAGCAGGCGCAGAGTAGCCTGGGCCTAGGAGACGTACTGGTGGCCAGATGTACTGCGCAGGCATACTCCTACCTGGCTGTATGCCCACTCTAGCACGGCACTTACGGGGTGCTGGTATCGCTCGCACCGGACTGTGCATGCACATGGGCGAGATCGTGCGTACTTCCGCATAGACCGGCGCTCTCATGATCCGCTGCTCCCCATAATAAGCACGGGGAGTTGGCTTAGGTCTACCGCCTGACCTAGCCAATCTTCCCGTGTGCCCCCCCCAAAAAAATGTCTTGGGGCTGCCTCTCGTGCTTCCGTCATTGGGCACGCTCTTCGTACTGTCGCCGTTCCTCCCTCGCTGTCTCCACCTGTTTCCATGGCAGGGTCTTGTCCCCTGCCATTACCTCCTCCCATGTCCATGATGTCCTCCACTCCCTTCTTTCCCTGGCCCAGGATCCTTGCTCCTCCTGGGCCTGCTGCTTGGTCCGTTGGTGGTGGGTAGTTCTGTCACGTTCGTCGTAAAGATGGGACCAAGGCGCAGCGGGAATGTGTATGCTCATCTTCTTTATTGTGAAGAAAACCAAAACAAACACTTAAACAAAAACAACGATGAGAAACAGTCCTGAAAGGCACACAGCTACACAAGGAACAACTACCCACAAAAACCCATGAAAAAACACCCCTACTAAATAGGACCTTCAATTAGAGGCAACGAGGAACAACTGTCTCCAATTGAAGGTCAACCCAATAACTAAACATAGAAATAGAAAGACTAGAACGAACATGGAAATAACTAACATAGAACATTAACCAAAAACCCCGAAACACATAAAACAAACACCCCCTGCCACGTCCTGACCAAGCTACAATAACAAATAACCCCTTTACTGGTCAGGACGTGACAGTTCAATTCAAATTGAAATCAGATTTTAATAAATCCGATTTTAATAAATCCTTCAACAATGGAAAAATGTTTCAAATAAATAGCTTCTACTCATCAGTTTATTGAGAAGTAATTGAAAATATATGCTGTTTTTTCAAATGTGGATTTGTTATTTAAGTTTACTTCCTGAATTGACTGCCTTCAATTCGAATTGACCCAAGCCCTGATATCTATTGCTATTGGTACCTGAGTTCTAAACATTTTAACATGTGGACATGTGGCTAAAATTGATAGCCCATGCGATGGTAAACTTTAACCTTTTCGGCACATCATTCATCCCTGTGTGTAGATGACTAATGTTGATACTCGTATTAATAGTGGCATGAATAGCTGATGACAGATTGGATGATTGTCTCCCGAGCTTCTCTCCCCAGTGTGGATTATGATGATAGCCCAACCTCAGGCTGCTGTCATACTGTGTTGACTCCTAGATTAAATGTAGTGTGAGGAGGTTCTTGGTGCCTTCCTGCAGTGACTGACTATACGGTACAGTTCTTGGGTAAGTTTGCTATGAGTCAGAGAGTCTGGGATTTAAGTGTGTTTGGGAATAGGAAGCGACTAGCGAAATTATCCCACTCAAGCCTTACATAAGGTGTACATAACATAATAATAACTAGAGCATAATACATGAAACACTAATGCATAAATACATACTCTATGTATATTTACACTCTTAGAAAAAAGGGTTCCAAAAGGGTACTTTGGCTGTCCCCATAAGAGAACCCTTTTTGGTTCCAGGTAGAACCATTTTGAGTTCCTTGTAGATGCCTTTCCATATAGGGTTCGACATGGAACTCAAAATGGTTCTACCTAGAACCAAAAAGGGTTCTGCCTGGAACCAACAAGGGTTCTTCAAAGGGTTCTGCTATGGGGACAGCCAAAGAACCATTTGAAGTTCTAGATAGCATGCTTTTTTTCTAAGAGTGTATACATACTATGATATAATGCATGCATTGTGTGTAAAACAAATATTATCGGGAACAGTAATTGTGGGTAGAGTAAACAAATTTATTGAATAATATCTAAGCAGAGGCTATGGTCAGCTCGTAGGATCACTGTATAATGAGCCGGCTAGTTCTGTCCCACCATCTGTATGTGTGTATTAGTCAAAGCCATTGGATTTGTTTCAGACGAGTGGTTCCAACCGGAATAGCTGAAGTGTTACAAATTGTGTTTCCCTTGGATTCCAGCGAGTGCCAAAGGACTGGTGAACGGTTCACAGCCCTGGTACAGAGGCACCATTACGTTGACGCCGATTTGAGGAGTAGCAGCACAGCAAGTGGAATGGCACACTGTTTATTAGTTCATTCATCATTGCTGCAGATTCATAGGAACAAAAGGCTACATAAAGAGAGAACAAGGCTACATTGCCTTTAGAAAGTATTCATACCCCTTGACTTATTGCTCATTTTGTTGCGTTACAGCCTGAACTCAAAATGGATAAAAACAAAAATCTCAATCAAGTTTTTAGAAATGGTGGCAAATCTATTTGAAAATGAAATGCAGAAATATCTCATTTACACAAGTATTCACACCCCTGAGTGAATACTTTGTAGAAGCATCTTTGGCGGTGATTACAGCTTTGAGTCGTCTTGGGTATGTCTGTATCAGCTTTACACATCTGGATTTGGGGATGTACTCCCTTTCTTCCTTGCAGATTTTCTCAATCTCTGTTAAGTTAGATGGGGAGCGGCAGTGAACAGCAATCTGCAAGTCTTTCCACAGATTTTCAATGGGATTCATGTCTGGGCTTTGGCTGGGACACTCAAGGACTTACACATTCTTGTTCTGAAGCCCTTCCAGCATTGCTTTGGCTGTATGCTTGGGGTCATTGTCCTGTCCATCTTGTCGTGTCCATCTTCGCCCCCAGTCGAAGGTCGTTTGCACTTTGAAGCAGGTTCTCATCAAGGATTTTCCTGTATTTGGCTCCATTCATTGTTGCCTCTATCCTTACCATACTCCCAGTCCCTGCAGCTGAATAGAATCCCCATAGCATGATGCTGCCACCACCATGCTTCACGGTTGGGGTGGTGTTAGACGGGCGGTGAGCTGTGCCTGGTTTTCTCCAGACACAGCGCTTTGCATTCAGGCCAAATAGTTACATTTTTTTAATTAGACCACAGAATCTTTTGCCTTATGATCTCAGAGTCTTTCGCGTGCCTTTTTGCAAACTCCAGGCATCCTGTCATGTGCCTTTTTCTCATGTGTGGCTTCCATCTGGCCACTCTCCCTTTAGCCCAGACTAGTGAAGTGCTTTAGAGACTGTTGTCCTTCTGGCAGGTTCTCCCATCTCAGCCAAGGAACTCTGTAGTTCTGCCAGAGTGGTCATTGGGTTCTTGGTCACCTCCCTGACCAAGGTCCTTCTTGCCCGGTTGCTCAGTTTGGTCGGATGGCCAGCTCTAGACAGAGTCTGGGTAGTTCCACATTTCTTCCATTTCCCAATGATGGAGACCACTGTGCTCTTGGAAACTTACAACACTCTAAAAATAGTTTTATACCCTTCCCCAGATATACAGTATGCCTCATCACAATTCTATCTCGGAGGTCTACGGACAATTCCTTGGACTTCATGTTTTAGTTTCTGCTCTGACATGCACTGTCAACTGTGGGACCTTATATAGACAGATGTGTTTCTTTCAAAATCATGTCCAAACAATTGAATTGGCCACAGGTGGACTCCAATGAAGTTGTAGTGACATCTCAAGGACGATCAAAGGAAATTGGATGCACCTGAGCTCAATTTGGAGTGTCATAGCAAAAGGGGTGTGAATACCTACACTACCGATCAAAAGTTTTAGAACACCTACTCATTCAAGGGTTTTTCTTTACTTTGACTATTGTCTACATTGTATAATAATGGTGAAGACATCAAAACTCTGAAATAACACATATGGAATCATGTAGTAACCAAAAAAGTGATAAACAAAGCTGTCATCAAGGCAAAGGGTGGCTATTTGAAGAATCTCAAATATAAAATATATTTTGATTTGTTTAACACTTTTTGGTTACTATATGATTCTAAATGTGTTATTTCATAGTTTTGATGTCTTCACAATTATTCTGCAATGTAGAAAATGAATAACAACAAGATAACAAATGTAAAACATACGGGTCTGTAAAATGTATATAGGTTCAGAAATTTTGTGAAATAGCACAGTTGCCAATAGAAATAAGAGAAAGGCCAGGACTAAAAACACTCAAATTCTAACTATTGTAAAATAGATTGTGTCTTTAAAATGTGTATAGTATGCATAAACTGAAGGTAGAAGCCTAAGTGTTATTGTTTATTAGTTTACTCCAATCGGGGGAAGGGTGGTAGGGTTTGCAGGGAATAATAAAGATTTAAAAAAAAACATTTAAAATACAAATAAAGAAAAACCCTTGAATGAGTAGGTGTTATAAAACTTTTGACAGGTAGTGTATGTAAATGAGATATTTCTGTATTTAATTTTCAATAAATGTGCAACAATTTCTAAAAACATGTTTTCACTTTGTCATTATGTGTAGATGGGTGAGAATCATTTTTTTTTTAAATTCAGGTTGTAACACAACAAAATGTGGAATAAGTTAAGGGGTATGAACACTTTCTGAAAGCACTGCATGTTCCAATCGCCATACTAGCAAGCCACTTTGAAGTCACACCCAACACATTGCTTCATTCGAAGTGTACTAGTGTGGATATTGTTATAGAGTCACTGTGTGACATACTAATTCAGATCACATATGATTGTATGAATGTGAAGGGTAAAGCTTGTGATTCAGGACATCAAAACACACTTTCCTTGCATTTATTTTTTGGTGAATGATGTATGGAGAAAGGCCTTGTTATTGTGCCATCCTATCGTCTCCATAGGTTAAACGGTTTACAAGCTGGGGTGACACAGGCTGTTAACAAACCGCAGGTGCATCTACCTGGCAGGCTGCCACTTAGGCTAATTACCCACAATCCAATGAGTTCTATTTGGGTAAGTAGGCAATTGCCTTTTCCCTGCATCAACCGGAGCTCTGCTCGTCTGCTCGTGTTCCACTCAGCTGGTGATTGTTCAGTGATATGCATTTCCCCATGTTAAAATCCCATGACTCCGGTTTTGCGCCTGTGATTTTAAGCTGTCACACAGGATTGAGCCGTGTGATGCGTAGCTGCTAAGCCCTCTGGAAGGATTTGCTTGGAGCACATGCAACTGCTCCGGCTGAAGGAAACAAAATGGCTTCGGGACAACCCGTTTACATTCCTGTGGTAGGAGACGTGGGTCAGGTTGCCATCCCCATCGCCAATTGTCTGGAAGGGGAGTGGTAAATCAACAGGAAATACAGCAGCTGTCAGCAATTGGATGGCATTCACTTTCACACTACAGTCATAAAGGAGTCAGCACATTACTCATCGGGTTCCATTACAGGAAGTCACAGTTGGTGATTGTTTGACCTCTGGAAGGTTTTTATAAAAGTGGACATTTGTATTTTGACCACATTTTACATTGTACATTTAAGCACCTATTTGGATCCCATTGCTGACACCAGTGGACCAAACTTGAGGGTCACTTCAAACCAGTACAAGTCTTGCACATCCCAGTATGCCTCCATTTTAGTTGCCACGAAGTCTTGAGTAAAGCCTTACTACTGATAGGCTGTATTCCATCTCATGCCAGAACCAAAGCTAATGGCATTAAGCAGTTTCATCTATCACAGGTATTCAAATAAAAGGGTGTTAGACTAAGGAATGATCATTGATGTTCATCCATGCCAACAACAACAGTGTTACCACACACTCATTGGATATTATTCTAGTTTCATAGACGGGTGATTTTGATGCTCAGCTGTCTAGGTGGGATGCCAAGTGAATCCAATTAAGAGTTTAATCTGACCATTGTTTGTGTTCACTTGTGGCACCAAACAGCCCTAGGGACTGCTGGGAGGAGGCCAGTCATATCCCCTGATTACTGTATTTCACTCAGTACAGTATGCTCCAGCTCATCTATAGTCCCAATACAATCACCTTAAACACTCTATGTAGGCTAGCTAGTAGAGCTGAACCATGGTCCCCCGTGACACACCACACTGCTGGCAACATTGTCCAGCCCTATCACCCGCAGTGGGCAAAGCAGCTTTCATCTTTTAATTAGATGGGACACAGCAATTTATCAAGAAACGTGTTTTGGATGATGCATGTTCTTTAAGTGGCCATATTTAATGAACCACTAACAGTCCACTATTGATCAGAGAGAAAAGAGAGGGGCTCACAAAAGAACTAAGAAACAGATATGTCTACGCGCACACACACACACACACGGTGCACACGGTGCACACACACACACACACACACACACACACACACACACACACACACACACACACACACACACACACACACACACACACACACACACACACACACACACACACACACACACACAGGGTGCACACACACACACACACACACACAGGGTGCACACACACACATATATACACACACACGCGCAGACTTTGTGCCTCCTGGTGACATGTTATAGTCACAGTAGCCTCCTGGCGACTCCAGTCGATAGACTTCCATTAGGAGGGGATAGGCTGTCAAAGCAACCCATGACCTCCTCTCGCCCCCTTGGAGCCCACTGGCCTCTGCTGTCTGTATCAATATGAATTTTAGCCCCTGCGCCTGTCACCCACAATTCCTTATGTCCATTAGTCTCAAGTATCTTGTATTATTGATTTATGTTGGTCTTTTGTCCAAAGTATATACAATGATCTTAAAACAGGGACTATTTGATGTGTTGGATGGATTTCTATCCACTGGGGCATTGGAGTTCTTGTGTATTCTGCCCTTTAAACGATTTTCAGGGCTCTGTAACTCTGTTTGCATATTTGCAACATCTTATCGCCTTTCATAATTGCCTTAATAACAGTTATGCAAGCAGGCTAAACAGATGTGTCCGATAATATGATCAGGTGTGACAGACATGGCCAGATGACAGGGCTTTTGAAGTCTAAGTGAAATGGACTTAAAAAGTCAAGGCATTTCATCTCGGTGGACTAGACAAAGAGAGCTGTTGTTGTCATCGACATGGAAGAATGGCACAGCAAATCTCAATGTGGTTATAATCTTATGAGATGCTGGGAAAGCGCAATAGGTTTGGGTCTCTATCTTCATACTCAAAAACGTATTAGTCTGAAAGTGTTGCGACAATGGAAACTATAGTGTAAAACAGTGTTATCAACGTTTGGGAACTGCTATTCACTGCTAGTCATTGTTCAGTTCCATAACAGAATGATAAACGGCTCAAAGGAAAAAGGTCAATAAGAATGATGACAGATATCTTTTAACTTGCAACTTTGGAAAGAATATGGTGTTTCGCTGGCACTGCTTGTGTTTCATTGACAAAGTGGACTGGTGCTTGAGACAGGAAGGTTGAATGACCTTTGACTTTATTTTCATGTCCCAGGCCTTTTTTTCTCAGATAGGGTCACTGTAATTCCTTAGCCCTCATTCAATTTACAGAGGCACTGTGTCACTCCAGGCCACTAAAGTCGGCTAAATTAATGGATCAATAAGCCATCTGAAAGCCTATGGGGAGTACAGAGATTCCCCCAGTTGCTATCGGGTTACTGGTCATAATGAATGGGCTGTTGTTTATGTTGTAAAGTGCAGTGTCATTAAGTCTTTTGAACAAGCCCCCCTCTCCAGACCTTACCACAAGGGAGACGCTCCTTGGGCCTTGAATATCCTCTTAAGGATCGGACCCTTTTTTTCAATTTTCGCCTAAAATGACATACCCAAATCTAACTGCCTGTAGCTCAGGACCTGAAGCAAGGATATGCGTATTCTTGATATCATTTGAAAGGAAACACATTGATGTTTGTGGAAATTTGAAATTAATGTAGGAGAATATAACACATCAGATCTGGTGAAATGATAATGGAAAGAAAAAAGAGGAGTTTTTTTATTGATTTAAAATTGTTTTATTTGATCATCTTTGAAATGCAAGAGAAAGGCCACAATGTATTATTCCAGTTTAGCCGCAATTTAGATTTTGGCCACTAGATGGCAGCAGTGTATGTACAAAGTTTAAACTGATCCAATGAACCATTGCATTACAGTTCAAAATGTTGTATCAAGTCAGACCGTAAAGGATATACGAACGTCAGCTTACAAAAATTAACCACCACCTAGAATATGTCACAGTTTTTTTGAGAGTGATGTGGCTTTTTTTTCTTGTGCTAACACCACTTCATAGTGTTTTATTGTTCCTGTACATACAATGTAATAAACCACTGCAAATACTAATTGTAACATTGCATTTACGGCTTTAGACCTAACCCTAATACAGTGTAATGCTTTACAATATTTTTTACGCTGTACTTACAGGGCTAATTATACAACAATAAGAACACTGTAAAGTGTGACGGTACCATATTAACCAAGACACTTGCGGATCTAAGCCTTAGGGGGATACCTAGTCAGTTGTACAACTGAATGCCTTCAACTTTAATGTGTCTTCCGCATTTAACCCAACCCCTCTGAATTAGAGAGGTGCGGGGGGCTGCTATAATCGACATCCAGGTCTTCGGTGCCCGGGGAACAGTGGGTTAACTGCCTTGTTCAGGGGCAGAATGACATATTTTTACCTTGTCAGCTCGGGGATTCAATCCAGCAACCTTTCGGTTACTGGCCCAACACGGGTGGGTTCTACTAAGCTAATGTGTGGAATTGTTTTAAGATGGTCATACCATGGATCATTTACATATTTGATTTAGAATTTTAGGACCTCCGTAGGTACAAACAAATATTTTTTGAAATTATTTGATAAATATTGTATTTCGGCAATAGAAATGCATTGAATAACACATTCATAATTGGCAAAACAAACTGGTGCTGAGCGATTAGTGCTTTTTGAGGTAGGTTTTTGAAATGTTTGCAAATGTATTAAAAATAAAAAAAACAGAAATACATTATTTACATAAGTATTCAGACCCTTTGCTATGAGACTCGAAATTGAGCTCAGATGCATCCTATTTCCATTGATCATCCTTGAGATATTTATACAACTTGTTTGGAGTCCACCTGTGGTAAATTCAATTGATTGGACATGATTTGGAAAGGCACCAACCTGTCTATATAAGGTCCCATAGTTGACAGTGCAAAAACCAAGCCATGAGGTCGAATGAATTGTCTGTAGAGCTCCGAGACAGGATTGTGTCGGGGTACAGATCTGGGGAAGGGTACAAAAAAATGTCTGCATCATTGAAGGTCCCCAAGAACACAGTGGCCTCCATCATTCTTCAATGGAAGAAGTTTGGACCCACCAAGACTCTTTCTAGAGCGGGCCGCCCGGCCAAACTGAGCATTTGGGGGAGAAGGGCCTTGGTCAGGGGGGTGACCAAGAACCCGATGGTCACTCTGACAGAGCTCTAGAGTTCCTCTGTGGAGATAGGAGATCCATCCAGAAGGATAACGATCTCTGCAGCACTCCACCAATCAGGCCTTAATGGTAGAGTGGTCAGACGGAAGCCACTCCTTAGTAAAAGGCACATGACAGCCCGCTTGGAGTTTGCCAAAAGAAACAAGATTCTCTTGTCTGATGAAACCAAGATTGAACTCTTTGGCCTGAATGCCAAGCGTCACGTCTGGAGGAAACCTGGCACCATCCCTACTGTGAAGCATGGTGGTGGCAGCATAATGCTGTGGGGATGTTTTTCAACTGCAGGGACTGGGAGACTAGTCAGGATCAAGGCAAAGATGAACGGAGCAAAGTACAGAGAGATCTTTAATGAAAACCTGCTCCAGAATGCTCCGGACCTCAGACTAGGATGAAGGTTCACCTTCCAACAGGACTACAACCCTAAGCACACAGCCAAGACAATGCAGGAGTGGCTTTGTGACAAGTCTCTGAATGTCTGAGTCCGGACTTGAACCCGATCGAACATCTCTGGAGAGATCTGAAAATAGCTGTGCAACAATGCTCCCCATCCAACCTGACAGAGCTTGAGAGGATCTGCAGTGAAGAATGGGAGAAACTCCCCAAATACAGGTGTGCCAAGCTTGTAGTGTCATACCCAAGAAGACTTGATGCTGTAACCGCTGCCAAAGGTGCTTCAACAAAAGAAAAAAACAATTGAATCAATTTTAAAATAAAGCTGTAACACAACATGATATTGAAAAAGTCAAGGGGTCTGAATATTTTCCGAAGGCACTGTATGCTGTCTGACAAAATCACAATGTTTTTAGTTCCTCAAAGTAAATAAGGCATACTTTTATGACTGCTGAATACCAACTATCAATCCCTTAGCGTATGTATTTTCAGGTAGAGATATCTAGCGAAGCAACAGCTGCTCTTTATATCCCCTCACGGTCATGCATTCTTCTGCCTCTCCATAGCAGGCATAAAAAAAATACAGACCGGACAAGTAGATATGCAATGGATTATGGCCCATGTTTAATATGCTAAACTATGTAGAATATTGGCCTTTTGGAAACTATAACTCCCTACTACATCACACAGTTCAGGCTGGATCTGATTTATGTTTAGAGAAACTGTGCAATCTGCACATTGAGCTCACAGAAGAAAATAAATAGCTAAATGGAATTCAAATAATTGAACTGATGCCGGTCAATTCGTGGTTTAAAAACGAAAATGAACCAACATTTCTATATCTAGGAGATTAGAAAGCTCAGGCAATAATTTTTTTTGTTGACACATACTTAACCCCTTTTTTTGTTGGCGCAAAGCTACCCTCATTCTGCCATAATTTTTTTAAATCTGTACCCCCAGATGAGTTCTGTGACAGTTGTGGGGGTTGTAGAACCAAATGGATAACATCATCATGTTCGGGAGAGTCTCCCCTTTCCACAGTGGGGTCATATTAGTTTGTAGCCCAAACAGTTCTGAAGCTACAAGCAGAACTTGGGATGTCTCCTCGTCTGACAAACAGCGGTGTAGCTGTGCCACTTTCCACCGCAGATGCGGAAGGCTAGTTGCGGTGGATTGAGACGCAAAAAATCAGATATCTCTAGCTTAATTAAACTGACGGATTTTGATTGGGATGTTTGTATTATGTTAATTCGATTGACGCACAGGTGTGTCAGCGGATTCTTAAGGATATTATATCTGATCTCAGGCCACAATTGGACCGTGGGCCTGTAGTTTGAGACCCCTGCTTTAGAATTTGTCTCATATGTGTCAGAATGATATACCATTATGTGAGTAGTTTGCATACAGTTATAGTAGCATGGCTTATCGGGTGAGGATTTGCCTTTTGAATATAGGGCTACTGCTGAAATAACTGTGCTGATTCCCAATGTCTCAGTTCCGATGCACTTATAAACGTGACAAGCACAACTATCCCTAATTGCTGGTTGCTTTATCAATTTCACTCCACCTAAAGGCTGCTCTGTGCACTACTAATTAGTGGTAATTATATATCCCATACTAGAATGCACACAGAGGGCTTTATGGCAAGACTGGCATGAGAATAGTGCCTTCATCACTGAAGTGTGAAAAAAGATTAATGTCACATTATTAGGTTAATTGAGCATCTGGTAAAACTCGAATCGCCTGTTAACAACAAAGCAATTGATAAGGCTTGACATGGAATCCTTGATCCAAGCTGTCCCTCTTAGGTAATACAAATATGATTTAGTATGACAACATTGGGTCAGGTACCTCTGAGATGGAAATGAGCAAATTGTGAAACTTCATGACGAATTGATTTCTGTAGAAACAAGAAAACCCAGCGAGCGCAACGTCGACAAAGCAAAAATACATTCACGCACGCATATGCAAACACACACACACGCACGCACACACCGAGTCGTCCTGTGTTTTAGATCAGTATAGTCGTGTACACCCCTTGGCTACACTGGCATCCATTGCCCACTTAGTGTTTTCAAGGTGATTCAACCTGACTTCTCCAATCTTCACAGGAATATGGAACCATCGCATTGAGAAACGGTGATGTTAACAAATATGGCCAAAGCAGTCGGACGGTGCTGTGTGTTTCTGTTTAAGCTATAACAGCGAAGCATTAGCATTTTAGTGGCATGAGAAAGGCTCACTCCACAAGGGTTCAACGTGACCACATTATCACTCGCAATTCGGGATCAATGATCTCAAGAAATGTAGTGAAAAATAAGACATTTTAACACAGAATCAGAAACATGTGCTCTGTGGAGTACTCATGGTCAGATTTGAGAGAAGTGCTGACTGTTCTGGAAAGTCTTGAGCTGTAGTACAGCCCGGAAATATCTCCAAACCAAACTCACAGTGCTGTTTCTCGATAGAAAACCCTCCTTTGTAAGCCACGGCTGGCAGGAAGTCAATAGAATGTATTAAACTACCCATAATGCTCTCCAGTCATCGATAGCCCTAAGTGAGTGCATATGGTGTCTCGACATTGGATTCTTTTGATCAGGTTGAGATTTTAATGGATTTTTAGCCGCCTCTGACTGACAAGTCTGTGGATTGCAGCCCGGCTCATGGAAGACTACAGGCAGCCAAAGGGTCATCTGAACCTTGTGGTTTGGGCTCAGAGTGCTTAGATACAGAGAGCGAACGCTGCGTTCGCAACCGTCGGACACTGGGAGAGTCAGGAAGTCTGGCGACTGTAACCCCCCCCCCCCCCCCCCGCTTAAACATACACACTCTCAGACTCATCGCCCCACCCCAAATGTGCATGCGCACACAGACAATCGGGATCATATTACTACATTTGTGCATAAAACTTGCACTTTTGTTTTTGAATGCATGTGCCATGTCAATCTGTCAATATTCGATAGCATTGATCGTATTTATCCTAATTCATTAACCAAGACACTAAAATGTCTACTTTCCTTTTTTCTGTTGTTAAATGATATTGATTATATCCCGGATTAAATTACAATATATTGCTTTAATCCACACATAAAAACAGCTGTGCCATTATAGCACAACTAATCTGAGTACGGTACTAGTAGTTAGAGTTCCACTAGTACTATTCTGAGTTGGATTAGTAGAATGAAAACGTCTCCTGCCGCCTGTTGGGTAAAGAGAAACTAAAATCCAATCCACCAGATTGGCTCCAACTGGATCAAGGAGCTATGACATGATTGGTATTGGATTCTGTTTGGATGAGAGACTGAATGTGAGACTTGGTCTGGATAGAGGACCTCTGACTGACCTGTGACATACAGTGTGGCAAATCAATTCACTTTTTGTCCTGAATACAAAGTGTAATGTTTGGGGCAAATTCAATACAACACATTACTGAGTACCACTCTCCATATTTTCAAGCATAGTGGTGGCTGCATCATGTTACCGGTATGCTTGTAATAATTAAGGACTGGGGAGTTTTTCAGGATAAAAAAAAAATGGAATGGAGCTAAGCACAGGCACGATCCTAGAAGAAAACCTGGTTGAGTCTGCTTTCCACCAGACACTGGGAGATAAATTCACCTTTCAGCAGGACAATAACCTAAAACACAAGGCCAAATCTACACTGAAGTTGCTTACCAAGAAGACAGTGAATGTTCCTGAGTGGCCAAGCTACAGTTTTGACTTAAATCTATCTGGCAAGATCTATGGCAAGATCATGGCAATGATCAAAAACCAATATGACAGAGCGTGAATTTTTTTTTTTAAGAATAATGGGCAAATGTTGCACAATCCAGGTCTAGGAAACTCTTGGAGACTTACCCAGAAAGACTCAAAGCTGTATTCGCTGCCAAATGTGCTTCTACAAAGTATTCACTCTTACGTAAATGAAATATTTTTGTATGCATTTTCAATAAATTTGCAAACATTTCAAAAAACATGTTTTCACTTTGTTATTATGGGGTATTGTGTAAAACATCTATTTAATCCATTTTGAATTCAGGCTGTATCACAACAAAATGTGGAATAAGTCAAGGGGTATGAATATTTTTGGAAGGCACTGTAGGCACGGACTTGTGACAGACTTGTCTCTTATGTATTTACACAGGGAACTTACGTAGGGGAACTCTACACTCATAAGGTAATTGGAAAACATTCCACATTTTGACCTGCACAATGATAAAGCTTTCAAGTTGAAAGTGCAACAAATGATTTGTTATGTGCTAGTTTTGAGTTTAAAGATCCGTATTTAATAATGTGTATACTGTTTAACACGGTGAAAGTGCTACATTGAAATAAAGTCCATTTGGTATTGGTATATATGTTACTCATGTTCACCCACAAAACACTGCAGAAATTTTGTTTACAGATATCAACATAGTTCTCGGTCATAGGTCTGCACACACAACCTTAATTCATAGTATTATTTTACAATAAATAGGCACTATCGAGTACTGGGAATTGTGTCTAAATATATCATTGAGGGTCACCCACTGATAATCCCAGTGTTCATGGTTGCAATAATGGGTGCAAGATAGGACAAATCCTATTAAATAAATGTTCCATTCCAACACAATGGTAATAAACAACCCTGTCAAGGTTTTCTTTTCATTTCACTTTGTATTTCTTCACAATTTCAGAAGGGCCAACGTGCTGTTGGATTTCATATGTAGATATGTATAGTGTACAGTCTTTATAAAGGGACGAGAGACAGGAATTTGGAAGAGAAAACAACTGATTTGAGTGCAGACCAAGTGGTTGAGTGAACAGGTTAACAGTAGCAGGGCTGTGAGCGGCTGTGACAGGGAGAAAGCAGCGCGAGGCTCTGCCACTGAAGGGGGAACTGACCCGGAAACACTGTGGAAGTGCAGCCAGCGTGGCCCTTTAGGAAAAATCTCTCCACAGGCATCTATTGCCATTCCGAATGTAAATATGCATGCACCATATCTCTCCTTCTTTTTCTTTCTCTTTTTCGTTGTGTCTTTCTTTCCTTCACACAGATGCAAGCACATAATACATTCATACATGCACCGTTACACACACACATGAACGCAAACACACACAGAGAATCACAAGCAGGCAGAACGTATTTAACATAGATCCTCATAAAAGCGCCAACACACACACACACACACACACACATAGAGGAAATACACAAGGTTGCACATGAATTAACCATCATATGTGTCTCCAATTCTGTCCTATATTGCAATAGGAAACCCCTGCATGTTTTTTGGGTAGTTCACAGACCTTCAAGTCAATTCCTGTCACTTCTCTTACCATTTAAGTCCAACTTGCTTATATAGTACTTATATATAAGCATTTAGCCCCACTCAATAGAGCTTGTCAGCTTGTAGTCCAAAAATATGGAAATGAGTTACCTATGGTAAATGTCCTATGGTGGAAATGAATGGGGGAAAGAATGGGGTTTTGGAATTAATGCCAAAAATAAGGTCTGACGTTAACACAGGCTTAGGAGATCTTCTACATTTTGTTATATGGGATAACATCAGTCAGTTAACATGACCTTTATGTGCTTTATGTGCTTGTTTTGATTACAGAAATGCTGCAAAATTCACAAAAAAATGACATTAGCTGATCAAAATGATCTTAGAACAAAATGTATAAGATCTCATAAGCTTGTGTTTACCACAGACTTTATTTTTGGCGTTTGTCTCAAACTCTACAAAAAAATATACATTTCCCCGAAAGGTTTTGGCCAACGAGCCATGGCAGAGTTAGTGCCTACAAAAAGATGCCATTACTATTTCTCTCTATTGAAGCTTAATATTACATAGGCAAGTAAACCACAACTGTTGTATCTGTTTGCTGCTGGCACAATTTAAAAGATTTGCGAATAAATTGCTACTGAAGATAAATTCATAACCTTAAGCAATAATGGTTGAGTAGGTGAACAGAATGAATGAAATGTTCCTTGATAATGTAATGGGCATAAAAGGTTTATATGTTTATATGTGTAACCATACAAACTGCAGACAGGAATCACAGCTGTAACTTCAAAATAAAGTTGGACCGAATTATCACTTGGGGAGAGAAAAAAAACATTCAACTTGAATACTTATTGAAGATTGCTGTATGAATGTTGAATATCTGATATAATATACTGTAGCCTAGCATTATTATAGTCAAAATGTAATTCAACAAACTCAGAGATCACAAATATTACAACATTTTATTGCATATTATCATCTTCATGATATAAGTCAACAGCTTTACAATCTGTCCTTTAAAATGCTAGTAGATAATGAGATGTAAAAAAAAAAGAGTATAAATGAATATGGAACTGCAAAAGTAAGGCCATATAAATTAAACTCTAATTAGACTGCACAGAGAGAAAGATATGTCAACAATGTGAGACTATAGCTACAATACTTAGAACATGTTACACTGAACTATATAGGAAGCAAGCAACAACTACTGGTGTGATAATAAAGGTAGGCCTAATAAAGTGAACCAATAGTTCAAAGGTCAAATCCCAAACACAACATAAACATACATTCATTCAAACGTCATTACTGTACAAAATAAAATGGATCAAATAACAATAATGCATGCATAGATCATACTTTGGTATGGTGTGTATTCATTGATGAAATAGCTGTGGGAAAAGTAGAAATAATAATAATAATAATAAACTTTATAATAATATAAGAAATTATAATAAGGTGTAGGCTACACTGACTATATAGGCTCCCCTTGGGCCCTAATCTTTATTTCAACTCACCCAAAACCATATAACTTTGTATTAACTTAATTGTTTGCAATTGTGAAAGCCAGCATAAACTGAATAGCCCTATTATCTATGTATACTGAAGAAATGTGGCATATTCAGTGTTGCTGAATTTGTATTAACATTCTTGAAAATGAAATAAAAAAAATAAAACGTTACTACCATGTGTCAGTGGGTTCATCCATGGCAATCAAACTTTTTGGATTGCCATGGATGTCGACTGGGTAGCGCATTCCAGAGTAGGTTACATCCCTAAAAGTCATCCGTCTGCATCGAAAAGGCTAAAATATTTACCAGCGTTTGAAAAATAAATGTAAGGCGCGCTGTTTCCTGGATACATAACAGGGAAAGGCATTGGAAGCAAACATCCGCCCAATATGTTGCTATCTTTGTAAAGAGTTGGTAATTGCACATTTTTCCCGACATCTGAAAAGTGGTCGACTGGAACTGGTCCTTCAATGTCCGTGGATAACTGTCGCTTCAATTTATTCCGACGATTCTGGAACCAAATTTTCACTTGAGTCTCGGTAAGCTGTAATGAATTCGCCAGACATCCCCGTTCTGCACTGCTCAGGTACCTTTTCATGTCAAAGGTAGATTCCAGCTGAAAAATTTGCCTCTTGGAGAATATAGTGCGTGTTTTCTTCTTTGCCATTGCTTTGGTTTTCGAGTTGCCTTTATGTTGCTCAGGTACATCGTCGCAGCTGCTAGTGCTCTCGGTCCTTGGACAAGTGTCAATCATCTTCGTCGCCTTGACGTCCTCCCCGCAGACGGAAAGCGCACGAGTGGAGGCATCGTGGCGGGTGCTGTTTGTTTGCGCTGTGAAATGAAGCGATAAAACTTGTTTTGATGCAATGGTGACAACAACTCGTATATCATCTGTGACACCCACTGGACCACAGTGAGTGTTATATGAAAACGTATATAACCCAGAGTTTGAAGTAGCCTAGGCTGGATATTATTTTAATTGTTCAGCTGTTATAGTTTACCATAAATGAACACATGCAAAACCTAAATGGGCGATTTTAAGACAACCAAATAAGGGCTCACCTGTCTCGGTGTGTGTGTAGTTTGACTCATGCCTTCTTTCTACGTCGTAGTCCTCATATCGGTGGGTAAAAATATTTGTACAGCCGGCGTCTCTCTGCACTTTTGAGTCGTATGCATCCAAGTTGCTGTTGTTGTTTTGCTTCAGACTAAGAATATTGTCAATAGTGAATTTCAATGAAGCAGTCCGACAGGGAATAACCTCCTTGTTCATATTCCCCGACATTTGCAGTTTTTCTTGTGTTCTGAATGGTGAATTGAGGTCCCCAAAACATCGAAGACTCCAGATACTCCAAGCACCATTGCTCCTCGATTGCAACTACACCAGGGCGTAGGGTATCGTTTATTCAATGAACCGGAAGTATGTGGTTGAGCTTCTTTTGATTGGTGAGATTGCGAGGCAGCGTGAAGCCAAATAGGTGACGCCTATCAGATGAGAGCGGGAAGCATATTTAGGCAAGACTGAAGTTAACTGCCTTGATTGTTTCCTCGTGTTTTCTTGGGAATATTCACTTTACAGATAATAGTGCCCAAACTATTTTTTTAGATGTTTCCCAATTCTTTACAGAATTAGGCTACATAACTAATTGGCATATAGCTAAAATAGGCTATATAGGTATTCCACTCCATATATGCCTAAGTGATGTCACATTCATACAGTTGAGACTGATATTAACCAGTCAGGTATGTACAGTTGTAACACCTTTTTGCTCCCATTAATCATATTAATTGAAACGTTAAGGTGGGCACTGATATTACCTCTCCAACAGATTAGTCATAATGTCGTTTTGTAATTTCATTTGATTTTGAGTGTTACTCATTAGACAGCTATAGGGAGATTGAGGTTTTAGAAATGTAGGCCGATAAATTATGTCAGCACATGAGGCCTAGCCTATATTCTAGACATTCTATTAAAATGTTCTAATTTGACGAAATCAGTTTCCGTTACGTCTAATGTAGTTCCTTTCAACAATTTCATTTAATTAATAATTTCAAACAACTTGATTGACAATTTCAGTCAATTCAAAGTGTTAAAAAATGCGAAATCTTTATTTACCCATGCCCCTATCCTGAACCTTAACAAATACCCTGTTGAATAAGAAGAAATGTATTTTCAGTCGTCCCTTTAAATGTCTGCATCTTCTAAACGTTGGTGTGGAATTTCAAAAATAATTGTTCCTTAACTTTTTGAATTGTCAACCAAATAAGGCCTAAATGCGGGGGCATACATAGTTTGCTGGTCGTGAAAATATCCTGGTGAATGTTTATGAATTTTGAAAGGGAAAATGCTTATTGCTCCGGTTGGATTAGGCTTTCAGTGTTATTTTCGATGGCCGTAGGCCGAGGCCTAGCCACTAGTCAGATAGAGCCTTACTGAGACTGACTTTCAACATAACAACAATTCGTGCTAATGATGATAATACAAAGCAGGCCTTTTAATTAACACAATAAACATCAAACGTGGTGTGCACTTCATACATTTTATTTACATTGATCGGACAAACTCGTGTACAAAATGTCATATGAAACCCACTTTAAATAGCCTAAGAAATGTAAAATAATACAGTCCCCATAACTCCATGCTCGTAAAAAGTCTATCTACAGGTTACAAATTTTGTCATTTAAAAATAATACAAACACACAAACTGGTTGACTAACCCTTGACAATATTCCATCCATTGTCCATGTAAATAATTATATAAATCTAATGATATGTGCTTAAGTTAAAATTCCCAAATGTAGAATAGTGTCTGGCTTGAGGGATTCACCTTTTTGTACACCCTCAAATCAAGAAAATACATGGCAATTTCAACTTGCATATTAAAATAGAGAAGTCGGGGCCTATAGGCTAAACAGGTTGGTCAAAGTGTTGTTGCTTTATGAATGTGGCTGTGATTTTGGTGATTTGCAATAAAGTCACCGTCTGCAATGAATCCAAACTCGGAAACCTCGGGAGCCCAATGGGCGCACGTTTTGGTTTTTGCCCTAGCACTACATAACGGATTCAAGTAATCAACTAATCATCAAGCTTTGATTATTTGGATCATCTGTGTAGTACTAGGGCAAAAATCTAAACGTACACCCCTTGGGGTCCCCAGGACCGAGTTTGGTAAACGCTGCTCTACCATGTCCAATACGTTAGTTCCATATAATACACCAACAATGTGTGTCTCACACAAGGCCTGTGATTTGTGATCTTATAAAAGACATGGGGTGGGTGAACTGGGAGACGGGATAATTCACAGTACTCGAGAAGGGTGGCGACACCTGTGCCAGGTTTGCGCTCAGTGTCCCAGATGCTGCGTTCTCGTGGTACAGAATAGGGACCCTGACAATCCTTTGAGCCGAATACGAGATGCTCGTGGCCTCAATGTCGGCAGCTAGCTGTCTCTTCCACTTGTTCCTGCGGTTCTGGAACCAAATCTTGACCTGCGTCTCGGTGAGCTGTAGAGAGGCGGCTAACGCCGCCCGCTCAGTGCTGCTCAGGTAGCGTTTCATGTCGAAGGTGGACTCCAGCTGGAAAACCTGACTCCGGCTGAACACGGTGCGGGTCTTCTTCTTGCAAGCTGCTTTCGTATCAGGTGTTTCACTGTCTTCCCGGGCGAAGCAGGAAGACCCTGTTTCGTCATCCTTGTCGTCTGTCAGACTTCCCTCTGCCCTCTCGTCCGGTTGGTCGTTGTCTTCCACCGGCTCCGGTAGAGCGGGAGAATCTCGGTTGCTGGTTTTTAGAGAGTCTCCGGCATCATCGGAGTTGCTGGAGTGGCACTGCGGACCTGAAATGAACGAGGAGCGTCATGAGCTACATTTTACGCACCGGCCAATAGGGATCAATAAGTGCATGTATCTCGCAATCATGATATCAACCCTAATGGCAGCACTGATAAGTGATTGCAGTTTTCGACGGTAGTCGATTTTTAAAGTGCTGCGGGCAGGCCATCCTATCGCCTAGCAAAACATAGAATAATGAGCTCTTAGCTTGTAATTAAACACGTAATGAAACACAGCCTTGCAATTGTATGATAAGCATAATTATGGTGTATGAGGTTAATTTCCAATCAGTGTTACGTTTGAAATGTATCGAAGTGGCGTGCCATACCCCGTTTAAAGAGGAACCGAATGGAGAAGTTTTACGCAGGGGGTAAGAGCGAATACACTAGTGCGGTTATGGTTTGTTGCAGGATATATGGGCTATGCATGCCACATGCAATGCAGTGTTGTCCATTTTTACTGGCATGGCATGCATTGTGTATTGTCATTGGAAAGAAGAATATAAGCTAATAGGCTATTACGCACATAAACCTCAAAGCATTGTCGATAGCAGCTCTTTCACGTTGTTTTTGTCTGAGGAAATGCGTAGCCTATCCTCAAACGCTCCTTATCGTGAGAGCGGATCTGCCTAAGAAGAATGTAGGATATTAGCTAGTAAACAAGCTACCCAACCTACAGTTGTGTATGGCTACCCGTTATGTCGCTTCCATACATAGACTACATAGATAGACATTTGGGACAATTAACAAAAGTGACACTAAGACCTACTCTGTAAATCACTGCAAGCTTTGTTTGGTGATGTCCCACACCAGTGGCGTTGGGCGTTTAATCCAAAGTAAGACACTTCACGCTCCACTTGGTTGCAGCGGCTCTCAATGACAGCGACTTGGTTGTAAGAGAGTCCAGTTTCCTTACAATCCCCCACATCGTCGGTCGTAGACAGCCTGTCTGTAGTCCCGGTAGTAGACCGAAGTAAATTCTCAATGGAAAATGATGAGCTTCTTGACGTTGGACCATGATGTTGAGACTCCGGTGCCTTAACAAGCATATTTTGTCGTCTTCAAAGCGCCTAGTCGCCGATAAATAAATTACTTACAAAATATTTACGTGCTGTTTAGACATTCTTGGGTGTCTCTTTTGCTTTGTCTTAGTTTTACCTAATCTTTCTCTCGAAGTCCGTCGAGCTATCCATGAGAGTTCGGGATAGAGCGCGAGAATGTGAGAGAATCCGTAGATATACTACTGTAAATTACATGGCGCGAGATCCACGCGCAGCAAAAAATTGCCTCTTGCGATTGGACAGTGGAGGCAGCGAGCAAGATTACTCCAGAAAAATAAGAGAATTACTCGCTTTGAGCCCCCTACTATACACTGTGTGATAGTCTGCAGTGAGGGGTTGGACGGGACCCCGTCTCTCAGATGCTTTATTTAGGTCAATTAGGGAACAAATCAAAGCAGAGATACGGCTGTGTCCCCGGGCTGGGATGCATGGTAGAAGAGATGGCTTCTTGGAGAATGACACAGTACCTCCTATTGGTTACTTTTGTCTATGCACGCTCTACATTTATTATACCATTTATATTTGCATGCATGCATTCTTTCACGTGCAATGACTATTCCAATTGATAGGAGGATGGACACGTGGAATTCATAGAATATCAATAGACTATCAATTTCACAATCAATGCAGTTTAGCTAAACATGTAACCCTTCTCTAACGCGTATAGACAGTCCAGGGTATAGCATTTCGATTTAGCAGGAATTCATTTTTCAGTATTTGTCATTATTTATTTATTTGTTCATTTGGATACCCATTCGTTTTTTGCAGAAGCAGCAGCTACTCTTCCTGGGGTCCACAAAAACACAAACACTGACGTTGATAGGCAAAGACAGTCACACACATTTAAAATACAACGATATACAAACAATAGAACGACAAAAAAATGATGTGTGTGTTGGAGTGTGTCTGTGTGTTATGACCGATAATTGTCTTGTTAAGCAGCATATAGCTATTGATCTGGGCCTAGTTTACCTCTATATTTAAAAGGCTTATTACATTAATACTAAGTTTAGTCAACATGTTTGTTTTTTCTTTGGCCTACTTTTGAAAGTTACTTTAGTGCCCAAAAAGTGTCCCAAGATATCTAATTCAAATAATGATATCGCTGTTATGTATTGTATTGTTTAGCCAAACTACCCAATATTAAATACATTTTTATAACAGGGTAAATTGAAGTGGTTTCCAATATTGGCATTTTAATATAATAAACGAACAGATGTTGTGCAAAACAGCGTGTGAAATATTGTCTTATTGGGCCTGAAATTCAAATATAAGTTGTGCATTGTGTAGTGTATTGTATTGTGAAGTGTATTGTATTGTGTAGTGTATTAATTTCATATGTGTTCATTTTCATTGAATGGTTTCAGGCAAGCAATGCCATGCAGCTTAAGAGAGTTTTGTATATTAGGGTGATGATTATGACAATTACGCTGATGATGATTATTATTAGGCTTTTATTATTATTATTATTATTATTTTTATAATTACATTTTTTCATAAACTTAGCTATTTCATCTAACTTTTAATTTTATTTCCAATTGCACATTACGCTCTAAACCTGACCAGTAAAACGTCAAACAATCCCAAAACAGTTTACCGAGTGCCTTCAACCCAATTTCGTAAAACTAAGCCATCATTAATATTCAAAATGTTTATTGAATGTTATAGGTTTCAGTATTGAGCTTAAATAGAGTGAATTACTATTCCATTTTTGCTTTTAGAATCTTTATCGTGATAAATGTTGGGTTAAAATCACATTTACGTCGTAGAAAATTGGGCGTTACCCAAATAGACAGACATTTGTGGTGTTTATTTTGTATTTTGGACACCAGACCATGCACTAGGACTGGTGTGGTGTGTTAAAGTAATCACAGAAATATAAAATATGATTATTATTATAAATCCATGTATATTCAAGTTGATTAATAGCCCATAGGGTCAGTAATTTGAAGAGTCACTAAAATGGATATCAAGTGTTAATTGATTCATTGAAGAAAAAAAAACACTCAGATAACAAATCAGAAATCCCCAACACGATCATTTCTCTCATCAGTTACAATAGATAGACAAAATATGAATTTAAACTTCAATTTAAATGACTAGATTAAAAGTTTTCACAATATGTTATTTTAGATTGACTTCATATGGATGTCTCAGCAAAGTTTTTTGGTTGATTTTAGGATTGTTGCTCGACCACCAAGCTATGTCCACCTAATTCTGAAAACGTAATCTCTTTTATTTCCTGTGCTTTGTAGGATGAACCTATTTTAGTTTAATTGACTAATATGTCCATTTGTTTTTAATTGTGATATGAACTGTGATAACCCTTCAGACATCACAAATGTTTCATAATTATCTCATGATAAACATATGATGTGACTAATTGTGCATTTTACCCACTGATGAACATGTGACTCACCTCTATACAAGGCCCTATGGCCTATGCCTATATCATATGTCAGGCTCTGCAGCTCTTTGCATGATGCCAAAGAGTCTTGTGTTGGTTATCCTGTAAAAGACTACGTAAGAATGTGTAACTAGGGCTGCATAGCCTTTCGCTTGCATCTATTAATTATGCAGCATGAAAATAACTAAACTATAACCTTATACGGTGTCTTCACCTTAAAGACACCCATTGAAAAACACTACTGAGAGAAAAACACAGGTGAAAAATACATTGGCTGTGGCACTAAAACCTAGCCAGGCATGCATGCACACGTTTTTACTTACAACAGTGATGTTCATTTGCAGTTTGTGTAATAAAAGATTGGATTTTACATGCATTAGGTTTGTGCACAAATTCTAATAATTGTGGATACATCTTGCCTCAATCTAGAAATATTGCTTTAGATTTCAGTTTACATATCCTTTAAATTGTGCAAGCCACAAAGTATAACAGTTGAACTCTGCTGCAGTGTGTACCGCATTGTACTTACATTGCATCTGTGACCCAAAATACAATATTATTTTAAAATACATTTGAAATCATGATGTTTTCAAACTATACAACGCACCCCCAAAAAATTTAACAATGAAACATCGCTTGATTATCATGAGTCACAGGCCGTGTCTAGACTTGACAGTTCATGCAGCTTTAGTATTCTGATCATACATTTCTGATCATGGAATTCTGAACGTGTCATGCATCTACACCTACATTTAAATGTGTCTACCGTGTCCCCAGTGTGTCCGGATTTACTTTCCCCGCGCTATATTCAAATGCCAGTATGCATTCTACATACGGTGGAATAGACCAAATATGATAATAACACAACGACAACTGATGGCAGTAGCTAACTACTGTAGCTAACTAGCAGGCTAACCTCTGTAGCTAGACAGCAATCTAGCAAGCGACGCTAAAGGGATTGCAAACGGGTTAGCATAACTAGCCAAACACTAAATATTAGCTAGCTGGCTAGCATTTATGAGGCCAGCAAACAAATTCCTCACACGCTAGGAACGTATTTCCTCCAACGTTATAATGAAATGGTGCCTCGGTTCCAAAACACAAGTATTCTGCAGACTTGTCGGAGTGCTGATGACATTGCCCACTGCATGCACTTTCAGTAGCCTGATTGTCTCCAGTCTGAGTAGAAATCCGCACACAACCACCTCCTGAAGTGGTCAGCCAGATCTGAACACAGTCAGGCCACAAAGCAACTTTTGTGCATCTAGAACCGCCTTTTCAATGTGATCTTCGTATTCTGATAGCAGAAGTTGCATGAAAGTGTCAAGTGTAGACATGACCAGAGACATGTTGAATCCTTAGAAGAATACAAGAGGACAGGAACTCCAGCCTTCAGAGAGATTTGCTCTATTCAATCTGTATCGTTGAAGCGTTACAGATTGCGCAAAATACATTTAAAGATCATTTCGGATTGAGCTGACATACGCAGCGTTTACTGTGAATGCGGTCTCCGCTAACACAGGAACATTGCAATCATGCTGTGTCGCTGAACTTCAGCGATACAGATTGAATAGAGCCTTTACACTCGTTAATCCTTCTACACTCCTGGATATGACCATCGGATGATCAATCTCACTGATATGACTATGGCATAATATTATATATGACCCCTGGTACACAAAACAAACACAGGCACACAGGCCCACACACACAGGCACTCAGGCCCACATGCAGACACATACAAGTACACACACACACACACACACACACACACACACACACACACACACACACACACACACACACACACACACACACACACACACACACACACACACACACACACACACACACACACACACACACACACACTACAGTTTGAGAGTGAAGGGGGTCCTACATGGCAGTGTGTACAGACATATTCAATCTCTCCAAATTCCAGTCTGTTGTCCCCACTTGCTTCAAGATGTCAACAATGGATTCTGTACCCAAGAAAGCGAAGGCAACTGAAAAATGACTAACGCCGCGTAGCACTCGCTTCTGTCATCCTAAAGTGCTTTACAAGGCTACTTAAGGACCATATCACTTAACCGACACTCTAGACCCACTACAATGCGCATATCGCCCTAACAGATCCAGGGATGACACAATCGCCATTGCACTGCACACTGCCCTATCCCATATGGACAAGAGAAATACCTATGTGAGAATGTTTTTAAATGACTAAGCTCAGCCTACAACACCATAGTGCCCTCCAAGCTCATCGCCAAGCTCAGGGCTGGGTCTGAACCCCATGCCTGTGCTGATCCTCAACACGCTGATCCTCAACACGGGGGCCCCACAAGGGTGCGTGCTCAGCCCCTTTCTGTATACCCTGTTCACCCATTACTGTGTGGCCACACGCACTTCTCCAACTCAATTATCAAGTTTGCTGACGATACGACAGTGGTAGGCCTGATTAAAAACAATGATGAGACAACCTACAGGGAGGTGGGAGCTCAGGCGGATTGGTGCCAGGAAAATAACCTCTCCCTTAACGTCAACAAAGTGAAGGAGCTGATCGTTGACTACGGGAGACCACAGAGAGAGCATGCACCTATATCGACAGGGCCGCAGTGGAAAGGGGCAAAAGCTTAAAGTTCCTTGACGAGCATATCACTGACAACCTGAAATGGTCCCTTCACACAGACAGCGTGGTGAAGGCGCAACAGCGCCTCTTCAACCTCAAGAGGCTGAAGAAATTGCCTTGGCCCCAAACGGAGCCACGGCCTGTTCACCCCGCTACCATCTAGAAGGTGGAGACAGTACAGGTGTATCAAAGCTGGGACCGAGAGACTGAGAAACAGCTTCTATCGCCAGTCCATCAGACTGTTAAACAGTCACCACTAGCCGGCCTCCAACCAGTACCCTGCCATGAACTGAGACACTGTTCTAGATGGCTACCACCTGGTACTCTACCCTGCAACTTATAGACTGGTGCCCTATGTACACAGAGTCATTGAACACTGGTCACTTTAGTAATGTTTACATACTGTTTAACCGACTTGTATATACTGTATTATAGTCATGGCTCATCCTATATACACTACATGACCAAAAGTATGTGGACACCTGTTCGTCGAACATCTCATTCCAAAACCATGGGCATTAATATGGAGTTTGTCCCCTCTTTGCTGCTATAACAGCCTCCACTCTTCTGGGAAGGCTTTCCACTAGATGTTGGAACATTGATGGGGGACTTGCTTCCATTCAGCCACAAGAGCATTAGTGAAGTCGGGCACTGATGTTGGGCGATTAGGCCTGGCTCGAAGTCAGCGTTCTAATTCATTCCAAAGGTTTTCGATGGGGTTATGGTCAGGACTCTTTGCAGGCCAGTCAAATTCTTCCACACCAATCTCGACAAACCATTTCTGTATGGACCTCGCTTGTATGCTGTAGCGTTAAGATATCCCTTCACTGGAACTAAGGGGCCTAGCCCGAACCATGAATAACAGCCCCAGACTATTATTCCTCCTCCACCAAACTTTACAGTTGATACTATGCATTGGGGCAGGGAGCGTTCTTCTGGTATCCGCCAAACCCAGATTTGTCTGTTGGACTGCCAGATGGTGAAGCAATTTTATTTGATTTACACACAAAATGAACTATTCCCGCGAAGTGAGATTTATTCAAATAATTTAGGCAAAATATCACTATGACGCAGAGACATTCTCCACCACTAATTAGTTTGAAGACCATGCAGTGCATACACCTGCTTCATGCTCTGATAAGAAGCTAATGGTATGTTTCTTGCTGTTGGTCGACTTGTAGATTTGCTATTTTCTTCCCAATTTGCACAAAATAGCAATACACCTGTGTAAATTCAAAAGTTTCCATAAAAGCGTATGAGCTCCAAAGAGAGCATTAAAAGACATTCATAAAGAAAGTTCTTCCTCATGGTCAAATATCATCTGACCTGAATCACTTCACAAAAACTACTTTGAAATGTACTTTTTCCAACAAAGCAAATCTCTGGTTATATCTAGAAAGTGTTTTGTAGGATTTCAGCTCAAACAATAATTCAGGGAGGAATGTTTTTATGCCAATTCGAGGCAATCTTGAAATGATCTCATTCCACTAAGCGAGCAACCTATGGAATTGGGCGTAGTCTTTCTTGCTTTATTTTCAAGAATGGTAGCCATGTTTGAAGTAACGTTATTCAAGGTGGCATCTCTGCTGTTTAAGCTCCAAATTCAATAATGAAAAACTCTCCTTCACACTTGCAACAGAACAATAATCGAACGGAAAAGTGCAAGAGAGGACACATTTTCTTTGCAAACCCTATTTACAGTAAATTCAAATATTGTACTGTCTTGCTTGTGAAACAAAACCAAAAGAACATTGTAAAAAAACACCCACAAATCTAGTTGCTTCAAATTCTTATTATTAAGTAACTGAATCCACAGTTTACTCAACTTTTCGGTCAACGTGTTAGCTGAATTTAATATTTTTTGTTGGACCTAACTTAGCTCGAACACGAGAAAACGTAGGCAAAAATTCAGTCAACTTCAAATGATGTGTTTGCCCAAGTTGTCTCATATGTTCATTCAACTAGAAATGATTATTTTTGGCATCTTACCTAAAAAAAAGGCTGTGGAACTAATTACAAACACACTGCTTTTAACACAAAATGTTTTCAACTTACATATTTGACACATATGTTTGCAATGTGCATGTTCATTTATACAGTAATTATTACTCAACATGTCCTCAACTAGGATTTGAACTCACAACCTCTTGGTTTATGGCATTCTGATCCTCCTGCTATGCCACTATGTCTGTGTCACTAATCAGTTGATCTGACTATTCTCTCATCATTGATTTGATGTACTTATTTAAGCAATTTTTGTTTTTTTCTGTTTAGTTGTCTAATGTTGGTTGGTCATATAACTCTGTTTTAATGTTACTCTTTAATCACTCACAACTATGATAAATAAAATAGTTTTTCTTGAGTGTACTTTTCACAGAGCTGAGATTTACTTTGACATGCAAAGTGTAGCAATACAGGTGATATCAGTTATTGACATAGACATGGTGGTGTAGCAGGAAGTTTGGAATGCTGTGAACCAAGAGGTTGTGAGTTAAAATCCCAGGTGAGGACATGTTGAATACTAATTACTGTATAAATGAACATGCACAATGTAATCATGTATGTCAGCGTGTGTCAAATATGTAAGTTGAAAACATTGTTGAATGAACATATGAAACAAGTTGAGCAAACACATCATTTTAAGTTGACTGAATTTTTGCCTACGTTTCCTCATGTTGTAGATAAATTTGACCAACTAATAATGTTAAAATCAGATAAAACTTTGACTGAAAAGTTGAGTAAACAAAAAAAAAGGCAGTGGAACTAGTTATTTAATAATATTTAGTTGAAACAACTTGATTTTTATTTACAGTGAATAGCAATGGACTCTTTTGTATCTTCTTCATTTCTGTGTGTGTGTAGGCCTACAGCATTTCATTACATTTAGTTTAATCAGCCACAGTTCCTCTGTCTTAGATCTATTTAGTCTATGTGCTCACTGACATTAATATTTACACTCACCCCCCCTCCCAGATACCGATTACTCAGTGTTAATCTTAATCTTATATAAATACTTGTCAAAATAATCCCCCACAAATGCATACACGCTAGAGAGATAGGTGTACCGTACTATAGAGGCTTAAGGCTAGATAAGACTACAGCAGCACACACTTACTTAAGCCCCCTATTTCAATTGGACTAGACAAGGGTTATCAATCCATAACTCATTTGCTGTATACACTGATGATTATTCTGATTCCCAGGTTTAGTCTTGAGATTACTCATCCATACACTGAACCCATTAATAGTCCCAAAAATTCAAATTCCTATATCATTAGTAACATGTACTGTATGTTTTGCGTATTCTTCTACCGTCTGCATTACGGATTCCAGAGGATGAGGATGACTGTATTAGAAGTCTGTCTGTCGCGGGAAGCCTCCTGTATCATTACCGGAGCAGCAGAGACGATAATAGGTCACTGTCAGAGGGCACTCTGCCGAGGTCAAGGCCATGGCCCAGAAAGCAGCAGTGTATATGAGGTTATGAAGGTCCAGACATCTAAGATGAATCTGCCTTTAGAGAGGCAGTCTTCCAGAACACCATTGCTTTTAGATATGTCATGTGTTTGTTGAACTTGCCTAATTTAGTACCTCTATTTGTACCTCTCTCTCTATCCCTCTCTCTGTCTCGCTCTTTCTCTGTCTCGCTCTACCGGTATATTTTTTTCCAAAATATTACAGTGGCTAATAGCTTAATTCCATGCCATTTTCATAACATTTTTTACACATACAGTGTGGTCCGAAATTATTAACACCCTTGGTAAAGGTGAGCCAAAATGACTGTATAAAATAAATACTTCAATACTGAGCTATATTGCATGCAAAAAAAATATATACTAATACAATTGCTCAGAGAAAGAAATTTTGTTTAACAAGTATTACTTTTTTTTCTCAAAAAGGTAGGGGTCAAAATTATTGACACCCTTGTTTTCAACACCTTACCTTGCAAGGATAACAGCACTGAGCCTAATTCTAAAATGTTTTATGAGTTGGAGAACACATTGAGAGGGATCTTAGACCATTCCTCCATACAGAAACCTTCCAGATCTTTGATATCCTTTGTCTGCACTTATGCCCTTTTCAATTCAAACAAGTTTTCAATGAGTTTTAAGTCCGGATACTTGATTTTGTGGCCAATAACTCATTTATTTGTGGATCTTGATGTTTGCTTGGGGTTATTGTCTTGCTGGAAGATCCACTTGTAGCCAAGTCTCAGCCTCCTAGCAGAGGCAACCAGGTTTTTGCCCAAAATATCCTTGTAAAAATTCATGATACCGTTGACATTATCAAGGGCCCCAGGACCAGTGGAAGCAAAATAGCTACATAACTTCAATGATCCACCACCATATTTTACAGTATGTATGGGGTTCTTTTCTGATCATGCATTCTCATTTAGACGCCAAGCCCAACACTGGTGTGCATGGCCACTGGTGTGCATGGTTCATGTCATCTGACCAAAGCACCTGGTCCAATCCAAGTGCTAATCCAGGCGTTTACATTGGATAACATTAAAATATAGCCATTTGGCCATGCATACCAGTGGTGGGTGATAATGATAATGCATGAGCAGAAAAGAACCCCATACCTACTGTAAAATATGGCATGACCTAAGATTGCCACCAATACAATGACATGCAGTCAGGGTAGGCAATGCTTACCCTGTGATAATCTAGTTTAAAAAAAAACTGTTATGAAAAGCCAAATAGTAAAATTATATATATATATATATATATTTATTATTATTATTATTATTATGTTCTATATTTTTGTCTATAACCAGGTTTCCATCCAAACTTTATATGCGAGTAAAGGACATGTGGTATAACATTTTTTAATGACAGGCAACAACGCAAGTGCCAATTCCAGAGTGGGCACACGTTATATAATGCATTTTTTTTTTTGTTGAGAGAAAACCATCAGTAGAGTTATAAATGCGATGGAAACCCATATAACTTGTATTTTTTATTCGGTACACTACATCATCACGCACAGCCTTTTATCTGCAACAAATCAATTTGATGGAAACACATCTCTGGTGGGAAAATGCGCAGGTTTTGTTTTTATGCGGATTTTAGAATATTCGCAAGAAAATCTGTCGCCAATTGGACGGAGACCTAGCTGATGATTCTGGTGGTTTTTAAGCTCAAAATCTCAAAATGTGCTAAAATTGCATCGAAACCTCAGGAAAGGCACCAGGGTATTCATGCAGTTCTTTCCATTTATTCACAGCCATTAAAATCCTTGACACGCGCGGCCTTCCAAGACGTGACATGAAAGGCACCCACCCTGACACCCTCTCCCTCACTGCTAGCTGTCAGGTAGGCGAACAGTGTGTACTGGACTGTCTACTGAAAAGTAATTACCACTTTAAAAAAAAACCAGGTTTAATGTGTTTCCATTTCATTTTCAACTCTATCAATGGTTTTGTCATAGAAACTGTTGCGTAAATAGCATACTTGTCCAATCTGGTTTTGGCGCATGCTCTATAGACAACAGTTCACTGTCAAATGGGAAAGGGTAGTTTATATGATGAGATATGGATAAAAGCAAGATCATAAAAAATATATATTTATGTGGAAATTTGCATGAAGCTCATCACCGTGCACATAAACACCATAAATTATGAAGTTCTGAAATAAGTTTTGAAGTTCATCATAACTTTTCCAACTGCCTATTAACTCTGCATGCTTTTCCATGTTGTGGTGGTAGTAGGCTACAAGTAGGCTACGTGACTCAATATTTGTGCATAAAAGCATTTCCTCTGCAATTGTTGCATTATCTAGCGACAAACATTGTTAATTTGATATTTATTTATATATATGTGACTCGTTTCAGGAAAGTAGACGTATGTCACACATCACTACTTTACAGGAGAGCCATTTGAATGTAAACTTTTTTTTAAATCAAAATGTGTTTTTTGGAAGAAATGCCTTCTGGAACATGTGAACTTTCATATGCCTAAATTACAAACTTGTATGCCATCTGTAAATACGAATACAATTGTTAAATTACGAGCCGAGTTGGTTTAACCACAGAAAAAGGGAGCAACCTTCCCACTAGCCATGATTGGCTGAGATAATGAGTGGGCTGGACATGCCGAGAAATCAAGTTTTGAAATCAGTGGGATTAGAGTATGATAGCTAAGGAGATGAAGAAAACCCCTGTCTCTGGATTGCATCTTCAAACTAAGCGCAACAATGGCATCCATGACAAAGGGAGAAGCGTCCATCCACGTAAATAGGTAAGATAGTCTAGCTAGCTACATTTTCCGATATTACACGTTTCTAATTTTGTCAGAAAGTCGTTTTCATTTCAACTTAAAGTGTACTGTTAGCTAGCTAGCTAATGTTAGTGCTAGTTAACGTTATGTGTATGATCTGTGTAGTAATATTATTCTATCTCAGAGCCATTTGCTTTGCTAGTTATAGCCTAACGTTAGCTAGCTAACATTGAACCTTGTGGGTTAGCTACCTGCAGATTCATGCTAGGTAGTAACATCATGAGTTGGGATTATGGTTCATTGTTTAGCTAGCGAGCTACAGGTCTTAACAAAAGATTCCACTATGCAAGTAACCATTTCAATAGAATGTTCATGATGTCAATGCAACAACTGTTGACAGATGTAGCTGGTAAATTCGCTCTGGCTATCTACTCTGATTTCAGAGCACTCTCTTCTGAGTGTGCCAGAGTGCAGAATAACTGACGAATGTGCGAATGCTCAACACCTGTTCAATATGGCCGGTGTCAGTAAAAAGCATAACTAAATTGTTGCCAGCAGCACAGTTGCAGTCACCAACACTCTGGATAACATAAAAACAGCCTAACCAGCTCTGCTAGGGCAAGTAAAAGGGTCAGAGTGAGCTGTTCTCTCATTTGTGTCTGAAAGTAGCTAGAAACCTAGCCAACGTTAGCCAGTTAGCTTGGGTGCTTGACTGCTGTTGTTAGGACAGAACGCTCGGATCAACCCTACTCCTCAGCCAGAGTGTTCAGTGTGCGCTCTGAACGCTCCGAGAGTGAAACGCTCTGAATTTACGAAAGGACAATCTGTGGACAATCTGACAAAGCTCTGAGTTTACGGGTGGGCTATAGTTTAAGAGGGTGTGAATGATGTTGAATGGGAGTAGACAAAGAAGAGCTCTCCAGTGGGTGCACCAAAACATTTAAAGGCCATTTCTCAAAAGTGAGGTTACAAGTTTATCAACTTTCAAAGCGGAATTACTTTCCCATTATTTCTCAACTGTAGTGTATGATATACAATTTCAAATGTTGCTACATAAGATCGAATCGAGCCGGTTGGTCACATATACTGTATATATATATATATATACACATACTGAAAATACATACAGTACATTCAGAAAGTATTCAGACCCCTTCCCTTTTTCCACATTTTGTTACGTTAGAGCCTTATTCTAAAATGGATTGAATACATTTTTTACTTATCAATCTACACACGATACTCCATAATGACAAAGCGAAAACAGGTTTTTAGAAAAAACAGAAATACCATATTTACGTAAGTATTCAGACCCTTTGCTATGAGACTCGAAATTGAGCTGAGGTTCATCCAGTTTCCATTGATCCTCCTTGAGATGTTTCTACAACTTATTCAGAGTCCACCTGTGGTAAATTCAATTGATTGGGCATGACTTGGAAAGGCACACACCTGTCAATATAAGGTCCCACAGTTGACAGTGCATGTTAGAGCAAAAACCAAGCAATGAGGTTGAAGGAATTGTCCGTAGAGCTCCGAGACAGGATTGTGTCGAGGCCCAGATCTGGGGAAGGGTACCAAAAAATGGCTGCAGCATTGAAGGTCCCCAAGAACACAGTCGCCTCCATCATTCTTAAATGGAAGAAGTTTGGAACCACCAAGACTCTTCCTAGAGCTGGCCACTCGGCCAAACTGAGCAATCGCCGGAAGAGGGCCTTGGTCAGGGAGGTGACCCAGAACCCGATGGTCACTCTGACAGAGCTCCAGAGTTCCTCTGTGGAGATGGGAGAACCTTCCAGAAGGACAACCATCTCTGCAGCACTCCACCAATCAGACCTTTATGGTAGAGGCCAGACGGAAGCCACTCCTCAGTAAAAGGCACATGACAGCCCGCTTGGAGTTAACCAAAAGGCACCTAAAGGACTCTCAGACCATGCGAAAGGTGCATCAACAATTACTGAGTAAACAGTCTGAATGCTTATGTAAATGTGATATTTAAAAAAACTGTTTTTGCTTTGTCGTTATCAGGTAATGTGTGTAGATTGATGAGGGGAAAAAACAATTTAATCAATTTTAGAATAAGGCTGTAACCTAACAAAATATGGAAAAAGTGAAGGGGTCTGAATACTTTCCAAATGCACTGTGTATATATATAAAGTACTAGTCAAAAGTTTGGACACACCTTCTCATTCCAGGGTTTTTCTTTCTTGGTCAAATAGCCCTTGCACAGCCTGGAGGTGTGCTGGGTCATTTTCCTGTTAAAAAATAAATGATAGTCCCACTAAGCGCAAACCAGATGGGATGGCGTATCGCTGCAGAATGCTGTGGTAGCCATGCTGGTTAAGTGTGCCTTGAATTCTAAATAAATCACTGACAGTGTCACCAGCAAAGCACCCCCCACCATCACACATCCTATTCCATGCTTCAAGGTGGGAACCACACATGCGTTCATCCGTTCACCTACCCTGCGTCTCACAAAGACACGGCAGTTGGAACCAGAAATCTCACATTTTGACTCATCGGACCAATGGACAGATTTCCACCAGTCTAATGTCCATTGCTCGTGTTTCTTGGCCTAAGCAAGTCTCTTCTTATTATTGGTGTCCTTTAGTAGTGGTTTCTTTGCAGCAATTCGACCATGAAGGTTTGATTCACGCAGTCTCCTCTGAAGAGTTGATGTTGAGATGTGTCTGTTACTTGAACTCTGTGAAGCATTTATTTTGGCTGCAATTTCTGAGGCTCGTAACTCTAATGAACTTATCCTCTGCAGCAGTGGTAACTCTGGGTCTTCCTTTCCTGTGGCGGTCCTCATGAGAGCCAGTTTCATCATAGCGCTTGATGGGTTTTTCCGACTGCACTTGAAGAAATTTTCCGGATTGACTGAACCTCAGGTGTTAAAGTAATGTAACGGTCGTCGTATATACTGGACCAAGGTGCAGCGGGTTGAGTGCTCATCTTAACTTTATTTGAACACATATGAAACAAAACAAGAAAACGATCGAACGAACAGTATTGCAGGCTACACACACAACTATGCAACAACAACTTCCCACAAACCACAGGTGAAAAAAGGGCTACCTAAGTATGACTCCTAATCAGAAACAACGATGTACAGCTGTTCCTGATTGAGAGCCATACCAGGCCAACAAAGAAATACACAACATAGAAAACCATAGAAATACAAAACAAGAACATTGCCCAAAAACCCCGGAACACATAAAACAAACACCCCTCTTACATACATACATATCCCAATAAACCCCGAACCACATAAAACAAATACCCCCTGCCACGTCCTGACCAAACTACAATAACCAATAACCCCTTATACTGGTCAGGACGTGACAGTACCCCCCACCCCAAAGGTGCAGACCTCGGATGCACCTCACACAAAAATAAACACAAAAATAAACCCCCCAAACTAAAGGGAGGGAAGGGAGGGTGGCTGCCGTCACCGACGGTTCCCGTGCTACACCCCCCCAATCCTCCTACTGTGGAGGTGGCTCAGGCTCTGGCCTTAGTCCCCCACCTAACCTGTCCACCCCCGCTGAATACCTCGGGCTGAAGCGCATCGCTGTAGACCTCGGGCTGAAGCGTTTCGCTGTATACCTCGGGCAGAAGGGCGACTCTGGGAGCTCCGGACTGTAGGGCGACTCTGGGAGCTCCGAACTGTAAGGCGACTCTGGGAGCTCTGGACTGTAGGGCGATTCTGGCTGCGACGGTTCTGGACTGTAGGGCGACTCTGGCTGCGCTGGTTCCGGACTGTAAGCCGTCTCACTCGGTTCCGGACTGTAGTCCGTCTCACTCGGTTCCGGACTGTCGGCCGTCTCACTCGGTTCCGGACTGTAGGCCGTCTCACTCGGTTCCGGACTGTCGGCCGTCTCACTCGGTTCCGGACTGTAGGCCGTCTCACTCGGTTCCGGACTGTAGGCCGTCTCACTCGGTTCCGGACTTTAGCCGTCTCACTCGGTTCCGGACTGTGGGCCGTCTCACTCGGTTCCGGACTGTGGGCCGTCTCTCTCGGTTCCGGACTGTGGGCCATCTCTAGACGGGGAACTGTCGCCGGACACTCTGGACGGGGCACTGTCGCTGGACACTCTGGATGGGGCACTGTCTCCGGACACTCTGGATGGGGCACTGTTGCCGGACACTGGACGGGGCACTGTTGCCGGACACTCTGGATGGGGCACTGTTGCCGGACACTCTGGACGGGGCACTGTTGCCGGACACTCTGGATGAGGCACTATTGCCGGAAGCTCTGGACAGAGTACTGTCGTCGGAAGCTCTGAACGGGGTACTGTCGTCAGAAGCTCTGGACGGGGACTGCGCACTGAAAGCCTGATGCGTGGGGCTGGTAGTGGAGGTACCAGACTGGAGACATGCACCCCAAGGCTAGTGCGAGGAGCAAGAACAGGACGAGTTGGACTGGGCTGACACACTGGAAGCCTGGTGCGTGGGGCTGGTAGTGGAGGTACCAGACTGGATACACGCACCCCAAGGCTAGTGCGAGAAGCAGGAACAGGACGAGTTGGACTGGGCTGATGCACTAGAGGCCTGGTGCGTGGGGCTGGTACTGGAGATACCAGACTGGATACACACACCTCAGGGCTAGTGCGAGGAGCAGGAGTAGGACGAGCTGGAATGGGCTGACGCACTGGAGGCCTGGTGCGTGGGGCTGGTAGTGGAGGTACCAGACTGTATACACGCACCGCAGGGCTGGTGCGAGGAGCGGGAACAGGATACACTGGGCCGTGAAGGCGCACAGGCGGTCTCGAGCGCAGTACTGGCACCACCCTTACTGGCTGGATGCCCGCTTCCCCCTGGCAAATGCGGGGCGCTGGCACAGCGCACACCGGCCTGTGAATGCTCGGCCTCGACGCCATGCGCATCACCCCATAGCACGGGGCCTGACCAGTATGCTGCCTCTGGTAAGCACCGGGAGTTGGCTTGGGGCTTAACCCTGGCCCAGCCAAACTACCGTGTGCCCCCCCCCCCCAAAAAAAATAAATTTATTGGGGCTGCCTCTCAGGCTTAAATGCCAATCGTGTACCAATATAACAGTCCTGGGTCTTTGCTCCACTTTCGCCGTTCCTACCTCGCTGTCTCCACCTGTCTCCATGGCAGGGTCTTGTCCCCTGCCATTACCTCCTCAACATGTCCAAGATGTCCTCCACTCCCTTCTCTCCCTGGCCCAGGATCCTTCCTCTTCCTGGGCCCGCTGCTTGGTCCGTTGGTGGTGGGAAGTTCTGTAACGGTCGTTGTATATACTGGACCAAGGCGCAGTATATATATATATAAACCCCGAACCACATAAAACAAATACCCCCTGCCACGTCCTGACCAAACTACAATAACCAATAACCCCTTATACTGGTCAGGACGTGACAAGTAATAATGGACTGTTGTTTCTCTTTGCTTACTTGAGCTGTTCTTGCCATAATATGGACTTGGTCTTTTACCAAATAGGGCTATCTTCTGTATACCACCCCTATCTTGTCACAACACAACTGATTGGCTAAAACACATTAAGAAGGAAAGAAATTCCACAAATTAACTTTTAACAAGGCACACCTGCTAATTGAAATGCATTCCGGGTGACTACCTCATGAAGCTGGTTGAGAGAATGCCAAGAGTGTGAAAAGCTGTCATCAAGGCAAAGGGTGGCTACTTTGAAGAATCTCAAATTTAAAATATATTTTGATTTGTTTAACACTTTTTTGGTTACTACATGATTCCATATGTATTAATTCATAGTTTTGATGTCTTCACTATTATTCTAGAATGTAGAAAATAGTAAAAAATAAAGAAAAACCCTTGAATGAGTAGGTGTCCAACCTTTAACTGGTACTGTATATACACATCTTTGAAAAATATATTTGGCTTCATTATTTTCCACTACCCATACCAGCCCTGCCCTAATTGGAGTAAACTAATGAACAACAACACACAGGCCTCTTCTTCCAGTTTATACATACTATATTCATTTTACAGACAAAATCTATTTTACAATAGTTATCTTTTGTTTGTTTTTACTCCGATCCTTCCGCTACCCTCAACCCCTCCCATCTATTTCTTAAGACCATCCAGTTCTATTTGCCATATAATTTTAACTGTGCTGTTTCACAAAATCCCCGAACCTTTATACATTTTACGGACACAGTATACTCTTCATTAGTCATCTCGTTGTTATTAGTCCCACCCCTCAACCCCTCCCATCTATCTCTTAACATCATCCATCTTGGATTTCTATTTGCTGTATATTTTTCAACTGCGCTGTGAGGTTTCACAAAAGTCCTGAACCTTTCTATTCTCGTAGTTTCTACAGGTTGTAAATTGAAGATTTTTGCTAAAAGTATTATTAACATTGACATTTTAATTAATCCGCATGAAATGGTGGATGGAAACTTGGTTAATTTCAGTTAATAGCCTATGTCACTCTGGTTGTTGGAGCTATCTGTTGGTGAACTTGGGCTTAATAAAGGTTTATTTCTGAGTTAATCTGGCTTTGGTAAACATTATGGACCATCAACGCAGTTCCAATTGCTTCTGAAAGATTAGACACAAATTGGTAGAGAGACATTGACTGGAATCTAAATACAGTCCCTTCAGAAAGTATTCACAGCACTTTACTTTTACCACATTTTGTTGTGTTTTAGCCTTGAATTTGAAATTGACTAAATTCAGTTTTGTTTTGTCACTGGCCTACACACAATACCCCATAATGTAAAAGTGAAATTATGTTTTTAGAAATTTTTACAAATGTGGCAAAGAAATTAACTTTATGTCCGGAATACAAAGTGTTATGTTTGGGGAAAATCCAACACAACACATCACTGAGTAGCCTACCACTCTTCATATTTTCAAGCATGGTGGTGGCTGCGTCATGTTATGGGTATGCTTGTCATTGGCAAGGACTACAGAATAGAGCTAAGCGCAGGCAAAATCCTAGAGGAAAACCTGGATCAGTCTGCTTTCCACCAGACACTGGGAGATGAGAGGAAGGAAACCACTCAGAGATTTTACCATAATCCCAATGGTGACTTTAAAACAGTTACAGAGTTTAATGGCTGTGATGGGAGAAAACTGAGGATGGATCAGCACCATTTTAGTTACTCAGTGGAAACGTGTTCTCTGTAGTGATGAAACACTCTTCGCTATCTGGCAGTCCAACGGACGAATCTGGGTTTGGTGGATGTCAGGAGAAAGCTACCTGCTCCAATGCATAGTGCCAACTATAAAGTTTGGTGGAGGAGGAATAATGGTCTGAGGCTGTTTATCATGGTTTGGGCTAGGCCCCTTAGTTCCAGTGAAGGGAAATCTTAACAAAAATGCATACAATGACATTCTAGACAATTCTGTGCTTCCAACTTTGTGGAAACAGTTTGGGGAAGGCCCTTTCCTGCATGACAATTCCCCCTTGCACAAAGCGAGGTCCATACAGAAAGGTTTTTTCGAGATCAGTGTGGAAGAATTTGACTGGCCTGCACAGAGCCCTGACATCAACCCCATCGAACACCTTTGGGATGAATTGGAACGCGGACTGAGAGCCAACCTCACTAATGCTCTTGTGGCTGAATGGAAGTAAGTCCCCACAGCAATGTTCCAAGTGGAAAAGCCTACCCAGAAGAGTGGAGGCTGTTATAGCAGCAAAGGAGGGACCAACGCAATATTAATGCCCATGATTTTGGAATGAGATGTTCGACGAGCAGCTGGCCACATACTTTTTGTCCTTTAGCGTTTTATTCTACACACACACACACACACACACACACACACACACACACACACACACACACACACACACACACACACACACACACACACACACACACACACACACACATATATATATTTTTTTCAAACAAATGTTAGAATTTTTCTTCCACTTTCCCATTACAGAGCATTTTATGGAGATTGTTGACAAAAAACTCAATCCATTTTAATCCCACTTTGTAACACAACAAAATGTGGAAAAGTCAGGGGGTGGGAATACTTTCTGAAGGCATACTTTGTTTTATTTTTCATACATTTTTTTTACAAATGTTAGAATGTTTATTCCAATTTGACATTACAGAGTATTTGTAACACAAACAAATTTGGAATAAGTCAAGGGTGTGAATACTTTCTGAAGGCACTATTTTTTTAGTTATAGGGACCAAGTCTTAGGTGGCTCCATATCTAAGGATGAGGGAACGGGCATACCAATCTATATCTTTTCAGGGTACATACTGTACACCTACCTCTGTGCCAAATTTGGTGTATTTATCACAAACTTTAGTTTTATTTACTGCTGAGTCCACATTTCCAGTTTATCAGTGCACCACTAGTATATAAAATATATATGATATTTAATTAATTCATATTAACATATAAATCATTGTAAATTGTGTTTTATGTTGGTAACTAGTTGCTTGACAAAATCCCAACATTTCAAAAGGATCAAAAAAGGGTTTTGAAATTATGATTTATTTTTACCCCTTGCAGTCAAAATGTACCCGTGTTTTTGCTTTTAGAGTTAATCTGCATTTTATCCCCTCTCCAGAAACTCAAAAGACCACTCCAGATCAGGCGGCTCATTCCCATTGAAACTGACACATACTTCTCCAAGTTTAATCCCCATTACCTTTCACCTCACTGCACACAGGACGCAATTTACCAGGACAGGCCAAAAGGCATTCTGGGATTTGTTTGGTTTAGTCATTAACGAAACACATTGTGAAAGCCTAAACTGGACACATAATTGGCTAGCCAAAAAATAATATTACCACACAATTGTTTTATGTGATTAGGTGGGAATTTGAGCTTGTAATTTTTATGAAACTACAATACAAATGCCGTTTGTTTAACCCTTTAACAGCAAATTAACCCCTGTTAAGGCCAGCTCGTCAGGTCAGCACAATAGAAGAAAAGGCTTGACATTATAAGCACATCACAGCTTAGTGCCAAGAGCTGCCCTCTCCCACAGATCATGTGTGTGTGAAGTCTGTGGTTGGGGAGATGGCAAGATTAAAGACCATGTTCTGAGATGTCAAATATCTATAAACGCTAAAAGGACACATAAATCTATGTTTTTTCCCCCAATGAAAGCCTGTGGCTGCATCAGGAGATCAGTTGTAATGAAAAAAAGAGGAATGAATGGGGAAAAGATAACCTCCTGATAATGATCATTGGCCCAATAGAACTCAACTATTCACATAGACGAACCCTACAACTGTTTGTTTTTACAAAGGCTTTATTAGTTAGCAATTAGGCTACTGTGTTCTGTTTGAATCATAACCTGTCCCTCCATGAACCCTCAGTGTATGGAAGGAATCAACATCAGCATAATCGTTGAGCTCCTTACCAAATAGGCCTGGAGGTCGACTCAAAGCAAGGTTAATTTCGCTGTATGGGATAAGTGCAGGTACACAGGAAGCACGTTTTATCCCTCAGGGCTGGAACAAAGGAGCACTTCTGATGGATTATGTACACTGGAAATAAATAGGCTTATGGGACATTAGATCAATGTGCGCGTATCAGAGTTAGTTCCAAGGCATATTTGCCTCTCCATAATTCCACTAATGCCTTCAGCAGTGCCAGGAACTGGGGTCAAAATGTTAACACAGCACTTCTCATGTGGTTGACATCACTTGCAGGTAGATAATCGCAGCACTAACCATTGTTTGAGATGGTGTTATTGGGTTAGATTAAAGGGCAATTTCCACTTTTCAAACTCATTTTCATTATCTCCAGCACAATACCTGTGTCTAAAATTAAAAAATTATAGAAGATATCCATTTGTTAAACTATCCTTTAGTGAAAGGAGAATGTCCACAAGTATTATGGCTGCTGTTCACAAGGTCTGCAAACCAAACCTGTGAAAATGGCACATTTCTAAAATGTCTGCCCGATGACATCACCAAAAGTTCAAACATTTTAAAAACAGTGTTTTTCAAACACTATGAGATTTGTGGTGATGTGGGGAGGAAGACAATACCCTGCACCTGGCTAGAAGCTCGTTACAGGTTTCGAAAATCACAATTATTGAACTTTTAATGTGATGTCGCAGAGAAGTGTTTTTTTTAGGACCTTATCTTTTTAACCACAGATCCTAGAAACACACTGATATGTAGACACTGGTTTTGTGCTGGAGATAATGAATATGAGGTTGCAAATGGGCTAAATTGCCCATTAAGGTTTATCTGTGTTGGAAGCAAACCCTGTATATTTTCTATACTAATCTAATTGCGATTTGAGACTTATGTTTGGGGCCACAAGAGGAGCTTTTGATTATGATTGGTAGCATCAAGCATCTGAACTTGAACAGCTTGCCCAACACATCCCATTCAAACTGACCCTGTAGGCTTTGTGGTTCAGCTCATACTTGAAATAAACCCTGCTTAGTTGGGGAAAGGAACTCAACGACAGGCCTAATTCCTCTCAAATACAGGAATCGCGTGAGAAAGGAGGAAAGCACACTCAAGGTAACATGGAAAAAATGCAGCTGATGCGAAAGTACACTACCCCCAAGGTCAAAGCACTTCTGTCATATTAGCTTGGACACGAGGTCCATATTTTTCAATAAATCATGCCACGAAGCCATTGCTGAGAGTGTAGGCTATTAGGCGGCTGTGCTTGATGTCTGTTTCCTCCAATGGGATTAATGAGGATGTTGATAATACATAGTAAGTTAGTGCTATTTTTATAGGCCTTGTGAAACATATATGGTTGAGGCTACATTAAAGTTATAGGGTTATACATGTGATAACTATTTTCACATTTGTTTTGTTTTTTGATAAGGAGCAAGCCTACAGCTGTTAATATATATATATGTTTTACTATTAAATCAGAATAATGCAACTTTACGACATGAAATGTGATTAAACTGTTTTTTAAAGAGTTTCCTCTAAAATGACAGATTCATTGAATAGGCCTAACAGTTATTGGACTGCAATATAATATCCAAATTAGGGCACATCATTTGGCCCGAATAAGTATTTCTGTCATTTCTGCATAGTGCAATATTATGATTTGATGGGCAACACTGTCCCAAAATCGGTTGGTATTTATTTATTTTTGTCAAGTTTTCATGATGATGTGGCTGGTGACACTTTGCTTTTTTTAAAGTCCAATATCTTGAAAACTTGACTGTTGACATGCAAACGACTTTGGCACTGTATAATCAGTGGACAAATTTAAAAAGTACCAAAAGTTAGTTTTTGAGTGAAGTTTTTCTTTAATTAAGTTAAGCCTACTCTTGAGATGTTTCACTGGGTGCCCCACTTGTGTGGATATTGTTTGATGATCATGATTCATTTTACTCAGCTAATAAAGGGTAATTATTGATCAAGTATGGTGGGATAATTTGTTGCATTTGTAGGGTGGACCTTCATTTAAAATCAAATGATATCAAATGATATTGGGTTCCCTAAATATTCAAACAGCCTGATACTATTATACATTAAAGGCAATCATAGTTTTCTTAAATAAGATTGAAAAAGTATTTGACACTTACTCTTACAGTTGCAAGCATTGCTTGTGGTTTGGTTAAAGTTATAAACCCTAACTGAAACACTAATTAGGGTTTTAAAACAGTTCAGTATATGGACATATACTGTATCTGGTGGACACATTAATTATTTTAAGTTAATGTACTGTTAATACAAAAATGGAGGCTATTAGGCTACTATTAGCATCAACAACAACAACAATAATAATATCTACTTATTCGTAGCAGTAGTTTTATTATCATTATTGAAATACATGTAACATGTCAACATCTCCATGCTGTCTCTCTCTCGCTCTCTCTCTCTCTCTCTCTCTCTGTCTCTCTCTCTCTCTCTGTCTCTCTCTCCATCCAACCAAACAATTATTTTATATTAAAAAACTGAACAAAGACGTCATCTTGTAGCCTACATTTTTCTTTCAATCAATTTGGGACAATCTATTGATTCTCCCGACGGAGTCTACACTCAACGGAGGAGCATCTGATATGATTAAACATACATGGGCAAGGAGCAGGCCAAGATAACCAGAAGCGACATGAAAGATGAGAGTCCACTTTTAATGTGTGCCTGGAGGACACCCGATTGCCCGGGAAAGTCTTGTTTTCCCTGTGCTTGTCACGCGAGTCCTTTTTACTCCTGCCTCCACCGCCCTCGGTGTCTTACCGCAACTCTGACCCGAATCTCTCTCTTTTGACAAGGTGAAAGTGATTTTTTGTTGTTGATCGCTACAGAATCCATTCAAGGATAGCAACGACAACCGCCCTCGATTTGAGCACATTTAAAGTGCTTTTTATTAATTTATAATAGACTGCCAAGAGCGGAAGTTGGCTTTAGCCTACATAGGCTGTAACGAGGAGCCCTGAGTAGGGCTAGCATGCAACTATGAGTAAACTCACGAGTTAAAGGATACGAATAAGGATATTACTATGAAATGCCCAAACGTATAGAAAACAACGAATGCATTTGTATTGTATAAGGTGCATGTCGAAATATATTTTAAACTAGTGAAATAGCTATGGGATACTGCAGATCTAAACATGTTTTCATTTGCAATCTCAGGTGATTTGACAGTGACTTGTCTGGCCTCATGGGAGTTTATCATACAAACTGGAGTAGAACGTAGTACAAATATGATAGGAAAGAGAATGAAAAGGTATTTTATTCTTTACCGTTTTTTATACGATAAATGTTGTATGTTCAAGTTGTGTAGGCCTAGGTGTGAGGCCTATGCCATTGGTTTGGTTATGATTATTTTCTTACGTGCATATAGTAGAAGGATTGGGAACTTTAATTTATGGACTAAAGTTTGAATGAACTTTATTCAAGGTTAGGCCAACTATAGCGACCCAGTCCAAAGCGTTTGTTGTATAGTATAGGCTACTCTAAGATTGTTATTTGGGGGCAAATTAATGCACAAATATATAATGTGCCGCATAGGCCTTCAATAGGCTATATCCCTGTATTCTATAGATTATATTTATGCACGTAATTACACATGCATTACAATGTGATGACTTCATTTGAAATGTTGGACATGAAAAATACTATATGAGGCTGCATGACATCTATTGCAAAGTAAAGGTGGAACTCCAGCCTCCCAACCGAAAGACTGAGTTCCAACAGTAGGCCTGCATCAATACTCGACCACTAAACACTTCTGCACTTTTAGGATGGTAGGACCCCTGTATCTGGGATGTTCATATTTTCAGCCTATTCCTGATATTACTGATAATAATAGTAATTGTAATAGTCATACTTTACGTAATCTAACAATAGTATAATCTCAACACAGTTAAATGCAAAAACTAAAGGCCCATGGAAGTACAAGTTCTGATGGTGAACTGTCCAAACATACCTCTGATTTGTCTGATTTGTCGGGGTTAATTCACAATAGCCTACAAAGAGAAGTATGTTTTGTGTACAGTTCCTGAAAGGAAATAGCCCATGTTGACCCAATAACTGGGTGCAGAGGGGAGACATTGATCCATGACGTTCTGGTTCAAAGATAGTGTACCCAAGACAGAACAAGAGATAGATAGAGACAAAACAATTACGTGTCTTCCAATTTTTCGTTGTTATTTAACCGGTTGTAACAGCAAACATTGAAATGGAACTGTCTCTAGCGCAAAAGATCTCGAATAATTATAGACTAAGGCATAACACAATTATTGAGTTTACAGAACATAAAAATATGCAAACAATTTTGGAGCGCTCAAATTCAAACAAAGTGTCAATTTGTGAACGAAAATGTAGGCTATTCAATTAATTCGATTAGATTTTTAGGCTTATACACGTCTAATTTAAAATGTTATATTTGGCCTAGCCTACAAGTCGGCTCATACAAGCAGACGTAGACAACATATTACGTTAAAATATATTCTGAATTTAGGTAGTATAGGCCTACTGAGTGGTTTGATCCACGCAAAGGCCTAAACCGATATATTTACACCTTATTCTCACCTAACATTAATACATTAAAATAGTTATTAACTTACCTCTTTATGTGCCAAATAAATAGTTGCAATAGCCTAATTTCCTTGTTGCCTATTTCTCCCATAAGTCTAACTTAAAATGAGTGAGTTGGCCTAGAGAATAAAGCTAGGTCGCTAGCTATGAGGGGTGGAAGTCCAAACATTGGGCCTAGAAGATGCAAAGAGGTAATTTATTAATTACAGAACTGGTTCTTATTTTTGAAACTGAGAGGCTTTAGGGGGAACTCAGATGTCAGCTCTGATTTTCTTGCTCACCTGAGCGATTTATTTTTTTCGACCAGGCAAGCGCGTTTCATGCTGCTTGATCAAAAACAACGGTGTCATCCCCACTTACTTTGACACTGCAACAAAGGGAAACCGCAAATTGTTTCCGAAAGCCTATTTTCAAAGTAAAGGGCATGCACTCTAATGAATTAAAAGTAAGGGCCTATTCCAACAGGATGCTGAACTCGAAACAACACATTATTGTGATTCAATGTGCTAATGGCGTCGATTTTGCCTAAATGTTTTATCTTATATTTTAAGGGAATATTTTCATTATATTTCGAGTATAGTGTTGAACTTCAATCAACGAACTTACGTGTGTATCTTAATATTGGGGTCAATTCCCTACATGGCATTAGACCTAGCCAAGAAATGTGCTCTCTATGCCATGTGTTTGTAATGAAGCCTACAGTCATAGCACTATTGTGGCAAATTCACGGTGGACTTGGGAGACATAAGCCAAAAGTCGCAGGTCACATTGCAGAGCACTTTCCAATTTGACCCATAAAAAAGTTAATAGTGTAAATTCATGGTGGACTTGGGAGACATAAGCCAAAAGTCGCAGGTCACATTGCAGAGCACTCTCCAATTTGACCCTTAAAAAAGTTCATTGTTTCCAATAAATAAAGTCCACAGGGATAGGGCAAAATGCTTTAATGGCGCTGTAAATCTCAATCATGCTAAATAATGCATAGAAATGAGCATAAGTAGCGTATATCCTCTTTTCATTAAATAGTTAAGTAATGTTAAGGGAAAGAGACTGAGGGACACTGACAGGATACAGTGTCTCATTTTCAAAGGTTTATTTAAAAAATGTTGTAATAATGTTGTAATATTTGATTGCAGGATGATCCTGAGCAGTCTGTGACAGCAGGTGTCAAAAGATATGATGCTGCAGATTAAAAGGTTGGCTTGTTATTATGACATGAGTTGCCCATGGTCAAAGGATGTGTAACCCAGCTTTCCTGTATCAAAAGCCCAACAACACACATGGATGTGATCACGACACCATCTGGATAGACCTATATCCATAAATGGCTGGGAATCATAAGGAGGATCTGTTCATTGTTAACAGTGTCTCAGTGTCCTCACTGTTAAACGAGTCACCCTGACACACTCATCTGGAGTCCATTGAGAATACACATAATTTGCAAGAAAGTGCAATAAGCCGATGTCATGTCTAACTCTGCTGTTAATCCATTATGGCTCAAGGCCCAGAGAGCTACAGTATACTGTTGGCACGGAACTATAGCTAGATCTCAGAGACCAGTAGAGGTCCCAGTAGTGAGAATGAAAAAATAATGTAATTCTTTAGCCAGAAGAGGGCAGCAATGTAGCCTCTACTACCATTTTGCATAGAGCATGTCTTTATGGTGGCCACAAACTCTATCTAGTCCTCAGTTGTGTAAACTACTTAAGTAAAAAAAACATTTTTTTTTAAAGTACTACTTAAGTAGTTTTTTGGGGGTATCTGTACTTTAGTTTGCTATTTATATTTTTTGCCAACTTTTGCTCCGCTACATTAAAGAAAATAATGTACTTTTTACTCAATACATTTTCCCTGACACTCAAAAGTACTCGTTACATTTTGACACGAAAATGGTCCAATTCGCACACTTATGAAGAGATCATCCCTGGTCATCCCTAATGCCTCTGATCTGACGGACTCACTAAACATAAATGCTTCGTTTGTAAATTATGTCTGAGTGTTGGAGTGGGCTCCTGCTTATCTGTCAATAAAAAAATAAAATCGTGCTGTCTGGTTTGCTTAATATAAGGAATTTTAAATAGTTTATACTTTTACCTTTGATACTTAAGCACATGTTAGCAATTCCATTTACTTTTGATACTTAAGTATATTTAAAACCAAAGACTTTTAGACTTTTACTCAAGTAGTATTTTACTGGGTGGCGTTCACTTTTACTTGAGTCATTTTCTATGAAGGTATCTTAACTTTTACTCAAGTATGACAATTGAGTACTTTTTCCACCACTGCTAGTCCTTCAGGGTGTCCATGCGTTTGATCCAGCCCAGAACATACACTCCCTGATCACGCTAATCATGTTTTTGATTATGAAATTAATCAGGAGTGTTGGTGTTTGGTTGGAACAAAGGCCTGAAAACTCTAACTCTCAGGTGGCCACTTCTCATGTGGTACGGCACCATCTTATCTCCCAATGTTGTTTCTGCCAATACAAGACTATAGGCTATTAGTGTATGCACATTTTATACATCCAAAATATATTTATTTATGTCAGTACCATAGGCAGGTACAGTGTAATTTGACATTGTTACATAATAATTATAACAAAACAGTGTAACCAGTGCTGTACTGTACCTGTGTAACTACCATAGATATCAGTGACACATATTGTTAAGTGGGCCCCTCACAACACTGTACTCTACCATAAATCATTTTAGTTTGTCCAGTAGAGGGCTTTCATGCCCAATTACAGACAGAGTGAACTAATTTTATTAGCCATGTTTACAATGTCTCTCTTCTGCCACTTGGTGGAAGTATTGCACTATTACAAATCACGTAGGTTTCATCTCATCATTCAACGGCTTTCAAACTATAGGGGATTGCATAATGACTACAGTATGTCCATAGCATACTATGGAACAGGTGTACTGTCTACCCAAGTAAATATAATTGGATAAAATATTAAATGCTAAACGTTTATAAGGAAGGACAACTATGTTGTACACGATAGACATACAGTAAGTAGTGGCACAGATGAATGCAGGAAACAAGACGTGATCACCAATGGCTTTTAGATAAACAGCTACCATATGATGCTTGCTCTGTGCTATCTCATTATATTGATATTTCATTTCCCTACAGACCGGGCCTTGGTATAATCTCAGCAGCCACCGGTGAGAAGCTCATTAATAGATAATTCACTTGAGGGAATTGTTTATGGCTTATTTATCAACAAGGCATTTTGGAACTGCATAAGAACAGAATTATATATCATACACTACCAGTCATAAGTTTTAGAACACCTACTCATTCATGGGTTTTTCTTTATTTGTATTATTTTCTACATTGTAGAATAATAGTGAAGACATCAAAACTATGAAATAACAAATTGAATCAGGTAGTAAACAAAAAAGTGTTAAACAAATCAACATTTACTTTATATTTGAAATTCTTCAAATAGCCACCCTTTGCCTTGATGACAGCTTTGCACACTCTTGGCATTCCCTCAACCAGCTTCACCTGGAATGCTTTCCCAACAGTCTTGAAGGAGTTCCCACATATGCTGAGCACTTTTTGGCAGCTTTTCCATCACAAACCATCTCAATTTGGCTGAGGTCGGGTGATTGTGGAGGCCAGGTCATCTGATGCAGCACTCCATCACTGTCACGTTCTGACCAGTATGAGGGTTATTTTGTTAGTGTAGGCTGGTCAGGACGTGGCAGAAGGTATTTGGTTTATGTGGTTCGGGGTGTGTGTATTATGTAGAGGGTAGTTGATTTATGTATTCCGGGGTTTTTTGGTCACTGCTCTGTTAGTCTATGTTCTTTCTAGTTAATCTGTTTCTATGTTTAGTTAATTGGGGTGTGGACTCTCAATTGAAGGCAGGTGTTGTCTAGTTGACTTTGATTGAGAGTCCTATATATTAGGGTGTGTTTGTGTTTGTAATTTGTGGGAGGTTGTCACTTGAACTGCTGTCGTTTGCCTTCAAGTCTGTCTTCGTCGTCCATCATTTTGTTTTGTTTGTTTGTATAAGTGTTTTCATTAAAGTTAATTATGAGCACTCAACCCGCTGCGCCTTGGTCCATTCCTGACGACCGTCGTTACAATCACTCTCCTTCTTGGTAAAATAGCCCTTACACAGCCTGGATGATAGTCCCACTAAGTCCAAACCAGATGGGATGGCGTATTGCTGCAGAATGCTGTGGTAGCCATGCTGGTTAAGTGTGCCTTGAATTCTAAATAAATCACAGACAGTGTCACCAGCAACGCACCCCCACACCATAACACCTCCTCTGCCATGCTTTAAGGTGGGAAATACACATGCAGAGATCATCCGTTCACCCACAATGCGTCTCACAAAGACACGGCGGTTGGAACCGAAAATCTCAGATTTGGACTCCAGACCAAAGCACAAATTTCCACCCGTCTAATTTCCATTTCTGGTGTTTCTTGGCCTAAGCAAGTCTCTTCTTATTATTGGGGTCCTTCAGTAGTGGTTTCTTTGCAGCAATTCTACCAAGAAGGCCTGATTCACACAGTCTCCTCTGAACAGTTGATGTTGAGATGTGTCTGTTACTTGAACTCTGTGAAGCATTTATTTGGCCTGCAATATCTGAGTCTGGTAACTCTAATGAACTTATCCTCTGCAGCAGAGGTAACTCTGGGTCTTCCATTCCTGTGGCGGTCCTCATGAGAGCCAGTTTCATCATAGCGCTTGATGGTTTTGCAACTTCACTTTAAGAAACTTTCAAAGTTCTTGAAATTTTCCACATTGACTGACCTTCATGTCTTAAAGTATTGATGGACTGTCGTTTCTCTTTGCTTATTTGAGCTGTTCTTGCCATAATATGGACTTGGTCTTTTACCAAATAGGGCTATCTTATGTATACCCCCCTACCTTGTCACAACACAACTGATTGTCTTAAACACATTAAGAAGGAACAAAATTCCACAAATTAACTTTTAAGAAGGCTCAGCTGTTAATTGAAATGCATTCCGGGTGACTACCTCATGAAGCTGGTTGAGAGAATGCCAAGCGCGTGCAAACTTGTCATCAAGGCAAAGGGTAGCTATTTGAAGAATCTCAAAAATAAAATATATTTTGATTTGTTAAACACTTTTTTGGTTACTACATGATTCCATATGTGTTATGTCATAGTTTTGATGTCTTCACTATTATTCTACAATGTAGGAAATAGTAGAAAAAAAGGAAAACCTCTGAATGAGTAAGTGCTCTGAAACTCTTGACCGGTAGTGTATGTCGCCAAGATAATCACTGAATATTTATTTGCTGAAAATGTCCTATGTTGCAGCAACATTTTGAAATGATATTTGCAGAAAAGCAGGGCTGGTGGGGGAGAGAGTGACTCAGATGCATGTAATCAAGTTATATTTATGCAAATGACACTGGTATAATTGCTGCAATCTAGAGATATGGTTCTCCATCTTTGATTAGCTTGTTATGGGAAATACTGACACGGTGGCCTTGTGGTTTGAGTGTCCGTCCTGAGATTGGACCGTTGGGAGTTCAATCCCTGGCTGAGTCATACCAAGGACTGTACAAATGGAAACCGGTGTGTCGGCTTGGCATTTAGCATTGAGGAGATACATTGATGATATAATTATTATCTTTAGGTAACATTCCTTTCTGAAAAACAATGACAACGCTAGCTATTCTCTCTTGGAATTTGAAAAGCCTACATTTTCCTATCAAATGTTCCAGCTGTCTTGATATCCTAGCAAGAAACCTTATTGATATAGCAATGCTCCATGAAACACACCTGCTCCATAATGTAACAGAAGTTGTCATGGAGAGAAGACCAAGGCGCAGCAGGTATGTGAATACTCATATTTAATTTCGAAAAAGGAGTAAAGCATCCACTTGACAAAACACTAAAGGTGACAACAGCAACAGTTCTGCAGGCTATTAAACACAGTGCAAAATCAACCACCCACAACCCCAAAGAAAAACACACACACCTATATAGGACTTCCAATCAAAGGAAACTCAACACACCTGCCTTCAATTGGAAGTCCCAATCAACAACACAATCATTCACATACACAAAAACTGCCACGTCCTGACCCCAAAACTAATACAATAGCTCCATCTGCTGGTCAGGACGTGACAGTACCCCCCCTCAAGGTGCAGACCCCGGAATGCACCTACCAACAGAAAACACCAACAAAAAACCCATAAACAATAACCCCTAAACAATAAGGGAGGGAAGGGAGGGTGGCTACACCCTCCCTCCCCAACCCACCTATCCTGGAGGTGGCTCAGGTGCAGGACGTGGACCTCGCTCCACCTTCGGCGTCACCCACTTTGGTGGCGCCGATAACTGCGCCGGGCAGGCAGACGGGCCACTCGGGCTGACCCTGGCAGACGGGCCACTCGGGCTGGGTCGGAGGACATGCGGGCCACTCGGGCTGGGCCGGAGGGCAGGCGGGCCACTCGGGCTGGGCCGTAGGGCAGGCGGGCCACTCGGGCTGGGCCGGAGGGCAGGAGGGCCACTCGGGCTGGGCCGGAGGGCAGGAGGGCCACTCGGGCTGGGCCGGAGGGCAGGAGGGCCACTCTGGCAGTTCCGGGCAGTCTGGCCACTCTGGCAGTTCCGGGCAGCCGGGCCCCTCTGGCGGCTCCTGACTAGCGGGCGGCTCTGGCGGCTCCTGACTAGCGGGCGGCTCTGGTGGCTCCTGACTAGTGGGCGGCTCTGGTGACTCCTGACTGGCGGGCAGCTCTGGCGACTTACGACTGGCGGGCAGCTCTGGTGACTGTTGACTGGCGGGCAGCTCTGGTGACTGTTGACTGGCGGGCAGCTCTGGTGACTGTTGACTGGCGGGCAGCTCTGGTGACTGTTGACTGGCGGGCAGCTCTGGTGACTGGCGGGCAGCTCTGGTGACTGGCGGGCAGCTCTGGTGACTGTTGACTGGCGGGCAGCTCTGGTGACTGTTGACTGGCGGGCAGCTCTGGTGACTGTTGACTGGCGGGCAGCTCTGGTGACTGTTGACTGGCGGGCAGCTCTGGCGACTTACGACTGGCGGGCAGCTCTGGCGACTTACGACTGGCGGGCAGCTCTGGTGACTTACGACTGGCGGGCAGCTCTGGTGACTTACAACTGGCGGGCAGCTCTGGTGACTTACGACTGGCGGGCAGCTCTGGTGACTCTTGACTGGCGAGGCTGGGCTGACGCACTAGACTCCTGGTGCGTGGGGCTGGTACTGGACGTGCCAGCCTGGAGACACGCACCTCCATGCTAGTGCGTCTAGCGGGAAACACCGGACCGAAAGGGCGCACTGGCGGTCTTGAGTGCAGGGTTGGCTTCACCCCTTCCGGCTCGATGCTCACCTTGCCCTGGCACCTGCGGGGCGCTGGTACCGGGCGGACTGGGCTGTGCGTCCGTATAGGCGAGATGGTGCGTACCTCAGCGTAACATGGCGCCCTCCACCTCATACGCACCTCCCTGTAGTCACGGGTAGCTGGCTTACGGCTCTTCCCTGGCCTGGCCAAGCTACCCATGTGCCCCCCCCCAAAAAAATTATTGGGGGTGCCTCTCGGGTTCCCTTAGCTCCCTTAACTTGTCCTCCCAGAATCGTCTTTCGTCCTGCCATGTCCATTCATCCACCCTGTTCTCCTGTGGCTTCCTCCTCTTCCGCTGCTTGGTCCCTTGGAGGTGGGTGGTTCTGTAACAGAAGTTGTCATGAAGAGAAGACCAAGGCGCAGTAGGTATGTGAATACTCATATTTAATTTCGAAAAAGGAGTAAAGCATCCACTTGACAAAACACTAAAGGTGACAACAGCAACAGTTCTGCAGGCTATTAAACGCAGTGCAAAATCAACCACCCACAACCCCAAAGAAAAACACACACACCTATATAGGACTTCCAATCAAAGGCAACTCAACACACCTGCCTTCAATTGGAAGTCCCAATCAACAACACAATCATTCACATACACAAAAACTGCCACGTCCTGACCCCAAAACTAATACAATAGCTCCATCTGCTGGTCAGGACGTGACACATAAGGACGCACATAGAATGCAGAACCACTTGTACCAACTACAGTAGCTGCTTTTTCATCAGCCCCAAACAAAACTAAAGCTGTAATCATAATGATACATAAGAAACTCAAAATCAGCATCTCGGGTAAAGGCGAAGACCAAGAAGGCAGAATCACTTTCCTTATATGTATCCATAATAGAAAGAAAATTTCCTTTATTAATGTGTACGTTCCACATGCATATGATCCTATGTTTTTTGGTTCTCTGAATAGCATATGGTTAGAATGAATGGAATTTCATCTGGTTATTGGGACAGACATGAATGCCATTTTGGACATGCGAGACAAATCTAATAACACCAACTACAGTACATACTCAACCAAGGCTCTCCAGTATATACTCTCTGATTACAACTTCTGACACCTGGCGAGCACATAATCTTGAAGCAGAAGAGTACACTTTCTACACAAACAGGCATAAAACATTATCAGGAATCGATGTCATACTATTATCTACCCCTCTATTGTCTTTAATCAACAAAATAGAAATTCAGCATTTGAGCTTGTCTGTCGTTTACTACTGCCAACTTTAAATCTTAGAATCGACTAAAACATCAACAAGATGGCGTTTCAACGTTTCATTACTACAAAATTCTATGTTCTGTGATCAATTGAACTAAATTCATTCATAATGATCAATAAAAGCGCAGTCAATGAATCCTGGATTCTATTGGATGTCACCAAAAGTTTTATTACAAATAATGCAACTGCATTTGCATCTGGCTTGAATAAATCCCAATTAAAGAAGATGTCAGAATTGGAAATGTTGTTAATTGCATTAGAACGTTCTCAACAAACAGTCCTTTCAGACCAGGTAGCTTCTACTCTTTCCAAAGTCAAGACAGAACGTAATTTATTGATAAGACACAGAGTCGAATGTGCCATCCATCTAGTTAGACTCAACCATTACTTCCATGTTAATCGTCCTAGTCGTTTACATTTACATTTACATTTAAGTCATTTAGCAGACGCTCTTATCCAGAGCGACTTACAAATTGGTGGATTCACCTTATGATATCCAGTGGAACAACCACTTTACAATAGTGCATCTAAATATTTTAAGGGGGGGGGGGGGGGGGGGTTAGAAGGATTACTTGATCCTATCCTAGGTATTCCTTAAAGAGGTGGGGTTTCAGGTGTCTCCGGAAGGTGGTGATTGACTCCGCTGTCCTGGCGTCGTGAGGGAGCTTGTTCCACCATTGGGGTGCCAGAGCAGCGAACAGTTTTGACTGGGCTGAGCGGGAACTGTGCTTCCTCAGAGGTAGGGAGGCGAGTAGGCCAGAGGTGGATGAACGCAGTGCCCTTGTTTGGGTGTAGGGCCTGATCAGAGCCTGAAGGTACGGAGGTGCCGTTCCGGAGGCAATGCACCATGGTCTTGTAGCGGATGCGAGCTTCAACAGGAAGCCAGTGGAGAGAGCGGAGGAGCGGGGTGACGTGAGAGAACTTGGGAAGGTTGAACACCAGACGGGCTGCGGCGTTCTGGATGAGTTGTAGGGGTTTAATTGCACAGGCAGGGAGCCCAGCCAACAGCGAGTTGCAGTAATCCAGACGGGAGATGACAAGTGCCTGGATTAGGACCTGCGCCGCTTCCTGTGTGAGGCAGGGTCGTACTCTGCGAATGTTGTAGAGCATGAACCTACAGGATCGGGTCACCGCCTTGATGTTAGTAGAGAACGACAGGGTGTTGTCCAGGGTCACGCCAAGGTTCTTAGCACTCTGGGAGGAGGACACAATGGAGTTGTCAACCGTGATGGCGAGATCATGGAACGGGCAGTCCTTCCCCGGGAGGAAGAGCAGCTCCGTCTTGCCGAGGTTCAGCTTGAGGTGGTGATCCGTCATCCACACTGATATGTCTGCCAGACATGCAGAGATGCGATTCGCCACCTGGTTATCAGAAGGGGGAAAGGAGAAGATTAATTGTGTGTCGTCTGCATAGCAATGATAGGAGAGACCATGTGAGGATATGACAGAGCCAAGTGACTTGGTGTATAGCGAGAATAGGAGAGGGCCTAGAACAGAGCCCTGGGGGACACCAGTGGTAAGAGCACGTGGTGCGGAGACAGATTCTCGCCACGCCACCTGGTAGGAGCGACCTGTCAGGTAGGATGCAATCCAAGCGTGGGCCGTGCTGGAGATGCCCAACTCGGAGAGGGTGGAGAGGAGGATCTGATGGTTCACCGTATCAAAGGCAGCAGATAGGTCTAGGAGGATGAGAGCAGAGGAGAGAGAGTTAGCTTTAGCAGTGCGGAGAGCCTCCGTGACACAGAGAAGAGCACTCTCGGTTGAATGACCAGTCTTGAAACCTGACTGATTTGGATCAAGAAGGTCATTCTGAGAGAGATAGCAGGAGAGCTAGCCAAGGACGGCACGTTCAAGAGTTTTGGAGAGAAAAGAAAGAAGGGATACTGGTCTGTAGTTGTTGACTTCGGAGGGATCGAGTGTAGGTTTTTTCAGAAGGGGTGCAACTCTCGCTCTCTTGAAGACTGAAGGGACGTAGCCGGCGGTCAAGGATGAGTTGATGAGCGAGGTGAGGTAAGGGAGAAGGTCTCCGGAAATGGTCTGGAGAAGAGAGGAGGGGATAGGGTCAAGCGGGCAGGTTGTTGGGCGGCCGGCCGTCACAAGACGCGAGATTTCATCTGGAGAGAGAGGGGAGAAAGAGGTCAAAGCACAGGGTAGGGCAGTGTGAGCAGGACCAGCGGTGTCGTTTGACTTAGCAAACGAGGATCGGATGTCGTCAACCTTCTTTTCAAAATGGTTGACGAAGTCATCCGCAGAGAGGGAGGAGGGGGGGGGGGGGGAGGGGGAGGAGGATTCAGGAGGGAGGAGAAGGTGGCAAAGAGCTTCCTAGGGTTAGAGGCAGATGCTTGGAATTTAGAGTGGTAGAAAGTGGCTTTAGCAGCAGAGACAGAAGAGGAAAATGTAGAGAGGAGGGAGTGAAAGGATGCCAGGTCCGCAGGGAGGCGAGTTTTCCTCCATTTCCGCTCGGCTGCCCGGAGCCCTGTTCTGTGAGCTCGTAATGAGTCGTCGAGCCACGGACCAGGAGGGGAGGACCGAGCCGGCCTGGAGGATAGGGGACATAGAGAATCAAAGGATGCAGAAAGGGAGGAGAGGAGGGTTGAGGAGGCAGAATCAGGGGATAGGTTGGAGAAGGTTTGAGCAGAGGGAAGAGATGATAGGATGGAAGAGGAGAGAGTAGCGGGAGAGAGAGAGCAAAGGTTGGGACGGCGCAATACCATCCGAGTAGGGGCAGAGTGAGAAGTGTTGGATGAGAGCGAGAGGGAAAAGGATACAAGGTAGTGGTCGGAGACTTGGAGGGGAGTTGCAATGAGATTAGTGGACGAACAGCATCTAGTAAAGATGAGGTCAAGCGTATTGCCTGCCTTGTGAGTAGGGGGGGAACGTGAGAGGGTGAGGTCAAAAGAGGAGAGGAGTGGAAAGAAGGAGGCAGAGAGGAATGAGTCAAAGGTAGACGTGGGGAGGTTAAAGTCACCCAGAACTGTGAGAGGTGAGCCATCCTCACGAAAGGAACTTATCAAGACGTCAAGCTCATTGATGAACTCTCCAAGGGAACCTGGAGGGCGATAAATGATAAGGATGTTAAGCTTGAAAGGGCTGGTAACTGTGACAGCATGGAATTCAAATGAGGAGATAGACAGATGGGTCAGGGGAGAAAGAGAGAATGTCCACTTGGGAGAGATGAGGATTCCAGTGCCACCACCCCGCTGGCCAGATGCTCTCGGGGTATGCGAGAACACGTGGGCAGACGAGGAGAGAGCAGTAGGAGTAGCAGTGTTATCTGTGGTAATCCATGTTTCCGTCAGTGCCAAGAAGTCGAGGTGCTGGAGGGTAGCATAGGCTGAGATGAACTCTGCCTTGTTGGCCGTTTACTGGCCAAAAAGCTATGTAGTAATGATCAATTAGCAGATACGTATAGCAACTATTGAATCTGAGACAGTGGAATTTCTATCAGAACCCAAATTAATCAATCAAAGATTCTCCCGCTTCTATAAAGAACTGTACACCTCTGATTGTAAATCCACACCAAGCCGGACTTAAAACTTCTTAGGGATAGGGGGCAGTATTCGGAAGTTTGGATGACTGAGGTGCCCAAAGTAAACTGCCTGTTACTCAGGCCCGGAAGCTAGGATATACATGTAATTGGTAGTATTGGATAGAAAACACTCCAAAGTTTCTAAAACTGTTAAAATAATGTCTATGAGTATAACAGAATTGATATGGCAGGCGAAAACCCGAGGAGAATCCATCCGGATTTGTTTTGTTTTTGAGGTCACCACTCATTGAAATGGCTGTCTATGGGAAAATCAAAGGAATACCTTCCAGATTGCAGTTCCTAGGGCTTCCAGTAGATGTCAACAGTCTTTAGAAAGAGTTTCAGGCTTGTTTTTTGAAAAATTAGCTAGAATTTGTAGTTTTTCTAGGTGGCTCCCATTTTGGCTGTAGTATTGTGGTGCACGTGGATGAGGGCACACACTTTGTTATTTATCTCCGCTAATGAACATACTATTCTCCGTCTTAAATTGTATTGTTTATTTACATATTAGGGTACCTGAGGATTGATTAGAAATGTTGTTTGACTTGTTTGGACGAAGTTTATTGGTAACTTTTGGGATTCTTTGTATGCATTTTGAACGAGGGAAACCGGTGGATTACTGAATCAAGCGCGCCAACTAAACTGTCTTTTTTGGGATATAAAGAAGGACTTTATCGAACAAAACTACCATTTGTTATGTAGCTGGGACCCTTGGGATTGCAAACAGAGGAAGATCTTCAAAGGTAAGTGATTTATTTTATCGCTATTTCTGACTTTCATGACGCCTCTGCTTGTTTGGAAAATGTTAAATGCTTTTGTATGCGGGCGCTGTCCTCAGATAATCGCATGGTATGCTTTCGCCGTAAAGCCCTTTTGAAATCTGACAAAGCAGCTGGATTAACAAGAAGTTAAGCTTTTAAATGATGTAAGACGCTTGTATTTTCATGAATGTTTAATATTACGAAGTTTGTATTTTGAATTTCGCGCTCTGCATTTCACCGGATGTTGGCGAGGTGGGACGCTAGCCCAAAGAGGTTTTTAAGTCCTTTCTAAAATAATGAAAAACTTGTCTTCTCTCAACAGAAGAAGCCACCTCGTCTGGAGCCCAAATCTCTCTCAATGAACTCAAAAGGGCATGAGTAGAGGCAAATTACCTGGATGGGATGGTATTCTTCCTGAGGTCTATTTAAAATGTTCAAATCAATAAGGCCCACTATTGCTCGAAGTGATTAACACAGCCGTTTACAAAGGTTCATTTGGGAGAGATGTGAATACAGCACACATTTCAATGTTATTAAAAAGAGGTATGGATGCCACCCCTGTGCTTCACGGTTGGGATGGTGTTCTTCAGCTTGCAAGCATCCCCATTTTTCCTCCAAACACAACGATGGTCATTATGGCCAAACAGTTCTATTTTTGTTTCATCAGACCAGAGGACATTTCTCCAAAAAGTACGATATTTGTCCACATGTGCAGTTGCAGTTGCAAACTGTTTCGGTTTTGGAGCAGTGGCTTCTTCCTTGCTGCGCGGCCTTTCAGTTTATGTCAATATAGGACTTGTTTTACTGTGGATATAGATACTTTTGTACCTGTTTCCTCCAGCATCGTCATAAGGTATTTTGCTGTTGTTCTGGGATTGATACTTCCAATGTTTGTCTATGGAGATTTCATGGCTGTGTGTTGTTTTTTTTACACCTCTCAGCAATGGATGTAGCTGAAATAGCCGAATCCACTAATTTGACTTTTGCATATTTTTGCATATACATATATATATATAAGAGGGAGAGGGGGGGGGGGGGGGGTGTTGAGAATGGAGCAGAAGACACATTTTTGTTGTTCACTGTAACTAATGGACATTGTTGTATTGTATTGTTTTGTATGGAAAAGAGTCAGCCAGAGTTGATGTGGGTCATCATTCAAACAAAGAGTTTCCTCCTGGCTACTAGTGCATATTTCCAAACTATGTTTGCATATAATGACATTCAATTCTAAAAACTATTCAATTGTTTATTCAATTATATTCTTCGCTCAAAATATGACTATTTAATAGTAGTTTCCATAATTCATAAATGGCACCATGCAGGGTTCTACATGGAACCATTTAGGTTTAGTGAAATAGAACCTCCAGAGTTCTGATCAAAGAACCCTATAAAAGGGTTCCATGTAGAACTTTTAAGGGTTCCATATATGAAGCAAGCGCTGGAACCCTTTTTGGTTCTATGAGTGTATGATACATTTACATTTACAGTGTACATGATATTACTGTGGCAGCAATAATGATCCCTTATGTCTGAGTGTAATAACAACACTTAAAATAGATCACCACACTTGTCATTTTATGTTATGATCTACCTAATAACTTTTAAGATAAACCACATTTCCTGTATGCTGAAAGGGGATCCCTAACCAATTTAGTACAGAAAGCCCTGTGCTATCCAAATGCATTCTACCTCATCTCAAACCAGGACATAAGGCTTGCAGCATTACAGTAAATTGTTCCCAAAGGACAAGCCTGCTAGATTAAAGGTAGTCAGCGATATTTCATAGATGCAAAAAGTAAACAGCATAGTGCGTCAATTTCCTCAAAAACTAAGGACCTTGGAGGGCAAGGCTAAACTTGTCCACTGTTTTCATGTAAGAGCATGAAGCGAACCCGTGCACATACGCAGATACTGTGTGTGACTGTGTGAGAGCGAAGTCTTACATTTTGCCCATCGCAATAGTTGCAGTGCTGCTCGTGCAACTGTCATTTTACTGACTCTACCTTTTATAACGCAAGCCAGGAGCATTTTGGTCAAGGTTTAAAATCATCACTTCAGACGGGGGTAGAAGAAAGGACATCCAAGGGGTTGGGTCTGAAGCAAGTTCAGCACTCTCTCTTGAAAGAAGAGTCCATGTGGGTACTTTCTCAGCCCCATTCTCTCAACACTCCTGCTTTAGGCTACTCATCATTCATGGCTATGACAATGTCGTCCTTTGTTTTGTTATGTGTTTTATGTAAAACTCAAGTATACCTACCTAGTAGGCTAACCGTGTCGCCTAGTACTACTATTGTTGTTTGTTTATTTTTTAACCACTCAAAAAAACTATTCCAATGTATGTATTACTTTTAATACATGCAAATGGCAATTAAACTACTACTACTACTACTACTACCTCTACTACTACTACTACTACTACAGGCATTGAATTCACACTGGGGAGAAGCCCTGGCTGCTGAGTGCATTTAAAATAATGCACCGTGCATAATGTACAGCTTAATCCATTAGACGGAGAGTCTGAAGGCTCCTTCTCATGCAACACGCCACACACACCGCCTCTTCTCCTTGTAAGGGTCTCACGCAGACAGAAGAAGAAGGAAGAAAATCAAATATTGTTGAGAGGCTCAATCCCGCTCCCAAAAGGCAAACACTTCCAGCATAATGCAAATTAGTGTTGGTGGGCTTTCACTTCAAATGGATTTCAAAATCAATGTGCGGGTGGTATAAGTTCTGTTGGCAACCAGTTCCTGGGAGCCCAGCTAGAGTACAGTCATTTACATAACCTCCAGCTGTCTGTCTTCTTGAACTAAACCCCCTGCATGAGTAAATACTTTGTTTCATATTTCAAATATGCTTGCATTCAATAAACGTCTTATGTATTACGAGAGAAGGCAGTATGGTGTATTGTACCGTAGGCAGTATATACTGTCTGTATACACAGTCAACAAAGACTGTATTTACAGTACAGACTCCAGATTAGGTACAGTACATCTGACACATATCACCAGATATGTCACCAAGATGTTTGTGATTGGTTTTGATAGGCCAATTAAGCGTGAAACAACACCACTTATTTGGTGCAACAAGATAATTATGTTAGGCTACTGAGGGATGCGCACTGCTTAGGACCCAGTAGACATGCAGTATATGTTCATAGAGTATGTATGCCATGCAACTCCTTACCCCCACACACACAAAATCTTGAACTTGGTGTTCCCACCTCCATCAAAATATAAGGCCCTCAACAGCACACTTTCCCCATCATAAAGCATGAAATTGACCTTGGCTCGAGGTATAGACCATCGCCTCCTTCCCAAACAACAAAGGTTTATCAACATCACACCTAAACAGAGGCCTATTTCCTCCCTCAAATGTCTCCCATTCAGTCCCCAACCAATCCCAACCCCGCTGGCCTTTTGGCATTCAAAATCCCCTATTTTCCTCTGAAGATCTGTTGTCTCCCGCGCAGGTAAATTGGAAGGCGCATTGCTGTAAATCACAGCCAATTGAGGCTTTGCCACCATAGATCATCCGGTGGCACAATGCCCCGTGGCCTTTACTTCCTTATCAGTCTCGCAGATGGCGCTGAGGCTTAGCCCCCATCTCTATTCACCCCTTGTTATTCCCCAACTAATAGCAGAGAATGTGTGTGTGTTCATCTCAGTCTGGCATAGATGGAACTGGGAAACGCCTGCTGTGATGCAGACTGCAGGAGACAAAATCCTGATCAAAGACCCATAATCCCCCTGTGGCTCCTTTCTCTGTTATCACAATAGTGGGTTCTGCTCTGGCTCAGTCTGTAGTATTGACTCACCGAAAATGTAAAACTATTAGTCATCTAGGAAACTCTTTCCATCTGTGAGGAATAATGTATTGTGAACATAGAGCCATTATTTGTTTGGACTAACTTATACCCAGTCTTACACAGGCGGTTCATAAAAGTACGACTTTAAAGGGGAAGTTCAGCTTTTTAGAGTAAGGAACCATCTAACATTATGTTGTAAAATACGGAACTTCCTCTTTAAAACTAGGTGAATCCGTACCTTGACCCTGATTGTACTGTTTGAGTCAAACAGGGAACAGGACAATAGCAGGTATTTAACAGCACCAGTGGCAGTGGGTTTGATCATCAGTCCATCACCATCATTACCGTTGCACCAACTAAACCTGGAGGTGTTCTTTTCCTCAATACTGAATTATTTACCAATGCCCTCCTCCCATCCTGACAAGAGTTGTGTGGATGAGGCCATTGAGGTAAAAAAGACTTGTCTGACACATACACACATACACAATGCTGTTACATTGCTGCCAAAAGATTATAAGTAAAACAACAATTCCTTTGCATTTGCTTGTCAAATGGCATCTTTAATAAAAATCTAAACTCTCAATTGCCCTCTGTCTAACGGCGCTTCTAGACCTTCCACCACCTTTCATAAGTCAACATCTGCAGGAAACACTGAACGAATTGAGGATTTTGTAGAAATTACAACACCCACACTGAATCCGTTGTATCTACACTACTAATAGCCATGCCCCAGAGGGGATAAAAAGCAATATCAAATCAGACAACAAAATGAGTTCACCCACACACTGAAGAGCACCAGACGTCTGGTCCTGAGGAACTCAATTGGAAGAAATTCTCAGTTCGGAGCAAAGAGTGAACACCTTGCACCCTTAAAAAGTGAGACATCAGACTGGTGCTGATGATATGGATGGATCAGAGAGTCAAGGGTTCATGTATTAAACACTTTCCAATAATCCCCACTTCATCAGAATACATTACATGTCTATTCTTTACGTTGCTGATTGGCGAATCAATAGTCTTCCACACACTATCTAGTTCGGAGTCAAAGTGATTGTGGCCCTGGTTGTAACTTCTACTCTTTCTACTCTTTAGCCTAATGACCTCATCGGAGGCCAGCCAGACAACTATTTATTTAAGTAGCCTAATGATCCATCATCAGGAGCTAGCCAAACATAAATAGCTTGTCCATGAACTCCCTTAAAACAGTTAGCTTCACTAACCTCTTGAACAAACTCTAGAACAAACATTGTCCTGACATGACATTCACTTCATTGGCTTGGAAGGGAGGCCAATCACCAGACAGAGAACATCATTGATAAGAGTGATGTGGTGTTGTCATGGACAACAGCATCGATCCAACCTCTTAACATTAGCCAGTGGAAGTAGAATAAACAACGTATCAAATGACATCACATTAGGGGATTTTCCAATTAAGTTCATTATTGCTGAAATACTTGTTTCAAATGAATGGAGTTACAAGGGAATTGAAGGTTAAATAAAGGTTAAATAAAAAAATTCAAAATAAAGAACGGAATTGCTACTTAAATTGAATGTGCTCTATAGAGATTATTGAATATTCTATATTTATTCTAAGATGTACAAAGAAAACCATCAGATGGCAAGTGATGCATTTCAATAAAACTCTATTGATGGAAGCATTGTAAACTTTCTTTTCAAAATGTGTAATTGGTTTGAAGCTGAAAAGATGATCCACCATTTTAGCCTCCATTATGAAGATATGATATAGTCTGTGATGCTCAGAAATGATTTAATTTATGTCAACAGGCAATTGTACCATGGGATTAAAAAGTGCTGAACAATCGGATAGTTCTGATTGCTAAGCTCTTTGACTGGAAAATTATGGTCATGACTGGCTTCTGCCATACAGTGCACTCAGCATGTAATATAATAGCGACTGCTTTCTCACCCGTTATGGCTCTGTCCCATTTTTTCATGCTGAATATACAGTTGTAATGGTTTATAGCTAGTTGGAGATGCCATCAGAGAGGTTTTAACCTAGTATATGTAATTTCAGTCTATTTGAAATATCACTGTTGTTTCCACTGCTACAGGGCCAAATTTGGGGCCCCGGGGCACCTACCTCCAGGGTCACTAGACCTGTTTGATGTGACTGTCTGGCTATAGGAAACCACCCATGTTGGGCTTCTGTACTTTACCATTTTCAAAAATGTCCATGGCATGTCTACAAGGCCTTCCTGCTGGTAAACAAGAGACTTTGTAGGTCATGATTAAAAGACTAATTTGTCTTCCACACTCCATCTGCTCAGCCTCAACCTACCAGGTAATTAGGGAGCTATGGGACACTGAGGTTGTCTCCCAAATGGTACCCTATTCCCTATTTAGTGCACTACATAAGGAAAAGGGTGCCACTGGGATGTAGACCTGAATATTAGATGGCCTCAGGGGGGTTTCAACCTCACTTTCATGCACCTATTAGGGACTCCTGGCAATGCTTTCCACATGTGCAATTCATGTGTTGTGTATTTTATGGAAGTTCTACTGCAATTGATAATTAATGGCCTTATATATATACAGTACCAGTCAAAGGTTTGGACACACCTACTCATTCAAGGGTTTTTCTTTATTTTTACTATTTTCTACATTGTAGAATAATAGCGAAGCCATCAAAACGATGAAATTACACATATGGAATCATGTAGTAACCAAAAAAGGGTTAAACAAATCTAAATATATTTTGTATTTTATGCTCTTCAAAGTTGCCACCCTTTGCCTTGATGACAGCTTTGCACACTCTTGGCATTCTCTCAACCAGCTTCACCTGGAATGCTTTCCCAACAGTCTTGAATGAGTTCCCACATATGCTGAGCACTTGTTGGCTGCTTTTCCTTCACTATGTGTTCCAACTCATCCCAAACCATCTCAATTGGGTTGAGGTCAGGTGATTGTGGAGGCCAGGTCATCTGCTGCAGCACTAAATCACTCTTCTTCTTGGTTAAATAGCACTTGCACAGCCTGGAGGTGTGTTGGGTCATTGTCGTGTTGAAAAACAAATGTATCGCTGCAGAATGCTGTGGTAGCCATGCTGGTTAAGTGTGCCTTGCATTCTAAATAACTCACAGACAGTGTCACCAGCAAAGGATCCCCACACCATCACACCTGCTCTTACATGCTTCACAGTGGGAACCACACATGTGGAGATCATCCATTCACCTACTCTGCGTCTGTGTGTAACGGCTGTCTACGGAAGAAGTGGACCAAAATGCGGCGGAGTTAGGGTTCGTCATTTTTTAATGTCACGAACACTATGCAATTCATAAAACAACAAAACTGACAGCCAACACAGTCCTGTCAGGTGCAACAACAGTGACAAGAACAATTACCCACACAACATAACGGAAACGTAGGCAACTTATGTGTGACTCCCAATCAACCACAACCCTCTACAGCTGTGCTTGATTGGAAGTCACACGGCCAAAATTAAATGAAACAATAAAACACTCACTCCCTTCTGCCACGTCCTGACCCAACTACACCCTCTACTGGTCAGGACGTGACAGTACCCCCCCCTCAAGGTGCAGACCCCGGGATGCACCTAAAAAAAGGAAAACAAAAAGGAACACCTAAACAATAAGGGAGGGAAGGGAGGGTGGCTGCCGTCACCGACGGCACTGTGCTACACCCTCCCTCCCCAACCCACCTATCCTGGAGGTGGCTCAGGTGCAGGACGTGGACCTCGCTCCACCTTCGGCGTCGCCCACTCTGTTGGCGCCGATCGCTGCGCCGGGCAGACGGGACACTCGGGCTGACCCTGGCAGACGGACCACTCTGGCTGGGTCGGAAGACATGCGGGCCACTCGGGCTGGGCCGGAAGACATGCGGGCCACTCGGGCTGGGCCGGAGGGCAGGAGGACCACTCGGGCTGGGCCGGAGGGCAGGAGGACCATTCGGGCTGGGCCGGAGGGCAGGAGGACCACTCGGGCTGGGCCGGAGGGCAGGAGGACCACTCGGGCTGGGCCGGAGGGCAGGAGGACCACTCGGGCTGGGCCGGAGGGCAGGAGGACCACTCGGGCTGGGCCGGAGGGCAGGAGGACCACTCGGGCTGGGCCGGAGGGCAGGAGGACCACTCTGGCAGATCCTGACAGGCCGGGCACCCTGGCAGATCAGGGCAGTCCGGCCACTCTGGCAGAACAGGGCAGTCTGGCCACTCTGGCAGAACAGGGCAGTCCGGCCACTCTGGCAGAACAGGGCAGTCCGGCCACTCTGGCAGAACAGGGCAGTCCGGCCACTCTGGCAGAACAGGGCAGTCCGGCCACTCTGGCAGAACAGGGCAGTCCGGCCACTCTGGCAGAACAGGGCAGTCCGGCCACTCTGGCAGAACAGGGCAGTCCGGCCACTCTGGCAGAACAGGGCAGTCCGGCCACTCTGGCAGAACAGGGCAGTCCGGCAGAACAGGGCAGTCCGGCCACTCTGGCAGTTCAGGGCAGTCCGGCCACTCTGGCAGTTCAGGGCAGTCCGGCCACTCTGGCAGTTCAGGGCAGTCCGGCCACTGTTGACTGGCGGGCAGCTCCGACGACTGTTGACTGGCGGGCAGCTCCGACGACTGTTGACTGGCGGGCAGCTCCGACGACTGTTGACTGGCGGGCAGCTCCGGCGACTGTTGACTGGCGGGCAGCTCCGACGACTGTTGACTGGCGGGCAGCTCCGACGACTGTTGACTGGCGGGCAGCTCCGACGACTGTTGACTGGCGGGCAGCTCCGACGACTGTTGACTGGCGGGCAGCTCCGACGACTGTTGACTGGCGGGCAGCTCCGACGACTGTTGACTGGCGGGCAGCTCCGACTCAGGATTCACCAGGCTGGGGAGACATAACGGAGGCCTGGCTCTGGGCGCAGGCCCTGGACTCACCAGTCTGGGAAGGCCCGCTGGAGGCCTGGTTTGAGGAGGTGGCACAGGAGAGACCAGGGTGGAGAGACCCAATGGAGGACCGGTCCATGGAGGAGACACGGGCTTGACCAGGATAGGGAGATCCACTGGAGGACTGGTCCGTGGAGGAGACACGGGCTTGACCAGGATAGGGAGACCCACTGGAGGACTGGTCCGTGGAGGAGGCACGGGCTTGACCAGGATGGGAAGACATGCAGGAGGCTTGGTTCTGGGCGTAGGTACAGGATGTGCAGGGCTGGGAAGACATGCAGGAGGCCTGTTTCTGGGCGCAGGCACAGTCTTTACCAGACAACCAGCACGCACCTCAGGACGAGTATGGAGAGCTGCCTCAGGCGACATCATACCCACGACATGCTCATTAGGGCGAATGCCGTACTTTATGCACCACACTAGCAGCTCTCTCATCTCTCTCTCTCCTAATTTTCCCATTAACCCCGTCACAGTCTCTGTCTCATATCCCTCGCGCACCTCCAATGTCATCCCGACTGGCTCTGGTTCCGACCTCAGCTCCACCGACTGTCCCGTGTGCCCCCCCCCAAAAAATTATTGGGGCTGCCTCTCGCGCTCGTTGCGCTCTCTCTCCTCGTAGTATCGCCTCTCCGCTCTCGCCGCTTCAATCTCCCACTGCGGGAGGCGATAATCCCCAGCCTGAGTCCATGGTCCCTCTCCGTCCAGGATCTGTTCCCACGTCCATTTGTCCATAACGCAGTAGTCCTGCTGCTCCTTCCTCTTCCGCCGCTTGGTCCTGGTTTGGTGGGTAATTCTGTAACGGCTGTCTACGGAAGAAGTGGACCAAAATGCGGCGGAGTTAGGGTTCGTCATTTTTTAATGTCACGAACACTATGCAATTCACAAAACAACAAAACTGACAGCCAACACAGTCCTGTCAGGTGCAACAACAGTGACAAGAACAATTACCCACACCACATAACGGAAACGTAGGCAACTTATGTGTGACTCCCAATCAACCACAACCCTCTACAGCTGTGCTTGATTGGAAGTCACACGGCCAAAATTAAATGAAACAATAAAACACTCACTCCCTTCTGCCACGTCCTGACCCAACTACACCCTCTACTGGTCAGGACGTGACACTGTGTAAGGGATATTTTACCAAGAAGGAGAGTGATGGAGTGCTGCATCAGATGACCTGGCCTCCACAATCACCCGAACTCAACCAAATTGAGATGGTTTTGGATGAGTCAGACCACAGAGTGAATGAAAAGCAGCCAACAGGTGCTCAGCATATGTAGGAACTCCTTCAAGACTGTTGGAAAAGCATTCCAGGTGAAGCTGGTTGAGAGAATGCCAAGAGTGTGTGAAGCTGTCATCAAGGCAAAGGGTTGTTATTTGAAGAATCTCAAATATAAAATATATTTTGGTTGTTTAACCATTTTTTGGTTACTACTTGATTCCATATGTGTTATTTCATAGTTCTGATTATTCTACAATGTAGAAAATAGTAAAAATAAAGAAAAACCCTTGAATGAGTAGGTGTTCTAAAACCTTTGACCTTTTAATGTATAATAATAAGCCTTTTGTGAACCAACACTCACACTTGACTCTTTTCCCTCTTACTTTGAGGAGAAATGTACTTACTATGACTGAGACCTGTGGTTGTCCCACCTAGCTATCTTAAGATGAATGCATTATCTGTAAGTCGCTCTGAATAAGAGCATCTGCTAAATGACTAAAGTAAAAAATCAACAAAATCTGAGATGCAGACATCAAAAGCCGAGAGTCATAAACACAGGTACCCTCTCAGGCATGAACAGGGGAATGAATCTATTCATTTATTCATTCATAGGCAGCCAAGAGTGCAGGTGGAACCAGCACTGTGGCTATCCAAAAATCAGATGGCAGCAGGAAACCACCGAAATGTATGAACTGAGGACACAAAGGAAATCCTCAGAGGTGGCGGCCATTGATGTTTCATCCCATGCTGTCCCATGGCCATCGTAATCGGTAAAGCAACTCATTTCAGAGGGGACATTTGAATTACATTTTTTTTATTCAGAATGGTAATTATTTTATGGCTACCTGGTATTGGTGTATTTAGGGTATGCTGTAGGTTAAATAGCAATAGATGGAACTATAGAGGGGGTAGGGATATTGGGATTTAGTTGAAAGACAGAAAATCCCTCATAGAAAGAATGCAATCCAAACTGAAGTACTACAGTACAAAGTGAGACTACAACTTTTGTCTTCACTGACATAAAAATGTGAATACGTCCAACCGGCCTCAGAACCGCAGACCACGTGTTACCACACCAGCCCAGGACCTCCACATCCGGCTTGTTCACCTGTGGGATCGTCTGAAAGCAGCCACCCAGACAGCTGATGAAACTGTGGGTTTGTACAACCAAAGAATACCTGCACAAAGTGTCAGAAACCGTCTCAGGGAAGAAGCTAATCTGCGTTCTTTGTCGTCCTCACCAGGGTCTTGACCTGACTGCAGTTCGGCGTTGTAACCAATTTCAGTAGGCAAATGCTCACCTTTGATGGCCACTGGCATGCTGGCGAAGTGTGCTCTTCGTGGATGAATCCCTGTTTCAATTTTACCGGGCAGTATGGCGTCGTGTGGGAGAGCGGTTTGCTGATGTCAACATTGTGAACAGAGTGCCCCATGGTGGCGGTGGGGTTATGGTATGGGCAGGCATAAACTATGGACAACGAACACGATTGCAATTTGAATGCACAGAGAAACCGTGACGAGATCCTGAGGCCCATTGTCATGCCATTCACCCACTGCCATCCCCTCATGTTTCAGCAAGGATCTGTACACAATTCCTGGTAGCTGAAAATGTCCCAGTTCTTCCATGGCCTGCATACTCACCAGACATGTCACCCATTGAGCATGTTTGGGATGCTCTGGATCCACGTGTACAACTTCCAACAACTTCACACAGCATTTGAAGAGGAGTGGGCAACATTCCATAGGCCACAATCAACAGCCTGATCAACTCTATGCGAAGGAGATGTGCCGCACTGCAAGAGTCAAATGGTGGTAACACCAGATACTGACTGGTTTTCTGATCCACACCTCTACTTTTTTTAAAGGTAACTGTGACCAACAGATGCATATCTGTATTCCCAGTCATGTGAAATCCATAGATTAGGGCCTAATGAATGTATTTCAATTGACTGATTTCCTTATATGAACTGTAACTCAGTTAAATCTTTGAAATTGTTGCATGTTGCGTTTATATTTTTGTTCAGTGTAGTTTATTATACCTGTATCAGTGAAGTAACATATTTTTCTGGGAAATGTGCCATAATCATAGCTTCGACCAACAGCTTGTGAAGAAGGTGTTCATGAGGTCCTTTATAGCTCACATGGCGCTTGTAACACCAGGGTAGTGGGTTTGATTCCAGGAACTACCTATACGTAAAATGTATGCCCAGATTTCGATAAAGCGTCTGCTAAATGGCATACATTATATTATTTGAAATGCCACAGTATCATTATTGAATTCCCACACAAACAAACTTCAGCAAAACATACAGTTGAAGTCGGAAGTTTACATACACTTAGGTTGGAGTCATTAAAACTTGTTTTTCAACCACTCCACAAATTTTTGTGAACAAACTATAGTTTTGGCAAGTCGGTTATTACATCTACTTTGTGCATGACACAAGTAATTTTTCCAACAATTTTTAACAGACAGATTATTTAACTTATAATTCACTGTATCACAATTCCAGTGGGCCAGAAGTTTACATCCACTAAGTTGGCTGTGCCTTTAAACAGCTTGGATAATTCCAGAAAATTATGTCATGGCTTTAGAAGCTTCTGATAGGCTAATTGACATGATTTGAGTCATGTGGAGGTGTAACTGTTGATGTATTTCAAGGACTACCGTCAAACTCAGTGCCTCTTTGCTTGACATCATGGGAAAATCAAAAGAATTCAGCCAAGACCTCAGAAAAAAATTGTAGACCTCCACAAGTCTGGTTCATCCTTGGGAGCAATTTTCCAAACGCTTGAAGGTACCACGTTCATCTGTACAAACAATAGTACGCAAGTATAAACACCATGGAACCACGCAGCCGTCATACCGCTCAGGAAGGAGACGCGTTCTGTCTCTTAGAGATGAACGTACTTTGGTGAGAAAAGTGCAAGTCAATCCCAGAACAACAGCAAAGGACCTTGTGAAGATGCTGGAGGAAATAGGTACAAAAGGATCTATATCCACAGTAAAACGTGTCCTATATCGACATAACCTGAAAGGCCGCTCAGCAAGGAAGAAGCCACTGCTCCAAAACAGCCATAAAAAGCCAGCCTACAGTTTGCAACTGCACATGGGGAAAAAGGTCATACTTTTTGGATAAATGTCCTCTGGTCTGATGAAACAAAAATATAACTGTTTGGCCATAATGACCATCGTTATGTTTGGAGGAAAAAGGGGGAGGCTTGCAAGCCAAAGAACATCGCCCCAACCGTGAAGCACGGGGGTGGCAGCATCATGTTGTGTGGGTGCTTTGCTGCAGGAGGGACTGGTGCACTTCACAAAATAGATGGCATCATGAGTGAGGAAAATTATGTGGATATATTTTTTGCATCATAAGACCTCAGTCAGGAATTTAAAGCTTGGTCGCAAACAGGTCTTCCAAATGGACAATGACCCCAAGCATACTTCCAAAGTTGTGGCAAAATGGCTTAAGGACAACAAAGTCAAGGTATTGAAGTGGCCATCACAAAGCCCTGACCTCAATCCTATAGAAAATGAGTGGGAAGAACTGAAAAAGTGTGTGCGAGCAAGGAGGCCTACAAACCTGACTCAGTTACACCAGCTCTGTCAGGAAGAATGGGTCAAAATTTACCTAACTTATTGTGGGAAGCTTGTGGAAGGCTACCCGAAACGTTTGACACTAGTTAAACAATTTAAAGGCAATGCTACCAAATACTAATTGAGTGTATGTAAACTTCTGACCCACTGGGAATGTGATGAAAGTAATAAAAGCTGAAATAGATCATTCTCTCTACTATTATTCTGACATTTCACATTCTTAAAATAAAGTGGTGCTCGTAACTGACCTAAAACAGGGATTTTTTACTAGGATTAAATGTCAGGAATTGTGAAAAACTGAGTTTAAAAGTATGTGGCTGAGGTGTATGTAAACTTCCGACTTCAACTGTATACAAAAGTAAGTGGATACCCCTTCAAATTAGTAGATTTGGCTATTTCAGCCACACCCGTTGCTGACAGGTGTATAAAATCAAGCACACAGGCATGCAATCTCCATAGACGAACAATGGCAATAGAATTACTTTACTGAAGAGCTCAGTGACTTAAGTTTGTCCAATTTCTGCTCTGCTAGAGCTTCCCCGGTCAACTGTAAGTGCTGTTATTGTGAAGTGGAAATGTCTAGGAGCAACAACGGCTCAGCCGCAAAGTGGTAGGCCACACAAGCTCACAGAACGGGACCGCCGAGTGCTGAGTTGCGTAAAAATGGTCTGTCCTCGGTTGCAACACTCATTACCGAGTTCCAAACTGCCTCTGGTAGTAACTTCAGCAGAAGAACTGTTCGTCGGGAGCTTCATGAAATGGGTTTCCATGGCCAAGCAGCCGCACACAAGCCTAAGATCACCATGCGCAATGCCAACCGTTGGCTGGAGTGGTGTAAAATCGCCGCTATTGGACTCTGGAACAGTGGAAATCCGTTCTCTGGAGTGATGTATCACACTTCACCATCTATCAGTCCGACGGACAAATCTTGGTTTGGCAGATGACAGGACAACACTGTTTTTCATGGTTCGGGCTAGCCCCCTTAGTTCCAGTGAAGGGATATCTTAACGCTACAGCATACAATGACATTCTAGATGATTCTGTTCTTCCAACTTTGTGGCAACAGTTTGGGTAAGGCCCATTACTGTTTCAGCATGACAATGACCCCGTGCACAAAGTGAGGTCCATTCAGAAATGGTTTTTCGAGATCGGTGTGGAAGAACTTGACTGGCCTGCACAGAGCTCTGACCTCAACTCCATCGAACACTTTTGGGATGAATTGGCGCGCCGACTGCGGGTCAGGCCTAATCGCCCAACATCTGTGCCCGACCTCACGAATGCTCTTGTGTCTGAATGGAGCAAGTCCCCACATTAATGTTCCAACATCTAGTGGAAAGCCTTCCCAGAAGAGTGGAGGCTGTTATAGCAGCAAAGGTGGGATCAACTCTATATTAATGCCCGTGATTTTGGAATGATATGTTCGACGAGCAGGTGTCCACATACTTTTGGCCATGTAGTTCATTCGAATGGAAGTTCTACCAATCCATACCAAGTTCCCAGCCCTTCGAGTCTCTTCATTGATCCCCAGTGCAGGCTCTCTCTCTATATAGGTGGGCTTTAAGTAGGCATATTTCATAACTGCAAAACCTATACGCAACTAATATCAGGCTGTGCTCCATTGATTTCCCTGTGCGCCTGGACTGCTGATTTGCCCCGGAGCAGTTGTTTCAGTGTGGCAATAATTCCTAATGGAAGACTAACACTTAGAAGCTGTGTGCTGCTGGATGAGAGACTAGGCACTCCATTAACCAAAAATCCCTGGACCACTCAGGCACAGATTTCCCATTAAAGCAAAGAGCACTGAATTGGCAAAAACGCTATATCAATAATTCTGCTTTATTCACACCTGGTTCCTGACCCCTCTGCACTCCATTTCATCAGCAGTTAATTTAGCCTTATCTCAATGGTATTAAAAGCGAGGGTTCAAGCTATGCAATTTTCTCAGATGAAACTCAAATTGAAAAAGCTAAATCAGAGGAGAAGAATTAACACTAGGTCAGTGGTGGATTTAGCTTGTATGGCTCCCTGGGCAACCCCCCCCCACCAAAAGCACCATTTGGAACAACACAAATAAATAATCCAAAATTTAAAACTATATAAATATACAAATATAAGACTCATAAATATCAAAAATAAGTTACAAAGACAAATATAAACAATTTGATTTGGCACTTGAGCATCAATACATTACCCATCCCCCAACACTGTCAACCAAGAGTCAAGACTAAACCAATTCACCTTGGTGGTGTGCAGACTGGTTTTATATTATTCTTAATGATTTCGCACAAACCAGAAAAAAATGCAACAATATGTCTGTGAAACTATATATTCACAGTATTATGAATGAATTGTGGTTTATTTGGTAGCATTTCGTAGTGTGACTGATTTTACTAATTGCATTAGTACTGTACAAAGTTAGAGGTGCGCTATTTGATAGATTCCCCCGCTCCCCCTACCTTGGGCTTCCAGTGGGGAGACCTGAGGTCAACCTACCCCCGCCCCCCCTCCCCATCTTGTACTTCTGAGTGGGAGACCTTCCCAGATAGTAGCCTGCCTAGCTCACAAACTAGAATCAGGGCGCCCACTCCGACAAGGTTAACTGTCCCACAAGGTGACATGATGTCATTGACGTGACGTGCAAATGAGCGATAGAAAACCGATCGCGCAAATGTCACCAATCCCCTAAAAATTATGCGGGTGCCCCATGCCGCCCCCGGCAAGATGCCGCCCTGGGCGGCTGCCCATGTCGCCTATACCTAAATCCGTCACTGCACTAGGTGCACAAAAGGAAGTCAACATTGGATTAGAAAATGGGAAAGAAAAGAAGGCAATAAATTACATGAATTTACAATCATTGAAATTTCCTTTAGGAGAGATAAAGGTGAACATTTGAGGGAACAGCTTGCATCCTGCCAGACTACTGAGACAAACGAGCAGACTAGAGCATACTTTTATGGGAGAAAGTATAATTTTCCTGTTTAGAAATCACTAGACTATAACCACTGGGGTACCCAGGACCTCTCTAAATTCCAGTCATATAGGCCTACTGTACAACATCTTCTTTTCTTTTTATATACATTTCCTAAATCCGCAATTATACTTAGGTGTCAATGATTCGGATGTCTACTTGTCTGCTATTTCTCAAGTAGACACATTGTTCCAGTGCTGCAGTCAGGCGAAGTGAAGGGCAGAAAAGCCTATTATTAAAAGGGCCAAGTCAGAGAATTCTCCCTAGTAAGTGGTTCCTTCCAAGATCCTCAGTTTACATTGACATTTTAGCCATTTAGCAGATGCTCTTATCCGGAGTGACTTAATCCATGTTCACAATGGCAGTTTGAAGGGACTCAAAAAAATTATAATTGCATATGCGATTCGAATCTGTTATTTTTCCTGCAGTCTGAACAGCTAAAAAGCACATGGAATCGAATATTTCAAACCACATGTCAGACCACGTTTGCAAGTGGTTTGAAGTCAGATACAAATCTGATTCCTGGCCAAGTGATTTTTAGCATATATTGTTGCTCGCTAGCTACTCTGTTGACAGTTTGACAAGAACACGTGGTAGCTAACTAGCTTGTTAATGGTTTACAAACAAATCAGTGAATGTGCTAGAGCGCTAAACAGCTACCTTGCTAGCTAGTTGACTGCCGTGACTAGTCAAAAAGGACTCATTTTGAAAGTTGGGTCATCTTATCCTTTGAGGTTTTAAAAGTGGATTTTGAACATTCAAAGAAACTGGGAAAGGTACATGGCAGGCACTGCTGTAACCTTAGCTTGCTATATAACTTCTGAGTGATAGGAAGCATGAGCACCACCCCCAATCAGCCTACAACACCGTGCACACACCCGCTGTTACTATGACAACTAGCATAGCCATGTCAGCAAATTACTGCTGTCTGAACACACAGAAATCCAATTTGGTCACTTGTAACTTGCTGTTTGAACAGTCAGTACTCCAAAAAGTGCTTATACAGAAACCCAGCCTAAAACCCCAAAGGCTTTAGGCTGGGTTTCTGCACCACGGAACAAAGCTCCACTACATGACCAAAAGTATCTGGACACCTGCTAGTTGAACATCTCATTCCAAAATCATGTGCATTAATATAGAGTTTATCCCCCCCTTTACTGCTATAACAGCCTCCACTCTTCTGGGAAGGCTTTCCACTAGATGTTGGAGCATTGCTACGAGGACTTGCTTCCATTCAGACACAAGAACATTAGTGAGGTCGGCATGATGTTGGGCGATAAGGCCTGGCTTGCAGTCGGCGTTCCAATTCATCGCAAAGATGTTTGATTCATCCCAAAAGGTGTTTGATGGGGTTGAGGTCAGGGCTCTGTGCAGGGCAGTCAAGTTCTTCCACATCGATCTCGACAAACCATTTCTGAATGGACCTCACTTTGTTCACGGGGTCATTGTCATACTGAAACAGGAAACGGCCTCCCCAAACTGTTGCCACAAAGTTGGAAGCACAGAATCGTCTAGAATGTCATTGTATGCTGTACCATTAAGATTTCCCAAACCATGAAAAACAGCCCCAGATCATTATTCATCCACCAAACATTACAGTTGGCACTATACATTGGGGCAGGTAGCATTGTCCTGTCATTCGCCAGATGGGAAGCGTGATTCATTACTCCAAAGAACGTGTTTCCACTGCTCCAGAGTCCAGCTTTACACCACTCCAGCCAACGCTTGGCATTGTGCATGGTATTTGGTATTTATTAGGAAACCCATTAGCCGCTGCAAAAGCATCTGCTACTCTTCCTGGGGTCCACATGAAACATGTCATGGTACAGAACATTATTAGTCAAGGACTGAAATACATACATTTCAAACGTCACACATAGCAGACATAAGTACATATACACAATATCTAGGTCTAATACATAGTACAGTACAAATTACAATACAATCTATTTAAAATGGCTGTCTCTTCACAGTCCCCTTTGTGCAGTATAGTGTTCTTTTATGTTTTTTGAAACTGTTTTTATTGCTAGCTTGAGTTACCTGGGGTGGCAGAGAGTTCCACGTAGTCATGGCTCTATTTAATACTGTGCGTTTCCCAGCCTCTGTTCTGGACCTGGGGACTGTGAAGAGACCTCTGGTTGCATGTCTTGTGCTGTACCGATGAGTTGTCCGAACTGTGTGCCAACTGCTTGAACAGACATTTTGCTACCTTCAACACATCAATACCTTGCACAAAGACGAATAGTGATGCAGTCAATCTCTCCTCAACTTTGAGCGAAGAGAGACTGACATGCATGTTTCTGATACTTTCCCTGTGCAATACCTGCTGTTTTGTTCTGGACCAACTGCAATTTACCTATGTCCTTCTTTGCCGCACATGACCGCACAGCTAGGCAGTAGTTCAGGTGTGACAAAACTAGGGCCTGTAGGACCTGTCTGGTTGACTGAGATTTCAAGAAGGCAGAGCAACGCCCTATCATAGACAGACCTCTTCCCATTTTAGCAACCATTTGACCATAAAAGCTTTCTGTCTAGGGTTACACCCAGCAGTTTAGTCTCCTCAACTTGCTTAATAGCCACGTTATTCAATAATGGATCTAAATGAGGTTTAGCATTGAGCTAGGGATTTGTCCCAAAAATTATGCCTTTAGTCTGAGATATTTAGCACCAGCCTATTGCTAGTTATTCATTCTAAAACGGACTGGAGCTCTATGTTAAGTGTGTCAGTTATTTACTTTAGTGTTGCAGCACGACGTGTATACTTTTGAGTTGTCAGCTTACATAGACACACAGGCTTTATTCAAGGTCAGTGGAAGGTCATTTGTAAAAACAGAAAACAATAATAGCCCTAGCCGACTGCCCTGCGGTACACCACACTCCACACTTGCATGAGAGAGGCATCCATTACCGGAAACCTCTGTGTTCTATTAGATAGGTAACTCTCAATCCATAATAAGGCAGAGGATGAAAATAGTTTTTGATCAATTACATCAAAAGCTGCATGGAAGTCTAACAAACCAGCTCCCACAATCTTCTTACTATTAATTTCTTTCAGCCAAACATCAGTCATTTGTGTCAGTGCCGAGCATGTTGAGTGCCCCTCCCTATAAGCATGCTGAAAGTCTGTTGTTAATTTGTTTTCTGTCAAATAAATTAGTGTTTGATCAAACAAAATGTTTTCCAAAAGTTTGCTAAGCACTTGTAACAGGCTGATTGATCGTCTGTTTCTACCATTAAAGGGTGCTCTGATATTCTTGGGTTGCAGAATGATGGTGTGTGTCCTCCATGTCTGAGGGCACAAACCATCTTCTAGGCTTAAATTGAAGATGTGGCAAACAGGAGTCACAATGTATTCCGCTACCAACCTCAGGAATTTACCATCCATGTTGTCGGTACCAGGGGGTTTGTCCTATGGTTAGCAACAAATAATCACCTCTTCCACACCCACTCTGTGGACTCAAAATACAGTGCTTGTCTTTCATTATTTGGTCCATTATGCATGAATATGAAGGCTCAACATTTGTTGTTTGCATGTCATACCTAAGTTTGCTAATCTTGTTAACAAAAACGTTATTAAAGTGGTTGGCAATATCAAAGGGTGTTGTTATGAACAAGCCATCTGCCTCAATGAAAGATGGAGCCGAGTTTGCTTTCTTGCCTAGAATTTAATTGAAAATACTCCAGAGCTTTTTACTATCATTCTTGATATAATTTATCTTTGTTCAAGAGTATAGTTTCTTCTTCTTTTTGTTTAGTTACATTATTTCTCTATTTGCTCTGTTTGCCAGTCTGCTGTGTTGTCAGACTTATTTGCAATTCCCTTTGCCTCATCCCTCTCAGCCATACAGTTTTTCTATTAATCATCTATCCATGGTTGACTTGGCAGTTCTAACAGTCAGTTTCTTGATGGGTGTATGCCTATCAGTAACCGGAAGAAGCAGTCTCATAAATGCTTCAAGTGCAGCATCTGGATGTTCCTCATTACACACACCAGACCAAAAAATACTTTTCACATCTTCGACATAGGAATCATTGCAAAACCTCTTGTATGATTGTTTATACAATATTTTAGGTCCAGGCCTTGGAACTTTGTTTTTTCTAGATATGGCTATTATATTATGATCACTACATCCGAAGGGCGTGGACACTGCTTTAGAGCAGATGTCTGCAGCATTAGTAAAGATGCGATCAATACAAGTGGATCATTTAATTCCTGTTCTGTTTGTAAATACCCTGGTAGGTTGACTGATGACTTGAACCAGATCGCAGGCCCTGGTTACAGCTTGGAGCTTCTTTTTGAGTGGGCGGCTTGATGACAACCAATCAATATTTAGGCCACCCAGAATATATACCTCTCTTGATATCACATATATTATCCAACATGTCACACATACAGTATAGTCCAAATACTGACTTTTATCACTTGGTGGTCTACAGCAACTTCCTACAAGAATAGGCTTTAGGTGAGGCAGAACCTGTAGCCATATTACTTCCACATCATCTGACATGAGATCCTCTCTCAACCTAACAGAAATATGACTCTGGACATGCATGGCAACACCTCTTCCATTTGCATTTCTATCTTTCCTATATGTTCTATAACCATGTATAGTTACTACTGCATCATCAAATTAATGATCTAAGTGTGCTTCAGAGATACCCAGAATATTAATATTTTCTGATGTTAATAAGTTGTCAATTTCATGAACCTTGTTTCTCAGGCTAAATATGTTAATATGGGCTATTTTTAGTCCTTGTCTGGGTTGCTTGTTTGTTTTTAGTGCTATTCTGAGAGGCTGATCTAAGGTAGACATGTTAGTGACATTTACATTTGAGTCAATGGTACTGAGTGGGCTGCCCACAGTGGGCTTCTTCCTAAGGCAGACAGTTTCGCTGCAAACAGTGGAATTAAATTCTATGTGCATATGATTATTGCAGACAGTTCACTATGTTGATGGAGATAATCCTGGAACCCCTGTGGTTAGGGTGAATCCCATCTCTTTTAAAGAGTGTTGGCTGCTCCCATAGCAAGTCAAAATTGTCACAAAAGGAGACATTCCTGTCTTTGCAGAGTTTCTTCAGGAACTCGTTTAGGGCAGTGAGGCGGTTGTAACGTTCCGAACCTCTTATATAGCACGGCAGGGGGCCGTTCTCTTCCCTGTGCGAACAAAGGTGCTCAGAAGAATGTTATAGCCCTTCATCAGTTCTTCAGCTTGCCTAAAGTTAATGTTGTTAAATCCAACATGAGTGACAACGCTACCAATATTAAAGTAGTTGGCTAAAACTGTGGGCAGGAGGGAGTTTATAGCTTGGACACGGGAGCCTGGGTGACAGTGGACCTTGGTCGGCACACAGGCCGCAGGCAGGCCAAAATCTCTCACCATCAGGCTTCCCACGACGATGGTGGTTGTGATTGAATCCGATGGGGAAAGAAGAGGGGGAACAGAACGGGCCAGCCTTGGGCAGGGGGGGAGGTGTGCTTTGACTCATACCAGCATGACTCACCGCACATGTACCAGTAGCAGTGGATGGCGTCGGAATCCTCTGAGAGATGGAGGAGGGCCCAATACCTTGTTTCCTTTAGTCAGCGACCAGCTGAGCTGTGAAGGGTGCCCCTGGACGGTAGCTGGCTGTTGGTGTACTCACAGTATCAGAGCTGACTCACGGTGCAGGTATGTCTGCCTCCAGCGAGGCAAAGCTGTTCAATAGCTGGATCTGATCTTCTAGGAAATATGGAGGCCGACCAGACTGCCTCCCACCCAACGTCCTTCGCCTTGCCAGTGTTTAGTCTCCCACTGGCTGCGGAGTTGAGCTTATCATCTGTCGAGTGGATTGTAACAGGTCAGTACTGCCCCGACTCATCAACCCCTTGGCTGTAGGAGGCATTTAGAACTGAAATTCTGTGTGCCTGGGCTGCATCAAAGTTCTTAGAACGCACATCTTGTTTTTCCACACAGCTGAGCTAGCAGCCGGAGAATCTCTTCCCTATGGTGATCTTAGGCTTGTGTGCGGCTGCTCGGCCATGGAAACCCATTTCATGAAGCTCCCAACGAAAGGTATTATGCTAAAGTTGTTTCCAGAGGCAGTTTGGAACTCGGTAATGAGTGTTGCAACCGAAGACAGATGATTTTTTACACACAATGCGCTTCAGCACGCGGCGTGCCCTTTCTTTGAGCTTGTGTGGCCTACCACTTCGCGGCTGAGTCGTTGTTGTTCGTAGACATTTCCACATCACAATAACAACACTTACAGTTGACCGGGAAAACTCTAGCAGGGTAGAAATTTGAAAAACTGACTTGTTGGGAAGATGGCATCGTTGAAAGTCACTGAGCTCTTCAGTAAGGCCATTCTACTGCCAATGTTTGTCTATGGAGATTGCATGGCTGTGTGCTCTATTTTATACACCTGTCAGCAACGGGTGAGGCTGAAATACCCGAATCCAGTAATTTAAAGGGGTGGCCACATACTTTTGAATATAGAGCGTATGCTAGGTAGGACACTAGATACTCTAGTGCAGGGATTGTCAACTTTGGGTGGGGGTCACAAAAAATGTGAACTTATCATGAGGGGCTGTCACGCCCTGATCTGTTTCACCTGTCCTTGTGCTTGTCTACACCCCCTCCAGGTGTCGCCCATCTTCCCCACTTACACTCTGGGTATTTATACCTGTGCTTTCTGTCTGTCTGTGCCAGTTCATCTTGTTTGTCAAGCTTACCAGCGTTCGTACAGTCAGCTCCTTTTTTATCCCTGCCTCTTTTTCTCATCCTCCTCGTTTTTGACCCCTGCCTGTCCTGATCCTGTACACGCCCGCCTGACCACTCTGCCCGTCCCTGAGTCTGCCTGCCGTCCTGTACCTTTGCTCCACCTCTGGATTACTGAACTCTGCGTGTCCCTGACCCTCAGCCTGCCTGCCGTCCTCTACCTTTGCTCCTACTCTGGATTATCGACCCCTGCCTGCCTTGACCTATCGTTTGCCTGCCCTTGTGGTTAAAATAAACATTGTTACTTCACACAGTCTGCACTTGGGTCTTACCTTGATTCCTGATAGGGACTGCAGTGGCTCGGGGGTCTGTGTTCCACACATGCAGTCAGAGCTGGCCCTAGGCTTTTGGGCGCCCTAAGCAAAACGTTATTGTTTTACAGCGACTTTCCTGCAATTCTACACATTTTGCCATAGGGTGGAGAGAAACGTTGGCAGTTTTTAATATGATATCTGAGTGAGAGTGACTAAGAGATAGCTGGCCGCTAGACTCAATCAATCACAGTTATTTATAAAGCCCTTTTTATATCAGCAGGTGTCACAAAGTGCTTGTACAGAAACCCAGCCTAAAACCCCAAACAGCAAGCAATGCAGAACCACAGTGGCTAGGAAAAACTCCCTAGAAAAGTAGGCCGGCCTCCACCCGGTACCATGCCCTGAACTTAGTCACTGTCACTAATCGGCTACCATCTGGTTACTCAAACCTGCACCTTAGAAGCTGCTGCTCTATGTACATAGATATGGAACAATGCTCACTTTAATAACGAAACAGTGCTCAATTTAGTAATTTTTACATACTGTTTTACCCATTTCATATATATATATATATATATATATATATATACAGTACCAGTCAACAGCTTGGACACACCTACTCATTCCAGTGTTTTTCTTTTTTTGTACCATTTTCTACATTGTAGAATAATTGTAAAGACAAAAACGTTGAAATAACACATATGGAATCATGTAATAACCAAAAAAGTGTTAAACAAATCAAAATATATTGTTGATTCTTCAAATTAGTTGAATAAAAAACATGAGCTGGCGCACATCCAGAGAATATCATTTTATGCAGAAGTGCTAAGTAACGGCGAATAAACTATAAGCTATGAAAATAAAGATAGTCGCACACTCTATATATAAACTCCCAGTAATTTATTGGGTATGATCAATTACATCAAAATCTGGATGGAAGTCTAACAAAACAGCTCCCACAATCTTCTTCTTATTAATTTCTTTCAGCCAAACATCAGTCATTTGTGTCAGTGCCCGAGCATGTTGAGTGCCCCTCCCTATAAGCATGCTGAAAGTCTGTTGTTAATTTGTTTTCTGTCAAATAAATTAGTGTTTGATCAAACAAAATGTTTTCCAAAAGTTTGCTAAGCACTTGTAACAGGCTGATTGATCGTCTGTTTCTACCATTAAAGGGTGCTCTGATATTCTTGGGTTGCAGAATGATGGTGTGTGTCCTCCATGTCTGAGGGCACAAACCATCTTCTAGGCTTAAATTGAAGATGTGGCAAACAGGAGTCACAATGTATTCCGCTACCAACCTCAGGAATTTACCATCCATGTTGTCGGTACCAGGGGGTTTGTCCTATGGTTAGCAACAAATAATCACCTCTTCCACACCCACTCTGTGGACTCAAAATACAGTGCTTGTCTTTCATTATTTGGTCCATTATGCATGAATATGAAGGCTCAACATTTGTTGTTTGCATGTCATACCTAAGTTTGCTAATCTTGTTAACAAAAACGTTATTAAAGTGGTTGGCAATATCAAAGGGTGTTGTTATGAACAAGCCATCTGCCTCAATGAAAGATGGAGCCGAGTTTGCTTTCTTGCCTAGAATTTAATTGAAAATACTCCAGAGCTTTTTACTATCATTCTTGATATAATTTATCTTTGTTCAAGAGTATAGTTTCTTCTTCTTTTTGTTTAGTTACATTATTTCTCTATTTGCTCTGTTTGCCAGTCTGCTGTGTTGTCAGACTTATTTGCAATTCCCTTTGCCTCATCCCTCTCAGCCATACAGTTTTTCTATTAATCATCTATCCATGGTTGACTTGGCAGTTCTAACAGTCAGTTTCTTGATGGGTGTATGCCTATCAGTAACCGGAAGAAGCAGTCTCATAAATGCTTCAAGTGCAGCATCTGGATGTTCCTCATTACACACACCAGACCAAAAAATACTTTTCACATCTTCGACATAGGAATCATTGCAAAACCTCTTGTATGATTGTTTATACAATATTTTAGGTCCAGGCCTTGGAACTTTGTTTTTTCTAGATATGGCTATTATATTATGATCACTACATCCGAAGGGCGTGGACACTGCTTTAGAGCAGATGTCTGCAGCATTAGTAAAGATGCGATCAATACAAGTGGATCATTTAATTCCTGTTCTGTTTGTAAATACCCTGGTAGGTTGACTGATGACTTGAACCAGATCGCAGGCCCTGGTTACAGCTTGGAGCTTCTTTTTGAGTGGGCGGCTTGATGACAACCAATCAATATTTAGGCCACCCAGAATATATACCTCTCTTGATATCACATATATTATCCAACATGTCACACATACAGTATAGTCCAAATACTGACTTTTATCACTTGGTGGTCTACAGCAACTTCCTACAAGAATAGGCTTTAGGTGAGGCAGAACCTGTAGCCATATTACTTCCACATCATCTGACATGAGATCCTCTCTCAACCTAACAGAAATATGACTCTGGACATGCATGGCAACACCTCTTCCATTTGCATTTCTATCTTACCTATATATTCTATAACCATGTATAGTTACTACTTCATCATCAAATTAATGATCTAAGTGTGCTTCAGAGATACCCAGAATAGTAATATTTTCTGATGTTAATAGGTTGTCAATTTCATAAACCTTGTTTCTCAGGCTAAATATGTTAATATGGGCTATTTTTTGTCCTTGTTGTCACGTCCTGACCAGTAAAGGGGTTATTTGTTATTGTAGTTTGGTCAGGACGTGGCAGGGGGTGTTTGTTTTATGTGGTTCGGGGTTTGTTGGGATATGTAATTATGTAAGAGGGGTGTTTGTTTTATGTGTTCCGGGGTTGTTGGGTATTGTTCTGGTTTTGTATATCTATGATTTTCTAGGTTGTGTATTTCTTTGTTTGGCTGGTATGGCTCTCAATCAGGAACAGCTGTACATCGTTGTTGCTGATTGGGAGTCATACTTAGGTAGCCCTTCTTTCACCTGTGGTTTGTGGGATGTTGTTTTTGCACTGCTGTGTTTTGCCTGCATTACTGTGCGTTCGTTTTCTTGTTTTGTGATTAAGTGTTCAATAAAAGTTTAAGATGAGCACTCAACCCGCTGCGCCTTGGTCTACTCCATACGACGACCGTTACACTTGTCTGGGTTGCTTGTTTGTTTTTAGTGCTATTCTGAGAGGCTGATCTGAGGTAGACATGTTAGTGACATTTACATTTGAGTCAATGGTACTGAGTGGGCTGCCCACAGTGGGCTTCTTCCTAAGGCAGACAGTTTCGGTGAAAACAGTGGAATTAAATTCTATGTGCATATGATTATTGCAGACAATACCCCCGGAGCTAACAGTTAAAGGAAAATAGATTACATTAACTGCACTTTCTCTCTGGGCGCTACCAAACCCAGACCGTTAGTCTCTTAAGCAGTTCACTATGTTGATGGAGATAATCCTGGAACCCCTGTGGTTAGGGTGAATCCCATCTCTTTTAAAGAGTGTTGGTTGCTCCCATAGCAAGTCAAAATTGTCACAAAAGGAGACATTCCTGTCTTTGCAGAGTTTCTTCAGGAACTCGTTTAGGGCAGTGAGGCGGTTGTAACGTTCCGAACCTCTTATATAGCACGGCAGGGGGCCGTTCTCTTCCCTGTGCGAACAAGGGTGCTCAGAAGAATGTTATAGCCCTTCATCAGTTCTTCAGCTTGCCTAAAGTGAATGTTGTTAAATCCAACATGAGTGACAACGCTACCAATAATAAAGTAGTTGGCTAGAACTGTGGGCAGGAGGGAGTTTATAGCTTGGACACGGAGCCTGGGTGACAGTGGACCTTGGTCGGCACACAGGCCGCAGGCAGGCCAAAATCTCTCACCATCAGGCTTCCCACAACGATGATGGTTGTGATGGAATCCGATGGGGAAAGAAGAGGGGGAACAGAACGGGCCTGCCTTGGGCAGGGGGGGAGGTGTGCTTTGACTCATACCAGCATTACTCACCGCACATGTACCAGTAGATGGAGGAGGGCCCAATACCTTGTTTCCTTTAGTCAGCGACCAGCTGAGCTGTGAAGGGTGCCCCTGGACGGTAGCTGGCTGTTGGTGTACTCACAGTATCAGAGCTGACTCCCGGTGCATGTATGTCTGTCTCCAGCGAGGCAAAGCTGTTCAATAGCTGGATCTGATCTTCTAGGACATATGGAGGCCGACCAGACTGCCTCCCACCCAACGTCCTTCTCCTTGCCAGTGTTTAGTCTCCCACTGGCTGCGGAGTTGAGCTTATCATCTGTCGAGTGGATTGTAACAGGTCAGTACTGCCCCGACTCATCAACCCCTTGGCTGTAGGAGGCATTCAGAACTCGAATTCTGTGTGCCTGGGCTGCATCAAAGTTCTTAGAATGCACATCTTGTTTTTCCCCGCAGCTGAGCTAGCAGCCGGAGAATCTCTTCCCTATGGTGATCTTAGGCTTGTGTGCGGCTGCTCGGCCATGGAAACCCATTTCATGAAGCTCCCAACGAAAGGTATTATGCTAAAGTTGTTTCCAGAGGCAGTTTGGAACTCGGTAATGAGTGTTGCAACCGAAGACAGATGATTTTTACACGCTACGCGCTTCAGCACACGGCGGTCCCGTTCTGTGAGCTTGTGTGGCCTACCACTTCGCGGCTAAGTCGTTGTTGCTCGTAGACATTTCCACTTCACAATAACAACACTTACAGTTGACCGGGACAGCTCTAGCAGGGCAGAAATGTGAAAAACTGACTTGTTGGAAAGATGGCAAAGTTGCTTTGTATCATGACAAGGTGTAGTACTGAAACTATCGAGGTTACCTAGCCAGCTACACGTTCAAAGTCAACAACGCAGCCACTGCTAGCTAGCCTACTCCACCAGCCAGCAGTACTGTATCATTTTCGTCATTTTAGTCAATAAGATTCTTGCAACGTAAGCTTAACTTTCTGAACATTCGAGACATTGTCATTCCAATCTCCTTTGCATTAGCGTAGCCTCTTCTGTAGCTTGTCTACTATGTGTCTGTCTATCCCTGTTCTCTCCCCTCTGCACAGGCCATACAAACGCTCCACACCGCGTGGCCGCTGCCACTCTAACCTGGTGGTCCCAGCGCGCACGACCCACGTGGAGTTCCAGGTCTCCGGCAGCCTCTGGAACTGCCGGTCTGCGGCCAACAAGGCTGAGTTCATCTCAGCCTATGCTACCCTCCAGTCCCTAGACTTCCTGGCGCTGACGGAAACATGGATTACCACAGATAACACTGCTACTCCTACTGCTCTCTCCTCGTCTGCCCACGTGTTCTCGCATACCCCTAGAGCATCGAGCCAGCGGGGTGGTGGCACTGGAATCCTCATCTCTCCCAAGTGGACATTCTCTCTTTCTCCCCTGACCCATCTGTCTATCTCCTCATTTGAATTCCATGCTGTCACAGTTACCAGCCCTTTCAAGCTTAACATCCTTATCATTTATCGCCCTCCAGGTTCCATTGGAGAGTTCATCAATGAGCTTGACGTCTTGATAAGTTCCTTTCCTGAGGATGGCTCACCTCTCACAGTTCTGGGTGACTTTAACCTCCCCACGTCTACCTTTGACTCATTCCTCTCTGCCTCCTTCTTTCCACTCCTCTCCTCTTTTGACCTCACCCTGTCACCTTCCCCCCCTACTCACAAGGCAGGCAATACACTTGACCTCATCTTTACTAGATGCTGTTCTTCCACTAATCTCATTGCAACTCCCCTCCAAGTCTCCGACCACTACCTTGTATCCTTTTCCCTCTCGCTCTCATCCAACACTTCTCACTCTGCCCCTACTCGGATGGTATTGCGTCGTCCCAACCTTCGCTCTCTCTCTCCCGCTACTCTCTCCTCTTCCATCCTATCATCTCTTCCCTCTGCTCAAACCTTCTCCAACCTATCTCCTGATTCTGCCTCCTCAACCCTCCTCTCCTCCCTCTCTGCATCCTTTGATTTCCTCTGTCCCCTATCCTCCAGGCCGGCTCGGACCTCCACTCCTGCTCCGTGGCTCGACGACTCACTGCGAGCTCACAGAACAGGGCTCCGGGCAGGCGAGCGGAAATGGAGGAAAACTCGCCTCCCTGCGGACCTGGCATCCTTTCACTCCCTCCTCTCTACATTTTCCTCTTCTGTCTCTGCTGCTAAAGCCACTTTCTACCACTCTAAACTCCAAGCATCTGCCTCTAACCCTAGGAAGCTCTTTGCTACCTTCTCCTCCCTCTTGAATCCTCCTCCACCTCCCCCCCTCCTCCCTCTCTGTGGATGACTTCGTCAACTATTTTGAAAAGAAGGTTGACGACATCCGATCCTCGTTTGCCAAGTCAAACGACACCGCTGGTCCTGCTCACACTGCCCTACCCTGTGCTTTGACCTCTTTCTCCCCTCTCTCTCCAGATGAAATCTCGCGTCTTGTGACGGCCGGCCGCCCAACAACCTGCCCACTTGACCCTATCCCCTCCTCTCTTCTCCAGACCATTTCCGGAGACCTTCTCCCCTACCTCACCTCGCTCATCAACTCATCCTTGACCGCTGGCTACGTCCCTTCCGTCTTCAAGAGAGCGAGAGTTGCACCCCTTCTGAAAAAACCTACACTCGATCCCTCCGATGTCAACAACTACAGACCAGTATCCCTTCTTTCTTTTCTCTCCAAAACTCTTGAACGTGCCGTCCTTGGCCAGCTCTCTTGCTATCTCTCTCAGAATGACCTTCTTGATCCTAATCAGGCAGGTTTCAAGACTGGTCATTCAACCGAGACTGCTCTTCTCTGTGTCACGGAGGCTCTCCGCACTGCTAAAGCTAACTCTCTCTCCTCTGCTCTCATCCTTCTAGACCTATCTGCTGCCTTTGACACTGTGAACCATCAGATCCTCCTCTCCACCCTCTCCGAGCTGGGCATCTTCGGCGCGGCCCACGCTTGGATTGCGTCCTACCTGACAGGTCGCTCCTACCAGGTGGCGTGGCGAGAATCTGTCTCCGCACCACGTGCTCTCACCACTGGTGTCCCCCAGGGCTCTGTTCTAGGCCCTCTCCTATTCTCGCTATACACCAAGTCACTTGGCTCTGTCATATCCTCACATGGTCTCTCATATCATTGCTATGCAGATGACACACAATTAATCTTCTCCTTTCCCCCTTCTGACAACCAGGTGGCGAATCGCATCTCTGCATGTCTGGCAGACATATCAGTGTGGATGACGGATCACCACCTCAAGCGGAACCTCGGCAAGACGGAGCTGCTCTTCCTCCCGGGGAAGGACTGCCCGTTCCATGATCTCGCCATCACGGTTGACAACTCCCTTGTGTCCTCCTCCCAGAGTGCTAAGAGCCTCGGCGTGACCCTGGACAACACCCTGTCGTTCTCCACTAACATCAAGGCGGTGACCCGATCCTGTAGGTTCATGCTCTACAACATTCGCAGAGTACGACCCTGCCTCACACAGGAAGTGGCGTAGGTCCTAATCCAGGCACTTGTCATCTCCCGTCTGGATTACTGCAACTCGTTGTTGGCTGGGCTCCCTGCCTGTGCCATTAAACCCCTACAACTCATCCAGAACGCCGCAGCCCGTCTGGTGTTCAACCTTCCCAAGTTCTCTCACGTCACCCCGCTCCTCCGCTCTCTCCACTGGCTTCCTGTTGAAGCTCGCATCCGCTACAAGACCATGGTGCATTGCCTCCGGAACGGCACCTCCGTACCTTCAGGCTCTGATCAGGCCCTACACCCAAACAAGGGCACTGCGTTCATCCACCTCTGGCCTGCTCGCCTCCCTACCTCTGAGGAAGCACAGTTCCCGCTCAGCCCAGTCAAAACTGTTCGCTGCTCTGGCACCCCAATGGTGGAACAAGCTCCCTCACGACGCCAGGACAGCGGAGTCAATCACCACCTTCCGGAGACACCTGAAACCCCACCTCTTTAAGGAATACCTGGGATAGGATAAAGTAATCCTTCTAACCCCCCCCCCCCCCCCCCTTAAAAGATTTAGATGCACTATTGTAAAGTGGTTGTTCCACTGGATATTATAAGGTGAATGCACCAATTTGTAAGTCGCTCTGGATAAGAGCGTCTGCTAAATGACTTAAATGTAAATGTAAATGGCATCCTATGACAGTGCCACGTTGAAAGTCACTGAGCTCTTCAGTAAGGCCATTCTACTGCCAATGTTTGTCTATGGAGATTGCATGACTGTGTGCTCGATTTTATACACCTGTCAGCAACGGGTGAGGCTGAAATACCCGAATCCAGTAATTTAAAGTGGTGTTCACATACTTTTGAATATATAGCGTATGCTAGGTAGGACACTAGATACTCTAGTGCAGGGATTGTCAACTTTGGGTGGGGGTCACAAAAAATGTTTACTTATCATGAGGGGCTGTCATGCCCTTATCTGTTTCACCTGATCTGTTTCATATTAAGTCACCAAAGGTTCGGCATCACTGTGGCTTCTTCTGGCTGCCCAATAAATTACTGGGAGTTTATATATAGTGTGTGCGACTATCATTATTTTTAGAGATTCTTCAAAGTAGCCACACTTTACCTTGATGACATTGCACACACTTAGTATTCTCACACTTGGTATTGATCTGGAATGCTTTTCCAACAGTCTTGAAGGAGTTCCCACATATGCTGAGCACTTGTTGGCTGCTTTTCCTTCACTCTGCGGTTCAACTCATCCCAAACCATCTCAATTGGATTGAGGTCGGGTGATTGTGGAGGCCAGGTCATCTGATGCAGCACTCCATCACTCTCCTTCTTGGTCAAATAGCCCTTACACAGCCTGGAGGTGTGTTGGGTCATTGTCCTTTTGAAAAACAAATGATAGTCTCACTAAGCGCAAACCAGATGCATGACGTATTGCTGCAGAATGCTGTGGTAGCCATGCTGTTTACGTGTGCCTTGAATTCTAAAAAAAATCATAGTCCGTGTCACCAGCAAAGCATCCCACACCATCACATCTCCTCCTCCATGCTTCACGGTGAGAACAACACATGCAGAGATCATCCATTCACCTACTCTGTGTCTCACAAAGACACGGCGGTTGGAACCAAAAATCTCAAATTTATACTCATCAGACCAAAGGACATATTTCCACCAGTTTAATGTCCATTGCTCGTGTTTCTTGGCCCAAGCAAGTCTCTTCTTATTATTGGTGTCCTATAGTAGTAGTTTCTTTGCAACAATTCAACCATGAAGGCCTTTTTCAAGCAGTCTCTTCTGAACAGTTGATGTTGAGATGTGTCTGTTACTTGAACTCTGTGAAGCATTTCTTTGGCCTGCAATTTCTGAGGCTGGTAACTCTAATGAACTTATCCTCTGCAGCAGAGGTAACTCTGGGTCTTTCTTTCCTGTGGTGGTCCTCATGAGAGCCAGTTTCATCATAGCGCTTGATGGTTTTTCCGACTGTAAAGTTCCAGATTGAGTGTGCAAAGCTTTCATCAAGGCAAAATGTGGCTTGAATAAATATATTTTGTTTGTTTAACACTTTTGGTTACTAGAGTACATGATTCCATATGTGTTATTTCATAGTTTTGATATGTTCACTTATTCTACAATGTAGAAAATAGTAAAAATAAAGAAAAATCCTGGAATGAGTAAGTGTGTTCAACCTTTTGACTGGTACTGTATATATATGTATGTATTTACACAAAGTGCATTCGGAAAGTACTCAGATCCCTTGACTTTTTCCACATTTTGTTACGTTACTACCTTATTCTAAAATGTTTATTTTTTATTTTTATCGTAACCTACACGCAATACCCTAAATGACAAATCGAAAACAGGGTTTTAGAAATGTTTGCAAATTTATATATATATATATATATATATATATATTTTTTTTAATACCTTATTACATAAGAGTTCAGACCGTTTGCTATGAGAATCGAAATTGAGCTCAGGTGCATCCTGTTTACATTGATCATCCTTGAGATGTTTGTACAACTTGATTGGAGTCTATGTGTGGTAGATTCAATTGATTTGACATAATTTGGAAAGGCACACACCTGTCTATATAAGGTCCCACAGTTGACAATGCATGTCAGAGCAAAAACCGAGCTATGAGGTCGAAGGAATTGTCCGTAGAGCTCCGAGACAGGATTGTGTCGAGGCACAGATCTCGGGAAGGGTATCAAAACATTTCTGCAGCATTGAAGGTCTGGAAGAGCACAGTGGCCTCCATCATTCTTAAATTAAAGAAGTTTGGAACCACCAAGACTCTTCCTAGAGCTGGCAGCACAGCCAAACTGAGCAATTGGGGTGAAGGGTCTTGGTCAGGGAGGTGACCAAGAACCCGATAGTCACTCTGACAGGGCTCTAGAGTTCCTCTGTGGAGATGGGAGAACCTCCTCTGCAGCACTCCACCAATCAGGCCTTTATGGTAGAGTGGCCAAATGGAAGCCACTCCTCAGTAAAAGGCACATGATAGCCCGCTTGTAGTTTGCCAAAAGGCACCTAAAGACTTTCAGACCATGAGAAACAAGGTTCTCTGGTCTGATGAAACCAAGATTGAACTCTGGCCTGAATGTCAAGTGTCACGTCTGGAGGAAACCTGGCACCATCCCTACGGTGAAGCATGGTGGTTGCAGCATCATGCTGTGGGGATGTTTTTCAGTGGCAAGAGCTGGGAGATTAATCAGGAACGAGGGAAAGATGAATGGAGCAAAGTACAGAGAGATCCTTGATGAAAACCTGCTCCAGATCGCTCAGGACCTCAGACTGGGGTGAAGGTTCACCTTCCAACAGGACAATGACCTTAAGCACACAGCCAAGACAATGCAAGGGTGGCTTCGGGACAAGTCACTGAATGTTGAGTGGCCCAGCCAGAGCCCGGACTTGAACCCGATTGAACATCTCTGGAAAGACTCTACCCATCCAACCTGACAGAGCTTGAGAGGATCTGCAGAGAAGAATGGGAGAAACTCCCCAAATACAGGTGTGCCAAGCTTGTAGCGTCATACCCAAGACTCAACGCTGTAATCACTGCCAAAGGTGCTTCAACAAAGTATGGAGTAAAGGGTCTGAATACTTACGTAAATGTGATATTTCAGTTTTTTATTTGTAATAAATGTGCAAAAATAAAATATATATATATTTTTTGCTTTGTCATTATGGGGCATTGTGTGTAGATTGATGAGAAGAAAAAAACGATTTTTATCAACTTTACAATCAGGCTGTAACGTAACAAAATGTGGAAAAAGTCAAGAGGTCTGAATACTTTCCGAATGCACTGTATACTGTATTCTAGTCAAGGCCATCATATTCAGTTATTGCTGTACATATACAATTCTATCCAACGTATTCTTCAGTTAAACTACACTGGAGTGATGAACCACCCTTGCTGTCTTTCAAATTGCAGTTATACTAAACTCCTAAGGCATAAAAGATAATTCATTAAAATGACAATTGAACAGGTAAAGAGTTAACTTAGAAAAAAAATATATACATATTTTTTTAATGTAGAATTAGGCATAATGAGTATGCCTCTAGATTGCAAGAAAAGGCTCTTTCGGGTGTTTGAAAAATACAGAATTCACTGACTTATTGAGAATTGAACCCCCCCCCTCCATCCTCATGTACTTCGTGTCCCCTCTAAAATAATGGGTGCATGTCTCCCCTAGCACTATTTACAGTCTTCAAACCATTCACACTGACTCTATCTGAACGTTAACTCAAACCTCAATCCACAGAATGCTGTAGGCTATGGTCTGTTTGCTTTCAGACTCAACATTGCATCGATGCTGCTGTTTGTCACTATAACAATGTGTGAAAAATACATTACAGGCAAAAGGAGCTTCACAGAAGTGCAGTCAGTTATTTTGAAGCTTCCGAAGTATTGAATGTGATTGTGTTTCCACATAAATGAACGCTCAAGACGTCCAAGACTTTTACGGTGACAAAAATATTATTCTACAAAGTAAGGTGTTCATAGTTTTAAGAGGAACATCAATGCGGATTTTTAGAGGAAGCACACTTTTATTTTAAGCCTAAATAGTTCATCACAGAAGTTAAAACCAGTCATAACATCTCATTGACTGTCAGTACCAGTGCTATGATTGCAGTGGAGACAGCTGGGTTTTTAATATCTTAGAGCACTATAGTCGGGTACATGGTCAGTAAATTAGTTTAGAGCCTTTCCCAGCCAGCATGTCACTCCTGTTTGTTGTTCGGAAATGAAAATGGGACAAATCTAAAATAATGGATTTCTTGAATCTGGGCCGATCTGGCTCCAACCCGCTTAGCCATAAATTTATTTTAGGGAGAGGGGGGAAGGGGAAGTTCGGACAGTAATTTTACTTTGCACTTTTTTGTGGACTGGCCAATGTGTCGACATTTCAGAACTGGGCTCTCAGCAGGTGTGCGGAAAAAAAACTGAAATTCACATGTGAGATGCATTCAAATACGCCACGGGACGATTAAAAAGGACGATCAAGCTGACCCGTGAGGGTGACGAGGGGGCTCGGACTACAAAGATATGACGCGTGCCTACAGGTGGCGGAGGTTGTGGCTTTGAAAGCAAAGCTGTGCCGGCGATGCCAGCGATTGACCTCACGTTTCATCCTCAGCGTGCACCACGGCTTTCCAACAGCAGATGACAATAGAATGTATTATACCCACACCCACCTCATCCTCCCCTTTCACAATGACAAGCCATTTAAGCCGCAGGAGCTCTATGATAGGATGCGCGTCAACGCTCTCGGTAGCAGGCCCATTGTTCGTGGACGAGCTGAGGAATAGCAGCATAGCAGGTGGTTTGGAATTTATGGTCACGATTCAAAACTGGCAAAGGGGAATGTTAGTGTAGGCAGAGAGTTGTGAGTAATGTATCCTCCCTCGTAAGTTAGTCATCCACAGCTACACAATGCATGGCTAGTGCGGCAGGTTGGCACATTTGGATTTGATTGTGTGAAATCCAACTTCATCTCAGACAATCCTACTTTATACTCTCCCCTAAAATCAATCTACCACATACATACTGTACATACACTGGTTTCATATAGAATCTATACATTCTAGGCCAGGGCTGTTAAATTCTGGTCCTGGAGGGCCGAAACACGTCTGTGTCTACCTGGTAGTTCATTGCACTCACTTGGTGTCCCAGGTCTGAATCATTCACTGATTTGAAGGAGGGGATGAAAACCAGAAGGGTTTGGCCCTCCAGGACCGATATTGAACAGCCCTGATCTAAGCGATCGACTTGATCTCCAATTAGATTGTACCTAAGGTTTACAGCATTGTTGGACACTGTTGCCGTGGCAAATAACTCATTACACTTTTCGGTTCAACGGTTGTCTGATTGGATTTGGCCTTCCAGCTCTAACCTGTTTTGGAATGGATTTGTGATGCAAAGCAGCCGGTCATAGCATCGATGTTCATTGTTTTTCACAACATGGCCTCCCCTCAGGCCTTGTAATCACATCACTATGAAGAAAACAGAACAATAAAGGTGACTTAAGGGTGTTTGAAGGGGCGGCTGCTCCCAGTACCTGAGTCGAACCTGGTGTGATGTTCAGGTTAAATGAGTTATACAACTCTGAGAGTGCAGAGAGGGGAATTCACTAATGCACAGCATAGCAAATCGAAGTAAAATGTTTTGCAAATGAAATTGTTTTGCAACATAAACAAAAAAAGTTTGTTATTTGAAAAATTCAGGTTGGTCCTTTCCCTTTTCGGCCCGTTTTCTACTGTGCACCTTAACAGAGTGACTCGGCAAGAGCTATAAACACACACATGCGATCGTATGGGTGAACTTAAACACAACCCTCAAGAAAGCATCCCCATAACAACATATCCGGCTTTATTTCTTTCGAAAGAGTCCATGTATCTGTTCTTGAGAATAGATGGTGTTTTGTGCCCGCTGTGGAGTACATTGCAACCTCAAAGGCCTTGAGTTTCTTTCACTTTTCGGGAAGGTCAGATGCACACAGCCTCTCACTCACTTCATCGCCATGATGCAGCCACGGTCATCCTATGGTACAGTACAGTAGGGCCTCACTGTGCAATTCAATGAGTGCACCATTCAAGTGGAGGTGAACAGGTGAAGTGAAGGAAGAGAGGTAAAGCTAATAGTAGCTAGCAATGCTAGTAGGAAGAAAAGACCTTAGCACTCTGAGTCACTGATTGTTGGGCATCACTGTGAGCTGAGGTCTAAAATCTGTGCCTGTCTCGTCCACCTCCTTATTATGTATACTATGGTTCACTGTGACAATCTGATTGTTGTGCTCGCGTATAGGCTGCGTCCTTTTAACAGTGCAAACAAGCACCTACTGCAGTTGCAGTGGGCCATGAAAGGTATGTCCCCCTTTGTCTCTTGACTTGTTTTCCCGACTTACCTACTCGCCTGTAACTGTTGCTATGACAGCAATTTCAGAGTTTGAGCAGCTATGCAGTATGCATGTTTTTGAGGCAATGACAGTGGTGGTAAACACAACCAAAGAAGACAATAGAGAACAAGTGGACGGAAAGCTATGAAGAACAAGTATATACCATGAAGAGTTCAGATTTTTTCTTTCTTGGTGAGGTTCTGGCGCTCTCTTGTTCACTGGAGCTATTTGACGTACGGATGAGGAGATTGAGGTCACTAATTCATAGTGCATTGAAGAGTACACTGTAGTGCATTGAACAAATGGATAATTGGTGTTTCTTCATACAGCACATTAAGTACATCTAGACTGGACTGGAATTCAATGAAATCCACAATGTGGGAAAGTGAGTCGTTACTACAGTATGTAACAGTAAGTTATTACAATGGTGTTACTGTGTAGTAACACATGTATGAGAGGAACATGTAGGCATGAAATTGTATTGATTGGCGAAAGTACTTATTGGTGATGTTACCTGATATAGCAATGTTTTCAGTGGGCAATAGTACCTCCCCCTCTACTTATGTCATTGCAGAGAAACTCTATGGAGAGTTAGCACATTCCTTAAAAGCTTTGAAAATCCAGGCTTTGGGGCATCAAAGACAGGTTGAAACTCGTGGACATTTTGCCAAAACAAGGCTCAACTTTATACATTTTATACAGATGGATAGTTTTGGAGGCAATTTCGGGTTGAAGAGTTTCGCTGAAGGGCTCAACGGCTGGAATAACCCACCTGGGATAGCTCTAGCTACCTTCAGGTTACTGCCACATTTCTCATTCCCCACTGGGCCTGACTGCTGTCTGTAAAATGAACCCAGTGGAATGTGAAGAAGAGCCACAACCTCTGTATGCATCCAGTTAGCTCCCTTTCACAAATGATCGAGCTAAGAAGCCAACCGTTTCCTTCCAGGATTTGTCCCTGGATAAAACTAAAGAATTGAAGCGGAAGCCCATCATATTTGTGTGTGTGTGTGTGTGTGTGTGTGTGTGTGGTGTGTGTGTGTGTGTGTGTGTGTGTGCGAGCGATCAGATTTTGAATGTAACACCTTTGAATATTTGTGGATGATTTTATATTTTCCAGTATTGACATGCTTATTTACATAATGACATTCTCTAGTGCTGTGGCTGCACTCCTGCGGGTGGTTCATCAAGTGGTATTGAACACTGATCATACCTCAACTATTGACTCGTTTATAATAGAAGCAGACAGTGGGTCGATGAGGAAAAATGCCTGAAGGAGGACTTTTCACTCACTGTAATGATGAGTGACTGAAACGACCACAATACTATCTGCGATACCTTCCCCTCTTTAGAATGAATATCCAGTTCTTGGAGAGCTAGCGATCATCAGGTCTCAGGCACTCTAACATAATTATTTCTTTCTGCAGTGAGCCAAGGCTTGATCTTCTCATCCAATAACTTATCAAGACATGAGTCTCAACTACACCAATAAAGCCCAAATCAATTTAGCTTGTGGTCCAAGCCTGATAAAACAACACCTTGTTAGCCCCTTGATATCCCTCACATTACATTCCTTTAGGAAATGGCCTGATATCGCACAATCAGCTTAGTCAAGTTCAAGTGGAACTATTCCTCATTTGCACTTTGGTAGAGTTTTCTTAACACGTCTAAAAAGAGTTTAGGATTAATTCCTTTCTAGACACCTGGAGGTATACCTTATATACTATATACTGGGGTATTTGTAAATACCAGCTGGAGGGTTTTCAATATTGTTGAAACTATTTCTTTAATATATTTCAATATTTCTAGCTACTTTTTAAGTAAATACCTGCAGTCAACTTGTGCAATACGTTAGGAGATAAAGCAGGCCGCGTTCATTTCACCTGTCATTCATTTTCATCATGAAGCTTACCATAGTTCCAGAGCTGATTGAGCCAGTCAAGTGTTTGTTTGTAAAGAGCACAACGGGAGAAAGCGGGATTTGGTGTTTCCATATCTTTTAACTGTCTAAGATGTGCTATACTCTCCACCTGTGTTATTGGTTTAACTTTCTAGTTAGCAAAGTAAGTGGCTGAATTAATTACATGACAGGGCATCATAGTGTTAGCTTTCTGCCATTTTTGAAAAGTCAAATAGCTCTGGATGAGTTATCTGTAAAGCTGCCACTGCCATCTCTCCATTCTCCTCTGCTCTGAGCAGATATGGCTAGTACTTGTGCAAATTTTTTAGATGCCCAATGGGCTTTTTTTTCATGTTTTTAGCACTACCTGTGTTTGCTATGCCAGTAATACTGTAAACCCCGGGATGGTAGAAGCCCGGTATTAAGATCTGGATAACGCCCAACCCAGGGAGTACCTCAGGGCTTGTCCCATTACAAATGTTCAATTTCTTAGCAGTGTCATATCGCAGATGGTAGACAATCCTCTTAAGCTAAGTTGAGTTAACGTAGCATAAAACCACATAGACACTGTAAATTAAACCTCGGTACAACTCAGCTACCTGAAGGAAAACAGTATGAAAACCTGCAATTATCGTAAATATCCATTACAGTATAGATAGGAGCAGGGTTGTCATTTCCCCCTCCTATGCTACATGTAATAGCCCAGCTATCACATTTGGTTCCTTGAAAGTTGTGCGAACGTACGTTTTTGGTTTCCAATTGGTTCTGGGAACGAAGCCATACTTTTCCTGACTGGTAAACGGAAAGTTTTTTTAAACATTCTGATAATGGAAGTGAGTATTTTTGCCTGTTCTCAGAATGTACATTTTTAAGTTGGAGAGAGGTTTCCTGGAAGGTTTTATTAACATTCTTAGAACAGAAATTAAAAGGTTATTTGAAGGTAATTAAATAACGTTCTGAGAACATGTTTCAATAAGACTTAATAACACTGCTAGCTTAGGGTAACTGTTTTGAACTTCAAGCACAGATAGGACACAAGGACATTCATATCAATAGCCATTAATCATGCAAACATTTGATTTTGTGGCACAGAGTTGATCCAATTCAAACCTATGATCTTCTGTTCTCTATCCATGGAATTAGTCCACTGCGCCACCAGGATGCAGCTAGCATGCCATGTCTTTTAACTCATACAAAGCTGTTCATTTTGGTCTATTCAAACAGACCCCATTTCAAAGGAAACAAGCACTAATTAAGATCAAGTTTGGCCAGTGGACACAGCCAACATACAGTTGAAGTCGGAAGTTTACATACACCTTAGCCAAATACATTTAAACTCAGTATTTCACAATTCCTGACATTTAATCCTAGTCTTAGGTCAGTTAGGATCACCAATTTATTTTAAGAATGTGAAATGTCAGAATAATAGTAGAGAGAATGATTTATTTCAGCTTTTATTTCTTTCATCACCTTCCCAGCGGGTCAGAAGTTTACATACACTCAATTAGTATTTGGAAGCATTGCCTTTAAATTGTTTAACTTGGGTCAAACGTTTCGGGTAGCCTTCCACAAGCTTCCCACAATAAGTTTGGTAAATTTTGGCCCATTCCTCCTGACAGAGCTGGTGTAACTGAGTCAGGTTTGTTGGCCTCCTTGCTCACACACACCTGTTCAGTTCTGCCCACACATTTTCTATAAGATTGAGGTCAGGGCTTTGTGATGGCCACTCCAATACCTTGAATTTGTTGTCCTTAAGCCATTTTGCCACAACTTTGGAAGTATGCTTGGGGTCATTGTCCATTTGGAAGACCCATTTGTGACCAAGCTTTAACTTCCTGACTGAGGTCTTGAGATGTTGCTTTAACATATCCACACCATTTTGCTCACTCATGATGCCATCTATTTTGTGAAGTGCACCAGTCCCTTCTGCAGCAAAGCACCCCCACAACATGATGCTGCCACCTCCATGCTTCACGATGGTTGGGAGGGCATTCTTCGGCTTGCAAGCCTCCCCCTTTTTCCTCCAAACATAACTATGGTCATTATGATCAAACATGCTACCCTCTGCCTATTGGCTACTTAGCTTATTCAAGCCTTCCTCAAAATACAATACTGTCCCTTTAAGACAAAAAAAAGCTCTTTACCCCAACTAATTTTTCAAAGATGTCTAGAAATGTACACGTTTTGTGCTCTTGTAGGAAGCAACCACTCCCCTATTGCTGACTAGAAATGATATATAACTGGGCTGATAACTCACTAACTAGCAAAGAATATGAACAAATGTGCAGACGTGGCTTCATGCAGCTTTCACTTTGATCTCAAAACAAGCACACCTACTCAGAACCACTCATGCTTTACAGTCCGCTTCAAAGTGAATGGCACAGATCCATATATGGCAATGGTCTATTTGCATATCAGCCTACTGCAGTTCTGATTGGTTATGCAGTACTAGTCTGTGTAGAGTAGGGGCTGAGTCATAAGTGTCAATGCAAACGAATCCTACTCTGATGTGTTCTACCTACAACAACATCTCTTGCATAGCTCGTTTTGGTTCGGTATGTTGCATTGAAAGTGGCTAATATTGCGTTGATTCGATCAGACATTGATAGTGTTAACTGAAGGGGAAAACTCTAGAAAGTTGAGTGAAGTTCAATCTTGTGCTTCTCTGTGCAGGCTGATATTTCTTCTGCATGGCAGTCCCTGGGAGCTGCACGCAGTTTAGAGCGAACATTGGTTGCGGTCCAGACATTTAAAAGACATACCCTCATCCACTTACCCTCACCTTATGCCCTTGGGGGAATCCCCGTCGCCATCTTGGAGGGCGGCCCAAATTATTAGCCAAGCAAGGGACGTTTGCAACGTAGCCCTCGTTTTTGGTCGAGTTTGCGAGTGTACAATTATGTTCACTCCGAGGCCAGAAACTCCCCATAATTCAATTTGCGACGACTGTCGCATAATTCAATTTGCGACATCCGCTAAGAACAATCAGCGAAAACTTAATGGCGAAGTCAACATACAAGTGTAAGTAAAAACGAATACAAATAAGTTACAAATTGTGCTACTAATGCACATGACAGCACAAAGACGTCTCGTAAAAAGTAAATATGTTTTAGTTTGGTTATCTTTTGGAAATTGTAGAAATAAAACATTTTCCTTCTTCAGAAGTTCCAGCTTGGCAGGCTAACGTTAATTAGCTAATTAATTTGCTAGCTATCATACAGTAGGCATATATTTAATTATATTGTATATTTAATATAAGTAGACATGTAATCATAATTGACTGTAGTGCATATAAAGCACCCACAAGCTACCGGTGGCTGAAAACACAATCATTGCAGAATGAACGAGTGACAAGTTTCTGGCCAAGGGTGGTCCATTTAAAAATCATTCCTACCTCCCTCGCCCCTTGCCCTGCAAGTGTATTCTCGTCAGACGTCATGGTACGTTATCAGAAGTGCGCACTTAATTTGAGGGATGAGGGGATAGGGTGTGTCTTTTAAGTGGTTGGACTGCAGGCATTGCTAGTCATGCCCGCAAAACCACTACAGGAAATACTACAGTATACTATTCATGTCCGCAAAAACACTGGTACAGTCATGTCTGCAAATACAAAAAGTAGAGTAATTGAGTAATACTACAGTGTTTCGATCATAGTATAATATATTATTTTTTATATGGGTTTTTATGTAAAGTTTTGTCAATGTTCTGAGAACATGACTTTAAATAGAACCTTGAGGAAAACGTTATGCTGAAGTCAGAAATTCCCACAGAAGAACGTTGTTATTTAACATTCTCTTAACGTTCTGAGAACATGACTTTAAATAGAACCATGAGGAAACCTGCAGAAAATGTTATAATGAAATACTGAAATTTCCACAGCAGAACGTTGTTTTTTAATGTTATCTGAACGTTTTGAGAACATGGGTTAAATAGAACCATAAGAAAACCTGCAGAAAAAATTATGCTGAAGTACTGAAATTCCCACCTAAGAAACATATGTTAGGCGCTAGCTGGGTATCCTGCACCATTCCCAGAATTGTGTGGGAAAGTTGTATGCAAAATAACCCAGTTCTCACCAAGCACTAATTTAACCAGGCAAGTCAGTTAAGAACAAATTCTTATTTACAATGACGGCCTAGGAACAGTGGGTTAACTGCCTTGCTCAGGGGCAGAACGACAGATTTTTACCTTGACAGCTCAGGGATTCGATCTAACAACCTTTCGGTTAATGGCCCAATGCTCTAACCACTAAGCTACCTGCCACCCCAAATGTGCTAGCTGGGAGTCCATTCATTCCATTTTCCATTTTCACCAGCAGGATTTTCCAGACTGTTAGCCATTACAGACACAGGGAAAATAAATATAAAGATACAGCAAAGACTGACTACACTGTTACACTGCTCTTGTATATAACACTACAACGTTTTCAGGAAAACAAACAAGAAAGGTGAGACAGCCATCCTAAGCTATTGTTTAACCTGTAATCTGTGGCAGCAGACATCTAACTTCTCAAACCTGTTAGATTCACAGATTGAATGCAACAAACAATCAGAAAATATTCACCGATATAAGCTTTTCTCTCCATAGAGGTTTGCTTTCAAGGTCTTCTCTGAGGCTTTTCTTTGGTAAGAGCATACTCATTAGTAAAATCGGCCTGAATTGCATTCCTTCTTATCGCACCCTTTTGAGGAACCATGTCATATCTGTATCATACCATCACAGAGGTTCCTATCTCACTTTTTTCAATTTATTTCAACAAATGTAGATTTACATGGAACAGAAAGGAATATGCACTGTGTTTTCATAGAATAATCAGTGCTACAGTGGCTTGCGAAAGTATTCACCCCCCTTGGCATTTTTCCTATTTTGTTGCCTTACAACCTGGAATTAAAATCGAAAATTTTTGCGGGGTTTATATCATTTGATTTACACAACATACCTACCACTTTGAAGATGCAAAATATTTTTTTATTGTGAAACAAACAAGAAATAAGACAAAAAAACTGAAAACTTGAACATGCATAACTATTCACCCCCCCCCCAAAGTCAATACTTTAGAGCCAACATTTGCAGCAATTACAGCTGCAAGTCTCTTGGAGTATGTCTCTATAAGCTTGGCACATCTAGCGACTGCGATTTTTGCCCATTCTTCAAGGCAAAACTGCTCCAGCTCCTTCAAGTCGTTCGTATCTTCTGAGATCCCCAAAGATTGGAAATCTGCCGTGGTCATCCCCCTCTTCAAAGGGGGAGACACTCTAGACCCAAACTGTTATAGACCTAAACTCAGCAAAAAAATAATCGTCCCCTTTTCAGGACCCTGTCTTTCAAAGATAATTTGTAAAAATCCAAATAACTTCACAGACCTTCATTGTAAAGGGTTTAAACACTGTTTCCCATGCTTGTTCAATGAACCATAAACAATTAATGAACATGCACCGGTGGAACAGTCGTTAAGACACTAACAGCTTACAGACGGTAGGCAATTAAGGTCACAGTTATGAAAACTTAGTGTAACCCTCTCACCAGGCTCGAACTTGACTCTCACGATATTACCTTAGAATATCTCAACTGCATGGGATGTTAGGTGAGAAGGACATCTCCAATAAGAATCCCTATTGTAAACTATCTAGGGTGATGACAACTAGGGTATTAACTTCAGATAGAATGATTATAGATTACAGTACTCCTTAGCAGCAACAGATATCCCATGGAAACATGAACTAGTTAATCTTCCCCAAGCAATTCTCTCTCGGTGTCGCACGATGCTAGGCTAACCTCAAGGCTGTCAAATACCTCCACGATGAGACGGTAGCTTCAGTCTTTACTAAGACTTTCTTCACAAAATGATAATAACTCTCTTATAAAATAAAATCGGTATTTCCCTTCAAAACTCGGTAGGTATGGGATTTGTTCTATTTTTATCGTCTTTTATAATTTTTCTTCACCAACGGTCATAATGTAATGTCCATCCTTTTCTCAACGTCTCTCTTTTTCTCTTTTTTCCCAGGCCTCCCGTTAACCAGGTCAACTCCCATTGGCCACAGCTTAACAAGCGACCTTATTGGTCAAAACTTAAACTTAAAAGTAAACCAACCTATTGACTTGTACATTACCAATTAATTATAACAAATAAACTCAATACTTGGTTCAAACAAATTAAAGAGGCCTTTCTACTGACTCTGAAAGATGCCCAGGGTCCCCTGCTCATCTGCGTGAACATGCCTTAGGCATGCTGCAATGAGGCATGAGGACTGCAGATGTGGCCAAGGCAATAAATTGCAATGTCTGTACTGTGAGACGCCTAACACAGCGCTACAGGGAGATAGGACGGACAGTTGATCGTCCTCGCAGTGGCAGACCACGTGTAACAACACCTGCACAGGATCAGTACATCCGAACCTCACACCTGCGGAACAGGTACAGGATGGCAACAACAACTGCCCGAGTTACACCAGGAACGCACAATCCCTCCATCAGTGCTCAGACTGTCCGCAATAGGCTGAGAGAGGCTGGACTGAGGGCTTGTAGGCCTGTTGTAAGGCAGGTCCTCACCAGACATCACCGGCAACAACATTGCCTATGGGCACAAACCCACCGTCGCTGGACCAGACAGGACTGGCAAAAAGTGCTCTTCACTGACGAGTAGCGGTTTTGTCTCACCAGGGGTGATGGTCGGATGTGCATTTATCGTCGAAGGAATGAGCGTTACACAGAGGCCTGTACTCTGGAGTGGGATCGATTTGGAGGTGGAGGGTCCGTCATGGTCTGGGGCGGTGTGTCACTGCATCATCGGACTGAGCTTGTTGTCATTGCAGGCAATCTCAACACTGTGCATTACAGGGAAGACATCCTCCTCCCTCATGTTGTACTCTTCCTGCAGGCTCATCCTGACATGACCCTCCAGCATGACAATGCCACCAGCCATACTGCTCGTTCTGTGTGTGATTTTCTGCAAGACAGGAATGTCAGTGTTCTGCCATGGCCAGCGAAGAGCCCGGATCTCAATCCCATTGAGCACGTCTGGAATCTGTTGGATCGGAGGGTGAGGGCTAGGGCCATTCCCCCAAAAAATGTCTGGGAATTTGCAGGTGCCTTGGTGGAAGAGTGGGGTAACATCTCACAGCAAGAACTGGCAAATCTGGTGCAGTCCATGAGGAGGAGATGCACTGCAGTACTTAATGCAGCTGGTGGCCACACCAGATACTGACTGTTACTTTTGATTTTGAACCCCCCCCCCCCCCCCCCCCCCCCCCCCTTTGTTCAGGGACACATTATTCCATTTCTGTTAGTCACATGTCTGTGGAACTTGTTCAGTTTATGTCTCAGTTGTTTAATCTTATGTTCATACAAATATTTACACGTTAAGTTTGCTGGAAATAAACGCAGTTGACAGTGAGAGGACATTTCTTTATTTGCTGAGTTTATATCCATCCTGCCCTGCCTTTATAAAATCTTCGAAAGCCAAGTTAATAATCAGATTACCGACCATTTCGAATCCCACCATACCTTCTCCACTATGCTATCTGGTTTCCCAGCTGGTAATGGGTGCACCTCAGCCCGCTCAAGGTCCTAAACGATATCACAACCGCCATCGATAAAAGACAGTAGTGTGCAGCTGTCTTCATCGACCTGGCCAAGGCTTTCGACTCTGTCAATCACAGGATTCTTATCGGCAGACTCAATAGCCTTGGCTTCTCAAATGACTGCCTCGCCCGGTTCACCAACTACTTCTCAGATAGAGTTCAGTGTGTCAAATTGGAGGGCCTGTTGTCCAGACCTCTGGCAGTCTCTATGGGGGTGCCACAGGGTTCAATTCTCGGGCTGACTCTTTTCTCTGTGTATATCAATGATGTCGCTCTTGCTGCTGGTGATTCTCTGATCCACCTCTACGCAGACGACCCCATTCTGTATACATCTGGCCCTTCTTTGGACACTGTGCTAACAAACCTCAAAACGAGCTTCATCACCATACAACACTCCTTCCGTGGCCTCCAACTGCTTTTAAATGCTAGTAAAACTAAGTCCATACTCTTCAACCGATTGCTGCCCGCACCCTCCCGCCCGACTAACATCACTACTTGGACGGTTCTGACCTAGAATATGTGGACAACTACAAATACCTAGGTGTCTGGTTAGACTGTAAACTCTCCTTTCAGACTCACATTAAGCATCTCCAATCGAAAATTAAATCTAGAATCGGCTTCCTATTTCGCAACAAAGCCTCCTTCACTCATGCTGCCAAACATACCCTCGTAAAACTGACTATCCTACCGATCCTTGACTTCGGCGATGTCATTTACAAAATAGCCTCCAACAGCCACTCTACTCAGCAAACTGGATGTAGTCTATCACAGTGCCATCCGTTTTATCACCAAAGCCCCATATACTACCCGCCACTGCGACCTGTATGCTCTCGTTGGCTGGCCCTCACTACATATCCGTCGCCAAACCCACTGGCTCCAGGTCATCTATAAGTCTTTGATAGGTAAAGCCCCGCCTTATCTCAGCTCACTGGTCACCATAGTAACACCCACCCGTAGCACGCGCTCCAGCAGGTATATTGCACTGGTCATCCCCAAAGCCAACACTTCCTTTGGCCGCCTTTCCTTCCAGTTCTCTGGTGCCAATGACTGGAACGAAATGCAAAAATATCTTATATCTCCCTCTCTAACTTTAAGCATCAGCTGTCAGATCAGCTTACCGATCACTGTACCTGTACACAGCCAATCTGTAAATAGCACACCCGACTACCTCATCCCCATATTATTACTTACCCTCTTGCTCTTTTGCAGCGCACTATCTCTACTTGCACATCATCATCTGCACATCTATCACTCCAGTATTGATGCTAAATTTTAATTATTTTCGCCTCTAGGGCCTATTTATTGCCTACCTCCCTACTCTTCATTTGCACACACTATACATAGATTTTTCAATATTTCTGTTATTTTGTGTTATTGACTGTACGTTTGTTTATGTGTAACTCTGTGTTGTTGTTTCTGTCGCAGTGCTTTGCTTTATCTTGGCCAGGTCGCAGTTGTAAATGAGAACTTGTTCTCAACAGGCCTACTTGGCTAAATAAACGTGAAATAAAAAATAATAAATAAAAGTTGGATGGGTTCCGCTGATGTACAGCAATTTTAAGTCATACCACAGATTCTCAATTGGATTGAGGTCTGGGCTTTGACTTGGCCCTTCCAAGACATTTAAATGTGTCCCCTTAAACCACTCAAATGTAACTTTAGCAGTATGCTGAGGGCCATTGTCCTGCTGGAAGGTGAACCTCCGTCCCAGTCTGAAATCTCTGGAAGACTGAAACAGGTTTCCCCTCAAGAATTTCCCTGTATTTAGCGCCATCCATCATTCCTTAAATTCTGACCAGTTTCCCACATCCCCACAGCATGATGCTGCCACCACCATGCTTCACTGTGGGGGTGGTGTTCTCGGGGTGAGGAGAGGTGTTGGGTTTGCGCCAGATATAGAATTTTCTTTGATGGCAAAAAAGCTCAATTTTAGTCTCATCTGACCAGAGTACCTTCTTCCATATGTTTGGGGAGTCTCCCACATGCCTTTTGGCGAACACCAAACGTGTTTGCTTATTTTTTTCTTTAAGCAATGGCTTTTTTCTGGACACTCTTCTGTAAAGCCCAGCTCTGTGGAGTGTACGACTTAAAGTGGTCCTATGGACAGATACTCCAATCGTCGCTGTGGAGTTTTGCAGCTCCTTCAGGATTATCTTTGGTCTCTTTGTTGCCTCTCTGATTAATGCCCTCCTTGCCTGGTCCATGGGTTTTGGTGGGCGGCCCTCTCTTGGCAGGTTTGTTGTGGTGCCATATTCTTAAAACATTTTAATAATGGATTTAATGGTGCTTCGTGGGATGTTCAAAGTTTCTGATATTTTTTTTATAACCCAACCCTGATCTGTACTTCTCCACAGCTTTGTCCCTGACCTGTTTGGAGAGCTCCTTGGTCTTCATGGTGCCGCTTGCTTGGTGGTGCCCCTTGCTTAGTGGTGTTGCAGACTCTGGGGCCTTTGAGGTATATATATACTGAGATCATGAGACAGATCATGTGACAAATAAATTGCACACAGGTGGACTTTATTTAACTAATTATGTGTCTTCTGAAGGTAATTGGTTGCACCAGATCTTACTTAGGGGCTTCATAGCAAAGGGGTGAACACATATGCATGCACCACTTTTCCGTTTGTAATTTTTTTTAATGTTTTGAAACAAGTAATTTTTTCATTTCACTTCACCGATTTGGACTATTTTGTGTATGTCCATTGCAATGAAATCCAGATAAAAATCTATTTAAATTACAGGTTGTAATGCAACAAAATAGGAAAAACGCCAAGGGGGATGAATACTTTTGTAAGGCACTGTATACAGCTATAAAAAAAAAACTTTCAGTGATACATTTCAATTGTTTGAGCAGAGTAAATGTGACCTTGGGACTATACGGTTCTATCTGACATTTTGGTCAAAAATGAGTTATACACAGATCTCTTTGCTCTTTAGGTGGTCCTTTACATGTGAAATGTGTCTGATTTGTTTTTAAAGTAAATGTATTTTTACAATCTGAAAGTTCCATCTGCGCAAACACCTTTTAACTTGGAACTATAATGTTCTATCTGCAATCCAATCACACAATGCTGGGTTGTGAATAAAAAATAATTGTATTTAAGGTCATATACTTATTGAGTCATGAAAGAGGAAGACATCACAAAACAGTTCTTAGATCTGGGACGTATTATCTCAAAACTATGCATTTTGCAGGGAGAACCTTATAGTCTCAAATCCTTGATTATTCATATCATAGGTTCTGGTCCTCTTTTTAAATTACGTAGATTTTTTTTCAACACTTTTTCAGAATAATGGCCATAACGTAAGCTGTTAATGGTAAAAACAAATAAATACAGGTGCCTTAGAGGTGTTGCTGTTTTTGTCTTGTACTACGAAAACCTCAATGGAAGGGGTATTTCGCAAAAATTACAAACTTAACACATTTTATTGATAACTAGCAAGGAGTTTACGAACTTTGGGTGTCAGAGACCAGACAAATATATCAGTTTACTCATCCAGAGCTACACTTTTTAGTTACCATTTCCTAGTTGCTAAAACTCTAATAGTTTGCCTAATTTCAGTTTATGTGACAAAAAATAAAATAGTATAGAGAATCGTTGTATCATCTAAACCGCTGTGAAATATATTTTCCATAACCAAAACTATTGTTTCAGCTGTTTGAAGCTGGTGTACAAAACCGAAAGTAAAAGACGCAAAAACAAAACTTAAGAACGGGAAGCATAGAAATAGAGCACATACATCAGATCTACCTGTTCTTAGACTTGCTTTGGATTAGAATGATAGATTTATAACTCACATTTCTATGTGCATTTGGTCAGATCGCCCAAAAAGTTACATATTGCTACTTTAACAAATGAACATGAATTTATATATTTGATTGTGTGATTAGAAAGATGTAAGGGTATTCTCTTTATCTAATCATTAAACGTCTGTACTTTTATATTGAAATTGAAATAACTGTAACATTCTGTGACTGATAGAACCTTTGTTCTATTTGTAATTGCACCCCCTTAAAAAAAAGGATTTTGGTGCTCTGCCCTTTAGGTATCTTTAAGGCTAGGACCTTAATGGGTTATGAAAGAAGAATTCACTATAAAATGGTTCTGAGGTCCAGGATGTGAAACTGTAATGCTCAATATCTCAGAACTATGCTTTGCACAGATAGAACCGTATAGTCCCAAAGAACCGTATAGTCCCAAAGTCTCGTAATATCAAATTCACTCAGGGTGAATCACAAATAATTTAAGTCACACCGTCTCAGTCCGTGTTTTAAGTGCTTTCTCCTTTTTATTTGACACAATGTTAGTACTACCCAAATACTGCCAATAAATTGCCAAAGGAACATTGGAGGGTGGCGTTGAAATAAAAATCTGTCTGACCTTATAAAGCAAGCGATTGAATAACTGTTTACTCTGAGCTCTGACACCAGTGGAACATTAAATGCCACTTTTGTATTTGACAGAGTGAGATTCAATGACAAAGCAGGTTTTCTAATGCATTAGAGATCAAACAGGAACTGAACTAGGTGAATGCTGTTGGCTGTATTCCCTTTTAACAGTCCTCTGCATCATAGATGGGCATGTTGCCTAGTAGCTTCCCTCATGGTTATGTGGGGAAACCCTATCCTTTACACAGGAAGTCAACTGGGGTGATGTGTCCACTGCACTCACACTGGTAGACTGATCAAAATGGAAAACCTACAAAGGAAATGAGGTTAAAGGGCTAACATAATTCCTTTAAAATGCCTACAGTATATCAACATCATATATGTAACTGTTGTTTTTTTTATACTGATAATAAATAAAGCAACCCTTGAAACTTCTACATCTAAACATGTGGACATTTACTATTACACTATATCAGCAGTATATGGTAATTGGAACAAACACAAAAGATGTAGACCATTTCAAAGAGCATTTACATTGGCACCCCAAACACAGAAGCAGTTTAACATGGAGTAAAGATCCACAACAAGAGTTAGGGGATTCAGTTTCACCTCGCTGATGAAAGAGGCAGTGGGGAATATTGGCTTATCTCCTCTCAGCCACAAGTGACATCAAACCTTTTTGTGCTAAAAGGTCACATCCTGTACACCCTGGTATTGACATGGCCAGTCTTTACCAGGAGGACAAATCCTTTGGTTGAACCCATCACTGAAGCTTTGATCAATTTCATAGTTAACTTCAGAAAGTGTTGCCAATAAACTTACCAGGGATCTTGGGGCTACTTAGTAAAACAAACAGGCTGTGTCACAATACTCTTGGATACTTTCTTGTTTCATTCCCTTTGTGAAAGGATACTAATCTGAATGTTATGATTTAAAGGGAAACATAGGCAGCATCCCAATTCTCCACACTTCTCCCAAAGTGTGCACTCACTAGATCTACTGTATGACTGGGAGTGTGCAAGACCACACTTTCAGAGAAGGGTGGATAATCGGTACGCAGCCATGGTGAGAACACCCCCAAGCCAGTCAGTGGGTTTGGTGGGATTTCGGACCTGATAGATAGTCTTGATCAGGATTGCCACAATGGAATTGTTTCCCCCTGAAGAAAATATTTAGGCAGCTAAGTAGCTACAGATTATATTTTACCAGGAAGCTTCTGCAGGGCCATTTTAACAATTTACCCTTTAGCATTCCCTAACTATATTTGACATGAATTTTAAATAGTTTGACAATGCCCAAATGATTGTCTATAAATAAAAATGACTGTGTAAATGCATGGTTGTCCTTGAGCTGTTCCTTTGACATGTTTAAAACGTAAAAATCTTGTTTGTATACCATCTGAGGGACAAATGGGTTGCCAGACATCTTAGCACTTTAGACAGTGATTGATGCTGGCAGTGCAGACTATCTCCAAATCCCTTAATCACTCAAGCAAAAGCACATGTGCATCATTGTCAGAGTGCTCCACTGTATATATACCAGAACTCCAACATTACAACAGAGCTAACATAATATTTCTTCAGTGTTTATTTTGCATGACAGCCCACTACTTTAAGCATAAGAAACTGCACCACTTGCAAAACAAAATACAAAATATGCTAAATAATTACACAGAAACAGTCCACAAGGGAGGTAGTGTATTAAAATAAACACTTTATGTTTTATTCTTAAATATTTATTAGTCCGCATCCAAGGTGAAAAAAAGGTCCAACCGTAGCCCATATTTTTTCAACGTATAGAGCAGGGCTCTCCAACCCTGTACCTGGAGAGCTACCATCCTGTAGATTTTCGCTTCAACCCTAATCTACTGTAGCATACCTGATTCTAATAATTAGCTTGTTGATAAAAATGAATCAGGTTAGTTACAACTGGGCTTGTAGCAAAAACCTACAGGAGGGTAGTTATCCAGGAACAGGGTTGGACAGCCCTGGTATAGTCATCCCTCAACACCTCAACCACTTGTAATCCTTAGGGAAAGCATTACCCATGAAAACATACAGTACTGGATTAAACTGCAGATGCGCCAGGCTAGCTCCCCTGTGTTTTTAGCATTAGCATGATCAACCTGGAAATGCTACCTGCTGTCACTTTGGTTGTAAAGGACTCAGGAGTACTGGATATCTAACATGACATTGAGTTAAAGCCTTGCGACACACTTCAGTAAGTCTAGTTCTGGGAACCACTATGCACACACTAAACGTGGATGGCAAATATGAAGGCCGGTAAGAGAAATAAGTAGGTTAAAAGCACTCGAGAGTTGCCTGTAAGGGGATATGAAGACGTAGTTCAGTATTATGCTCTGACTCAATTGAGTTACAGCATGACAATGTTGTCTGTCCACTGTAAGTACAGTATGCACATTGCATTGTTCCATGGGCCAAATAAATAAAAAAAAGTCTGCTTTCACATTGATATTCCATGGTAGATTTCATACGGTTATGCCATTGATATTGTCACCTCAAGGGATATTTAGTCCTGGCTTGTCCCTCTTGTTATTACATATCTAGAAGGATTTTTTCCAAGACTTGCAAAGGATTTTCTGAAAGGCGCGTCGGAAATCCTGGTTGAAGATAGTGTAGATGGCAGGGTTGAGGGAGCTGTTACAGTAACCGATCCAGAAGAAGAACTTAAAGAGGGGATCGGGGATCTTACAGGGGTCCCCGCACACTCCGTGCAGGCAGTAGCTGAAGAAGAATGGGAACCAGCACACCACAAACACTCCCATGACCACCGCCAGCACAAAGGTGAATCTCTTCTCCCTGGCCTGAGATACCTTTTTCCTGGACGCAGAGCTCCTCCTCCTCTTCTTCCTCCTGGAAGCGAACAGGTCCATGGATTTGTTACTGGCTCTGGAGATCCGGCTGGAGTGTTTGGAGATGGCGCTGTTCTTCCGGCTGGCTCTCTTGGCCCTCTTATGGTTCAGGTCCTGAGGTTTGGGGTGACCTTTGCCCTCTGAGGAAGAGCTCTCCTCCAGGTCCACCTCATCTGGGACCCCGGTGGTCCTCATGCTGGTGGGCGTGGAAGGGCACTGCCAGTGCCCGTTCTCTTTGTCCCCGTTGATTTTGCACGAGGTGGCTTTGCTTAACCCATTCTCAGTCATTGTAGCTTCACCAGGACCATGTTTTTTCTCTGACATGCCCCTGGTCCTTGTCTTGGCCACTTGGTATATTCTAATATATACTAATATCATGATTAGGCAAGGAGCAAAGAATGACGCAATGCTAGAGGAAAGGATGTACCAAGTGTCATTGTTCAGCTCACATCCTGGGTACTGAGAGTTATCATTGTTCTTGTCTATTGATATTAACGGAGGAGAAGATATCATCGCAGATATAAGCCATACAATGACGATAATACATTTCACTCGTTTAGGAGTCCGTTTGAGATTGTATTCAACAGCTTGCGTAACGGACCAGTAACGGTCCAAACTGATTGCACACAGATGGACAATGGACGAAGTGCAAAATAAGACATCTAAAGCAAGGTAAATTCCACACCAAACTTTCCCGAAATACCAATAGCCCATAAGTTCGTTTGCCAGAGAAAAAGGCATCACCAAAGTGGCAACCAGAATGTCTGCTGTGGCTAAGGAAACCAAAAACAGGTTCTGGGGTGCTTTCAGTGCCCGGCTTGTTAACACCGCAATTACAACCAGAACGTTACCGACCACTGTAAACAAAATAAGACAACTTACAAGTGCTGCAAGACTCGCTATAGTAGCCAAAGTATATGGACTTTCTGATGAGGAATTTAAATTGAAAACTGGGAACGTGTCAACTCCGCTTGAATTAAAAGATCCCATCCCGTCTATGTGGTTAGTGTTATTCCAGAATGGTCGATTCAAGAAGTAGTCATTTTATGCATATAGAGTCCATCAGAAAATATCAGGTCCAAGATAAATAGGCAGTATTGACATTGCCAAAATTAAAATGCGCACAATGGTGAAGGAATGGATTAAATGCCATCTCCTGGATTAGATGCCAAATAAGACTTCTTCAAAGAGAAAATCACCAAACATATATCTGGTTAATTGACTAAACGAAGATGCCACCTTGCCTTGTACATGCACACTGTTATATCACGACAGACAACCCTTCTCCATCGGCTGCTGCCTCCCTCTCAGCGCGCCGCGATATCAGAAAGCTGTCTCAGTCAGTGCCCATGTGTTGTTCACTTACAACTAACTGATTTCTGCCCCGCCCCAACACAGTGCATGATTTTCTTGGTAACTGGTACCTCATTGAATTATAGTATGCAATACTTTTGTATTTGTTATATCAGTTCAATAAGCTATTTTGTGAAAGACGACTAGGCTATATTGAAATAAGTCGTCTGACAAATGATCATATGATGTATTGATTATAACTTATGCCTGTCTATCATGCCAATACGCTAGATAACGGAAGTCAAATTAAGGTAATTATTAAATGAGGGAGAACATTTTATTTGCGAACACATCTATTGTCACCTGAAATATATATTGTAACTGATTATTATAATCACTACATATTACAAAAAAAAATCGTCATTACAATACTAAAACATGAAAAACATGCCAGTGATGAAGCTGGAATCAAAGGCACTTGTTTTTTTTATTCCACGCTTTGGGTGTTTTGAGTTGAGCTCATCAGCCAAGCTGACATCGACATGATGTCATAGGAAAACGTCATCCTGGCACGTTTTTGCAAAAATGTAAAATGTTACATTGCAGTCCATGAGAAAAGGCGAGTGTTGCAGGGTTGATGTTTTTCTCAATATATTGCAGTCAATAGGAAAATATGAGTTTCACAGGGTTGACGTTTTTCTCAGTACATTGCAGTCAATGGGAAAAGATGAGTGTCACTGGGTTGACGTTTTTCTCATTTATCTCATGTCTGTCTCTCTATCTTTCTCTACCTCCTCTTTATCCCCCTCATTCTCCTCTCCCTCAATCTCTCTCACCTCTCTCCCCCTCCCCTTCTCTCTTTCTCCCTCTTCCCTGTCCCTCCTCTCTTCCTCCTCTCCCTCCTTCACCTCTCCCTCCTCCCTTCCCTCACTGTCCGTTCTCTCTCTCCCCCTCCTTCTTTCCCTGCCTCCTCCTCCTCTCATCTCTCTCTCCCACCTTTGTCTGTATGTTGGCTGTCTCCCCTCCCTCCTCTCTCTCCCCCTCCCCCCTTCACCCCCCCCCCTCCCTCCTTCACTCTCCCCCTTCTCTCTCTCTCTCTCTCTCCTCTGCCTTCCATTCTCTTTCCCTCCTTTCCCTCCAGGGTGCCCATGTGTCCTTAAGTTTTAAATTCAGTTTTCAATGGTCTTAAAAAATGTGCCCGGAGATGACTTCAGTGTTTCCGCTATGTTGTGCAGCTGCTTAATTGTTGCCACCGTGGCAAAATCTGTTAAAATTACAAATAAAATAAAAAAAAACATCAAATGATAGCCTACTCCTACTGAGGCGCATTTTCAAGATACCTGAGAACTCCACATGAAGCCTAAGACTCTGTGTGCGTGTGATGTGCGTGTGCCACTGCAAGTCGGACATTGCCAGATGAATGAGCACAGGAAGTAAGATAGGCTACAAAATAGATAGCCAATTTGAAGCATTGCTTGTAGCTTGGCTAGTTAGTGCACTCGTTAGCTAGCTAGTTAACTATTTAGCTATTAAATGATTTGTTCAAACAGTAAAGTGCATTATCTTCATAATCAGCTTTGTGCAGGTATATTTTTTATTTCTCAGCTGTCTATTTTACAACCCAGATATTGATACACTCTAAAACTTAAGGATTCAACTAGGGTTCTTCTAAGATCCTCAAAGTTCTTTGAAGAACCTTAAGGTTCTTGGCACTGAAAATTGCCCCCAAAAGGTCCTTCCAAGAACCCCATAGGAGCTGGGGTTCATCGAGGAACCTCCTTAGCTGGTGGGGGTTCTTGCAGGAACCTAACTGCCCAACTGAAACATTTGGATTTGAATTTGAAAGGACAGCAGGCGCAGGCACTTAACTGAAACATTTAAAGATCTCTTCAATTTAAGGTAAGATTTGTCCCTTGTATGATCTAAATTGATATTGTTTTCTGATGACACCATCTATCTTTTCATATTTGTGCAACTCTTTCTAAAACAGAAAATGTATACAATTCAATGGATTTCAATCAACAAAGAGGTAATAATAATGTGTTGCAGGCTATAAGAATATGTTGAAGGCTATCTGTATTGGGTGCAGATGACTGAACTGCTCACTTTTGTTTTTGTTTCTGCAGGTATACAGACGAGGAGACATACAAAGTTATGCCAATTGATATTGGTATGTTATGCAGATCAGATTTACCATCCTCCTCCCTTCCCTCTTCAATAAATATCCCATAGGCCCATAGGCCTCTACATTATGGACAAGGTATGTCCATTTCCATTTACATTTACCACAAACACGAAGGTATGAATACTGTTGTGTGCATGTTTTGTTAATCATCTGTATAATGACTATTTTTGGGATTCACAGACTTCATCCTCCCTACACCTCTGATGAATGTAACAGGAAACCTGTTCAATCATGCACTGCAAAATCGTTCTGACTATGAATACGGAGAACATCAACACATTAAAACATCAACAGCCAGAGGATATACCCATTAGACTTGGGGCTCTGCTGGGAGTTTACCTCATGTTTGGATTTTTGTATTCTGCTTTGCCACTAAAATCTAAATAAACATTGAAAACTAAAATAGTGTTATTGTTGTTATTATGTGTAGTTAAAACATTTAGCCCAAAAGGTTCCTCAAAAGATCATGAGGATCCATTAAAAGTAGAGGTCGACCGATTAATCGGAATGGCCGATTAATTAGGGCCGATTTCAAGTTTTCATAACAATCGGAAATCGGTATTTTTGGACGCCGATTTGGGCGATTATTTTTTATTATTATTTTTTTTTTTTTTTAATGTTTACCTTTATTTAACTAGGCAAGTCAGTTAAGAACACATTCTTATTTTCAATGACGGCCTAGGAACGGTGGGTTAACTGCCTTGTTCAGGGGCAGAAAGACAGATTTTTACCTTGTCAGCTCAGGGATTCAATCTTGCAACATTACGGTTAACTAGTCCAACACTGTAACCACCTGCTTTACATTGCACTCCACGAGGTTACGCGAATGCAGTAAGAAGCTAAGGTAAGTTGCTAGCTAGCATTAAACTTATCTTATAAAAAACAATCAATGAATCATAATCACTAGTTAACTACACATAGTTGATAATGATATTACTAGTTTATCTAGCCTGTCCTGCGTTTGTAACTGATGTGAAATGGCTAGTTAGTTAGCGGTGGTGCGCGCTAATAGCATTTCAATCAGTGACGTCACTCGCTCTGAGACTTGAAGTAGGGTTTCCCCTTGTGTTGCAAGGGCCGCGGCTTTTGTGGCGCGATGGGTAACGATGCTTCGGTGGGTGTCAGTTGTTGATGTGTGCAAGGAGCCCGGGTTGGGGCGAAGAGAGGGACGGAACCTACACTGTTACACGTTGCATATAATCGCTTAGGTACACGTTGCTCCAACCATAAACATCAATGCCTTTCTTAAAATCAATACACAAGTATATATTTTTAAACCTGCATATTTAGTTAATATTGCCTGCTAACATGAATTTCAGGGTATATGCAGCAGTTTGGGCCGCCTGGCTCGTTGCGAACTGTGAAGACTATTTCTTCCTATCAAAGACAGCCGACTTCGCCAAACGGGGATGATTTAACAAAAGCGCATTTGCGAAAAAAGCACAATCGTTGCACGACTGTACCTAACCATAAACATCAATGCCTTTCTTAAAATCAATACACAGAAGTATATATTTTTAAACCTGCATATTTAGCTAAATGAAATCCAGGTTAGCAGGCAATATTAACCAGGTGAAATTGTGTCATTTTGCGTTCATTGCACGCAGTCAGGGTATATGCAACACTTTGGGTAATTTGTCAGAATTTTACGTAATTATGACATAACACTGAAGGTTGTGCAATGTAACAGGAATAATGTTTTGATTTCGAGATGATAGTTTCCGGATTGGACCATATTAATGACCTAAGGCTCGTGTTTCTGTGTGTTATTATGTTATAATTAAGTCTATGATTTGATAGAGCAGTCTGACTGAGCGGTGGTAGACAGCAGCAGGCTCGTAAGCATTCATTCAAAATAGCACTTTCGTGTGTTTTGCCAGCAGCCCTTCGCAATGCATTGCGCTGTTTATGACTTCAAGCCTATCTACTCCTGAGATTAGGCTGGTGTAACTGATGTGAAATGGCTAGCTAGTTAGCCGGGTGCGCGCTAATAGCGTTTCAAACGTCACTCGCTCTGAGACTTGGAGTAGTTTTTTCCCTTCCTCTACATGGGTAACGCTGCTTCGAGGGTGGCTGTTGTCGATGTGTTCCTGGTTCGAGCCCAGGTAGGAGCGAGGAGAGGGACGGAAGCTATACTGTTACACTGGCAATACTAAAGTGCCTATAAGAACATCCAATAGTCAAATGTATATGAAATACAAATCGTACAGAGAGAAATAGTCCTATAATAAACTACAACCTAAAACATCTTACCTGGGAATATTGAAGACTCATGTTAAAAGGAACCACCAGCTTTCATATGTTCTCATGTTCTGAGCAAGGAACTTAAACGTTAGCTTTTTTACATGGCACATATTGCACTTTTACTTTCTTCTCCAACACTTTGTTTTGCATTATTTAAATCAAATTGAACATGTTTCATTATTTATTTGAGGCTAAATTGATTTTATTGATGTATTATATTAAGTTAAAATAAGTGTTCATTCAGTATTGTTGTAATTGTCATTATTACAAATAAATAAATGTAAAAAAAATAATAATAATAATACAAATTTTAAAAAAAATAAATAAAAAAAATCGGCCGATTAATCGGTAGCGGGTTTTTTGGGTCCGCCAATAATCGGTATCGGTGTTGAAAAATCATAATCGATCGACCTCTAATTAAAAGGGTTTCTTTGAAGAACTTATAGGGGTTCTCTGACAGTTTCAATTTGAAGAACCCCTAACAAATACTTCAGGAACCTTTTCTTTTTAGAGTGAATGGATTTGAGATACGGAGCGAGTGAAAGCGCATCAGCCTCTGCGAGAACATCGGTCTCATTGGGTATTAGCAAAATAAATTTGGACATTCATAATTACTTTACTGTTAGATTAAAACATGGCTACTTCCAGTGAAAATTAAACTTAGAGGTCGTGATCTAGCTACTGTGTTTTGAGTTTCCCCTTACCCAGCTGGTGAATTAGCACCAAATATATTAGTCTATTATATTCGTGCCATTAGGAGATGATTAGCCTACTTATTTTTTCTATTGGTGATTGCATAAAAAAAATATGGAGATATTAGCAGGTTTGTGGTGTACGCAGACCTCAAAATAAGTATTAAATTGTATTTCAAGTGGCATTAAAAAGGTCTTAAAAAGTCTTACATTTAACTTGATGGAACCTGCAAATATCCTGTCCTTCTCTCCCTCTCCCTCCCCCTCCTCTCATCTCTCTCTCTCTCTCTCCCCCTTCCTCCTCTCTCCCCATCCCTCCTTCACCCTCTCCCTCTCTCTCCCCTTGCCTGACTCTCCCCCTCCATTCCCTCTCCCTCCTCCCCTCCATTCTCTCTCCCCCTTTCTTTCCTTGCCTCCCCCTCCTCTCATCTCTCTCTCCCGCTCTCTCTCTCCTTTCTCCCTCCTCTCTCCCACAGAAAGGCCAACTGACAGACAGACAGGCAGACACAGACAAACAGACTGCAGGCAGACAGATAGATAGACCTGTAGGCAGGCAGGCAGTTAGGCAGGCAGGCACACAGACAGGCAGCGTTTCAAGTTTCAAGTAAATCTACAAACAAATTGATCAATATCCTCTTCAAAATTAATTCAGGAATTCATAACAAGTCTCAGAGTTTATATAACTGCAAGACCATTGTGTCCAATGGAGGTCAAAAATGCTTTTGTGTCGATTGTCTTCAAATGTCATATTCCCGGGTCATGACTGGTCCCCCAGTTACAAATATGTATAATTTGGGAAGATTAAACCTTCCCAAAGCTAGGGTAAGATTTAGGGTTGAGTTTAGAGTTTGTCTTCCTGCCTTCCTCTCTGCCTGTCTGTTTGTCTGTCTGTGAGTTTATAGGTCTGCCTGCCTGTATGTCTGTTAGTGGATGTGTCTGTCTGTCTGAGTATTTTACCAATTTACCCATTGCTGCTCGATCACTAACTTTTTTGCCTTGAATGCGATGTAATGACTTATGCGCCAGAAATAATATTATAAATATTCACTTACCTTTGATGATCATCAGAATGCACTCCCAGGAATCCCAGGTCCACAATAAATGTTTGTTTTCTTCGATAAAGTCCATCATTTATGTCCAAATACCTCCTTTTTGTTCGCACGTTCAGTCCACTACTCCAAATGCAGGAAGCGCGCGAAAATGTCACAAAGAAAAGTAAAAAAAAGTTATATTTGCGTTCGTAGAAATATGTCAAATGATGTATAGCATCAATCTTTAGGGTGTTTTTAACATAAATCTTCAGTAATATTCCAACCGGACAATTACAATGTCTTCAGAAAAGAAAAGGAACACAGCTCACACTCACGTGAGCGTGCACCTCTGAGCTCATGTCATTTCCTCACACATCTACTTCCAGGCCCTCTCGTTCGCTCCATATTCACAGTAGAAACATGAAACAATGTTCTAAAGACTGTTGACATCTAGTGGAAGCCTTAGGAAGTGCAAAATGAACCCTAAGTCACAGTAGTTTGAATAGGGAAACAATTGAAAAAACTACAATCCTCAGATTTTCAACTTCCTGGTTGGATTTGTCTCAGGGTTTTGCCTGCCATATGAGTTCTGTTATACTCACAGACATCATTCAAACAGTTTTAGAAACGTCAGAGTGTTTTCTATCCAAATCTACTAATAATATGCATATCCTACCTTCTGAGCCTGAGTAGCAGGCAGTTTAATTTGGGCACGCCTTTCATCCGGACGTCAAAATACAAAATGCCCCCTACCCTAGAGAAGACATCTACCATGTGCATGACACAAGTCATTTTTCCAACAATTGTTTACAGACATTATTTCACTTATAATTCACTGCATCACAATTTACATACACTAAGTTGACTGTGCCTTTAAACAGCTTGGAAAATTCCAGAAAATTATATCACGGCTTTAGAAGCTTCTGATAGGCTAATTGACATCATCTGAGTCAATTGGAGGTGTACCTGTGGATGTATTTCAAGGCCCTCCTTCAAACTCAGTGCCTCTTTGCTTGACATCTTGGGAAAATCAAAGGAAATCAGCCAAGACCTCAGAAAAATAAATTGTAGACCTCCACAAGTCTGGTTCATCCTTGAGAGAAATTTCCAAATATCTGAAGGTACCACGTTCATCTGTACCGACAATAGTACGCAAGTATAAACAACTTGGGACCACGCACCCGTCATACCACTCAGGAAGGAGACGCGTTTTGTCTCCTAGAGATTAACGTAATTATGTGCGAAAAGTGCAAATCAATCCCAGAACAACAGCAAAAGGACCTTGTGAAAATGCTGGAGGAAACAGGTACAAAAGTATATATATATATCCACAGTAAAACGAGTCCTATATCAACATAACCTGAAAGGCCACTCAGCAAAGAAGAAGCCACTGCTCCAAAATCGCCATAAAAATGCCAGATTACGGTTTGCAACTGCACATGGGGACAAAGATCTTACTTTTTGGAGAAATGTCCTCTGGTCTGATGAAACAAAAATAGAACTGTTTGGCCATAATGACCATCGTTATGTTTGGAGGAAAAAGGGAGAGGCTTGCAAGCCGAAGAACACCATCCCAACCGTGAAGCACGAGGGTGGCAGCATCATGTTGTAGGGGTGCTATGCTGCAGGAGTGACTGGTGCACTTCACAAAATAGATGGCATCATGAGGGAGGAAAATTATGTGGATATTTTTAAGCAATATCTCAAGACATCAGTCAGGAAGTTAAAGCTTGGGTCTTCCAAATGGACAATGACCCCAAACATACCTCCAAAGTTGTGGCAAAATGGCTTAAGGACAACAAAGTCAAGGTATTGGAGTGGCCAACACAAAGCCCTGACCTCAATCCTATAGAAACATTTTGGGCAGAACTGAAAAAGTGTGTGCGAGCAAGGAGGCCTACAAACCTGACTCAGTTACACCAGCTCTGTCAGGAGGAATGGGCCAAAATTCACCCAACTTATTGTGGGAAGCTTGTGGAAGGTTACCCGAAACATTTGACCCAAGTTAAACAATTTAAAGGCAATGCTTCCAAATACTAATTGAGTATGTAAACTTCTGACCCACTGGGAATGTGATGAAAGAAATAAAAGCTGAAATAAAACTCCCTCTACTATTATTCTGACATTTCACATTCTTAAAATAAAGTGGTGATCCTAACTGACCTAAGACTGGGAAATTTTAGTTGGACTACATGTCAGGAAATGTGAAAAACTGAGTTTAAATGTATTTGGCTAAGGTGTATGTAAACTTTCGACTTAAACTGTACCTTGTCCATGGGATTTTCATGGAAGAGTTAAGGAAGGAGGATGGTACGTGTGATCTGCATAACATATCAATAGACATACCTTTGTATGCCTCCTCGTCTGCATACATGCAGACACAGACACAAAAGTGAGCAGTTCAGTCATCCGCACCCAATAGAGCTAGCCTTCAGAATATTCTTACAGCATACAGTACATATTCTTACCTATTTGTTGATTGATATCCATTGAATTGTGTCCATTTTCTGTTTTAGAAAGATTTGCACAAATATTAAAAGATAGGTGGTATCAAACAACAATATACATTTAGGTCATATAAGAGACACACCTTACCTTAAAACTTCTTAAGGCTAGGGGGCAGTATTTTGATGTCCAGATGAAAAGCGTGCCCAAAGTAAACGGCCTGTTACTCAGACCCAGAAGCAAGGATATGCATATCATTGGTAGATGTGGATAGAAAACACTCTAAAGTTTCTAAAACTGTTAACATTATGTCTGTGAGTATAACAGAACTGATTTGGCAGGCAAAACCCTTAGGTCATAGGATTTCCTGTTTGCAGTTCCTATGGCTTCCACTAGATGTCAACAGTCTTTAGAATTTGGTAGATGTTTTTCTTTTGAGAAATTAAGAAGTAGTGCAATTCATTCCATGTGTCACTCTGAAGGTCTCTACTATTTTGGTGCGCGTGAACAGGAAGCGCTACGTGTTCTTTTTCTTCGGTATTGGAAACAGATTAGCCCGTTTTAAATGTTATGATACCTGAGGTTGGATTAGGAACGTTGTTTGAAATGTTTGGACCAAGTTTACAGGTAACTTATTAGATACTTTGTAGTCATGTTGGGCGAGTTGGAACCAGTGTATTTCTGAATCAAACGCGCAAAATAAATTGACATTTTGGGGATATAAAGAAGGAATTTATCAAATAAAATGATCATTCATTGTGTCACTGAGACATTTGGGATTGCAAAAAGAAGATCTTCAAAGGTAAGGCATTTATTATATCATTATTTCTGACTTTTGTGTCGCACCTGCCTGGTTGAAAAATGATTTTCATGTGTTTGTATGCGGGGCGCTGTCCTCAGATAATCGCATGGTCTGCTTTCGCCGTAAAGCCTTTTTGAAATGTGACACAGCGGCTGGATTAACAAGAAGTTAAGCTTTATTTTGATGTATTAGACTTATATTTTCGTGAATGTTGAATATTGACATTCCTGTAGTTTGAATTTGTCGCTCTGCAATTTCACTGGATGATGTCAAATCCATCCCGCTAAAGGGATTGGCGCGTGAAGGGATCACTAAGAGGTTAAATTGAGGAGAACTATACATTTTAAAGTTAAGTGCCTGCACCTGCTGTCCTTTCAAATTCAAATCCAAACGTTTCAGTTGGACAGTTAGGTTCCTGCAAGAACCCACCAACTAAGGAGATTCCTCAATTAACCACACATCCTATGGGGTTCTTGGAAGAACCTTTTGGGGGCTATTTTCAGTGCCAAGAACCCTAAGGTTCTTCAAAGAACTTTGAGGATCTTAGAAGAACCGCTGTTGAACCCCTAATTTTTAGAGTGAGGGAGATAAAATGGAGGGGGAAGGAGGGAGAGACTGAAGGAGAGAGGGGGGGAAAGAGATAGAGGGAGAAAGAAGAGAGAGAGAGGGACGGAGAGCGAGAGGAAGGTGTCATGTCAGTGATGCTGTCATGTCAGTGATGCCTTTCTCTATGTGTCCATATTGTGATGCTAATCTTCCCCCATTGAATGCAATGTATTGACATAAGCATCAACCCCGTGACACTCATCTTGTCCTATTGACATAAGCATCAACACTGTCCTATTTTCCTATATAGTCCTATTTTCCCATTGACTGCAAATTATTGACATAAGATCAAATTGGTCGACTCATATCTTTTCACATTGACTGCAATGTATTTACATAAACATCCACCCTGTGACATTCATATTTTGCCTATGAACCCAATGTATTGAGATAAACATAAACCCTGTGACACTTAGTGCTGTGGTGGTCATGAAATTTTGTCAGACGGTGATTGTCATTCAAATAACTGCTGGTCTCATGGTAACTGACTGTTAATTAACATAAAGTCATTTAGCATCTCAGGCTTCCACACATAGCCTACAAGCCACTGATGCAGACCTTTGGAACATCTACATTTTAAAAAGTCTAATGAATCAATTGAATATAGCCTACACTATCCCAATAATCCATTATTTATTTTAGGCAGGTCTAACAAAATGTATTAAATGGTTTTTTTCCCCTCATCATTCTACACACAATACCCCATAATGACAAAATGAAAACATAAAAAATTTTGCAAATGTATTAAAAAGAAAAAATAGAAATACCTTATTTACATAAGTATTCAGACCCTTTGCTACAGTATGAGACTTGAAATTTAGCTCAGGTGTATCCTGTTTCCATTGATCATCTTTGAGATGTTTTTACAACTTGATTGGAGTCCACCTGTGGCAAATTCAATTAATTGGACATGTTTTGGAAAGACATACACCCACAGTCGACAGTGCATGTCAGAGCAAAAACCAAGCTATGAGGTTGAAGGAATTGTCCTTAAAGCTTGAGATTGTGTTAGAGATTGTGTCGAGGCACAGATCTGGGGAAGGGCACCAAAACGTTTTCGGGGGAGAAGGGCCTTAGTCAGGGAGGTGAGACGAGAACCCGATGATCACTCTGACAGAGCTCCAGAGTTCATCTGTGGAGATGGGAGAACCTTCCAGAAGGAAAACCATCTCTGCAGCACTCCACCAATCAGGCCTTTATGGCAGAGTGGCCAGACGGAAGCCACTCCTCAGTAAAAGGCACATGAAAGCCCGCTTGGAGTTTTCCAAAAGGCACCTAAAGACTCTCAGACCATGAGAAACAAGATTTTCTGGTATGATGAAACCAAGATAGAACTCTTTGGCCTGAATGCCAAGCGTCACGTCTGGAGGAAACCTAGCACCATCCCTACAGTGAAGTATTGTGGTGGCAGCATCATGCTGTGGGGAAGTTTTTCAGCGGCAGGGACTGGGAGACTTGTCAGGATCGAGGGAAAGATGAACGGAGCAAAGTACAGCGAGATCCATAATGAAAACCTGCTCCAGCAGCGCAATTGCACCTTCTTCACCATGCTGCCTGTGTGGGTGGACCATTTCAGTTTGTCAGTGATGTGTATGCCAAGGAATTTACAACTTTCCACCTTCTCCACTGCTGTCCCGTCGATGTGGATAGGGGGTTGTTCCTTCTGCAGTTTCCTGAAGTCCACGATCATCTCCTTTGTTTTGTTGACGTTGAGTGAGAGATTATTTTCCTGGCACCACACTCCCAGAGCTTTCTCCTCCTCCCTGTAGGCTGTCTCGTTGTTGTTGGTAATCAAGCCTACTACTGTTGTGTCGTCTGCAAACTTGATGATTGAGTTGGAGGCCTGCTTGGCCACGCAGTCATGGGTGAACAGGGATTACAGGAGGGGGCTGAGCACACACCCTTGTGGGGCCCCAGTGTTGAGGATGAGTGAAGTGGAGGTGTTGTTTCCTACCTTCACCATCTGGGGGCGGCCCGTCAGGACCCAATTACATAGGGCGGTGTTCAGACCAAGGGCCTCAAGCTTAATGATGAGCTTGGAGGGTACTATGGTGTTGAATGCTGAGCTATAGTCAATGAACAGTATTCTTACATATGTTTCCTCTTATCCATATTGAATAGGGCAGTGTACAGTGTGATGGCGATTACATCGTCTGTGGACCAATTGGGTTGGTAAGCAAATTGAAGTTTGTCTAGGGTGACAGGTAAGGTGGAGGTGATATAATCCTTGACTAGTCTCTCAAAGCGCTTCATGATGACAGAAGTGAGTGCTACAAGGCAATAGTAATTTAGTTCAGTTACCTTTGCATTCTTGGGTACAGGAACAATGGTGGCCATCTTGAAGCATGTGGGGACAGCAGACAGCAGACTGTCTGAGCCGTTGAATTGCGACTCCACTTTGTCTCTATACTGACGTTTTGCCTGTTTGATTGCCTTGCGGAGGGAATGACTACTCGGTTTGTATTCTGCCATATTCCCAGTCACCGTGCCATGGTTAAATGCGGTGTTTCGCGCTTGCAGTTTTGCGCGAATGCTGCCTTCTATCCACGGTTTCTGGATAGGGTAGGTTTTAATTGTCACAGTGGGTACAACATCTCCTATACACTTACTGATAAACTCAGTGACCATCTCAGTGTATTTGTCAATATTATTCTCAGAAGCTACCCGGAACATATCCCAGTCTGTGTGATCAAAACAATCTTGAAGCGTGGATTCCGATTGGTAAGACCAGCATTGAATAATCCTTTGCATGGGTACTTCCTGTTTGAGTTTCTGCCTATAGGAAGGGAGCAGCAAAATTAAGTCATGGTCAGATTTGCAGAAAGGAGGGCGGGGGAGGGTCTATTATGCATCCCGGAAGTTGGAGTAACAGTGGTCGAGTGTTTTAGCAGCGCGAGTACTACAGTCGATATGCTGATATAATTTAGGCAGCCTTTTCCTCAAATTTGCTTTGTTAAAATCCCCAGCTACAATAAATGCAGCCTCAGGATCTATGCTTTCCAGTTCGCATAAAGTCGAGTGAAGTTCCTTGAGGGCCGTCGTGGTATCGGCTTGAGGGGGGGATATACATGGCCGTGACTATAACCAAAGAGAATTCTCTTGGGAGGTAAAAATATGGTCGGCATTTGATTGTGAGGTATTCTAGGTCGGATGAACAAAATGACTTGAGTTCCTGTATGTTACCACAATTACACCATGAGTCATTAATCATAAAACATACACCCCTGCCCTTCTTCTTCCCTTGAGAGATGTTTATTCCTGTCGGCGCGATGAACTGAGAATCCAGATGGCTGGACCGACTCCGACAGTATATCCTGAGAGAGCCATGTTTCCGTGAAACAGAGTATGTTACAATCCCTGATGTCTCTCTGGAAAGAAACCCTTGCCCTGAGCTCATCAACTTTATTATGCAGGGACTGAACATTAGCGAGTAATATACTCGGAAGCCGTGGGTGGTGTGCGCGCCTCCTCAGTCGGACTAGAAGATCGCTCCGAGTACCTCTCCTTCGCCGGCATTGTTTTCGGTTGGCCTCTGGAATCAGTTCAATTGCCCGGGTAGTGCGAACACAGGATCCGCTTCGGGAACATTGTATTCCTGGTCGTAATGCTGGTAGTGCTGGTGATATACCGCCGCTCTGATATCCAATAGTTCTTCCCGGCTATATGTAATAACACATACTATTTTCTGGGTTAACAATGTAAGAAATAATACATAGAAAAACAAAATACTGCAAAGTTTCCTAAGAACTAGAAGCGAGGCAGCCCTCTCTGTTGGCACCATCTTACTCAGTCTATAGGCTATATGTTTTGATTTTTAATACATTCTATGGCTGCATGATGGGACAAATGATGCATTGAAAAAAGTAACATGAAAGGGAGGCACTCTGCTCTATTTCTTGGCAGGCTGCACACACTTCATCAGTCTCTCATTCACAATTTGACAAGCACTTGATAATTATGCTCATGCAGTTTTGTACATTTTATCTGGTCTTTACATACAGTCTCTCTGTTGAAATCGCCGGTCCGTCTGGGGAGTAATTCAACAGAAAGTCTCTGGTTTGTCCACCAGAGATCAAAATCTTTCGTAGTTGTAGCTCTGTTATAATGTATACGTCAGACGTACCAACGGTCGTTTAGAATGGATCTTTCAGAGTACCACTCCTGTTTACTAGACTAAAGTACTTGCGGATCAAGTTTGGAATGACTGTTCATGTGTACCACATCTAAAGACCTGCATCACTATACTGAGAGCGTTTCAGTTTCTAAAAGTATATATTTGGGTCTTTTTGGAGCCTTTTTTCATGTTTTCGGCACCCCCATACTGCACAATGAGGAAGTGCTTCTTCTGTCAGACAATAACACAGACAGAATCTGGGAGAAACAGTCTAAATTTCCATTTGAAATCTAATTAAGCTGGGAATCCAATTAAAATCAAACCACACACAGCTGTCCATAGTATGCATGCAGCAGACCTGGGTTTCAATTATATGACAAATCATTTCAAACACATCTGTGCCTGTTCCAGCTTGCCTGGCTTAATAAACCAATAGAAGAGTCCCAAAACTGCAAACCCCGCTCATCTGGCACTCTAGGCAGACTCAACCAAACGATCATCTATTTGAAAATATTTTTTTAATATTTGAACCACGGTCTGGTATGCAGTGAACTGTAAGCAGTATTGGTCCTCTCACCAGTTTGCTGTAGAATACAGCCAGGTTGACCAATACTGTGGCCATACTGGGTGTTTAAGTCCAAAACTCTTCTCCCTGATGTCCAGAGCCAGCTCATACAGGAACAGCCTTCTCCAGCTTCCCCTGGACATCACACATATCCTCCGTCAGCGTCACAAATCAGGATTACACACAACCTAATAGAATTTGAGTTGAGTGAGGAATAAGAATTCAAGGTCTCTAAGCTAACTTTCAAAACAGCAATGTTATAGAAGAGAATACTTTTGCGATTTCCCTTGGTTTAGAGAAACTTTCCCCACCCGCGATACACTTCCTCATTACTCGTTCTGCATTATGGGGGCCGTGGATAAACATGAACAAAGGCTCCAAAAATACCCAAATACGTCCTTTAGAAACAGCAAAGCTCTCAGTATAGGGATGCAGGTCTTTAGATGTTGTATACAAGAAATACTGTCAATCAAAACTTTAGAAGTGATACCTCTGTCCATTCTAGCAGCAGGCTACATGGAGAATGGAACAGCTGGATAGGGGAAACCGCTCAATTCGCACAAAATGGAATATAACTTTGCAGATAAAGTTCGGAATGACACAATTTCATGTGTACAACATCTAAAGACCTGCATCACAATAATGAGAGTTTCCATTTCTAAGAGGACATACGTTTTGGGAGCCTTTGTTCATGTTTTTCCGGCACCCCTGTACTGCACAACGAGAATGAGGAAGTATATCGCTGCTTGGGGTAAGTTTCTCAAAAACAAGTGAAATTGGGGGAATTGTTTTAAAAAAAATTATAACTGTCCCCACACATCTATAACATGTCATTTACATCCAAAATACAGAATTGGTTGTAAAAAGAGTGAACTTCTCCTGGTCTAGGACTTGGTTTAATGGGATTATATGCAACAGCCCTGTGGTGGCTTGGTTAGAAACATCCCATCTCCTCAACCTACCCTGTGTTTGTAGAGCATTCCCAGGTGTTTGGGGGTGTATGCCAAGGAGGAGTGGTCAGGGGACAGGGCTGTCATCCTGATGTCCGGGGCTCTCTCGTACATGTCCTCTGCATTGTCGTACTCCTTCCTCTCAGTGTGGCGGGCAGCTTGGTTGTTGAGGGACTGGCCACAGTCCGAGCGGTCTGGCCCCAACACACTCTGACCCATCTCCAGACGAGTTAAGAGCTCAAGAACACTTTGGCTGCCCTGGAATACACAGTAGGGAGTGACACGGAACGTTAAATGGTTCTGGACCATTCTGACCAACATTTTTGTGTACAGATCGCTCTGTGAACGGTGCAACATCAATTCCTGTGCACCCCGTGACAGCTCTGGTTGTCCCGCATCGTATGCCTTTCTCCGATCTCATCTGAGATGCAGTATGTGAAATCTGAAATCTAATTTGCATTGGGAGCGAAGCATCACGTTCTTTTTTCATCCAGACAAGATCGAACTTCGCAGCTCCTCAACATGAAAAAAATACTAAATAATTTATTAGAATTTAAACAAGACCACTTTTGTACTGTCACTAAGCATTTATTTCATAGTTAGAAGAATAGTGAAATAGTTTATAGTTTGACTGTTACTATATTTAGAAAGCATTTCAATCATTTCAAGCTTTATTCCCTGACTTTTGTTGAATAGAAAAAATATATAATATCTATACTGTGTACTTGAGCTTGTGTCCTCAAAAGTGACTACACCTCAGCAATTTATAACTATTTTTACCAGAAAGGTGAGATTTTAATCTTTCTGGCAGTATAAGCATTACTAGTGTCACGTCCTGACCAATATAAGGGTTATTTGTTATTGTAGTTTGGTCAGGACGTGGCAGAGGGTATTTTGTTTATGTGGTTCGGGGTGGTGATTTATTTAGTAGGGTGTTTGTTTAGTTAGTTCCGGGTTATGTTCTATGTTTGTATTTCTATGTGGTCTCTAGTCTTTTGTATTTCTATGTCTAGTTTATTGGGGTTGGACTCTCAATTGGAGGCAGGTGTTTTCTAGTTGCCTCTGATTGAGAGTCCTATATATGGGTATGTGTTTGGTTTAGTGTTTGTGGGAGATTGTTCTTGGATTGCTGTGTTGCCTTCGAGACTGTTATTTTGTCGTGCATCGTTTTGTTATTTTTGTATACGTGTTTGTTTGGTTTTTTACTTCTTTTCCTGTCAATAAAGAAGATGAGTATACACTTCCCTGCTGCGTTTTGGTCCTCTCCTTGTGACAACTAGGTATTGTTTATGGCCCTCATCATTTAACAGGTTAACGCCAAAACATGATCAAAACCATTAGATGTAGCAAGTGAAATTAAAAAAATATATATTTTACCTTTATTTAACTAGGCAAGTCAGTTAAGAACAAATTCTTATTTTCAATGACGACCTAGGAACAGTGGGTTAACTGCTCAGAACGACAGATTTTTACCTCGTCAGCTCGGGGATTCGATCTTGCAAAAACAGCACATCATGTGGTAAAAAACATTGGTGACACTTTCCATGGAGCTTCTGTCATGTGGCCTGTGACAATCAAATGTAAAGCACACAACACCGTCAATTACAACTGTACTTAGTCATATACATCCCCTCACACACCTTAGGTCATGATATATAAATATATGAGAGCGAGAGAGAGAGAGAAACACAGCGACCACCAGAGACAGAAAGTGAGAGCGAGAAGAAGGAGCCTTGGTTACCTTATAGCTGTCCTGCTGTTTTCTGCAGTGGCGGTCATCACACGTGGGGTTGGCCTGCAGTGGCCTGCAGTGGAAAAGAAGTCCTGCATAGTGTTGTAGCCCAGGTAGCGTCTGACAGTGCCAAACTTCAACAGGTACCTGTAAGAGAACCACAAACCATTGTTAGGGGCTACGATCAGGGTTGGTATTCATTAGGGCAAACCGTTGCAAAACATTTCACAACAGAAAAAAAAAAGTGTTTCCTATTGGACAAGTTCAGGTAGTGTCTCCCTGTTTTAGTGAATGTTCTTCCGTTTGGTTCCTAATGAATATGGGGGACCCAAACAAATGTCATTCAGATCTTACGTCAGGACATTTGGTATTGGGTAGGCTGGCAGCACACACCCCTATCTTATCATCGATGGTGGCCGCCACCACCAGGGGAGGAGCGCACTGTCACAGGGACAAAGAGATTAGTACACTGCACAGCACTGAAAACTCAATTGCATTTTATTGATGGCAATTTGAATGCACAAAGATACCGTGAGGAGATCCTGAGGATCATTGTTGTGCCATTCATCCACCACCATCACCTCATGTTTCAGCATGATAATGCACAGCCCAACGTTGCAAGGTTCTGTACACAATTCCTGGAAGCTGCAATTGTCCCATTTCTTCCATGGCCTGCATACTCACCAGACAGGTCACCCATTGGGCATGTTTGGGATGCTCTGGATCGACGTGCATGACAGCTTGTTCCAGTTCCCACCAATATTCAGCAACTTCGCACAGCCATTGAACAGGAGTGGGACAACATTCTACAGGCCACAACCTGATCAACTCGATCAACTCTATGCGAAAGAGATATATTGTGTTGCATGAGGCAAATGGTAGACACACCAGATTCTGACTGGTTTTCTGATCCATACCTTTTTTTAAGTTATCTCTGACCAACAGATACATATGTATTCCCAGTGATGTGAATTCCATCGATTAGGGCCTAATGAATTTATTTAAATTGACTGAACTGTAACTCAGTAAAATCTTTGAAATTGATGCTTTTATATTTTTATTCAGTGTAGATTAAATAGGAACAAAAATGTATAGAGTAAATCTGTGTTGTGACACTGCGAAGTAGGCAGTCTCCCTGGTATGATGACCCGTATGTTTCCAGACTAGGGGTGGGCGGTATGCCTGTATGAACGTGAATACCGGGATGACGTTGTGCCATGATATGGATTTTGCCATATTGTGCATATCATGATACATTTATTAAATTTATGAAATAAGACATTTTTGTTTCGATCTAAATTTCAGCCAAGTGATGTGGGCTAGTTCAAATTGTTAATTTGACTAAAAACAGCCTTTTTTAGCAAAGAAAAAAACTAGAAGCATGGATGTTACATGCTATCTGCCTGACAATCAAAGTCAAAACAAGCATGCGCAACAGCAGAGTAAGAGAACATTTAGTGAAGTAAACTCCTTTTGTTAGCGAAAGTATCCGAAAATCAAGCGCAAACATGTAAGCAAGCCTTGAGGATGACTGAAGACAAGGAAAATAACGCTATTGAGGTTGATTTGCAGGAGGACAAAGAATTGGTAAAAAAAAAAAGCTTGCCTCTGCCATTTGGAACTGGTTTGGCGTTAAGATATCAGACCTCGACCAAAAAACAGTACCGTTTGTTGTGTCGACGCATTGTGCTAGCCAAAAGGTGGAAACACCAGCAATCTTTTTCACCACCTGAAAACCCTGCATGTGCGCGTATATGAAGAATCTACCGGAATGCGAGTAACAAATTCCTGGAGCAAGTCACAGGACATCGTCAAACCAGGCCCACACTCAGCAATCACTCAAGGCATCATTCGTTAGTGGTACTCCCTATGACAAGACGAGCAAGAAGTGGAATGAGAACGAGTGCAATTACGTATCACATAGTGAAAGACATTGTATTGGTTTAAACTGTGGAGAAAGACGGCTTCAGAAAGTCGATTCGAACTCTAGACCAAAGATACAGTGACGGAAAAAAGTACTTGATCCCCTGCTGATTTTGTATGTTTGCCCACTGACAAAGAAATGATCAGTCTATAATTTTAATGGTAGGTTTATTTGAACGGTGAAAGACACAATCCAGAAAAACGCATGTCAAAAAGGTTATAAATTGATTTGCATTTTATTGAGGGAAATAAGTATTTGACCCCCTCTCAATCAGAAAGATTTCTGGCACCCAGGTGTCTTTTATACAGGTAACGAGCTGAGATTAGGAGCACACTCTAAAAGGGAATGCTCCTAATCTCAGTTTGCTACCTGTATAAAAGACACCTGTCCACAGAAGCAATCAATCAATCAGATTCCAAACTCTCCACCATGGCCAAGACCAAAGAGCTCTCCAAGGATGTCAGGGACAAGATTGTAGACCTACACAAGGCTGGAATGGGCTACAAGACCATCGCCAAGCAGCTTGGTGAGAAGGTGACAACAGTTGGTGCGATTATTCGCAAATGGAAGAAACACAAAAGAACTGTCAATCTCCCTCGGCTTGGGGCTCCATGCAAGAACTCACCTCGTGGAGTTGCAATGATCATGAGAACGGTGAGGAATCAGCCCAGAACTACACGGGAGGATCTTGTCAATGATCTCAAGGCAGCTGGGACCATAGTCACCAAGACAACAATTGGTGACACACTACGCCGTGAAGGACTGAAATCCTGCAGCGCCTGCAAGGTCCCCCTTCTCAAGAAAGCACATATACATGCCCGTCTGAAGTTTGCCAATGAAGATCTGAATGATTCAGAGGTCAACTGGGTGAAAGTGTTGTGGTCAGATGAGACCAAAATGGAGCTCTTTGGCATCAACTCAACTCGCCGTGTTTGGAGGAGGAGGAATGCTGCCTATGACCCCAAGAACACCATCCCCACCGTCAAACATGGAGGTGGAAACATTATGCTTTGGGGGTGTTTTTCTGCTAAGGGAACAGGACAACTTCACCGCATCAAAGGGACGATGGACGGGGCCATGTACCGTCAAATCTTGGGTGAGAACCTCCTTCCCTCAGCCAGGGCATTGAAAATGGGTCGTGGATGGGTATTCCAGCATGACAATGACCCAAAACACACGGCCAAGGCGACAAAGGACTGGCTCAAGAAGAAGCACATTAAGGTCCTGGAATGGCCTAGCCAGTCTCCAGACCTTAATCCCATAGAAAATCTGTGAAGGGAGCTGAAGGTTCGAGTTGCCAAACGTCAGCCTCGAAACCTTAATGACTTGGAGAAGATCTGCAAAGAGGAGTGGGACAAAATCCCTCCTGAGATGTGTGCAAACCTGGTGGCCAACTACAAGAAACGTCTGACCTCTGTGATTGCCAACAAGGGTTTTGCCACCAAGTACTAAGTCATGTTTTGCAGAGGGGTCAAATACTTATTTCCCTCATTAAAATGCAAATAATTTTATAACACTTTTGACATGTGTTTTTCTGGATTTTTTGGTTGTTATTCTGTCTCTCACTGTTCAAATAAATCTATCATTAAAATTATAGACTGATCATTTCTTTGTCAGTGGGCAAACGTACAAAATCAGCAGGGGATCAAATACTTTTTTCCCCTCACTGTACGAGATCCTGAGTCATAAATACTTCAGCAAAACACTGGGACAGAGTTGCCAACGAAATCCGTAACGCTGCATTCTTCTCTACCACTGTCGACTTATGGTCAAGCCGGACCACAGAGCCATACATTAGCCTCCCGATTCATTACATTGATGGCAACTGGAAGCTGCAAAGCAAAAGCCTTCAGACCTCTTATTTCCCAGACGACCACACTAGAGAAATAATTGCAGCTGGGCTGAGGGAGGCACTTTCATCCTGGAGCTTGAAAGAGTCTCGTCAAGTATGTATGATTACTGACAGCGGATCGAACATGATCAAAGAATTGGAGCTGAACAAATGGACAAGACTAGGGTGTTTCAGACACAGGCTACACATTGCTATTGGTAAGTTTCAACGTCCAAAACACAGAGCTAGTTAGAAAAATAGCATAACTTAAAAACAACATAACTTGAAATGCAGAATAACTATTGTACTCCTTATTTCCTCTGTTTAAAGTTATAGCTGACTACACTGCCTGATCCTTCTTATAAGTTAAGCCAAATATATACAGCTATGCAAATCTATAGTATTTGTAAATGTGTACAATATCCAAACATTATTGTTTTTATTTTTAATTTATACATTAGCCTATGGTTTCAATATATGAATCCATCCTCTCAATAAATAGCCTACTCAATGAATGATCCCGTTTCTAAAACAACATAGCTCTTTTAATCACAACAGTTGTATGTAAATCTATAGACAAAAAACACAGCACCTTGTACCCTCCTGGCAAGACATTGAGGTCTTTGAATCTATCACAGTAGCACTTAAGCCCCTCCAGGATTTCACAGATGCCCTGTCAGGAGAGACATACGTGAGTGTGTCCTATCTAAAGCCCGTCCTCCATTTGTTCAAGACGGAGGTTCTGAAATCAAATGAGGGCAAAGCCAAAACTGACCCGAAAGATTAAGATGAGGGTCCGAGATTACCTGAATGACAAATACACCGACCCTAAAACAGATGAGCTGCTCACCATGGCTACCTTTCTGGACCCAAGGTTCAAGACCACCTACATCACCACTGAGAAGCTGGTGGAGGTGAAGGTGAGAGCTGCCTCAGAGACAGAAGCCCTCTTGGTAGGGAACACAGATGTGGAAGACTTCTCTCTTGAAGAGGACCAGAGCGAGAGAGAGAGAGAAAGAAGCTGCCACTGCTCCACAATCAGCAAAGAAGACCAAGAGCCTTGGGGGCGTTTTTAAGAAAACCAGTAGTGCACCGGTCTTAAGAACCCAGAGACAGGTCATTGAGCAAGAGCTGGTCAGCTACACTCTGATGGCAGCAGACAGTCTGTCTGAAATACTTATCCATCCCTGCCACAAGTTCACCCTCTGAGAGAGCATTTAGCACTGGGGGCAATGTGGTCACATGCAATTTTCTTTAAATCCCAAGTACTTTAAATATTTGTTTATTTAATTTTACTGCATATTTGTTTTCGTATACCATTTTAAGTTTCATGTTTGCACAGGTTTACGCAGAAGTAAAAACATTTTTAAATAATGTGCAATGCCCCCTTTCTGTTTCTATAATGTTAAAAGCAATATTATGTAATTTATTAAATTTGAAGGGCTCATAACATGTACAAAAAAATATGTATAATAATAAATAAAATGGTACAGTATATCGTGATATGTTATCGTCCGGACAGTGGAAAATATTGTGATATGAATTTGTTCATATCGTCCAACCCTAGTCCAGACAAGGCATTCTCACTCACACCTCACTCCATCAAGATCTGACCCAGCTCATTACATGCCTAGGATCAAAAAGACAACCCAACATACATTATTGAGTTGGTGAGGATCTGATGATGTATGTTTTACAGTCAGGAAATAAGTGATGTTAGTAGTCAAGTCAGAGTTTATTTGAAGGGGTGGGTATAATTTGTGGAACGTTCCAACAGGAATTTGTTCCAAAAACGTAGTAAATAACAAGATTGCCAACAAACAACGCATACAAAGTTATATAGCGGTAGAATAAGATACCGCAGTGGGCAATTTAATTATGTCTTTCACTCACCACGTTTATTCCGAAAATGTCGGTCCTCACTCTGGTAACCTATGGACAAACATTAAGAATAAGCTACAGTGAGGGAAAAAAGTATTTGATCCCCTGCTGATTTTGTACGTTTGCCCACTGACAAAGAAATGATCAGTCTATAATTTTAATGGTAGGTTTATTTGAACAGTGAGAGACAGAATAACAACAAAAAAATCCAGAAAAACACAGAAGTGTCCACTTAATTTGAGGGCTGAGGAGTATACACTTCCAGGGCAAGGGGCGAGGAAGGAAGGAAGGATTTTTAAATGGACCGCCCTTGCCCGGAAATACGTGTTTGAAATGCAGCCCAGTACTGACAGTTATGCTCTTAGAAGAGCAAAATCTAGATCTAGTTGAGCGGTAGTGCTGATAGTTCACTTGAGCTGCTCCTAGACCAGCAACATCAAGATAACACAGTACAGTTCTGCTCTTAGAGCAGCAGAAGATCCAGTTGACTCAAACTACTCTTAGAGCAGCAATACCTACTGTGGTTGACACAGTTATGTTCCAAGAGCAGCAGCACTCTCTGTCCATTCATGTTGCTACTACTATTAGAACAGCAACATATTTAGCTGGCTAGTTAGCCTGCAGGCTTAAAGTGTTTATTTAAAAAAAAAAAAAATGTAAGTGTTAACTATCAAGCTAGCTTGGTAACCTAAGGCTAAAACTGTTGAACAAGCTAGCTATACTTAGCTTCCTAGTTAGCAGGCTTAAATTGTTTGCTAGCTTGGTAACCTACTGTAAAACTAAAACTGTTGAGCTTGCTTGGTAACTGTTGGCTAGCTAACATTAGCTAGAAAAATATTTTAGCAAACTTTAGCTTGCATCACATTTAGAATTTAATAAATGATTTAGACTAGCTAGAAACAGGACATGAATGTGCAAAATGAATAACTTGCTAGCTATATTCAACTTACCTTGGTTTGCTTACTTGCTCCTGCAGAATTTTTTTCTTAATCTTCACTTTTCACCCTCAAATGCTTTCGAAACCCATCAAGTGACACATCTACTCCTCCACCTACTCTTAGTTTGATATTTTTTCTTCTTCTATGATATAATGGCGGTCCGCAAACCAACGTTAAAGGTGCATGCCGCCAACTACTCCGCTGGAGTGTGTTGCCAATCATGGTTTACAACATTTCTAAATCCTCCTACCTGACTCAGTACTTCTGAGAAAATAAAAAAAGAGCCCTACTAACTTCTAATAAACCTTAAAGCTTCCACCAATCCCAAAATTTCTTCCAACCCCATCCAACATCAATGACCTTACACTTCAATCTGTCCCTCTCTTCAACATACTTACAACAATATAACAACACGTTTCATGTACCATACACTCCAGACACAAACCATTCACATGCTTGCCAACCAGATATAATGACGAGTTCAATGTACAATGTCCTAAGCGCAATCGAGCCAACACCACCTCTTCCTTCCTAATCTTTTTTTTATTTTAATTTTATTTATTTCACCTTTATTTAACCAGGTAGGCAAGTTGAGAACAAGTTCTCATTTACAACTGCGACCTGGCCAAGATAAAGCAAAGCAGTTCAACACATAAAACAACAGAGTTACACATGGAGTAAAACAAACATGCAGTCAATAATACAGTAGAAAAATAAGTCTATATATAATGTGAGCAAATGAGGTGAGATAAGGGAGGTAAAGGCAATAAATAGGCCATGATGGCGAAGTAAATACAATATAGCAAGTAAAACACTGGAATGGTAGATTTGCAGTGGATGAATGTGCAAAGTAGAAATACTAGGGTGCAAAGGAGCAAAATAAATAAATAAATAAATACAGTAGGGGAAGAGGTAGTTGTTTGGGCTAAATTATAGATGGGCTATATACAGGTGCAGTAATCTGTGAGCTGCTCAGACAGATGGTGCTTAATGCTAGTGAGGGAGATAAGTGTTTCTAGTTTCAGAGATTTTTGTAGTTCGTTGCAGTCATTGGCAGCAGAGAACTGGAAGGAGAGGCGGCCAAAGGAGGAATTGGCTTTGGGGGTGACCAGAGAGATATACCTGCTGGAGCGCATGCTACGGGTGGGTGCTGCTTTGGTGACCAGCGAGCTGAGATAAGGGGGGACTTTACCTAGCAGGGTCTTGTAGATGACCTGGAGCCAGTGGGTTTGGCGACGAGTATGAAGCGAGGGCCAGTCAACGAGAGTGTACAGGTCGCAGTGGTGGGTAGTATATGGGCCTTTGGTGACAAAATGGATGGCACTGTGATAGACTGCATCAAATGTATTGAGTAGGGTATTGGAGGCTATTTTGTAAATGACATCGCCGAAGTCGAGGATCAGTTTTACGAGGGTATGTTTGGCAGCATGAGTGAAGGATGCTTTGTTGCGAAAAAGGAAGCCAATTCTAGATTTAACTTTGGATTGGAGATGTTTGATGTGAGTCTGGGAGGAGAGTTTACAGTCTAGCCAAACACCTAGGTATTTGTAGTTGTCCACATATTCTAAGTCAGAACCATCCAGAGTAGTGATACTGGACGGGCGGGCAGATGCAGGCAGCTATCGGTTGAAGAGCATGCATTTAGTTTTACTTGTATTTAAGAGCAGTTGGAGGCCATGGAAGGAGAGTTGTATGGCATTGAAGCTCATCTGGAGGGTTGTAAACACAGTGTCCAAAGAAGGGCCAGAAGTTTACAGAATGGTGTCGTCTGCTTAGAGGTGGAGCAGAGAATCATCAGCAGCAAGAGCGACATCATTGAAGTATACAGAGAAGAGAGTCGGCCCAATAATTGAACCCTGTGGCACCCCTATAGAGACTGCCAGAGGTCCGGACAACAGGCCCTCCGATCTGACAAGCTGAACTCCATCAGAGAAGTAGTTGGTGAACCAGGCGAGGCAATCATTTGAGAAACCAAGGCTGTTGAGTCTGCCGATGAGGATGTGGGGATTGACGGAGTTGAAAGCCTTGGCCAGGTCAATGAATATGGCTGCATAGTATTGTTTCTTATCGATGGCGGTTACGATATCGTTTACGACCTTGAGCGTGGCTGAGGTGCACCCATGACCAGCTCTGAAACCAGATTGCATAGCAGAGAAGGTAAGGTAGGATTTGAAATGGTCGGTAATCTGTTTGTTGACTTGGCTTTCGAAGACCTTAGAAAGGCAGGGTAGGATAGATATAGGTCTGTAGCAGTTTGGGTCAAGAGTGTCCCCCCCTTTAAAGAGGGGGATGACCGCAGCTGCTTTCCAATCTTAGGGAATCTCAGACGACACGAAAGAGAGGTTGAACAGGCAAGTAATAGGGGTTGCAACAATTTCGGCAGATCATTTTAGAAAGAAAGGGTCCAGATTGTCTAGCCCGGCTGATTTGTAGGGGTCCAGATTTTGCAACTCTTTCAGAACATCAGCTGACTGGATTTGGGAGAAGGAGAAATTGGGAAGTTGCTGTAGGGGGTGCAGTGCTGTTGACCGGGGTAGGGGTAGCCAGGTGGAAAGCATGGCCAGCCGTAGAAAAATTCTCAATTATAGTGGATTTATCGGTGGTGATAGAGTTTCCTATCCTTAGTGCAGTGGGCAGTTGGGATGAGGTGCTCTTATTCTCCAGGGACTTTACAGTGTCCCAGAACTTTTTGAGTTTGTGTTGCAGGAAGCAAATTTCTGCTTGAAAAGGATAGCCTTGGCTTTTCTAACTGCCTATGTATATTGGTTTCTAACTTCCCTGAAAAGTTGCATATCACGGGGGCTGTTCAATGCTAATGCAGAATGCCACAGGATGTTTTTGTGTTGGTTAAGGGCAGTCAGGTCTGGAGAGAACCAAGGGCTATATCTGTTCCTGGTTCTAAATTTCTTGAATGGGGCATGCTTATTTAAGATGGTGAGGAAGGCATAAAAAAAAAATAACCAGGCATCCTCTACTGACGAGATGAGGTCAATATCCTTCCAGGATACCCGGGCCAGGTCGGTTAGAAAGGCTTGCTCGCTGAAGTGTTTCAGGGAGCGTTTGACAGTGATGAGTGGAGGTCGTTTGACCGCTGACCCATTACGGATGCGGGCAATGAAGCAGTGATCACTGAGATCTTGGTTGAAAACAGCAGAAGTGTATTTAGAGGGCAAGTTGGTTAGGATGATATCTATGAGGGTGCCCATGTTTACGGCTTTGGGGTTGTATCTGGTAGGTTCATTGATCATTTGTGTGAGATTGAATATTGGTCACCAACCTTTCTTTGGAGAGCATATAAATGCCGGCCCTTGTGCTCCGTGTCCCATCTCTTTTTCCACACATCTATAAAAATGGCTCTGATCTCTACCCAGTGGAACATTAATATAAATTGGGGTAACAAAAGACAAACAGCAATGGAACTAAGGACTCTAGAGATGGGGAAAGTACCAATGAAATTGGGAGAAAGTTTACAGGACCCCACCCGAAGGGGCAGGTCCAGTGTGGATAGCCATACCCTCTGCCCAATGCGATAGCGAGGAGCCTGAGTCCAGTGGCGGTCCGCTTGTCGATGATACCTGGAGTTGGTCTTGAGAAGCGCCGCCCGAGCTCTTCTCCAGGTACGCTGACAGCGGCGGACGAACATCTGGGTCGAGGGTATGTTGACTTCCTGCTCTTGTTCTGGGAACAACCCCATGGAGCACTCGAAAGGGGAGAGTCCCGTGGCCAAACAGGGAAGAGTGTTCTGGGCATACTCCACCCAGACCAGTTGTCGGCTCCAGGTAGTGGGGTTGATCGAGACGAGGCATCTTAAGGTTGTTTCCCGGTCTTGGTTCGCTCGCTCCGACTGGCCGTTGGATTGGGGATGGATTCCGGAGGACAGGCTGGCCGACGACCCAATAAGGGTGCAGAATGCCTTCCAGAACCGAGACAAGAACTGAATACCCCGGTTGGAGACCATGTCGACAGGGATCCATGGATCCGGAAGACGTGCCGCACCATGAGCTGGGTCGTCTCTTTGGCAGAGGGTAGTTTGGGGAGAGCAATGAAATGGGCGGCCTTGGAAAACCGATCCACTACCATCAGAATGACGCTGTTGCCATCAGAGGGAGCCCAGTGACAGTGACAAAGTCCAGGGAAACATGGGACCAGGGATGATGAGAGAGAGGTAGTGGCTGAAGGAGGCCAGACGGAGCTTGCCGCGGAGTCTTATTCTGAGCACAAACAGTGCATGCGGCGACGAAGTCAGAGGCATCAGGAACCATTGTAGGCCATCAGAAACGTTGTCGGAGGAAGGCCAGGGTTCGACGGGAACCCGGATTGCAGGTAAGCCTGGATGAATGAGCCCATTCCAGGACCCGGGACTGGACTAAATTAGGGACAAATGACCTGTTAGCCGGGCCCACTCCAGGGGCAGGCTGGGAACGTTGTGCCTTGCGGACCAGGGTCTCAATACCCCAGCCCACTGAATCCGCAAGGCATGGGGTAGGGAGGATGGTCTCGGGGTCAGAGGGTGTGGCAGCTGAACTGTATAGGCGAGAGAGGAAGTCAGGTTTCACATTCTTGGACCCTGGGCGGTAGGAAATAGTGAAGTTGAATCTGGTGAATAACAGAGCTCACCGGGCCTGCCTGGAGTTAAGTTGCTTGGCTGTGCGGAGATATTACAAATTCTTATGGTCAGTCTAAACCAAAAATATATGTTTTGCTCCTTCAAGCCAGTGCCTCCACTCCTCCAGTGCCATCTTGACCGCCAGAACTTCTCGGTTACCTACATCGTAGTTTCTTTCTGCAGAATTGAGTTGATGGGACAGGAAGGCACAAGGATGGAGCTTTTGGTCCTGGGCAGAACGCTGGGACAGGGTAGCCCCCACGCCAACGTCAGCATCAACCTCAACCACAAACTGACGGGACTGGTCCGGATGGACGTGGATGAGGGCTGTAGTGAACCAATGATTCAGGTCCACAAAGGCTCTGTCAACACCTGGGAACCATGTGAATGGTACCTTGGGAGAGGTGAGTGCAGAGAGGGGGGCCGCCAGGGTGCCGTAGCCTCAAATTAAACGGCGGTAGAAATTGGCAAACCCCGGAAACGTTGTAGCTGCACCCTGGACGTAGGTTGGGACCAATCCACTACTGCTTTCAACTTTTCAGGGTCCATCTGGACATTTCCCTCAGCGATGACATATCCCAGAAAGGAGATTGTAGAACGGTGGAACTCGCACTTCTCCTCTTTTACAAATAGCTGGTTCTCCAGGAGGCGCTGAAGGACTTGTCGAACATGGAGGACGTGTTCTTGGGCAGAACGGGGAAAAAACAGGATATTGTCGAGGTAGACGAACATGAAACGATTTACCATATCCCGGAGCACATCGTTTACCAGGGCCTCGAAGACAACGGGGGTGTTGGTGAGACCAAACGGCATGACCAGGTACTCATAATGTCCACTGGCAGTGTTGAAGGCTGTCTTCCACTCATCTCCTTTGTGTATCCGAACCAGGTGGTAGGCATTCCGAAGGTCCAACATGGAAGAAATGGTAGCCCCCTGGAGAGGTTTGAAAGCCGATGAGAGGAGTGGTAGGGTGTAACGATTCTTGATCATTATGTCATTAAGACTCCAGTAGTCAATGCACGGACGCAGGGTCTTGTCCTTCTTTTCCACAAAGAAAAACACTGCACCGGCAGGGGATGCAGAAGAACGGAGGCTTCCAGCAGCCAGAGAGTCCTCAATTTACTCCTCCATGGCCTTGGTCTCCGGGCCAGATAAAGAATATAGCCAACCACGAGGCGGTGTGGTGCCTGGGAGAAGGTCAATGGCACAATCGTAGGGACGATGCAGGGGAAGAGAAGTAGCCGTGCCTTGCTGAAGACCTCCAGGAGGTCATGGTACTCTGCGGGAACGGCAGAGAAATACGAGGCTTTACTTAAGCCCTGAGGAGGACATCTCGGGGAATGCTGCGCCACTTTAAGGCAATGGGAATGACAGAACGGACTCCAACCCAGGATTGAACTCGAGGTCCAGTCAATAACGGGGTTGTGTTTTTGGAGCCAAGAAAATCCCAAAACAACAGGAAAATGGGGGGAATCAATGAGGAGAAGCTGTATTGACTCACTGTGATTGAAATAGGCCTATAACCTACTGTTTATATTTTAATGCAGTCATCTCGGTTTTCATTTGAAGCGCCTTTTACGTCACTTGTTGGTTTCAATTGCAAAGACATTGACAACTTTGTATTTTATAGTCAACTTTGTTCTGAAGTTATCGGTGGTCACAGAGAGATGGATAAACTATGTGATTCTATGTTTAGTGGAGATCTTCTGTGTATAAACAGACGTGGGAGGGCAAAAAAAGCATCTAATGACGCACTTAACTGTTCTATGAGTGGTGTGAGGCAGGCGTTAGATGACAAGCATTGTCAAGTGCAACATTAATAACAATGGTTTGGTTAAACAGCTCTGAGATTTAACGATCCTCCTACGAAGGTTCTGACAATGAACTTACCCAGATACTTTTGGGAAACCGGGCCCTGGATGTTTCAAGTCTTGGTGTCAACCTGTGTGTTCCACAGTTCAACTGAGTTTGGACATCATGTTTGGACATCATGTTGTCCACATTCAGCTTCGATGTACTGCTGTGTCAGGTCCGTGTCAACACAGGTCAGCATATCAGTTTGTTTCCTGGATGCTGATTGGACAAGCAGCGTTCCGAACCAGGCTATATTGGTTGTCACAGGCACACTATGCCTGCTAACAGTTCCATCTGAAAATTATAACTGTGCCTCCATAAGAATATCATGTTCATGTTGCTGTCCGAATCATCTATTGTATTTATCTCAACTCGCACATTATTTCACCTTGCTTCCAGCCAAGCATTTCGTTTGGTACAGTGCTTAATATAAGCCTTGTTCGACCTAGGAAACAGTTTCACTTTTGCTAGCTAGCCCAGACAACTTTTTCCTGGAGAAATCAGGCACAATCAGGCATCAACATCATTGTCATGGATATATCCAAGTAAATGCCAATAGAAAAAACACTACAATAAATTAAAATGCAGCTAGTGTACTGTCATTCCAGGTGCAATGTTTGATGTGTCTGAGTTAGCTAAGTTGGCTAGCTAACTGGAAGACCAGTTCTTTTTATTTAGCAACTATGCAAAAATAGTTAATGACTGGGTTAGTCTGTAGCAACACGACCAAAATAACAAACAACCAGATTTTTGTCTGGACTATATCTTCTGGTGAAAGAATGACATTTTATAAATGTACTTATCAAAATAATGTTTTAATGAAAATGTGTAATTGTTATTTTAATATGTTAGTAACCGTTTTATAAAAGCAATAAGGCATGCAAGGCAATATCGCATCGGGCCGAAAACCGGCATTTACCTGTGACTGTATTCATGATACAGCACTGCCTCTTGTGCCTTATTGCTTAGATACGGGTTATACAAGGCGGTTTTTTTTCTCCTGAGCTTTGTTATGTCTCTCTGATGCATTTCAGAGACTTCAAAGCATACTTCCTTTTGTTTTATTTTTGGCCTATATTTTTTGCCATGTGTGATCTGCAAACCTCTGGCAGACCATTCCAAAGTCTAGGAGCCCAAATGTCAAATCCACTCTAAGTTCAAGGAGTTTCTGAGTGGTGATGTGGTGAACGCTGTTGGAGTTCAGGACCATGTGGAGACGTAATGGAGAGATGAAATGCCCTATGGTGACGAGTTCTTTGAGTTAACATGGAACAGACACACGCAGTGCTCCACCCCAGGGTGTGTGTGTGTTTGTGTGTGTGTTTGTGTGTGTGTGTGTGTGTGTGTGTGTGTGTGTGTGTGTGTGTGTGCGTGCGTGCGTGCGTGCGTGCGTGCGTGCGTGCGTGCGTGCGTGCGTGCGTGCGTGCGTGTGTGTGTGTGTATTCATGTGTGTGTATTCATGTGTGTGTATGTGTAGAGAGGGGATTACTTTGGGTTGGAGGTTAAGGACATTTTGTCAGCATGAGTGCTTTGTGCCATGTGAAAGCTCTGGGACCATTATTTATTTTTTAACCAATGGGGTTCACCCCTTAAAATAGACAGGGTATTTGCTGAGTGACTGTACGAAAGCGCCAGCATCATCTCTGGGAGCCATTCTTTTCATTTTTGTTTGGTTTTGTGACAAATTAACTGACCTCAGGTCATAATATTCAGTAGTCAGTGGACTCCACTTTGACTCCTGCTACTAGGTATTACTACTGCTTATTTCGGCCAGATCCAGGAGTATGGTACACTAACTTTAAGTCCATTACAATGCAGGAATGACCAAACTAATTGCTGGCTCCACTGTTCCTCCAATTTATGTCAACCTAACCAGGAAGGTCTGATAGGCGATGGCTAATTGTGAGCTAAAGAAAAGTAACAAACTAAAATCCAGACTAAAACGTCATTTGTTTTTTTTCTCTGCTAATTTAAAAGTCTGTGGATATACAGTATTTACTACAGAGGTCGTTTTTACTTTGGAGTGCTCCACTAAGCTCGGCTTGTCAAGCTGTCACACATGCTATGAATAATGCAATAGATGACTTGTGTTAATGTTTCTTTCTTAATTATTAATTGGACCTTCTCCTGAATACATCAGTATTCTTTCTCTTTATGATATGCCTATCTTAAAAGAAAGTAACACTATTGGTGCAATTATATTGTGGAGCCACCTGGGGTTTTTAAGACCTCAGTGACCTATACTGTCAAGGACATTTACATGTACTGTAGGATAAAGTATTCACTCCATAGGGGCTGAAACACCCACTGTTGCATCAAACAGTAAAGGCACGTCTGGTATCGTTCCTATTTTACATGCATACAGCTGGGTAGTTGCTAATTATATTCAGACTGGCTTAGAAACAACAAGCTCTGTGCTATTGGAATGATTGGTTATCCATAATAACTAAACACCCTGATAACTGTCATAGCTAGGGGTTTGCAATAGTTACCCTTTTATATGGAACATGTACTAGAAGCTAGGGAGTTTAATATATGATGGGGTGTTCTTGGCTGTTATGGTATATGACAGCGATGCACATTATGCATTACAATGCTGTCTCTGGTAACTCACTGTCGAAAAAACTTACCCAACTGTTAAATATGAAAGTAAAGTCTTGATGAAAGTTTATTTGACACAAATAGGTATCCTTTAATGTTGTTGATAACACAGGCTGCCCCAAACGACAATATGAATGGCTTGTCTTCGAACGCTATTTAGAGTTCGTTTTGGATGTTCTTGGCAGCAATAATTTGATTCTGAGATTCAAAAGTCATTGTTTTTTTATCACTCACCTAGTCTCCGACAGGTCTTCAAGTCAGCAAAGGTCTTATTTTCAATTTCCTCAAGCATCTCCTAAAGTGGGGTACATGTGGATATCTGAATGTGTGTGTAAAACATTTTGGGGTGATAACAAGTACTGTGATAGTGATAACAAGTACTTTAGTCCAGGCCTCTAAATAAGCTCACTTCACTCTTAGAAAAAAGGGCTCCTTAACAGTTATCCGGCTGTCCCCAACGCAGATCTTTTGAGTTCCATGTAGAACCCTGTATGTAACCAAAAGGGTTCTACCTGGAACCAAAAAGGTTTCTTCATAGGGTTCTCCTATGGGGACAGCCAAAAAAACAGTTTAGGTTCTAGATTGCACCTTTTATTCTAAGTGTATAAAAACAAGGAATCCAGGGAGACAAATGAAGTTTGCAATTTACCTGGAACATTTCATCATTCAATTTGACACCTTGAGCCCAACAGTGGCCTGTTTAAGCTTGATTAAGTTGCCAGTGTCTTCTCCATCTGATTAGGTATCATGTTCACCTTCACACATTCTGAAAAGAGAGAGGCAGATCGTGTTCTGCCGTTATTAACATGCAGGGCATAGGGCAGCTCACATGCTGGGTGTGAGAATGGACTTTTCCCGGCAGGCCCAGAGCAGGGGGGAAAGAGATTTGACTTCAAACGCAGAAGCAGTTACTTCCTGTGCCGAGACCAAATGTGTGAGCGGGCTGCAACAGTAGCGTCATTACAGCAGGGTAGGATTCACCAGACAGAAACCCTTCCCTAGCGGCTAGTCAAGGGAACCGAAAGAACAAATGGTCTCCCAAGGCTACCATGTGAGAAGTATACTGTTAAATGTGTGTAGAAATCCAATTATGAGGCATGAGGACGAATACAAAACAACCAAATGGAACTTACAAGGATTGCTTTGTCTGCTGATTGTTATGCATGGGGCTTATTTATTATCAGCGTGGAAAATCGAATTAATCTGTTTTCAGGTCATGAACTGATTAAGGGGCTTATGAATGATTATTACCTAGTAATTTCATGGTTATTATATCAATGTAATAACAAGGAAATTGATGACAAGACATTCACAAGTTAAAGGAGAGACATGACATTCTCTGTCTTTGTTATGAATCTCAGAGGGACTTGTCATTAAGTAAGCCACTTTAGAATGGTCAATGGGCCTGGTCGGTGCAGAATTCATGGAGAGCACTGATCCACACAATAGTCTACCAGTCACAGTCAGCTACAGCATCTCAATCGAGGTGAACCATCATCGAGGTGATGAAATGTGTTTGGAATGATGAAAAGCCCTGCGAGTGTTTGTGGTTTTGCCGGCGTGAGCATCGTTAACAGGCGATAACATTTAATTAGAGCTGAGCAGGCCAGTCACTGGATCAATCACGACTTCTAACTCGCTCTCCTAAGATGGCCCCATTTAATGGCGTTGTTTGTCAGAGGTTCCCCCTTAGTCATGCAAACAATGATGACCTGTCTGGATAATGATCATTATGTAGGTAATGCTTTTTCACTGATGAGACACAACGCACACAACACACATACTTACAGTATATGCATGTATATTTCATATCATTAGCATCCACACAGCTGTTCGTTGGAACCGGAAGCCGCTGGGGTTGTGTCTGTGGTTGCTGTCAGCACATTGCAATTCTCACTGACAATAGACACACCTGGAAACATTTTGTGCCAAGTCAAATAAATCTAGTATTATTGGGATGTTGGTAGGATGACCTTCATCACTTCCACCCATTCGGAAAGGACATCTTTATACACCTGACGCGGAGTACCATATGGGAAGCATTGAATCCATGCAGTCATTGTCAACCTAACTGAACCTGTGGCACCTCCATTGCTCGAGAACCCAAATTGTACCCCAAAGCTCATTGCATGCAAGCCCATAGGAACAGCCAAAGAGAGAGAGAGACATTTTATTTATAGTTTGTTAGTCTGATAGTTTCTGGAATATTTATGCACACAGATTAGGAGTAAGTGTAATCTTTGTAAAATGTTGACGGTTTGTGTTAGAAAACATATCTAAAACCGATTGTTTTCATCTTTTTTTAATAAAGTGTTTATCTACATACAGTGAGTGATGCAGGGAAGGGTGTTATTTTGTCTTTCCTACCTGCCCACTTTAGTGGCAATTACAGAGAAATTTAGAGGAAGCCACCAGGAGGTATAGATATCAAAAACACGTCTTCTGGGCTTAGCTACTTCTTTTTTAGACACACTAAATGAATAAAACAAAATTATAAAACGGGTTGTTTGGATCCTGGGTGCTGATTGGTTGATAGCAGGGAGTTATTCACCGTAATCCCTGGGTAATCCCCGGATAATGCCCGCATTTATCAATGCGCATCCACTGTCCAACAGCCCAGCCAGGCAATTCAGAAACTTAATCTCCCCTGGAAAAATGGATCTAGACATTTCTTCCACATGCTTATAGCCAAGCATTTGGTTTGCAAATGTTGGGGTTTGTCTAAACCTTGCTGCCATAGAGTATGAACGTGTGTGGATGAGACTGACAGCTTCTCTGAGCCACCCAAATAAATGACAATAGAAACAAAGGTAAAACAAATTCAAATGCACATAGTTTGCTGTCATTTCAACTGCTTGATGATTGTGTGTTTGCTATGGTTGTCTAGCTAGCAAAGGAGAAGTAGCTAACCTCCATAGCAACCGTTTTTGCTTAGAATGGAAGAATGGACTACCAGCCTGTTTGGCAAGCAAAGTCAGAATCTCAGAACTAATGACTGGCTTTTGCCCGGACTATATTATATGGTGGAAGGATGAAATAAAAATAATTTATTCGTGAAAATAACTTTTTTTAATGTAAAACATTTTCATATTTCATGTTGGCAACCATTTCATTAAAGCAATAGGGACCCTTGAACCCTGGAATTATCATAATTAACACCCTCCTAAGGGATGTTCCCCGGTCCTTCGCTTCGTGTCGAGCCTAGGAACAGCCCTTAGTCGGGAGTTATTCACACAATAATCCCTGGAGTTTTGCCGGCAAAGCTAAAGCCTAGCTAATTTAGTTAGCTAGCTGGTCCCTGGACCAATGTAGCTATCTACAGTAGGTGGATAATTGGTTCCAAAGTTGTTTCAAGCATAAGAGTACCTTTATTTCAAAGTCAACCTCAAGTGACTTGAGTATTTTTCTTCCTAGAGCCAACATGGACAAGGGTGACATTAAAGGGTGACATTAAACGCCCACAAGAACGGAAATTCCCTTTTTGAGCTGAAAGACAATTCCCATGGTGTTGCACAACGATTGCACAAGAATTTAAGTCAATAAGACACCGTTTTAGTTAAAGTATGATATATTTGGACTTTGGAAATTGTTACCCTATTTTTTTATATTTTCTGTGTCAATGCCGTGCGTTTCCCGTATGATATGATGTGCTAATACTTTTCAGCCTACGTTTCTTTTCAGGGCTGGGTTTTATTTGAATGTTACCACCCACCAGCATGGCATTGTGTATTAATCAGAAGCACCTGTAAAGTTCATCCTCTTCGCGAGTCGAAACTGAGCTGAGCCAAACAACTTTTTGCCATAGCTTACACTTGGCCGCCATGGAGACAAATAAAATAGGGAGTCCAAACTTGTGTTTTCGCACCTCCACTTTTTTACTAACAAATGATCATAATCCATTGGACATTTGTCAAATTTCACTTATGTTTTAGCTAGTCTGTATAAAAAAATTTATATGACCATTTCATAAATGGTAAAATTGCGTGTGATATGATTGCATTTTGGAACCCCGCTCCCCTTTTGATTGGTGCAGCTAGAAACCACAAGTGTCTCTATCCTATCGTCGTGGCGGCTGCCTATTATAGGATCTGGAGGTGTAGCATGTTGGAGGCATGGCCTTGGGTTAGCTCTGTTGGACAAACTGTGGGTGAAAGTGTCATGCCAGTCCATGTATTATGTTGTACTCTGTTAATAAAGATTAAGCTTGTAAACTGCCAGTTCTGCAGTCTTAATGAGATTGACATGAGTGCATGTGATACCTAAGAGCCAACTAGAGTTCCATTGTTAAGACAGTCACCGTTTTACATTACGTTACATTATAATGAAAAGACACCTGCGAAACAAATTCCACAAACTTGTTTTTCTATTTTGTTGTGCTGTTGTTACGTTTGTATTGGTGTTTTATTTTGTGTCCAATGCGCTTAGGGTGTTGTTACATATCATTAGCGGTGTGCATAATGAACAAAGTCATTGTAGCCTATCATTTCACTTCTCCTATCTGTAAGATCCATGGCATGAGCACGGGTTGAATTGGCGTTGCTGAAGCGCAGCCGAATAGCCTGCCAGCAGCTTATTAAATGTCGCACCGTGTCCATTACAAAGTAGAAAAACGTGTGTCTAGTCCAACCGTTCAATTGCTAGGCTATCCATATTACCAGAGCTTCATCTTATTCTTTATATTTCTATATTTCTGCCCAAGGGAGTTATCCAACTGGCCCCTCCGTCGCGACGTAACCTGAACGCCCATCTGCGGCCCGCTAATCGTTAGCTGTCTTATCGGCTGCTATCTGAATAGGTCTATCGGATAATTTTCTTGGGCCACTATAACTATAACTATTTTGCCAATTGGATTGGTCCCCTCTACCACACGGAACCCCAATAATCTACCGACGGAAACGCACGAGGTGGCTAAAAACAGTCCATCTTCTGCCAGCTTGCTACCCATGGCCCGGCTAGCTGTCTGAATTGCCGTGACCCCAACCAACCTCACTACTCACTGGACGCGTATGATCACTCGGCTAAGCATGCCTCTCCTTAATGGCAATATGACATTTCCATTGCTGTTCTGGTTAGTGTTTATTGGCTTATTTCACTGCAGAGCCTCTAGCCCTGCTCATTATACCTTATCCAACCTTTCAGTTCCACCACCCACACATGCAATGACATCACCTGTTTTCAATGATGTTTCTAGAGACAATATCTCTCTCATCATCACTCAATGTCTAGGTTTACCTCCACTGTATTCACATCCTACCATACCTGTGTCTGTACATTATACCTTGAAGCTATTTTATCGCCCCCAGAAACATGCTCCTTTTACTCTCTGTTCCGGACGTCCTAGATGACCAATTCTCATAGCTTTTAGCCGTACCCTTACCCTACTCCTCCTCTGTTCCTCTGGCGATGTAGAGGTGAATCCAGGCCCTGCAGTGCCTAGCTGCACTCCTATTCCCCAGGCGCTCTCTTTTGATGACTTCTGTAACCGTAATAGCCTTGGTTTCATGCATGTTAACATTAGAAGCCTCCTCCCTAAGTTTGTTTTATTCACTGCTTTAGCACACTCTGCCAAGCCGGATGTCCTAGCCGTGTCTGAATCCTGGCTTAGGAAGACTACCAAAAACTCTGAAATCTCCTTCCCTAACTACAACATTTTCAGACAAGATAGAACTGCCAAAGGGGGTGGTGTTGCAATCTACTGCAGAGATAGCCTTCAGAGTTCTGTCCTACTATCCAGGTCTGTACCCAAACAATTTGAACTTCTACTTTTAAAAATCCACCTCTCTAAAAACAAGTCTCTCACCGTTGCCACCTGCTATAGACCACCCTCTGCCCCCATCTGTGCTCTGGACACCATATGTGAACTGATTTCCCCCCATCTATCTTCAGAGCTCGTGCAGCTAGGTGACCTAAACTGGGACATGCTTAACACCCCAGCCATCCTACAATCTAAACGTGATACCCTCAATCTCACACAAATTATGAATGAACCTACCAGGTACCACCCAAAGCCGTAAACACGGGCAACCTCATAGATATCATCCTAACCAACTTGCCCTCTAAATACACCTCTGCTGTTTTCAACCAAGATCTCAGCGATCACTGCCTCATTGCCTGCATCCGTAATGGGTCAGCGGTCAAACAACCTCCACTCATCACTGTCAAACGCTCCCTGAAACACTTTAGCGAGCAGGCCTTTCTAATCCACCTGGCCCGGTTATCCTGGAAGGATATTGACCTCATCCCGTCAGTAGAGGATGCCTGGTTATCGTTTTTGAATGCCTTCCTCACCATCTTAAATAAGCATGCCCCATTCAAGAAATTTAGAACCAGGAACAGATATAGCCTTTGGTTCTCTCCAGACCTGACTGCCCTTAACCAACACAAAAACATCCTGTGGCGTTCTGCATTAGAATCGAACAGCCCCCGTGATATGCAACTTTTCAGGGAAGTTAGAAACCAATATACACAGGCAGTTAGAAAAGCCAAGGCTAGCTTTTTCAAGCAGAAATTTGCTTCCTGCAACACAAACTCAAAGAAGTTCTGGGACACTGTAAAGTCCATGGAGAATAAGAGCACCTCCTCCCAGCTGCCCACTGCACTGAGGAAAGGAAACTCTATCACCACTGATAAATCCACTATAATTGAGAATTTCAATAAGCATTTTTCTACGGCTGGCCATGCTTTCCACCTGGCTACCCCTACCCCGGTCAACAGCACTGCACCCCTCACAGCAACTCGCCCAAGCCTTCCCCATTTCCCCATTTCTCCTTCTCCCAAATCCAGTCAGCTGATGTTCTGAAAGAGCTGCAAAATCTGGACCCCTACAAATCAGCCGGGCTAGACAATCTGGACCCTTTCTTTCTAAAATGATCTGCCAAAATTGTTGCAACCGCTGTTACTGGCCTGTTCAACCTCTCTTTCGTGTCGTCTGAGATTCCCAAAGATTGGAAAGCAGCTGCAGTCATCCCCCTCTTCAAAGGGGGGGGGACACTCTTGACCCAAACTGCTACAGACCTATATCTATCCTACCCTGCCTTTCTAAGGTCTTCGAAAGCCAAGTCAACAAACAGATTACCGACCATTTCGAATCCCACCATACCTTCTCCACTATGCAATATGGTTTCAGAGCTGGTCATGGGTGCACCTCAGCCACGCTCAAGGTCCTAAACGATATCTTAACTGCCATCGATAAGAAACAATACTGTACTGTGCAGCCATATTCATTGACATTTTTACATTTTACATTTTAGTCATTTAGCAGACGCTCTTATCCATTTTTATCCAGAGCGACTTACAGTAGTGAATGCATACATTTCATACATTTTTTCTCCGTACTGGTCCCCCGTGGGAATCAAACCCACAACCCTGGGGTTGCAAACACCATGCTCTACCAACTCTAGCCACACGGCTCAGTGTGGCCAAGGCTTTCGACTCCGTCAATCTCCACATCCTCATCGGCAGACTCAACAGCCTTGGTTTCTCAAATGAATGCCTCGCCTGGTTCACCAACTACTTCTCTGATAGAGTTCAGTGTATCAAATCGGAGGGCCTGTTGTCCGGACCTCTGGCAGTCTCTATGGGGGTGCCACAGGGTTCAATTCTTGGGCCGACTCTCTTCTCTGTATACATCAATGATGTCGCTCTTGCTGCTGGTGAGTCTCTGATCCACCTCTACGCAGACGACACCATTCTGTATACTTCTGGCCCTTCTTTGGACACTGTGTTAACAACCCTCCAGACGAGCTTCAATGCCATACAACTCTCCTTCCGTGGCCTCCAACTGCTCTTAAATACAAGTAAAATACAAGTAAAACTAAATGCATGCTCTTCAACCGATCGCTGCCTGCACCTGCCCGCCCGTCCATCCAGCATCACTACTCTGGACGGTTCTGACTTAGAATATGTGGACAACTACAAATACCTAGATGTCTGGTTAGACTGTAAACTCTCCTTCCAGACTCACATCAAACATCTCCAATCCAAAGTTAAATCTAGAAATGGCTTGCTATTTCACAACAAAACATCCTTCACTAATGCTGCCAAACATACCCTTGTAAAACTGACCATCCTACCGATCCTCGACTTCGGCAATGTCATTTACAAAATAGCCTCCAATACCCTACTCAATAAATTGGATGCAGTCTATCACAGTGCCATCTGTTTTGTCACCAAAGCCCCATATACTACCCACCACTGCGACCTGTACGCTCTCGTTGGCTGGCCCTCGCTTCATACTCGTCGCCAAACCCACTGGCTCCAGGTCATCTACAAGACCCTGCTAGGTAAAGTCCCCCCTTATCTCAGCTCGCTGGTCACCATAGCAGCACCCACCTGTAGCACGCGCTCCAGCAGGTATATCTCTCTGGTCACCCCCAAACCCCCAATTCCTCCTTTGGCCGCCTCTCCTTCCAGTTCTCTGCTGCCAATGACTGCAACGAACTACAAAAATCTCTGAAACTGGAAACACTTACCTCCCTCACTAGCTTTAAGCACCAGCTGTCAGAGCAGCTCACAGATAACTGCACCTGTACATAGCCCATCTATAATTTAGCCCAAACAACTACCTCTTCCCCTACTGTATTTATTTATTTATTTTGCTCCTTTGCACCCCATTATTTCTATTTCTACTTTGTACTTTCTTACACTGCAAATCTACCATTCCAGTGTTTTACTTGCTATATTGTATTTACTTCGCCACCATGGCCTTTTTTTGCCTTTACCTCCCTTATCTCAACTAATTTGCTCACATTGTATATAGACTTATTTTTCTACTGTATTATTGACAGTATGTTTGTTTTACTCCATGTGTAACTCTGTGTTGTTGTATGTGTCGAACTGCTTTGCTTTATCTTGGCCAGGTCGCAATTGTAAATAAGAACTTGTTCTCAACTTGCCTACCTGGTTAAATAAAGGTGAAATAAAATACATAAATAAAGAAATAAAGTCAAAGATATTGATTTCCCCTATCCATCTGTAGTGAGTTTTTCCATAAATGCTTATGACAAATCCAGCTCCAGAACCAGCCATAGCCTAGCCAACCAGGTAATTTTTTGAATATTTTATTTATTTATTTTATTTAACCTTTATTGAGCTAGGCAAGTCAGTTAAGAACAAATTCTTATTTACAATGATTGTCTACCAAAAGGCAAAAGGCCTCCTGTGGGGACCGAGGCCTGAGAGTTTTTATTTTTTAAATAAATACAATAAAAATATAGGACAAAACACACATCACAACAAGAGAGACACAACACTACATAAAGAGAGACCTAAAACAACAACATAACAAGGCAGCAAAACATGACAACACAGCATGGTAACAACACAACATGACAACAACATGGTAGCAACACAACATGGTAGAAGCACAAAAACATGGTACAAACGTTATTGGGCAAAGTCAACAGCACAAAGGTCAAGAAGGTAGAGACAACAATACATCATGTGAAGTAGCCACAACTGTCAGTAAGAGTGTCCATGATTGAGTCTTTGAATTAAGAGATTGAGATAAAACTGTCCAGTTTGAGTGTTTGTTGCAGCTCGTTCCAGTCACTAGCTGCAGCGAACTGAAAAGAGGAGCGACCCAGGGATGTGTGTGCTTTGGGGACCTTTAACAGAATGTGACTGGCAGAGCGGGTGTTGTATGTGGAGAATGAGGGTTGCAGTAGATATCTCAGATGGGGGAGTGCGGCCTAAGAGGGTCTTATAAATAAGCATCAACCAGTAGGTCTTGCGACAGGAATACAGAGATGACCAGTTTACAGAGGATTATAGAGTGCAGTGATGTGTCCTATAAGTAGCATTGGTGGCAAATCTGATGGCCAAATGGTAAAGAACATCTAGCCGCTCGAGAGCACCTTTACCTGCCGATCTATAAATTATGGCTCCGTGATCTAGCATGGGTAGGATGGTCATCTGAATCAGGGTTAGTTTGGCAGCTGGGGTGAAAGAGGAGTGATTACAATAGAGGAAACCAAGTCTAGATTTAACTTTAGCCTGCAGCTTTGATATGTGCTGAGAGAAGGACAGTGCACCGTCTCGCCATACTCCCAAGTACTTATATGAGGTGACTACCTCAAGCTCTATATCCTCAGAGGTAGCAATCACACCTGTGGGAAGCATGGTGGGGGCAGCATCACGCTGTGGGGATGTTTTTCAGCGGCCGGGAGACTAGTCATGATCGAGGGAAAGATGAACGGAGCAAAGTACAGAGAGATCCTTGATGGAAACCTGCTCCAGAGTACTCAGGACCTCAGACTGGGGTGAAGGTTCACCTTCCAACAGGACAACGACCCTAAGCACACAGCCAAGACAATGCAGGAGTGGCTTTGGGACAAGTCTCTGAATGTCCTTGAGTGGCCCGGCCAGAGCCCGGACTTGAACCCAATCGGACATCTCTGGAGAGACCTGAAAATAGCTGTGCAGCGACGCTCCCCATCCAACCTGACAGAGCTTGAGAGGATCTGCAGAGAAGAATGGGAGAAACTCCCCAGATACAGGTGTGCCAAGCTTGTAGCGTCATACCCAAGAAGACTTTAGGCTGTAATTGCTGCCAAAGGTGCTTCAACAAAGTACTGCATAAAGGGTCAGAATATTTATGTAAATGTTTTGTTTTTGTTTTTTAGGCAAAAATTTCTAAAAACCTGTTTTTGCTTTGTTATTATGGGTTATTGTGTATAGATAGATGAGCAAAAACATATATTTCATCAATTTTAGAATAAGGCTGTAACATAAAATGTGGGAAAAGTCAAATTACAGATGAATGGCTCAGGCCCATCCGATGGTAAGAGTCAGGGAAAATCCAATAGCTATAGTGAGAAAAATCCAAAATAGATAGAGTACAGACGAGGTACTTATGTTACACAATTACAGCAAGCAGGTATGAAAGTAGCCTCCAGAGCCTGCAGTGCTAATGGGTTCCCACTAGACAACACAGCCACAAAGTCCATGAAGAGCATGAGGTGTGGCTAACGTCAGTCAGCTTGAGCTATCTACCGAGCTAGCATACGAACTCGGTAGCACAGAGTAGATCCTCCATATGACGTTGAGAAATAGTGCATTATGGGTAGATTAGAAGATATCCGAAATAACTTAATAAATATGTAATAACCCAACAACATAACTATGTTTGTACTTATAGGTAACCAGATTGTGACTACAACTAAGTATTTGAACACACTGAGTTGTTACATTGGTGACTAAAAGCTCATGATTTCTACCCTATAAGGTGACTTTAGCTGTTTATTTAAACTCCTGAAGTATTAGGACACCTCTCCACTTCACACATTTTTTTCGGGTGAGAAATTATAAACAAGACGCCATGATGAATAATTGATCAGACACGCTTTTTTCAGATGGACGTGAACCATATGCTGCATCTGCCATGCTGTCATGACCTTCTGAAACATTCAAGTCAGTCGTCTTTCGCCAAGCTCAGCAGGGAACCGCAATGACAAAGAAGAAGATGAAGAAGACGAAGAAGTAGAAGAAAACAACGTGTTGAGAATAGACCTAATAGCTATCACTGTGAAGCAATAAGCAATTCAAATCAAAGAGAATAATGATGCATGCACTCAACCTGAGGACAAGCGAGGGAGTAAAGAGGAAGGAAACAGCACAGACAGCAAAGGAGACGACAACAAACACCTCTGAAAGGTTGCTGGCTGAAGCTGAGAGGCAGGAGGTTGCTTTTAAGGGAGGCAGCATGAGGAAGGTGGTGTCAAAGCCTGGAAGTCGGTCAGCATTTGAGGAGCTTTTTGTTTTGGCTGCTCGCTCGTGGTCTGGAGAGGTTTTTGCTCATTCGAAAAATACCTCTTTACAAGGGACAACTCTCCTCCTCTAATATCTTTCATTAAACAATGGTCACTCTTATTATCTTCTTATCACCGATCTTTCAGATAAATGGCATCAGGAGTGGTCCTAACCTCCACCCAAGCATTCATTCATTCAAGTGAATGAATGAATAACAACATGAAAGAGACATGTCATCATAGATAACAGATCTTCAGCACGAAAGAAGGAAATAATGCATGAATGACTGAAAAAACAAATGGCCGAACGTAATTAAACATATGATGGACTGAATGGCTGTATGTCAGATTGCTCCATGAGACACTTCTAAGAAGGTTAATATTAAGCGTCGGCTCAGTTTTTCTAGAAAACCAAGAAGGTTATGTTTCCCAGAATGCCACCTGTTTACGCCAGCAAGGACAGTGACATCCTACCAAGTCAGGTGTTGGTCAGACGAAATCCCGGGGGTACAACTTTGATGTCTAAAAAAAATGCTTTGATGAAGGAAATTAATTAACAGCTTTCAAAGGCCTTATTTAGCTTTAATTATCTTCAATGGAATAACTGTGTGTCAGTGGTGGTGGTGTAAAAAGGGATAACTCTCCTCTCTAATATCTCCCAGTCACTCTTCTCATCTTCTTCTCACCAATCTTCCCAATAAATGGCATCAGGAGTGGTCCTCACCTCAACCCAAGCATCGGAAGTAAATAATCAAGGGAATAAATGAATAACAACATGAAAGAGACATGACATCATAGATAACAGCAGCTAGGTTTCCATCCAATTGGCAACAGATTTTCATGCGAATATAAAAAAATCTGCATAAAGAAAATATCCGCATTTTCCCACCAGTGGTATTTCCATCAAACTGACTTGTTGCAGATACAAATCTGTGCTTTTTTGCTTAAGTTTTCATTTACCGAATAAAAATTGCAAATTCAATGTTCAATGTGTTTCCATTGCATTTTCCAGTAGTTTTATCTCAAACTGTTGAGTTAAAAATCAAATGTGTCTACTCTGGTCTTGGCACGTACACTCTAGCCAACAGCTCACAGATACAGAGGGTAGGCTCTGCGGGTAGGTCAGGGATGGGCAACTTTGATGGGGGTGGGGGCCACAAAAAACCTGTTTGCGTACCCACATCCATACACCCATTTTTGAGGCACCCCTCATAACAGAGAAGAAAAAGATGCCCTGCAATTCTAAAGCAGGTTTGCTGCTATTCTACACATTTTGCCATGGGGCAGAGAGAAGAATTTGCAATTTTATAACTAAATTCATGCAATTGTACTTTTTGGGGGTTCTGATGTGCCAGTTTCCCATCCCTGGTCAATACATGATGCGATTATGATAGATAAGAGAGAGAAAATGTCTATTTGTCAAACGGCTGTCAAGCATTGATCATTAAGTCACCAGAATAAGACCCTCTACATTCATTGGAAAGGAGCATCAAAATCACTGTGCACTTTCACCATCGTCATCATTTACTTCATCTGTAGTGTAATAAACTCCATGGTTTCCGGAGTCGTAGTGGGAGGACCACACTCCATGTTGTCGCGTGACTCCAAGTTTACTTCGATATGATGGTTGCTATGTCAATATTTGTGCATAATTATTTTATATATATTTTTTCCCCCTTTATTTAACTAGGCAAGTCAGTTAAGAACAAATTCTTATTTACAATGACGGACTAGTAACAGTGGGTTAACTGCCTTGTTCAGGGGCAGAACGACAGATTTTTACCTTGTCAGCTCAGGGATTCAATCTTGCAACCTTTCGGCTAATGGCTCAACGCCCTAACCACTAGGCTGCCGGCCCGGTTCCTGCCGCCCCGGTTCCACTGCCATTTCTCGGATAATTAATTCCCACCATGTCGAACTAACAAATGATCTGTCGGCATTTATAAAATTGTACCGAAACTTCCTGTTTCCATCACAGCTGTCATGATTCTTTTTTTTTATACGGTATGACTATACTCTCAAAACAACTGTGGATGGAAACATGGTTACAGACTGAGATTCTAGAAGTCAACCACATTGACTGTCTTGTGTTTTAGGAACATACTGTTCCAGACAGATTCCATTCCAGACATCAAGACCTAAACCGAAGACGTCTGTACCGAGAGGCTTCTGCCTAACTAACCCAGCAGAGCTGACCTATAGGACAAGCATAGGCATGGCTTCTACACCACTGCACTTATCCCCGATGTCAGTGGGCATGAAATTGCTCTAATAATAATTAGAGACTGATGCGATGACTGTGATCATCTTTGGAAATTAAGCTAAATAAAGAGAGAACATGAAGATGATGTCATGTGTGCTCTATGGTTTTTGGCCAGATAGCTCACGATTGCCTGAGTTGATCTCATCACGGAGATCACAGTGACTTTAACATACTAACTGTGTGGATGTTGGAGGTGGTGGTGGAGATGATCATGATAATGACGACGATTACGACAATGATGCAACGACAATGTTAACAACTATCCCAGTTTAAGGTACAAATTGAATTTACTGGGGGGAGGGGTGGTCCAAAATAAAGGAGGATTGTCCAACTTTTTTTTTTTTTGCTTTGGGGAGGGTTTGGTTTTTTATCTGGCACTGGGGAGGAAAGTGCATTCTGCTCGTATTTTCTCTATAAACAATGGCTTGACGTACTTTTGATATTACCCTGATAAAGTTTAGAAACATTTGTGAAGGTTTGGTATGGTGTGGCTATTATTAAGCTTTAGCTACTGCAGGCCTATGATATGAAACCAGTGCGCTCCGGCACTCCAACTGACTCAGACAGTTGAACTTGAGGTGAGGAAGTCTGTTTCTGTCATGCCCTGATCTGTTTCAACTGTCTTCATGCTTGTCTCCACCCCCCTCCAGGTGTCGCCCATCTTCCCCATTATCCCCTGTGTATTTATACCTGTGTTCTCTGTTTGTCTGTTGCCAATTTGTTTTGTTCGTAGAACCTACCAGCGTGTTGTTTCCTTGCCTGTTCCTTACTCCTGTTTTCTAGTTTCCCGGTTCTGACCGTTCTGCCTGCCCTGACCCTGCCTGTCGTCCTGTGCCTTTGCCTCTACTCTGGATTACCGACCTCTGCCTGACCTGACCCTGAGCCCGCCTGCTGTTCTGGTGCTTTACACCCTCTCTGGATTATTGACCCCTGCCTGCCTTGACCTGTTTTTTTGCCTGCCCCTGTTTAAAGAATAAACTTTAGTTTCTTCAACACTGTCTGCACCTGGGTCATACCTTAAAACGTGATAGTTTCAGGCCTGCCAGAGTTACTCCTATAATCTTAAAATGTAATGCTTATCTTTATACAAAATATTTGGATAAAAAATGAAGAATTAGATTCCTTCTGCACATCTATATCTCTATAGCAGACGCAGTAGCCATCTGTCATAAATAAATGCATGTCGATGTCGTAGCATGCCACCATCATATCTCTATCACTCTCTCTCTCTCTTTCTCTCTCTCTCTCTCTCTTTCTCTTGGGTTAAGCCTAAGCTTCTCTTCCTGTATGTGTATGTATATATGTATACAGTACCAGTCAAACGTTTGGACACACCTACTCACTCCAGGGTTTTTCTTTATTTTTACTATTTTCTACATTGTAGAATAATAGTGAAGACATCACAACTATGAAATAACACATATATAATCACGCAGTAACCAAAAAATAAATGTAGTAACCAAAATAAATCAAAATATATTTTATATTTGAGATTCTTCAAAGAAGCCACCCTTTGCCTTGACAGCTTTGCACACTCTTGGCATTATCTCAAACAGCTTCATGAGGTAGTCACCTGCAATGCATTTCAATTAACTGGTGTGCCTTGTTAAAAGTTAATTTGTGGAATTTCTTTCCTTCTTACTGCATTTGAGTCAATCAGTTGTGTTGTGACAAGATAGGGGTGGTATACAGAAAATAGCCCATCTCCACAGAGGAACTCTGGAGCTCTGTCAGAGTGACCATCAGGTTCTTGGTCACCTCCCTGACAAAGGCCCTTCTCCCCTGATTGCTCAAGGAAGAGTCTTGGGGGCTCCAAACTTATTCCATTTAAGAATGTTGGAGGCCACTTGGTTCCTGGGGACCTTCAATGCTGCAGAAATGTTTTGGTACCCTTCCCCAGATCTGTGCCTCAATACAATCCTGTCTCGGAGCTCTACGGACAATTCCTTCAACCTCATAGCTTGTTTTTTTCTCTGACATGCACTGTCAACTGTGGGACCTTATACAGACAGGTGTGTGCCTTTCCAAATCATGTCCAATCAATTGAATTTACCACAGGTGGACTCCAATCGAGTTGTAGAAACATCTCAAGGATGATCAATGGAAACAGGATGCACCTGAGCTCAATTTAGAGTCTAATAGCAAAGGGTCTGAATACTTATGTAAAAAGTCAAGGGTCTGAATTCTTTCAGAATGCATTGTATTTATGTAAAAAATTGACAATTGAAATAAGTTCCCGACTTTAATAATCCCGCTCACTTTTACACTTTTAAAAATCTTTGTGTATATTTGTATTTTTTTTAAATGACAAATAAAAGCAATCAATCGATACAAACTGTGCAGTGGCCAATGGATGAATGTAAAGAGGCATCTGTTACAAAACACCAAAACGTTTAATGACATTCGGAGATTGTCAAGCCTTCAATACTGAGTAAGCCTACGAGGTAGGGAGGGATTTGTTTTCTGTTTGTCAAGATTTACATAGTCTATTTACTGTGAGGTTGAAAACACAAACCATGATATTGAAGTGTCCAAAGTCGGTATGCTTTGCTTATTGGTTGGTTGTGTGGTGCATTGGCACAGAAACCTGATGGTGGAACATTTGTTGCATCGACATGTTTGAAATCTGATTTCCCCCTAGCTGATCATTGTCTGCAGCCGGATCTGATTGTAGTGTAATGAAACAGGCAGGTAGAGTGAGCTCGTCTGTGGTGGTCATCGAACCCTCAACCATCTGGCCCGTAGCCCTGCGTGGTGTCGACAGTGCCACAAAAGCATGCTGAAGTGGTAACGTCAATATCCACGTTTATTAGTACAGGGTCGCTACAGACTGTTGTTGTTGGTCATAAACATCATTTTTTGTTAATTCTATGTCGGAGAGTGTGTTCCATTTCTTTTACAGTACAAGGGGAGGGTCATGTGAAAATAGTTTTAATGTTTGGGAAGGGGGTGCATTTTTTTTTATGACACCTTGAGTTGGACCAGCCTAACTAACATTTAGAGCTTACAATATTCTGAAATATTATATTAACTTACCATAATGTGGTACAATCATAATCATGCTTTCCATGTTTTAACAGAATAGGTGGTAGATTTGACTGATTTGGCAGTATACAAAAATTTAGGATTTAAGGGGGTCTTGCTTCTCCAAAAATATTTCAACAGGAGTTGCATATAGTTTATATTCAACATACTGTACTTGATCATTGGTTTCTCAATAATAAAAATACAATGAACATATGCTCTTACATCATACTCTGCATGGTTACATGAGTGAATAACATTTGTTGCACAAATGAGGGATACATGTGCATTGAGAAGTAAGTTAAAGGATGAAGTATATGTAAATATGATGGTAACACGAAATGAATGACTTTGACATTAAAGCTTGCGTTGCGTTACTTTAATTTCTGGTCAAAAGGGCTGCCCCTGGTTTTATACTTATTTGTGTTTGTAGTAACAGGACTTCCTCATCTAGCTCATACACATTGTATACACCGTCCAACTAAATGCTTCCTTGCAGGTTCCCTCTCAGTAATGCACAACAATAAGAAATTATAAAACATAAGAATAAAATATAAATACAAGATGGGACCCAACAATTTATAGTAAAATATTGACATGTGTGTCGGATAAGGGGGGATTATGTGTGTGAATGCATGTATGCTAAAGTAGGGAGAGTCAGTGCAGGTGATCAGTCCAGTGTTCAGCAGCCTGATGACTTGTGGATAGAAACTGTCTCTGAGCCTGTTGGTCTGAGACCCGATGCTCTGGTACCGTCTGCCTGACGGTAAGGGAGTGAACAGTCTGTGGCTAGGGTGAGTGGGGTTCTTAATGTTGCTGTGGGACTTCCTCAGGCACCATTTTGAGTAGATGTCCTGAATGGGTGGGAGCGTGGCCTCAGTGATGTGCTGGGCCGTCTTCACCACCTGCTGGAGGGCCTTGTGGTCGTAGGCTTCTCTGTCAGGTTCTCTGTGATGTATACGCTGAGGAACTTAAAACTGCTGACTCTCTCCACTGCAGTCGCGTCAATGTGTATCAGGCCCAGGACCCTGAGCTTGGTGACGACCTTGGGGAACAATACTATTGAATGCTGAACGGTAGTCAATGAACAGCATTCTCAAATAGGTGTAATGAACCATGATATTGGTCCAGGTGTGTTAGGGCGTGGATCTGTTGAAGGCAAATTGGAGTGGGTCCAGTGTGTCTGACATTCTGGCCTTGATGTGGGCCATTACCAGCCTCTCAAAGCACTTCATGACAGGGTGAGTATGACGGGGCGATAGTCATTTAGGCAGGTCACCTCTGTTTTCTTGGGCACTGTGACAATGGTGGTCTCCTTGAAACAAGTGGGGACTACAGCCTGGGACATGAAGATGTCTGAGAAGATGCCTGCCAGCTGCTCAGCGCACACCATGAAGAAGCAGCCAGAGATGCCATCTGGGCCAGTGGCTTTGTGAGTATTCACTCCCTTGAGAGTTTTCCTCACGTCAGCCTCGAAGAGCGAAAGCACCTGGTTATCCGGCGCAGCGAGAGCCCTCCTGGGTGGCTCGGTGTTGTTTGCCTTGAAGAGAGCATAGAATGTATTAAGCTTGTCTAGGTGAAAGGTTTCAGTGGGCATCACACAGCTGGATTTGCCTTTGATAGCTTGTAGTCCTTGCCACATGCGTCGCGAGTCTGAGTTACCGAACAGTGATTCAAGTTTGAGTCAATATTGTATTTTTGCATCCCTAATTGATTTGCGGAGCTCGTACCTGCTCGCCTTGTACGCATCGCGTGCAACCGGTCATCAGGGTTCGTTTTACTGTCAGCATGGCACGTACTTCTCCGTTCATCCATTGTTTTTGGTTGGGCTATGTCTGGATTGTTATTGGGGGTATAACATCATCAACACATTTCCTGATGAAGCCTGTGACTGACAATGTATATTCCTCAATGTTGATAGATGAGTCCTGGTTGGATGAGTGTTTGATCATCCTCCGTCTAGCACCTCACTATTCTCTGTGCTGGTGGCTTCCTCTTGAGGAGCTGCTTGTAGCCATAGAGTAGGAACAAAGAGATAGGATCTGATTGGTCAAAGTGGGAGCGGGGAATGACTTTGTATGAATCACAGAGGTTTGTGTACACATGGTCTAGTACATTGGTTCCTCTTGTGGGACAGAACACATGTTGATGATATAAAATAAAATAAAATTAACATTTGTTTGGTTAAAATCTCCTTTGACAATAAAGACTACTTCTGGGTGAGAGGACTCTTGCTGGCTAATGTTTGTTCGCTGAGTGCCGCTGTGGAGTTGGCTTGTGGCGGTATTTGTACACAGAGGTCATAATAACAGATGTGAATTACCTCGGCAGATAGTGGGGTCTGCATTTTAGCATACACCTCCCCCTACTCTGCGGTTTGAGCCATACGGAAGATGGAGAAACCGTCTGGTTGAATAGCTGAGTTTGGTGTATAGCCACGATTGAAGCCTTGCTCTGAGTTCATCAATTTTATTAACGAGTGATTGGTCTTTAGCCATCAGAATACTAGCAAGAGGAGGCCGTGGTGCCTGTCCTTTCAGCCTAGCTTGGTGTCCCCCTTTCAGTCCTCCAGTCAGCAGCAACAGGTAACAACAAAGGAGTGAATATATTCCAGATCTGGGAAGTTTATAGCTTCGGATCTAATGTCCAGAAGTGTTTGTCAGTCATAGGATATTGTCACATGAATATTCTGAGCAAACAAAGTAATAATTATAAAAATTGCCATAAAATCGACCAAGAACCGGCAAGACGAGCACCCTACCCAGCACCGCCATCTTACTTTTTACCATGGCCTATAAGTAAGAGGAGAAAGAACATTTCCATAAATCTTCAGAAGAATATAAGGGGAAGTGTATAGAGTCCCCACATAATGACATTGTGGCTTTCCCTATGACTCCAGAACAGAAGCAAATGTAGATAAAATAGACCTTTTCTATATGCCATTATCAGTTCGCTTGGCTGAACGCAACCCAGATATTTCATACATCAGAACGTCTTTCCCCTCCATCCGCACAAATTATGCGTGTTGCACCAATATGAAGCAAGGAATAATGGTGCGCTCTCAACTATATCTCCATCGGGAGAAGTCAGTATTTTAATCACTTCAGCAAGCGAGAGCTGACTGAGTGCTGGGTGTGTGCCAGCAAGCCAGCCTGGCTAAAACATACGTGCTCCTATCACCCCTCCTGAAAGCCAGCAGCCTATCTTCTCAAATGTAGTTCCCCCCGATAATATCTCCCATAGATATTAATAAAGCACTTGGAAAGTGAAAGTTAATAGATCTTCGAGTTGGGTTCAGGGGCGGTTCTGGGGGGGTGGGGCCAGGGGGGGCCAGTGCCCCTATGGCAACAATTTTGGACCCCCTTGTGGCCCCCCTAAATGTGGAGTATGAAATAATTTTTACATAACTAATTGTTGCTATCGTTCTTTTTTTTTACATCCGTTATTAGACAGTGGCAACTCGGAACACTAATGATTATGAACATGGTCTTTTGCCTGCTAATGCCTGCGATGCAGTGAAGAAAATGATATGACAACAATAACGTCTAATGTAACTGGCCCCTCTAACAGTACAACTGGCCACAGCTTGGCCCCCCCAGTTGAAATGGTCTAGAACCGCCACTGGTCGGGTTGCCTGGCGTCTGCATTAGTAATGTCGCTCCTTTGTCGGCAGCAGACTTGACCTAAATTAGAGTTTGATTGCTATTGATTGCATTGACAAATTACAAGTGAATTTGGGGTTTTGAAGGGTCTTTTAATTGGCTCCGAGCGGTAAATAAATTAATGATTGAGGACAGCAACTTCTGCCATGAATCACATTTATTGGTGATCATATCAACAAGCATTAGAGGCTAAGACATGAATGTGTCACATATTGGCCAGTAGAGTCAAGGATGTCTATACTTTTTAACTAGTGCTGGGAAAAACAACTGTAGGTGACTAACGCTTCTGTGAAGCAGCAACATACAGTATACCCTGTGAGGGCCTATCTGTCTTCAAATACAGGATATCACAATACCTAATCTCTCGTGGACAGACTACGTTAACAAAAAATGGTATCGTAGATCTGTCATGATACAACGGAATGTGTGAGATAACGAGCAGCATAGTTTCGGTGCTTGGGTTTTTCGTCACTGGTTATTTGGACAAATCACAATTTCGCTGGTGTTAGCATCTTTCGAATTTCAGAAGGGGATGGGACATTTGACCAATAGACTTGCACGTAACTTGCAAAGAGACTGGGTTGAGCGCTTCGTTCCGTTTACGATCCTCATTTTATCTCTTCTCTTAATAAGTATGCAAGACTTTAGTTCTGGGTTAACCGAGATTACACAATTTAACTATATTCAAACCAACCAATATCGTCAATGACAATGGCAAAGTCATAGCATGAGGAGACAACAGCTAAGCTTGAAAGAGTTAAACTTAAGTATTTCGCTCCTGAAATTACATTTAAGTTTATCAATAGCATCACACAACAAGTATTACTTCCATTGGTTCTAGTAGGCCTATTGTATTTCCCCTGTGTATCAGCTCAGGAAACATAATGGATATACACTGAGTGTACAAAACATTATGAACACTTACTCTTTCCGTGATATAGACTGACCAGGTGAATCCAGGGGAACCTATGATCCCTTATTGATGTCACTTGTTAAATCCACTTCAATCAGTGTAGATGAAGGGAAGGAGACAGGTTAAATAATAATTGTTAAGCCTTGAGACATTGATTTGTGTATGTGTGCCATTCAGAGGGTGAATGGGCAAGAAAAAATATTTAAGTGAACGGGCTAAGGTAGTAGGTACCAGGCGCACCGGTGATGTCAAGAATTGCAATGCTATGTGTTTTTCACACACACAACAGTTTCCCATGTTTATCAAAAATGGTCCACCCCCCAAAGGACATCCAAGCATTGGAGTCACCATGGGCCAGCATCCCTGTGGAACGCTTTTTCGACACCTTGTAGAGTTCATGCCCATACAAATCTAGGCTGTTCTGAGGGCAAAAGGGGGGTGCAACTCAATATTAGGAAGGTGTTCTTAATGTTTTGCACAGTCAGTGTAGATGAAGGTTGTATGCTGTAATTGTACAGTATATCATACACCACTTACTTTAAAGGACTGCCTTTGTGAGCGTACCTTTTAACCCGCAAGCAATTCAAAAGAGATTTACCCCTGGAAGAAAATGTTACTCTCAACTGTTCTGTCATAAATGTGAATCATTTAAACTTCATCTCCCCTCCAAGGAAAATGTATCTAGTCTCATAATTAGCAGACTAATGACTGCTGCGCTTTCATATGATTCTGTGGTAGCTTGCTAGAACAGGTGGCTTGTGAGGCTGGCATTTATCTTTATTGCAGTTTATTCCCTTTCAGAGCGTCTCTGGCTATTGCACAGATGGGAAACTTGGACAAACTGGAATAAACATGAATTTGACCAACATCGTTGTTGGCTAAATTACCGTAACCGCAACCTCATTCGCAAAAAAAGTAATATGACAGTTTGACATAAGGATGTGAAAGAAGAGTTCTCTCAAGCTCCAAATTAATTGTCATTTCTTGTGACTGTGCCAATACTTCTCCATGGCAACCGGTTCAAGCAGGCTTCAAGGAAGGTGCATGAAACTTTTCAAAAGATTCTCATAACATGAAAGAGACTACAACAATGACAATTGACTTTTTTCATTGCCAAGTAATTTCATACAGCATATTCTAAGACATCTATTGTAGTCTCTCTACTCTCCACAGTGATTATCTATCATCTTTTGCAAATCATATCTTTGTTGTAGCAGCTATCTCGCAAATGATTAATGATTTAGTATAGTTGGTTGATAGTCAAGCTCAGTCATATTCAATTCAACTCAAGATGTAGCCATAAAAGGTAAAGGAACTTCACTATCTGCAAAAACTCAAAGGCCATGAATTTCAAGTTCACATGGCCTTTATGAAGCAGGTTAGGATCCAAGCCTTTTCTGGGTCAGTCCTCAGGACACAATCCTTAATTGAAAGAGACAGGGGAACAGGGACTAGGCATGGAGCACATGAGAGGGTACAGTACCTCATCTTGTTCAGCCATCAGAACCAGCCTATATGCCAAACCACCAAAAGGCCAGTCTCAGCATAGGAGTTAAAGGAATAGTTTGTGATTTTGGAAGTGAAGCCCTTTATCTACTTCCCCAGAGTCAGATGAACTCATGGATAACATTTTTATGACTCTACGTGCTGTTTGAAAAAAGCTGCTAACTAATGTTAGTGCAATTGCTAACTATTGGCTTGCGAAACTACCTCTAACTTCCTTCACACTGGACTCTGGGGAAGTAGATAATGGGCTTCATTGCCAAAATCCCAAACTATCCCTTTAAGAGAGTTGACTCCGGAAAATGTCTGCTAACATTTGGTCTCCTGTTTGAGGTTGATTCCTAGTTAAAGATCCCCAAGCAGAAGTAGGTTACCTTTCCACCATAGCCTACAGAGCAGCATGTCAAAGTCATGATGGTAGATCAATGATAATGGATGCTGTGAGACCCTATGGAATCTCACAACCTGTTCAATGAGCTGAAACATTAGTTTTGAACATTCTACACAATGCATTTATATCTAAATGTTCTGTCATTGACGGCCTACCAAAAGGCATCCTGCGGGGGCTGGGACAAAATATATATATATATGAGCAGTGTATATATATATATATATATATATATATATATATATATATATATATATATATATATATATATATATACACTGCTCAAAAAAATAAAGGGAACACTTAAACAACACAATGTAACTCCAAGTCAATCACACTTCTGTGAAATCAAACTGTCCACTTAGGAAGCAACACTGATTGACAATAAATTTCACATGCTGTTGTGCAAATGGAATAGACAACAGGTGGAAATTATAGGCAATTAGCAAGACACCCCCAATAAAGGAGTGGTTCTGCAGGTGGGGACCACAGACCACTTCTCAGTTCCTATGCTTCCTGGCTGATGTTTTGGTCACTTTTGAATGCTGGCGGTGCTTTCACTCTAGTGGTAGCATGAGACAGAGTCTACAACCCACACAAGTGGCTCAGATAGTGCAGCTCATCCAGGATGACACATCAATGCGAGCTGTGGCAAGAAGGTTTGCTGTGTCTGTCAGCGTAGTGCCAGAGCATGGAGGCGCTACCAGGAGACAGGCCAGTACATAAGGAGACGTGGAGGAGGCCGTAGGAGTGCAACAACCCAGCAGCAGGACCGCTACCTCCACCTTTGTGCAAGGAGGAGCAGGAGAAGCACTGCCAGAGCCATGCAAAATGACCTCCAGCAGGCCACAAATGTGCATGTGTCTGCTCAAACGGTCAGAAACAGACTCCATGAGGGTGGTATGAGGGCCCGACGTCCACAGGTGGGGGTTGTGCTTACAGCCCAACACCGTGCAGGACGTTTGGCATTTGCCAGAGAACACCAAGATTGGCAAATTCACCACTGGCGCCCTGTGCTCTTCACAGATGAAAGCAGGTTCACACTGAGCACGTGACAGACGTGACAGAGTCTGGAGACGCCATGGAGAACGTTCTGCTGCCTGCAACATCCTCCAGCATGACCGGTTTGGCGGTGGGTCAGTCATGGTGTGGGGTGGCATTTCTTTGGGGGGCCGCACAGCCCTCCATGTGCTCGCCAGAGGTAGCCTGACTGCCATTAGGTACCGAGATGAGATCCTCAGACCCCTTGTGAGACCATATACTGGTACGGTTGGCCCTAGGTTCCTCCTAATGCAAGACAATGCTAGACCTCATGTGGCTGGAGTGTGTCAGCAGTTCCTGCAAGAGGAAGGCATTGATGCTATGGACTGGCCCGCCCGTTCCCCAGACCTGAATCCAATTGAGCACATCTGGGACATCATGTCTCGCTCCATCCACCAACGCCACGTTGCACCACAGACTGTCCAGGAGTTGGCGGATGCTTTAGTCCAGGTCAGGGAGGAGATCCCTCAGGAGACCATCCCCCACCTCATCAGGAGCATGCCCAGGCGTTGTAGGGAGGTCATACAGGCACGTGGAGGCCACACACACTACTGAGCCTCATTTTGACTTGTTTTAAGGACATTACATCAAAGTTGGATCAGCCTGTAGTGTGGTTTTCCACTTTAATTTTGAGTGTGACTCCAAATCCAGACCTCCATGGGTTGATAAATTGGATTTCCATTGATTATTTTTGTGTGATTTTGTTGTCAGCACATTCAACTATGTAAAGAAAAAAGTATTTAATAAGATTATTTCTTTCATTCAGATCTAGGATGTGTTGTTTAAGTGTTCCCTTTATTTTTTTGAGCAGTATATATATATATATATATATATATATATATAAAAATATAGGACAAAACATACATCACGACAAGAGAGACAACACAACACTACATAAAGACAGACCTAAGACAACAACATAGCAAGGCAGCAACACATGACAACAACATAGTAGCAACACAACATGGTAACAGCACAAAACATGGTACACACATTATTGGGCACTAACAACAGCACAAAGGGCAAGAAGGTAGAGACAACAATACATCACGCAAAGCAGCCACAACTGTTAGCAAGAGTGTCCATGATTGAGTCTTTGAATTAAGAGATTGAGAATAAACTGTCCAGTTTGAGTGTGTGTCCTGCTCGTTCCAGTCACTAGCTGCAGCAAACTGAAAAGAGGAGCGACCCAGGGATGTGTGTGCTTTGGGGACCTTTAACAGAATGTGACTGGCAGAACGGGTGTTGTATGTGGAGGATGAGGGCTGCAGTAGATATCTCAAATAGGGGAGTGAGGTCTAAGATGGTTTTATAAATAAGTTTCAAGAGGTGGGTCTAGAGAAGGGTATACAGAGATGACCAGTTTCCAGAGGAGTATAGAGTGCAGTGATGTGTCCTATAAGGAGCATTAGTGGCAAATCTGATGGCCGAATGGTAAAGCACATCCAGCCGCTCGAGAGCACCCTTACCTGCCGATCTATAAATTATGTCTCCATAATCTAGCATGGGTAGGATGGTCATCTGAATCAGGGTTAGTTTGGCAGCTGGGGTGAAAGAAAAGCGATTACGATAGAGGAAACCAGTCTAGATTTAACTTTAGCCCACAGCTTAGATATGTGCTGAGAGAAGGACAGTGTAGCCATACTCCCAAGTAGTTGTATGAGGTGACTACCTCAAGCTCTAAACCCTCAGAGGTAGAAATCACACCTGTTGGGAGAGGGGCATTCTTCTTACCAAACAACATGACCTTGGTTTTGGAGGTGTTCAGAACAAGGTTAATGGTAGAGAAAGCTTGTTGGTCACTAAGAAAGCTTTGTTGTAGAGCATTTAACACAAAATCCGGGGAGGGGCCAGCTGAGTATAAGACTGTATCATCTGCGTATAAATGGATGAGAGAGCTTCCTACTGCCTGAGCTATGTTGTTGATGTAAATTGAGAAGAGCGTGGCGCCTAGGATTGAGCCTTGTGGTTCTCCCTTGGTGACAGGCAGTGGCTGAGACAGCAGATTTTCTGACTTTATACACTGCACTCTTTGAGAGAGATAGTTAGCAAACCAGGCCAAAGAACCCTCAGAGACACCAATACTCCTTAGCCGGCCCACAAGAATGGAATGGTCTACCGTATCAAAAGCTTTGGCCAAGTCAATAAAAATAGCAGCACAACATTGCTTAGAATCACGGGCAAGGTTGACATCATTGAGGATATTTAAGGTTGCAGTGACACCCATAACCTGAGCAGAAACCAGATTGCATACCAGAGAGAATACTATAGACATCAAGAAAACCAGTCAGTTCATTATTGACAAGTTTTTCCAACACTTTTGATGAACAGGGCAAAGAAAGTGGTTGTATACAGAAGATAGCCCTAAGACATGAAGTTCAGTCAATCCGGAACATTTCAAGGAATATAGCAATGTGGAAATGTCAATGAAAATACTCACAAGAAGTCGACAGAATGTTGAAATTCTGAATTACAGTGAAAACTCGAAGATTAGACCAGTCGTAGACAGAGCTGTAGCTACATATGAGGACAACTAAGGTCCAGACCTCTGTAAAAAAAATAATAATAATAATCCTAATAATAAATATAAACACTATTGGTCAAAAGTTTTAGAACACCTACTCATGCAAGGGTTTTTCTTTTCTTTTTTACTATTTTCTACATTGTAGAATAGTAGTGAAGACATCAAAACTATGAAATAACACATATGGAACCATGTACTAACCAAAAAAGTGTAGTAACCAAAAAGGGGTTGTATACAGAAGATAGCCCTAAGTTTGAATCCTAATGCGCTCTACTCGCCCATGTGAGTAATGACACAACATCACCTGAATCCCTTCAGTAAATGATTTAAAGGACTGTTGAATAAAGACATCTCAAAACTGTGAGGAAATCTTTAAAATAATTTCCAACTGAAAGCTATGCCTCAGTCTCTATATCCCTTTTCAAAAGCACTTGCTAAATTCAAATCAACCTTTTCTGCCTGAAACTGTTATTGAATTTCTTTCAGAATAGTTTGTTATGCATTTTATCTCATTTTCAGTGCTACCTAAGTCAGATCGAGTGCTCCTGGGTAGCTTGTATGTTAAATTGTATTGGAAAAGTTAAATCATTTTTTATTTTACCAGGTAAGTTGACTGAGAACACATTCTCATTTACAGCAACAACCTGGGGAATAGTTTCAGGGGAGAGGAGGGGGATGAATGAGCCAATTGTAAGCTGGGGATGATTAGGTGGCTGTGATGGTATGAGGACCAGATTGGGAATTTAGCCAGGACACCAGGGTTAACACCCCTACTCTTACAATAAGTGCAATGGGATCTTTAATGACATCAGAGAGTCAGGACACCCGTTTAACGTCCCATCCGAGAGACGGCACCCTACACTGCCCTGGGGTATTGGGATAAAAAAAAAAATTGACCAGAGGAAAGAGTGCCTCCTACTGGCCCTCCAACACCACTTCCAGCAGCATCTGGTCTCCCATCCAGGACCAACCATGCTTAGCTTCAGTAGCAAGCCAGCAGTGGGATGCAGGGTGGTATGCTGCTGGATAATAAAGAAAAGTCAGGAGGAAAATCGTTCACTATCACGCTTCGTCAAACCCAAACTCAAGAGTAAAACATGAGAGCTGTAAGCAATCTATCTTATGATGCAGGAAATGGAACGGTTCATTTAGTTAACCTCTTTGGGCTAGGGGGCAGTATTTTCACGTCCGGATGAAAAGCGTGCCCAGAGTAAACTGCCTGCTACTCAGGCCCAGAAGCTAGGATATGCATATTATTAGTAGATTTGGATAGAAAACACTCTGAAGTTCCTAAAACTGTTTGAATGATGTCTGTGAGTATAACAGAACTCCTATGGCAGGCAAAAACTGAGACAAATCCAACCAGGAAGTGGGAAATCTGAGGTTTTTCGTTTTTCAAGTGATTGCCTATCCAATATCCAGTGTAAATGGGGTCAGATTGCACTTCCTAAGGCTTCCACTAGATGTCAACAGTCTTTAGAAAGTTGTTTCAGGCTTCTATTGTGAAAGGGGAGAGAATAAGACCACTCACAGTAAGTGGCTCAGCTGAAAGCCATGAGTTGTTTATCGCGAGCGCGAGCTCCGTTCCCTTTCCTTTCTAATGACAACAGAATTGTCCGGTTGGAATATTATTGAAGATTTATGATAAAAACATCATAAAGATTGATTATATACATCGTTTGACATGTTTCTACGAACTGTGTGGAAATGTCAATGAAAATACTCAAAAGAAGTCTTGATAGATGTGGAGAGTCAACACCTTTAGTTGCTCCACCTTTTTGGTTTGCTTCCTGTCTTTGAGTTTGGTGTGGGTTTTTCTTTTGTTTGTCTCTTCTTGGGCAGATTTAGTGGGTCTCATGGTGGGTGTCTTTTAGCTCCCAGTTGTTGTTGTTGTTGTTGTTGCTCTTACACAGATATTCCTCTTGTCCAGATGGGACAGAGCAGTGTGCCCGGATGCTGGAGTGAGTAGTCGTGCTGTACTTCGCTCCGCGGGTAATATTACATTTCATTACATTACAACGGAACGATTTGATTTGATTAGCTAGCTAGCTAGCTACATAGTTGTCTTTGCTGTCTTTGTATCAAGGATATAGGTGTAGCTTTGAGAAACTAACAAGGTTAGCTAGCCAGCTGTATTCGTTCTTTCGCGCCGTTTTCCAAACGGCGTCAACACCACAACACCACAGCCACTGCTAGCTAGCCAACTTTACCAACTAGCAGTACTGTAGAAACTAAATACATTACAATGGAACGTATTGATTAGTGTAATGTTAGCTAGCTACATAGATGTCTTTGTATCAAAGATAAAGGTAAGATAAAGGTAAACACAGCCATTGCTAGCTAGCCAACTCTAGCAGCTAGCATTACTGTATCATTTTTAGTCAATAAGATTTTTGCAACGTAAGCATAACTTTCTGAACTTTCGAGACGTGTAGTCCACTTGTGTAGCTAGCTAGCAGGACTGACTTTGTGTTAGCTAGTCAACGTTTAATCACTTCTGCGTTATGAAAAGAACTAGACACGGACACGTATGATCCATTGGTAGTTTGTTGTAACCAAGTAGTGGTGCTAACATTGTGTATTGGTGCTAACCGTGTGTTATTGGATGCTAGCATGCTAGTTAGCTACGGTGTCATAGGACACGGTGCACTGGGTGGGTTTCACGGAAGAATACTGTACCAAGTTATCTAGCTGAATAAACTAAGTTTGAGCCTATTCCTGGAAACATTGAACCACTGTAGTTTACATCAATTATATTTCTAAAGTGGAAGTTGGAAAAGTTATATGAGTGTTTCAGTGAATGGTTAGTGAGGGAGGCCCTGCGCTCTCGCTTCCCCAGTTGTTTAGTTAATTTTCATTCCAATCTCCTTTGCATTAGCGTAGCCTCTCCTGTAGCCTGTCAACTATGTGTCTGTCTATCCCTGTTCTCTCCTCTCTGCACAGGCCACACAAACACCTCACACCGCGTGGCCGCTGCCACTCTAACGTGGTGGTCCCAGCGCGCACGACCCACGTGGAGTTCCAGGTGTCCGGCAGCCTCTGGAACTGCCAGTCTGCGGCCAACAAGGCAGAGTTCATCTCAGCCTATGCTACCCTCCAGTCCCTCGACTTCTTGGCGCTGACGGAAACATGGATTACCACAGAAAACACTGCTACTCCTACTGCTCTCTCCTCGTCTGACCACGGGTTCTCGCATACCCCGAGAGCATCTGGTCAGCGGGGTGGTGGCACTGGAATCCTCATCTCTCCCAAGTGGACATTCTCTCTTTCTCCCCTGACCCATCTGTCTATCTCCTCATTTGAATTCCATGCTGTCACAGTCACTAGCCTATTCAAGCTTAACATCCTTATCATTTATCGCCCTCCAGGTTCCCTTGGAGAGTTCATCAATGAGCTTGGTAAGTTCCTTTCCTGAGGAAGGCTCACCCCTCACAGTTCTGGGTGACTTTAACCTCCCTACGTCTACCTTTGACTCATTTCTCTCTGCCTCCTTCTTTCCACTCCTCACCTCTTTTGACCTCACCCTCTCACCGTCCCCCCCTACTCACAAGGCAGGCAATACGCTTGACCTCATCTTTACCAGATGCTGTTCTTCTACTAATCACACTGCAACTCCCCTCCAAGTCTCCGACCACTACCTTGTATCCTTTTCCCTCTCGCTCTCCTCCAACACTACTCACTCGCTCTCTCTCTCCTGCTACTCTCTCCTCTTCCATCCTATCATCTCTTCCCTCTGCTCAATCCTTCTCCAACCAATCTCCTGATTCTGCTTCCTCAACCCTCCTCTCCTCCCTTTCTGCATCCTTTGACTCTCTATGTCCCCTATCCTCCCGGCCGGCTCGGTCCTCCCCTCCTGCTCCGTGGCTTGACGACTCATTGCGAGCTCACAGAACAGGGCTCCGGGCAGCCGAGCGGAAACGGAGGAAAACTAACCTCCCTGCGGACCTGGCATCTTTTCACTCCCTCCTCTCTACATTTTCTTCCTCTGTTTCTGCTGCTAAAGCCACTTTCTACCACTCTAAACTCCAAGCATCTGCCTCTAACCCTAGGAAGCTCTTTGCCACCTTCTCCTCCCTCCTGAATCCTCCTCCCCCTCCCCCCTCCTCCCTCTCTGCGGATGACTTTGTCAACCATTTTGAAAAGAAGGTTGACGACATTTGATCCTCGTTTGTTAAGTCAAACGACACCGCTGGTCCTGCTCACGTTCCCCTACCCTAGGCTTTGACCTCTTTCTCCCCTCTCTCTCCAGATGAAATCTTGCGACTTGTGACGGCCGGCCGCCCAACAACCTGCCCGCTTGACCCTATCCCCTCCTCTCTTCTCCAGACCATTTCCGGAGACATTCTCCCCTGCCTCACCTCGCTCATCAACTCATCCTTGACCACTGGCTACGTCCCTTTCGTCTTCAAGAGAGCGAGAGTTGCACCCCTTCTCAAAAAACCTACACTCGATCCCTCTGACGTCAACAACTACAGACCAGTATCCCTTCTTTCTTTTCTCTCCAAAACTCTTGAGCGTACCGTCCTTGGCCAGCTCTCTTGCTATCTCTCTCAGAATGACCTTGATCCAAATCAGTCAGGTTTCAAGACTGGTCATTCAACTGAGACTGCTCTTCTCTGTGTCACGGAGGCTCTCCGCACTGCTAAAGCTAACTCTCTCTCCTCTGCTCTCATCCTTCTAGACCTATCTGCTGCCTTTGATACTGTGAACCATCAGATCCTCCTCTCCACCCTCAACCCTCAACCCCACCTCTTTAAGGAATACCTGGGATAGGATGAAGTAATCATTCTAACCCCCCCCCCCAAAAAAAAAGATATAGATGTATTGGTTGTTCCACTGGATATCATAAGGTGAATGCACCAATTTGTGAGTCGCTCTGGATAAGAGCGTCTGCTAAATGACGTATATGTAAATGTAAATGTAAGTCAACAGAATGTTGAAAATCTGAATTACAGTGAAAACTCGAAAATTAGACCAGCCGTAGACAGAGCTGTAGCTACATGTGAGGACAACTAAGGTCCGAACCTCTGTAAAAATTATTTTCTAGAATGATCATAATAATAAATATAAACACTACCGGTCAAAAGTTTTAGAACACCTACTCATTCAACGTTTTTTCTTTATTTTTACTATTTTCTACATTGTAGAATAATAGTGAAGACATCAGAACTATGAAATAACACATATGGAATAATGTACTAACCAAAAAAGTGTAGTAACCAAAAAGGGGTTGTATACATGTAAGACATATTGTAAGACATGAAGTTCAGTCAATTCGGATCTTCCTTTGGTCTTATGAGTCTAAATTTGAGATTGTCTTTGTGAGACGATGGTTGCTGAAAATGGGCCGAGGTCCGCCTATGTAGATATTCCATTAAAAATCTGTAATTTCCAGCTACAGTAGTAATTTACAACATTAACATTTCTTCAGGCTAGGGCATATTTTTTTCCACTTCCTGTCTGACTGACGTGCCCAAAGTAAACTGCCTGTTACTCAGGCCCAGAAGCTAGGATATGCATATAATTTGTACCATTGGATAGAAAACACTTAGAAGTTTGTGGAAATGTTAAAATAATGTATGAGACTATAACACAATTGATATGGTAGGAGAAAATCTAAAGAAAAATCTGCCAGAATAAAAAAAAATTCAGAGCCCATGCTCTTTCAATGGAAAGCTGTGGGTCCTATGCAATTCCAGCTCCCATATTGCAATTCCTATGGCTTCCACTAGATGTCCACAGTCTTTGTTCAAGGTTTCAGGTTTGTTTCTTCCCAAACGAGGAAGAATTTAGAGTTTTGGTACTGGGAGTCAGAGTTGGAAATCAGTCTGTGCGCGCGCGACGAAGAGGACGCTCACTTGCTAATTTTACTTTTCTATTGAACATACTTCTTTCCGTATGAAATATTATAGTTTAATTACATTTTAGGGTACCTGAGGATTAGATAGAAAGATATTTTGACTTGTTTTAACAAAGTTTAGCGGTAGCTTTTTGGATTCCTTTCTCTGAATGTTGAACGAGTGGACTACTCAAATCGATGGCGCCAACTAAACAGACTTTTTGGGATATAAAGAAGAATTTTATCTAACAAAACGACCATGCATGTTGTAGCTGGGACCCTTGGGATTGTAAATCAGAGGACGATTTTTAAAAAGTAAGTGAATGTTTAATCGCTATTTGTGATTTTACGAAGCTTGTGCTGGTTGAAAAATATTTTGACATTTCTAAGTGACCCCAAACTTTTGAATGGTAGTTTAATATATATATATATATATATATAAGTACACAGTTGAAGTCAGAAGTTTACATACACTTATTAAAACTCGTTTTCCACCACTCCACAAATTTCTTGTTAACAAACTATAGTTTTGGCAAGTCGGTTAGGACATCTACTTTGTGCATGACACAAGTAATTTTTCCAACAATTGTTTACAGACAAATTATTTCACTTATAATTCCCTGTATCACAATTCCAGTTTACATGCACTAAGGTGACTGTGCCTTTAAACAGCTTGGAAAATTACAGAAAATGATGTCATGACTTTAAAAGCTTCTGATAGGCTAATTGACATCATTTGAGTCAATTGGAGGTGTACTTGTGGATGTATTTCAAGGCCTACCTTCAAACTCAGTGTCTCTTGGCTTGACATCATGGGAAAATCAAAAGAAATCAGCCAAGACCTCAGAAAAAAAATTGTAGACCTCCACGAGTCTGGTTCATCCTTGGAAGCAATTTCCAAACGCCTGAAGGTACCACGTTCATCTGTACAAACAATAGTACGCAAGTATAAACACCATGGGACCACGCAGCCATCATACCACTCTGGAAGGAGACACGTTCTGTCTCCTAGAGATGAACGTAATTATGAGCGAAAAGTGCAAATCAATCCCAGAACAACAGCAAAGGACCTTGTGAAGATGCTGGAGGAAACAGGTACAAAAGTATCTATATCCACAGTAAAACGAGTCCTATATCGACATAACCTGAAAGGTCTGCAGGAGGGACTGGTGCACTTCACAAAATAGATGGCTTCATGAGGAAGGAAAATTATGTGGATATATTGAAGGAACATCTCAAGACATCAGTCAGGAAGTTAAACATGGGACCAACACTTTACAAGTTCCGTTGAAATATATATGCATTTGAACTCAGTAGGGTTCTCAACTTACTGTTGACAGTTGGAATAGTACAATACAGAAGGTGCAATTTCAAAACTTAGTTGTGCATTAGCAGTTTTCCTCTTGTTGTACTGACAGTCTTACTGACAGTCACTCAATTAGCCCATGTCAGATACAAACATTGACTGGTAAATTATTCTAGCCAGCTAAGTTTTTATTAGTCATGGCCGAATTACTGACCCCCATTGATTTTGTTAGTTACTCTCACTCAGATATCAAATTCACATGGCATAAGTCAAGGCAAAATGTGTATAATTGCAGGAAATTAGCTTTTAAACTACAAAAATGTCTCCCCACCCCATGGCAAAATGTGTAGAATTGCAGGAAATTATCTGTAAAACTGCAAGAACAAAACAAAGTTGTCCAACCAATGTCATAGTGGCTGGGGTGATCTTTGCTGTTCTTCGAATAGCGTTTTAGGATTTTCTTAATTGTATGTTAATACTGTAAATGAGCTTCAACTTTCTTAAATTGTTTCTCTTCGGACCCCGTGTACAGAGCAGACCCGAGTTTACTCAATCTGTCTCCAAATTCGAGCTACCTCCAGAACAGCAAAAGCTGGCTGGGCAAATTGGAAAGCCAGAGGTAAAAGGTATGAAACTATCAAGGCACAGGGCGAAACCCAGATGCAGACACAGGAGGCAGATGGTTGGAGTCTTACAATGTTTATTAATCCAAAGGGGTAGGGAAGAGAATGGTCATGGATAGGCAAAAAGGTCAAACTAGATCAGAGTCCAGGAGGTACAGAGTGGCAGACAGGCTCGTGGTCAAGGCAGGCAGAATGTACAGGCAGGCGGGTAAAAAGTCCAGAAACAGGCAAGGGTCAAAACCGGGAGGACTAGAAAAAGGATAATTCAAAAAACAGGAGAATGGGAAAAATGTGGGTTGACTTGGAAACATAGAAGACGAACTGCCACAGACAGAGAGGAAACATAGGGATAAACACACTGGGGAAAACAAGCGATAGATACCTGGAGGGGGTGGAGACAGTAACGAGGACAGGTGAAACAGATCACGGTGTGACAGTAACCAAATGATAAGGGTAGCAATTTCACAATGCAAAGTGATTTTTCCTCCCCAAGATAAAGTTTCTTTCCAACTTCGTAACCTCAAATCAAATCAAAGTTTATTTGTCACGTGCGCCGAATACAACAGATGTAGACCTTACAGTGAAATGCTTACTTACAGGCTCTAACCAACAGTGCAAAAAATGTATTAGGTGAACAATAGGTAAGTATAGAAATAAAAACAACAGTAAAAAGACAGTGAAAAATAACAGTAGCGAGGCTATATACAGTAGCGAGGCTATAACAGTAGCGAGACTACATACGGGCACCGGTTAGTTGGGCTGATTGAGGTAGTATGTACATGTAGATATGGTTGAAGTGACTATGCATATATGATGAACAGAGAGTAGCAGTAGCGTAAAAGAGGGGGTGGTGGGTGGCGGGACACAGTGCAGATAGCCCAGTTAGGCAATGTGCGGGGGCACTTGTTGGTCGGGCCAATTGAGGTAGTATGTACATGAATATATAGTTAAAGTGACTATGCATATATGCTAAACAGAGAGTAGCAGCAGCATGAACGAGGGGTTGGGGGGTGGGCACACAATGCAAGTAGTCCGGGTAGCCATTTGATTACATGTTCAGGAGTCTTATGGCTTGGGGGTAAAAACTGTTGAAAAGCCTTTTTGTCCTAGACTTGGCACTTCGGTACCGCTTGCCATGCGGTAGTAGAGAGAACAGTCTATGACTGGGGTGGCTGGGGTCTTTGACAATTTTCAGGGCCTTCCTCTGACAACGCCTGGTGTAGAGGTCCTGGATGGCAGGAAGCTTAGCCCCAGTGATGTACTGGGCCATACTCACTACCCTCTGTAGTGCCTTGCGGTCAGAGGCCGAGCAATTGCCGTACCAGGCAGTGATGCAACCAGTCAGGATGCTCTCGATGTTGCAGCTGTAAAACCTTTTGAGGATCTGAGGACCCATGCCAAATATTTTTAGTTTCCTGAGGGAGAATAGGCTTTGTCGTGCCCTCTTCACGTGTTTGGACCATTTTAGTTTGTTGTTGATGTGGACACCAAGGAACTTGAGGCTCTCAACCTGCTCGATTAGAATGGGGGCGTGCTCGGGCCTCCTTTTCCTGTAGTCGACAATCATCTCCTTAGTCTTGGTTACGTTGAGGGATAGGTTGTTATTCTGGCACCACCCGGCCAGGTCTCTGACCTCCTCCCTATAGGCTGTCTCATCGTTGTCGGTGATCAGGCCTACCACTGTTGTGTCGTCTGCAAACTTAATGATGGTGTTGGAGTCGTGCCTGGCCATACAGTCGTGAGTGAACAGGGAGTACAGGAGGGGGCTGAGCACGCACCCCTGGGGGGCTGCAGTGTTGAGGATCAGCGTGGCAGATGTGTTGCTACCTACCCTCACCACCTGGGGGCGGCCCGTCAGGAAGTCTAGGATCCAGTTGCAGAGGGAGGTGTTTAGTCCCAGGATCCTTAGCTTAGTGATGAGCTTTGAGGGTACTATGGTGTTGAACGCTGAGCTGTAGTCAATGAATAGCATTCTCACATAGGTGTTCCTTTTGTCCAGGTGGGAAAGGGCAGTGGGAAGTGGAATAGAGATTCCATCATCTGTGGATCTGTTTGGGTGGTATGCAAATTGGAGTGGGTCTAGGGTTTCTGGGATAATGGTGTTGATGTGAGCAATTACCAGCCTTTCAAAGCACTTCATGGCTACGGACGTCTGTAGTCCATCTGTAGTCATTTAGGCCGGTTACCTTCAGATTCTTAGGCACAGGGACTATGGTGGTCTGCTTGAAACATGTTGGTATTACAGACTCGGACAGGGAGAGGTTGAAAATGTCAGTGAAGACACCTGCCAGTTGGTCAGCACATGCCCGGAGCACACGTCCTGGTAATCCATCTGGCCCCGCAGCCTTGTGAATGTTGACCTGTTTAAAGGTCTTACTCATGTCGGCTACGGAGAGTGTGATCACACAGTCGTCCGGAACAGCTGATGCTCTCATGCATGCCTCAGTGTTGCTTGCTTCGAAGCGAGCATAGAAGTGATTTAGCTCGTCTGGTAGACTCGTGTCACTGGGCAGCTCGCGGCTGTGCTTCCCTTTGTACACTGTAATAGTTTGCAAGCCTTGCCACATAAGACGAGCGTCGGAGCCGGTGTAGTACGATTCAATCTTAGCCCTGTATTGACGCTTTGCCTGTTTGATGGTTCGTCGCAGAACATAGCAGGATTTCTTATAAGCTTCCGGGTTAGAGTCCCACACCATGAAAGTGTCAGCTCTACCCTTTAGCTCAGTGCGAATGTTGCCTGTAATCCATGGTTTCTGGTTGGGGTATGTACGTACAGTCACTGTGGGGATGACGTCCTCGATGCACTTATTGATAAAGCCAGTGGTGTACTCCTCAATGCCATCGGAAGAATCCCGGAACATGTTCCAGTCTGTGATAGCAAAACAGTCCTGTAGTTTAGCATCTGCTTCATCTGATCACTTTTTTATAGACCGAGTCACTGGTGCTTCCTGCTTTAATTTTTGCTTGTAAGCAGGAATCAGGGGGATAGAGTTGTGGTCGGATTTACCAAATGGAGGGTGAGGGAGAGCTTTGTACGCGTCTCTGTGTATAGAGTACAGGTGATCTAGAATTTTTTTCAATCTGGTTGCATATTTAACATGTTGATAGAAATTTGGGAAAACTGATTTAAGTTTCCCTGCATTAAAGTCTCTGGCCACTAGGAGCGCCGCCTCTGGGTGAGTGGTTTCCTGTTTGCTTATTTCCTTATACAGCTGACTGAGTGCGGTCTTAGTGCCAGCATCTGTTTGTGGTGGTAAATAAACAGCCACGAAAAGTATAGCTGGGCAAGTCACAAGATACTCTACTTCAGGCGAGCAAAATCTAGAGACTTTCTTAGATTTCGTGCACCAGCTGTTGTTTACAAATATGCACAGACCGCCAGCCCTCCTCTTACCGGAGTGTGCTGTTCTATCTTGCTGGTGCAGAGTATATTCCACTAGCTGAATATCCATGTCATCGTTCAGCCACGATTCCGTGAAACATAGGATATTACAGTTTTTGATGTCCCGTTGGTAGGATATTCGTGATTGTACCTCGTCCAATTTATTGTCCAATGATTGCACGTTGGGAGTAATATTGACGGTGACGGCAGCTTTCCCACTCGCCTTCTGCGGATCCTCACGAGGCATCCCGCTCTGTGTCCTCTGTACCTGCGTCTCTTCCTCTTGAAAATAACTGGGATGTTGGCCTTGTCGGGTGTTCGGAGAATGTGCTGTGTTGAAGAACAAATCTTTGTCTAATCCGAGGTGAGTGATCGCTGTCCTGATATCCAGAAGCTCTTTTTTTGCCGTAAGATACGGTTTGCAGAAACATTATGTACAAAATAATTTACAAATAACGCGGGAAAAAACCACATAATAGCACAATTGGTTGGGCGCCCGTTAAAACTGCTGCCATTTCTTCCGGCGCCATTTTCACTCGGGCTCTCTTTTTGGAGCACTTTCTGAGAGAAAATGTGACTTGGCAGACACATTTAACCTCCCTGTGCAGGGCTTCAGTCACTCTCCGTTAGAAAAAGAAGTTATGTTGAAGCACTATAGCTAAGTCTGAGGATGGTTGTAATAAAGAACACTCAAACTTGACAAGCCAGCACCACTTTGGGGAACCCGTAACCAGCTACAATTTCCCCTGTCTGATCCTACTGATAAGTTGTACTCAAAAAGTCACTCCAAGTCCCAGAAAATCGAAGTTCTGAGGATTTTTAACTGGACAAATGACAAGTGTAATGCAGCTTCTTGTATTAGCCTTGCCACCTCTAAATCTGTTTTTATGGCTGTAACGTTTGAAAAGACATTTGAAAAAATATACTTGCTTTTTCCCCTAATGGTTCCCAAAACACAGCCTGTAAACTTTTCACCTCAGAGTTCATCCTTGCTACAAAGTCCTTAGTTAGGGAATAACACAGCCTACCTTCAAAAGTCCAGTTGTGCCCATAGATAAAATTCTACCATGCTTTCAGATCTACTCCACGCAAAAATCGCATTGAGTGTTTCCTCTTTAATTATTGAGAAAAAAATTGGGAAGATGAATACGGTCTATAAATATTCACACAAGGACTTAAACTCTGAGAATCGTAATCCCTTCCCACAGAAAACAAATCCCAACTGGGGAATTTAACCCATCTTTCACAGCTAAGAGACCACACAATAAGACCACGTTGTTAAAATGAAGTGCTTTGTAACACCAAAACTAGTGTCAACTGAGCTGTCACTAATGCGAAAGAGACAACCTTACATTTGCTCGAGTATTGAAACACATCATCCTGAGATGTTTTGAAACATTACATGGTAGGTTGTAACACCATTTAATCACGTGTTGAGCAGCACCTTGCCAGGGACTGGGAGCACTACCCGAAAAGGTTGAAAATAGCAGTTTGGTGTTTTGAGTTCTGTTTAGTGCAGAATAAGATACACTATATATACAATAGTATGTGGATACCCCTTCAAATTAGTGGATTCGGCAATTTCAGCCACACCCATTGCTGACAGGTGTATAAAATCGAGCACACAGGCATGCAATCTCCATAGACAAACATTGGAAGTAGAGTGGCCTTACTGAAGAGCTCAGTTTCACTGTGGCACCGTCATAGGACGCCACCTTTCCAACAAGTCAGTTCATCAAATTTCTGCACTATTAGAGCTGCCCCGGTCAACTGTAAGTGCTGTTATTGTGAAGTGGAAACCTCTTGGAGCAACAACAGCTCAGCCGTGAAATGGTAGGCCACACAAGCACACAGAACGGTACCGCCGTGTGCTGAAGCACATAGCGTGTAAAAATGGTCTGTCCTCAGTTGCAATACTCACTACCTGCAACACTCCCTACTGAGTTCCAAACTGCCTCTGGAAGCAACGTCAGCACAAGAAATGTTAGCCAGGAGCGTAATTAAATTAATTTCCATGGCTGAGCAGCCGCACACAAGCCTAAGATCACCATGCGCAATGCCAAGTGTCTGCTGGAGTTGTGTAAAGCTTGCCGTCATTGGAAATGCGTTCTCTGGAGTGATGAATCAAGCTTCACCATCTGGCAGTCCGACGGACAAATCTTGTTTTGGCCGATGCCAGGAGAACACTACCTGCCCAAATGCATAGTGCTGACTGTAAAGTTTGGTGGAGGAGGAATAATGGTCTGGGGCTGTTTTTCATGGACCGGGCTAGGCCCCTTAGTTCAAGTGAAAATCTTAACGCTACAGCATGCAATTACATTCTAGACGATTCTGTACTTCCAACTTTGTGGCAACAGTTTGGGGAAGGTCCTTTCCTGTTTCAGCATGGCAATGCCCCTGTGCACAAAGCGAGGTCCATACAGATATGGTTTGTCAAGATAGGTGTGGAAGATAGGTGAGCAATTCAAATAAATAATCATAAAAATGATGGATATTAAACATTTATGTACATACAAGTGTCTTATATCGGTTGAAAGCTTAAATTCTTGTTAATCTAACTGCACTGTCTGATTTACAGTAGCTATTACAGTGAAAACATGCCATGCATTTGTCATGACGTTGGCCTCTTTTGGTACAGGGAGGACAGTTGACCCCTCCCTTTTGCACCCAATCCACCCTGTGTGTAAAGGGTCGTAAAAACTCTAAAATCTCTGGCCACATGGCCCATAGAGAGACACAGGAAATTCTTCCAACTCATAGAATTGGAGAGCCAAGCGACATTTTGTGTTCTGGAGAAGGTATGGAAGATTGGTGAAGAATCCAGCTACGAACTGATCCGCTTGGTACAATTTTGTGATACTCAGAAGAGACAATATAGCCATATTACCATAAAACTGTTTATATAATAGCATCATAATGGTTGTATAGAATGTATTAATAAGGATAAAGCTTTTGTAAGACATTGAGATGCTATGTACTGATGTAATGTGATAGAATTGTATTTCTGTAACCAAATCTAACTCAGTCATAGGCACGCCCCAGGGACACATACAGGACCAGGCGTCATTTGACAAGCCTGTTCGATGGGCACTATAAAACACCCCCTGATTTACATTTCTACAGACCAGGCCCCCCACTCCATTGCGAGAAGTGGGCCAATAGGTTGACCATCCAAGTATTCTACTGAAAGTGAACCATACCACGTGGTTAACTTTTAGACTATTGATACCGACAGAATAAGAACAAGTCTTTGATATTAATTATTAGTCTGCAGCTAAGTAAATGATATCATCGAACGCGAAGACCAACGAAACAACCATTCGATGACGACATTAATGAATGTCGCTCTGAAAGATCCATTCTAACCGAGAGAGAGAGAGAGAACGCGGACAAAACTCCCCAACAGAACAGAACTCTCGAACAAGGATCACAACGACACATGAGCGTAAATATATATTGATTGCAATTGTTCCCGAATGAGTGAGACTTCAATTGTCAATTGTTAATATTAATGAACTCTGTGTAACTGCCACAGCTGACCTTTTATGACCCATTGTTCAACAGGCCGACCTGCCTGTTTAGCCCACAAGGGCACATTCCTATACCAATTCTTTGTGACGATAATTACTGTTTGTATGTTTTTCTGTTAATTACTTAGTGTAGTAAATAAATAATTTTAAGACAATTGATGTATGGATGATTTTAGTAAAGACTGGGTTCGTGCAGATACAACAATTTATGACGTTTGGAATGAGACTGGACTAGAGGTAAAATACACCATTGAAACTAGAAGATAATCGGCCTATACTATAATAGATTATAATATTATAGTACAGGAAAGTTATATTAGGAAAATTATAGCTTTGTAATCTGAATATTCTCCTTGGTGCCCCGATCTCCTAGTTAATTACAATTAAACGATTAATCAGTTTAGTCGCGTGATAATAATTACAGGGAGCTAATTGATAAACATATCTTCCGTTTAATGGTAACCCAAAGACACGACACATTGTTTGAGGACGGCGCACCACATAAAAAACAAATCCACCGGCACAGGTTTCATAAATTCACAAATAGCGATTAAATATTCACTTACTTTTTGAAAATCTCCCTCTGATTTGTCATCCAACGGGTCCCAGCTATAACATGTAGTGTCATTTTGTTAGATAAAATCCTTATGATCAATAGGAAACCGATTTTAGCAGGTGCTGTCTTCATGGCGCATGCAAACACGAATTTCCAAGACTGTGTGCTTATACTAAAACTGATATTTCTTATTATTTTTTGAAGTTACAAGCCTGAAACCTTGAACATAGACTGCTGACACCCTGTGGACGCCATAGGAATTCTATCCAGGGAGCTAATTTTCAATATGACCTTATACTTGCCATTCTGAGAGAATGGTCTCTCAAAAAACAAAGAATTCCGGTTGGTTTTTCTTTGGATTTTCTCCTACCATATCTATTGTGTTATATTCTCCTACATTATTTTAACATTTCTACAAACTTCAAAGTGTTTTCTTTCCAATGGTACCAATTATATGCATATCCTGGCTTCAAGGCCTGAGCAACAGGCAGTTTACTTTGGGCACGTCATTCAGGCAGAAATTGAGAAAAAAGGGGCCTAGCCCTAAGACGTTTTAAGGGCTTGTAAGAAAGCATTTCACTGTAAGGTGAATACCTGTTGCATTCGGCGCATGTGACAAATAACATTTGATTTGATTTGAAGTCCCCTCAGCAATTTTCCAACATCTAGCGGAAAGCCTTCCCAGAAGAGTGGAGGCTTTTATAGCAGCAAAGGGGAGGACCAACTCCATTTGAATGCCTATGATTTTGGAATGAGACATTTGATAACCACATACTATTGGTCATTAAGTGTCCCTTTCCCTTTTGTTGTAATTTCCTCTCTCTAAAGCTTCTAAACAGTGTTTCAAATCCTGTCTAGTGCAGAAGAAGCTCACTTAGGCTTCCCGAAACGAGCTGGTTTCCTGTTTCCGGTCACAACTTGCAGACTTGTTTACGCTGCTGTGCGTTTTGTTGCCGATCTTACTTTGCTACCTGACGGTTTTTTACTTTTTCATTAACGTATATTTTTACTTTATCCCTCACTCAACTTTTTTCATTCAACTTTTTCACCCCGGAGGTTTTATCTGGACATGGTTCGTCAGGACTTCAAACAGCCGAAGCTAAGTAACATTAACATGATGCCTTCTAATTGCAGTCGTTGTACTTATAATATACAGGAGAAGGATAGCTGTGCTGCAAGCCCAGCTTCAGACGCAATCGTTAGGCAAGGGCAATTTCAGTGTAGGAAAGGATGAAACAGCGTCTGTGCCACCAGTAAGTACAGATAGTAACGTTAGTATAAACCCCCTCGCACGGTCCCCGCAGCCGAACAACTTTCTCATTGCTTCTGGAGGGAAACGCTGTAGGAATGCTCAACCGGTGTCGCTTATTCAGCCGACAGAAACTTTCAACCGGTTCTCCCCATTAAGCGAGTCGGAGTCAGAGGCCGAGACTTCTCTGGTCTCTACTCCTCCCGTTACGGGGTCTGAGACGCCGACGGCTCCCACCATTAGCTCTGACAAATTGAAAACCCTAGTCATTGGCGACTCCATTACCCGCAGTATTAGACTTAAAACTAATCATCCAGCGATCATACACTGCTTACCAGGTGGCAGGGCTACCGACGTTAAGGCTAATCTAAAGACGGTGCTGGCTAAAGCTAAAACTGGCGAGTGTAGAGAGTATAGAGATATTGTTATCCACGTCGGCACCAACGATGTTAGGATGAAACAGTCAGAGGTCACCAAGCGCAACATAGCTTCAGCGTGTAAATCAGCTAGAAAGATGTGTCGGCATCGATTAATTGTCTCTGGCCCCCTCCCAGTTAGGGGGAGTGATGAGCTCTACAGCAGAGTCTCACAACTCAATCGCTGGTTGAAAACTGTTTTCTGCCCCTCCCAAAAGATAGAATTTGTAGATAATTGGCCCTCTTTCTGGGACTCACCCACAAACAGGACCAAGCCTGGCCTGTTGAGGAGTGACGGACTCCATCCTAGCTGGAGGGGTGCTCTCATCTTATCTACGAACATAGACAGGGCTCTAACTCCTCTAGCTCCACAATGAGATAGGGTGCAGGCCAGGCAGCAGGCTGTTAGCCAGCCTGCCAGCTTAGTGGAGTCTGCCACTAGCACAGTCAGCGTAGTCAGCTCAGCTTTCCCCATTGAGACCGTGTCTGTGCCTCGATCTAGGTTGGGCAAAATTAAAAATGGCGGTGTTCGCTTTAGCAATCTCACTAGTATAAAGACCTCCTCCATTCCTGCCATTATTGAAAGAGATTGTGATACCTCACATCTCAAAATTGGGTTACTTAATGTTAGATCCCTCACTTCCAAGGCAGTTATAGTCAATTAACTAATCACTGATCATAATCTTGATGTGATTGGCCTGACTGAAACATGGCTTAAGCCTGATGAATTTACTGTGTTAAATGAGGCCTCACCCCCTGGTTACACTAGTGACCATACCCCCCGTGCATCCGGCAAAGGCGGCGGTGTTGCTAACATTTACGATAGCAAATTTCAATTTACAAAAAAAAAACAATGATGTTTTCGTCTTTTGAGCTTCTAGTCATGAAATCTATGCAGCCTACTCACTCACTTTTTATAGCTACTGTTTACAGGCCTCCTGGGCCATATGCAGTGTTCCTCACTGAGTTCCCTGAATTCCTATCGGATCTTGTAGTCATAGCAGATAATATTCAAATTTTTGGTGACTTTAACATTCACATGGAAAAGTCCACAGACCCATTACAAAAGGCTTTCGGAGCCATCATCGACTCAGTGGGTTTTGTCCAACATGTCTCTGGACCTACTCACTGCCACAGTCATACTCTGGACCTAGTTTTGTCCCATGGAATAAATGTTGTGGATCTTAATGTTTTTCCTCATAATCCTGGACTATCGGACCACCATTTTATTACGTTTGCAATCGCAACAAATAATCTGCTCAGACCCCAACCAAGGAGCATTAAAAGTCGTGCTATAAATTCTCAGACAACCCAAAGATTCCTTGATGCCCTTCCAGACTGCCTCTGCCTACCCAAGGACGTCAGAGGACAAAAATCAGTTAACCACCTAACCGAGGAACTCAATTTAACCTTGCGCAATACCCTAGATGCAGTTGCACCCCTAAAAACTAAAAACATCTGTCATAAGAAACTAGCTCCCTAGTATACAGAAAATACACGAGCTCTGAAGCAAGCTTCCAGAAAATTGGAACGGAAATGGCGCCACACCAAACTGGAAGTCTTCCGACTAGCTTGGAAAGACAGTACCGTGCAGTATCGAAGAGCCCTCACTGCTGCTCGATCATCCTATTTTTCCAACTTAATTGAGGAAAATAAGAACAATCCAAAATTTATTTTTGATACTGTCGCAAAGCTAACTAAAAAGCAGCCTTCGCAAATGGAGGATGGCTTTCACTAATACATTTATGAACTTCTTTGAGGAAAAGATCATGATCATTAGAAAGCAAATTACAGACTCCTCTTTAAATCTGGGTATTCTTCCAAAGCTCCATTGTCCTGAGTCTACACAACTCTGCCAGGACCTAGGATCAAGGGAGATACTAAAGTGTTTTAGTACTATATCTCTTGACACAATGATGAAAATAATCATGGCCTCCAAACCCTCAAGCTGCATACTGGACCCTATTCCAACTAAACTACTGAAAGAGCTGCTTCCTGTGCTTGGCCCCCCTATGTTGAACATAATAAACGGCTCTCTATCCACCGGATGTGTACCAAGCTCACTAAAAGTGGCAGTAATAAAGCCTCTCTTGAAAAAGCAGAATCTTGATCAAGAAATTATAAAAAACTATCGGCCTATATCGAATCTTCCATTCCTCTCAAAAATTTTTGAAAAAGCTGTTGCACAGCAACTCACTGCCTTCCTGAAGACAAACAATGTATACGAAACGCTTCAGTCTGGTTTTAGACCCCATCATAGCACTGAGACTGCACTTGTGAAGGTGGTAAATGACCTTTTAATGACGTCAGACCGAGGCTCTGCATCTGTCCTCGTGCTCCTAGATCTTAGTGCCGCTTTTGATACCATCGATCACCACATTCTTTTGGAGAGATTGGAAACCCAAATTGGTCTACATGGACAAGTTCTGGCCTGGTTTAGATCTTATCTGTCGGAAAGATATCAGTTTGTCTCTGTGAATGGTTTGTCCTCTGACAAATCAATTGTAAATTTCGGTGTTCCTCAAGGTTCCGTTTTAGGACCACTATTGTTTTCACTATATATTTTACCTCTTGGGGATGTCATTCGAAAACATAATGTTAAATTTCACTGCTATGCGGACGACACACAGCTGTACATTTCAATGAAACATGGTGAAGCCCCAAAATTGCCCTCGCTAGAAGCCTGTGTTTCAGACATAAAGAAGTGGATGGCTGCAAACTTTCTACTTTTAAACTCGGACAAAACAGAGATGCTTGTTCTAGGTCCCAAGAAACAAAGAGATCTTCTGTTGAATCTGACAATTAATCTGGATGGTTGTACAGTCGTCTCAAATAAAACTGTGAAGCACCTCGGCGTTACTCTGGACCCTGATCTCTCTTTTGAAGAACATATCAAGACTGTTTCAAGGACAGCTTTTTTCCATCTACGTAACATTGCAAAAATCAGAAACTTTCTGTCCAAAAATGACGCAGAAAAATTAATCCATGCTTTTGTTACTTCTAGGCTGGACTACTGCAATGCTCTACTTTCCGGCTACCCGGATAAAGCACTAAACAAACTTCAGTTAGTGCTAAATACGGCTGCTAGAATCCTGACTAGAACCAAACAATTTGATCATATTACTCCAGTGCTAGCCTCCCTACACTGGCTTCCTGTTAAGGCAAGGGCTGATTTCAAGGTTTTACTGCTAACCTACAAAGCATTACATGGGCTTGCTCCTACCTATCTTTCCGATTTGGTCCTGCCGTACATACCTACACGTACGCTACGGTCACAAGACGCAGGCCTCCTAATTGTCCCTAGAATTTCTAAGCAAACGGCTGGAGGTAGGGCTTTCTCCAATAGAGCTCCATTTTTATGGAATGGTCTGCCTACCAATGTGAGAGACGCAGACTCAGTCTCAACCTTTAAGTCTTTACTGAAGACTTATCTCTTCAGTAGGTCCAATGATTAAGTATAGTCTGGCCCAGGAGTGTGAAGGTGAACGGAAAGGCTGGAGCAACGAACCGCCCTTGCTGTCTCTGCCTTGCCGGTTCCCCTCTTTCCACTGGGATTCTCTGCCTCTAACCCTTTTACAGGGGCTGAGTCACTGGCTTACTGGTGTTCTTCCTTGCCGTCCATGGGAGGGGTGCGTCACTTGAGTGGGTTGAGTCACTGACGTGGTCTTCTTGTCTGGGTTGGCGCCCCCCCTTGGGTTGTGCCATGGCGGAGATCGTTGTGTGCTATACTCGGCCTTGTCTTAGGACGGTAAGTTGGTGGTTGGAGACATCCCTCTAGTGGTGTGGGGGCTGTGCTTTGGCAAAGTGGGTGGGGTTATATCCTGCCTGTTTGGCCCTGTCCGGGGGTATCATCGGATGGGGCCACAGTGTCTTCTGATCCCTCCTGTCTCAGCCTCCAGTATTTATGCTGCAGTAGTTTATGTGTCGGGGGGCTAGGGTCAGTCTGTTACATCTGGAATATTTCTCTTGTCTTATCCGGTGTCCTGTGTGAATTTAAATATGCTCTCTCTAATTCTCTCTTTCTCTCTTTCTGTCTTTCTCTCGGAGGACCTGAGCCCTAGGACCATGCCTCAGGACTACCTGGTATGATGACTCCTTGCTGTCCCCAGTCCACCTGGCCGTGCTGCTGCTCCAGTTTCAACTGTTCTGCCTGCGGCTATGGAACCCTGACCTGTTCACCGGACGTGCTTGTTGCACCCTCGACAACTACTATGATTATTATTTGACCATGCTGGTCATTTATGAACATTTTAACATCTTGACCATGTTCTGTTATAATATCCACCCTGCACAGCCAGAAGAGGACTGGCCACCCCTCATAGCCTGGTTCCTCTCTAGGTTTCTTCCTAGGTTTTTGGCCTTTCTAGGGAGTTTTTCCTAGGGAGTTTTTCCTAGCCACCGTGCTTCTTTCACATGCTTTGCTTGCTGTTTGGGGTTTTAGGCTGGGTTTCTGTACAGCACTTTGAGATATCAGCTGATGTACGAAGGGCTATATAAATACATTTGATTTGATTTGATTTGACTTATTCTAGAGTATTTTAATGTTTAACATTGATTTATGTATCTGATCATTTGCCAATTTAATACATTTTGGCAGGCATTGTTGAGCACAGTGCTCAATCCAAGGGCAGTAACTAGAGGTTTTACAGAAAGCATTGCAGGGGTTTTACAGCAAGCATTGCAGGATATTGAATTTGCCACTATCATTTGAAGTTGAAATGTGGGAATGGGTCGTCTCATCATTGAACGTAATTTTCTGATATGTGTTCCTCATGATCCATTACACCTGATGGCTAGCTGATTAATTCTAATATAGGAAAGTATACATTTCTTTTTTCATACAACATTTTGTAAAATAATGAAGTTAAAAAATATATATATTACCCAAAACCCTCAATAAACAAACACGAACCAGTTCAAGTGCAAGGAGATTTAAACCTTCCAATGAGTTAAATCACTGTCACGATTTCCGCTGAAGTCGGGTCCTCTCCTTGTTCGGGCGGTGCTCGGCGGTCGACGTCGCCGGTCTTCTAGCCGTCATCAATCCACTTTTCATTTTCCATTTGTTTTGTATTGTATTGTTTTCCTCACACCTGGTTTCAATCCCCTCAATTACTTGTTACATTTACATTTTAGTCATTTAGCAGACGCTCTTATCCAGAGCGACTTACAGTAGTGAATTCATACATTTCATTTCATGCATTTTTTGTACAGGCCACCCGTGGGAATCAAACCCACAACCCTGGCGTTGCACACACCATGCTCTACCAACTGAGCCACAGTGTATTTAACCCTCTGTTCCCCCCATGTCTTTGTGTGGGATTGTTTGTTGTAGTGCTTGTGCACTTGTTTTCTGGTGCGCGTAGGGTTTTTGTACCCATATTCTGTTGTGTTTTTATGCTGTTGGTTTTTGGAATAAACTGCTCCGGCTACTACCTAGTTCTGCTCTCCTGCATCTCACTTCCCTGCCACCAGTTACACACCTCATTACAATCACTACATTTTCTTTATCTTTGGTTATCCTCATAAAAAATACTTACATTTTGACCAACATATTAAGTTGGATTATTGAAACGACTTCATTTTTAGTATACACTGAGTATATAAAATGACAGACTGACCAGGTGAATCCTGGTGAAAGCTACAGTATGATCCTATCAGACCTCAGGATAAGACCCAGATGCAGACAGTTCGAAGTAACAAAAGTGTATTACAAAAACCAGGGGCAGGCAAAGGTCAGTAATCCAGAACAGAGTCCGAAAGGTACAGAACGGCGGGCAGGAAGAGGTCAGTAATCCAGGGCAGTGTCACAAGGTACAGAACGGCAGGCAGGCTCAGGGTCAGGGCAGGCAGAATGGTCAGAATCGGGAAAGCAGGGACTAGAGTGAAAACAGGAGTACGGGAAAAATGCTGGTAGGCTTGATGAGACAAGACGAACTGGCAACAGACAATCAGAGAACACAGCTATAAATACACAGGGGATAATGGGGCAAATGGGCGACACCTGGAGGGGGATGGAGACAAGCACAAAGACAGGTGAAACAGATCATGGTGTGGCAGATGCCTTATTGATGCCACTTGCTAACAGGTTAAAGAAGGATTTTTAAGCATTGAGAGAACTGAGACATAAATAATTTATGTGTGCCATTCAGAGAGTGAATGGGCAAGACAAAATATTTAAGTGCCTTTCAACGGTGTATGGTAGTAGGTGCCAGGTGTACCAGTTTGTGTCAAGAACTACAACGCTGCTGGGTTTTTCACACTCAACAATTTCCTGTGTGTATCAACAATTGTCCACCCCCCAAAGGACATCCTGTCAACTTGACACAACTCGCCTCCCTGCGGACCTGGCATCCTTTCACTCCCTCCTCTCTACATTTTCCTCTTCTGTCTCTGCTGCTAAAGCCACTTTCTACCACTCTAAACTCCAAGCATCTGCCTCTAACCCTAGGAAGCTCTTTGCTACCTTCTCCTCCCTCCTGAATCCTCCTCCCCCTCCCCCCCCCTCCTCCCTCTCTGCGGATGACTTCGTCAACCATTTTGAAAAGAAGGTTGACGACATCCGATCCTCGTTTGCTAAGTCAAACGACACTGCTGGTCCTGCTCACACTGCCCTACCCTGTGCTTTGACCTCTTTCTCCCCTCTCTCTCCAGATGAAATCTCACGTCTTGTGACGGCCGGCCGCCCAACAACCTGCCCACTTGACCCTATCCCCTCCTCTCTTCTCCAGACCATTTCCGGAGACCTTCTCCCCTACCTCACCTCGCTCATCAACGCATCCTTGACCGCTGGCTACGTCCCTTCCGTCTTCAAGAGAGCGAGAGTTGCACCCCTTCTGAAAAAACCTACACTCGACCCCACCGATGTCAACAACTACAGACCAGTATCCCTTCTTTCCTTTCTCTCCAAAACTCTTGAACGCGCCGTCCTTGGCCAGCTCTCTTGCTATCTCTCTCAGAATGACCTTCTTGATCCTAATCAGTCAGGTTTCAAGACTGGGCATTCAACTGAGACTGCTCTTCTCTGTGTCACGGAGGCTCTCCGCACTGCTAAAGCTAACTCTCTCTCCTCTGCTCTCATCCTTCTAGACCTATCTGCTGCCTTTGATACCGTGAACCATCAGATCCTCCTCTCCACCCTCTCCGAGCTGGGCATCTCCGGCTCGGAGAGGATTGCGTCCTTGGATTGCGTCCTACCTGACAGGTCGCTCCTACCAGGTGGCGTGGCGAGAATCTGTCTCCGCACCACGTGCTCTCACCACTGGTGTCCCCCAGGGCTCTGTTCTTGGCCCACTCCTATTCTCGCTATACACCAAGTCACTTGGCTCTGTCATATCCTCACATGGTCTCTCATATCATTGCTATGCAGATGACACACAATTAATCTTCTCCTTTCCCCCTTCTGACAACCAGGTGGCGAATCGCATCTCTGCATGTCTGGCAGACATATCAGTGTGGATGACGGATCACCACCTCAAGCTGAACCTCGGCAAGACGGAGCTGCTCTTCCTCCCGGGGAAGGACTGCCCGTTCCATGATCTCGCCATCACGGTTGACAACTCCCTTGTGTCCTCCTCCCAGAGTGCTAAGAGCCTTGGCGTGACCCTGGACAACACCCTGTCGTTCTCCACCAACATCAAGGCGGTGACCCGATCCTGTAGGTTCATGCTCTACAACATTCACAGAGTACGACCCTGCCTCACACAGGAAGCGGCGCAGGTCCTAATCCAGGCACTTGTCATCTCCCGTCTGGATTATTGCAACTCGCTGTTGGCTGGGCTCCCTGCCTGTGCCATTAAACCCCTACAACTCATCCAGAACGCCGCAGCCCGTCTGGTGTTCAACCTTCCCAAGTTCTCTCACGTCACCCCGCTCCTCCGCTCTCTCCACTGGCTTCCAGTCGAAGCTCGCATCCGCTACAAGACCATGGTGCTTGCCTACGGAGCTGTGAGGGGAACGGCACCTCCGTACCTTCAGGCTCTGATCAGGCCCTACACCCAAACAAGGGCACTCCGTTCATCCACCTCTGGCCTGCTCGCCTCCCTACCTCTGAGGAAGCACAGTTCCCGCTCAGCCCAGTCAAAACTGTTCGCTGCTCTGGCACCCCAATGGTGGAACAAGCTCCCTCACGACGCCAGGACAGCAGAGTCAATCACCACCTTCCGGAGACTCCTGAAACCCCACCTCTTCAAGGAATACCTGGGATAGGATAAAGTAATCCTTCTAACCCCCCCCTTAAAAGATTTAGATGCACTATTGTAAAGTGGTTGTTCCACTGGATATTATAGGTGAATGCACCAATTTGTAAGTCGCTCTGGATAAGAGCGTCTGCTAAATGACTAAAATGTAAATGTAAATGTAACTATGGGAAGCATTGGAGTCAACATGGGCCAGCATTCCTGTGGAACGCTTTAGACACCTTGTAGAGTCCATGCCCCAATGAATTGAGGCTGTTCTGAGGGCAACTCCATATTAAGAAGGTGTTCCTAATGTTTGGTATACTCAGTGTACGTTGGTTGTTGTTGTTGTTTTTTGTCAATTTCAAAACACCCCAGAATATTTTTTGCTGTGTGGATGAGTGTGTAATGTTCCAATGAAATTTCAATGAAATGTAACATATTACTGCCCCGGAAGTCGGGGGTTTAATTCCCGCTGTGTCTCCTCCTGCTTCAAATCTGTCTAAACAAAGCATTTAAAAAATGATGGTGGAATTCCACCAAGATATTCTTCATAGACCCTTATCATCAGTCGATATTTAGGCTATAGCCAATTTGCATTTCATAACCATTTGATTGTATGAGAGACACAGTGTTTTGGGTTTTAATGCTGCTATTTACATGCACTGAAACCCCCTCTTAAAAACAGCAATATTCAGATTGAAACGGCGCCGGAGAAGATGGTTGATGTTTTTATGTTAGTTTTTTTGCGTTGTTTGTAACGTATTTTTTAACTTATTTTGTATATAATGTTGCTGCTACCGTGTATTGTGACCGAAAATAACTTCTGGACATCAGAACAGCGATTACTCACCACAAACTGGCAGAAGCTTTTTTTTCCTTTAGCGAGTCTGACAAGCCCGACGTGAAGGACATACTGCTTTCCCGGGAACAGGCCCAAATCCCTGTCATCTGCGTGAAGAGACAACGGAGAAAAAGAGGAAGGAGGTTGGACTGCCTTCTGAGAATTCGTAGGCGATCGAATAAACCCCCCTGCCTTCCGCTCTTCTAGCTAACGTGCAATCATTGGAAAATAAAATCGACGACATACAAGGAAGATTAAACTCCCAACGGAACATTAAAAACTGTAATATCTGACATTATCAACATACAGCTGGCTGGTTACACTGTATCGGCTGTATCAGCAGGATAGAACAGCGGCGTCTGGTAAGACAAAGGGGGGGTGAACTATACATATATGTAAACAACAACTGGTGCACAACATATAAGGAAGTCTCAAGGTTTTGCTTGCCTGAGGTAGAGTATCTCATGATAAGCTGTAGACCACACTATCTACCTATAGAGTTTTCATCTGTATTTTTCGTAGTTGTCTACATACCACCACAGGCCGATGCTGGCACTAAGACCACAATCAATGAGCTGTATTCCGCCATAAGCAAACAGGAAAACACTCATCCAGAGGCGGCACTCCTAGTGGCTGGGGACTTTAATGCAGGGAAACTTAAATCTGTTTTACCAAATTTCTATCAGCATGTTAAATGTGCAACCATAGGGGAAAAAATTCTAGACCACCGTTACTCCACACACAGAGACACGTACAAAGTTCTCCCTCGCCCTTCATTTAGCAAATCTGACCATAATTCTATCCTCCTGATTCCTGCTTACAAGCAAAAATTAAAGCAGGAAGCACCAGTGACTCGGTCAATAAAAAAGTGGTCAGATGAAGCAGATGCTAAGCTACAGGAATGTTTTGCTAGCACAGACTGGAATATGTTCCGGCATTCTTCCTATGACATTGAGGAGTACACCACATCAGTCATTGGCTTCATCAATAAGTGCATCGATGACGTCGTCCCCACAGTGACCGTACGTACATACCCCAACCAGAAGCCATGGATTACAGGCAACATCCGCACTGAGCTAAAGACTAGAGCTGCCGCTTTCAAGGAGCGAGACTCAAACCCGGAAGCTTATGAGAAAACCCGCTATGCCCTCCGACGAACCATCAAACAAGCAAAGTGTCAATACAGGACTAAGATTGAATCGTACAACACCGGCTCTGACGCTCGTTGGATGTGGCAGGGCTTGCAAACCATTACAGACTACAAAGGGAAGCACAGCCGAGAGCTGCCCAGTGACACGAGCCTACAAGACAAGCTAAACTACTTCTATGCTCGCTTCGAGGCAAATAACACTGAAACATGCATGAGAGCACCAGCTGTTCCGGATGACTGTGTGATCACGCTCTCTGCAGCCGATGTGAGTAAGACCATTAAACAGGTCAACATTCACAAGGCCGCAGGGCCAGACGTATTACCAGGACATGTACTGCGAGCATGCGCTGACAAACTGGCAAGTGTCTTCACTGACATTTTCAACCTCTCCCTGTCCGAGTCAAAATACCTACATTTAACGCAGACCACCATAGTCGCTGTGCCCAAGAAAAGTAAGGTAACCTGCCTAAATGACTTCCGACCCGTAGCACTCACATCTGTAGCCATGAAATAGTTTGAAAGGCTGGTCATGGCTCACATCAACACCATTATCCCAGAAACCCTAGACCCACTCCAATTTGCATACCGCACCAACAGATGATGCAATCTCTATTGCACGCCACACTGTCCTTTCCCACCTGGACAAAAGGAACACCTATGTGAAAATGCTATTCATTGACTACAGCTCAGCGTTCAACACCATAGTGCCCTCAAAACTCATCAATAAGCTAAGGACCCTGGGACTAAGCACCACACTCTGCAACTAGACTTCCTGACAGGCCGCCCCCAGGTGGTAAGGGTAGGTAACAACACATCCGCGAGGCTGATCCTCAACACGGGGGCCCCTCAGGGGTGCGTGCTCAGTCCCCTCCTGTACTCCCTGTTCACGCATGACTGCACGGCCAGGCACAACTCCAACACCATCATTAAGTTTGCTGTTGACACAACAGTGGTAGGCCTGATCAACGACAACGATGAGACAGCCCATAGGGAGGAGGTTAGAGACCTGATCTTGTGGTGCAAGGACAACAACCTCTCCCTCAACGTGATCAACACAAAGGAGATGATTGTGGATTACAAGAAAAGGAGGACCGAGCACGCCCCCATTCTCATCAACGGGGCTGTAGCAAAGCAGGTTGAAAGCTTCAAGTTCCTTGGTGTCCACATCACCAACAAACTAACATGGTCCAAGCACACCAAGACAGTTGTGAAGAGGACACGACAAAGCCTATTCCCCCTCAGGAGACTGAAAAGATTTGGCATGGGTCCTCAGATCCTCAAAAGGTTTTACAGCTGCACCATCGAGAGCATCCTGACTGGTTGCATCACTGCCTGGTATGGCAACTGCTCGGCCTCCGACCGCAAGACACTACAGAGGGTAGTGCGTACGGCCCAGTACATCACTGGGGCCAAGCTTCCTGCCATCCAGGACCTCTATACCAGGCGGTATCAGAGGAAGGCCCTAAAAATTGTCAAAGACTCCAGTCACCCTAGTCATAGACTATTCTCTCTGCTACCGCACGGCAAGTGGTACCGGAGCGTCAAGTCTAGGTCCAAGAGGCTTCTAAACAGCTTCTACCCCCATGCCATAAGACTCCTGAACATCTAATCAAATGGCTACCCAGACTATTTGCATTGCCGTCTGCCCCCCCCCCCCCCCCCCTCCTTTTACGCCGCTGCTACTCTCTGTTATTATCTATGCTTAGTCACTTTAATAACTCTACCTACATGTACATATTACCTCAATTACCTCGACTAACCGGTGCCCCCACACATTGACTCTGAACTGGTACCCCCTGTATACAGTCTCACTATTGTTATTTTACTGCTGCTCTTTAACTACTTTTACTTTTATTTCTTATTCTTATTGATATTTTTTAAACTGCATTGTTGGTTAGGGGCTTGTAAGTGAGCATTTCACTGTAAGGTCTACAGCTGTTGTATTCGGCACATGTGACTAATAAAATGTGATTTGATTTGAAATCAAATCACCTTGTAGAGTCCATGCCCCGACGAATTGAGGCTGTTATGAGGGCAACTCCATATTAAGAAGGTTTTTCTAATGTTTGATATACTCAATGTATGTTGGTTGTTGTTGTTGTTTTTTGTCAATTTCAATTCACCCCAGAATTTGTTTTTTGCTGTGTGGTTGACTGTGTAATGTTCCAATGAAGAACCACTTTGGGTGTTTCAGAGTAATTTTATTCGGTTTTGAAACACTTTATGTGTATCATAACGCTTACATTGGGTTTACATTCAAACACCCTCCCAACACCAAATATCAGGTTAGGTGCATTACTTTCCATGGTTTTAATACACAATTATGGTGTTTTGAGTCTTTCTATTTTTACAGTGCATGTAATCTTATTCAAATCCAAATTATGCTGCCCACTTCTCTTAACATCCATGACCCTCTCCTCCAATTGGCAGTTATTGCAGTGTAACATGTCCACGCATCTCTCATCTCTGGATCTACTACGCATTTGTCTCCCTGCCGCTATGTGAATACTAATTTAGACCAAGTAGCCGTCTGCTGCTTACTTGGGTATCAGTCCTCTCCAAGCATAACATAATCTCCCTGGGGCAAAGTGCAAAACATTTATCTTTTCATGCCTTCTCTCTATTCCTTTGCTTTTTATTAATGCCTGCAATTTCTGTGATCTCCTATCTTGTGTTAGGAGTTGTTGTTATGCAAGCCCAGAGCAGTGGATTGTGGAAGTGGAGGCACCTGATCACTGTCGCTGTTACCTCCTGGGAAGATCGTTGAGGGATAGCTGGGGTCAGAGGGAGGTCATGGGTCATTCCCACGCATGGCAGGCCCATCTGTGACCATATCCCAGACTGCACTTCAAGGACCGGGTGGTTGTTACCTTGAACAAGGGGCTTCACGGTCATTACTTACTTTCATGGTTGTTACTAGGCTACCTGGCCATGCTGGAGAAAAGCACAAATGAGAAGTAAATACCTTACCCGAACCGTAACCCTATGTAAAGCACATACATTAGAGCTTATTTACTTGCTCAGCGGACCGCAGTTCTGATGTACATTCCACTGTAGCATGGCTGGGGATTCCTTACATGGCTATTGGATAGTACAGGACTTATTCCTCAAAAATCCAGTGATATTGGAAACTGACCTTCTGTGTCGGCCATTTTATTCAGCAGAAAATAATTACATGCCAAAAGACAATATGCTTTGTGTTACAGTGGATTCTAGAGTGGCCTAACTACAGTTTCTACCATAAAAATGCTTCATACTCTGTGTATGGGTACTGGGTTTCACCTAGGAACTGAGCTATATGGGCTCATCTGAAATGGATCTGTGGTCAACTTCGCATCAAAACTAGTTCGCTGTTCTTAGAAGATATAACTTTTACATTATAAATAGTATATTTTAATACAAAGGAAACCTTATTCAAATCTCTTCTTAAATACATTAAAGTTAAGATGACACTGTAAAACCTGTTTGCCACTAAGTGAGTCAAATCTAAGCATCTTAGAATTGCACAGTGCTGTTCAGATTAGTTAAGGATGTTACATAAAGCATATTTTCGTAGTCGGCAGATTTGTTCAAACAAAAGCAATGAGAAAGTCAGCTCCATTGTGAACAGGATTGAGTGATTACATTGCAAATTTGTATTCTTTATGTGCTGGGCTTTGAAGCAAAATATTTTAGTTGTCAATATAGAAATGAAAGGGGGGAGTTTTGGGGGGGAAATGGGCAATACACTCAGTGTGTGTCATAGAATGTGACAGAAAGCTGGAGTCAGTGAAAAGGGAGTGAGGAGAAAGATAAGATGATAGAGAGCGAACAATTGCAAAGATCAGTCTGAATTGAAACGTTGCAAATACTAGCTTCAAGTCATTTAGAAACAGGAGTTTGAGATACAATGCATATTCTGAGAAATGGTTATATTGTGCAGTTATTTAGCATTCGCTAATGGCGCATTAACTGATTATTAGCAGCAATTTGTGCAGTTAGAAGGCCTAATAATTATGTGATGGCATGGTCTTTACATTTTCCCTTTAAGTTAATTGAGAATCATTAGAAGACAGGAACTGCTATTAGTTTTCCTAAAGGTCGGGTCGTATTTCCTATCGGAATGGTCAGTCCGGTTTTACACTGAACAAAATTCTAAACGCAACATGTAAAGTGTAAGTCCCATGTTTCATGAGCTGAAATAAAAGATCCCAGAAATGTTCCGTACACACAAAAAGCTTATTTTTCCAAAATGTTGTGCACAAATTTGTTTACATCCCTGTTAGTGATCATTTCTCATTTGCCAAGATAATCCATCCACCTGACAGGTGTGGCATATCAAGAAGCTGATTAAACAACATGATCTTTACACAGGTGCACCTTGTGCTGGTGACAATAAAAGGCCACTAAAATGTGCAGTTTTGTCACAAAACACAATGCCACAGATGTCTCCACCAGAGCTGTTGCCAGATAATTGAATGTTCATTTTTCTTACATAAGTTGCCTCCAACGTCATTTTAGAGAATTTGGCAGAACGTCCAACCGGCCTCACAGCCATAAATCAAGTGTATGGCGTTGTGTGGGCGAGCGCTTTGCTGATGTCAACGTTGTGAACAAAGTGCTCCAGTGGCCTGCATACTCACCAGACATGTCACCCATTGAGCATGTTTGGGATGCTCTGGATCGACGTGTATGACAGCGTGTTCCAGTTCCCGCCATTATCCAACAACTTTACACAGCCATTGAAGAGGAGTGGGACAACATTCCAGAGACCACAATCAACAGCCTGATCAACTCTATGCAAAGGAGATGTGTCGCGCTGCATGAGGCAAATGGTGGTCACAGCAGATACTGACTGGTTTGCATATCTGTATTCCCAGTCATGTGAAATCCATAGTTTAGGTCCTAATGAATGTATTTCAATTGACTGAATTCCTTATGTGAACTGTAACTCTGAAAAATCGTTTAAATTGTTGCATGTAGCATTTATATTTGAGTTCAGTATAGCTGCAGCCACTAGACTTGATCCATCATCAGAATTCCCCTTTCTCCGAGTTTAACAGTTCGTACTACTACAGCTATAACAGTGTCAACATTGACATCTACTGTACAGCACGTCACCCCCCCCCCCCCCCCCCAAGACTTGGTAGCCCTCCTCCCCTCCTTTGTCACTTGTGTGTGTGCATGCATGCATGTTCCATCCATTATTTTACCTTGATGTAGAAATTGGACAAACAGCACAAGACTAGAAGCATGCATACATCACAACAAGTTTCAGTGCACACGAAAAGAAAAACGCAGAGAGATGAGGAGTCATATCTGTCACATCTGTTCTTCCCCCGCCCACCTCACACACAGACTGGTATTATGTGATCCAACCTTTGTCACGGTTTATTGTTTGCCAGTTTTCAAGTAAGTGACATGTACAATTGGGTGTGCTGTTTAAGCATTGAATGTCTCGCAGCGGCATTTTGTAATTGTTCATTGTTTGCCCATCTTCATGTATGTGTGACATTTACCACAATTAAAAACACAATTAAAAGTCGTTTTTTAATTAAAACAATTAAAGGTTATTGTTTACATTTCAAAAGTTGTATATTTAGCCTATTGTTGAAGCATGAAACATCACATAGGGACATTCAGAACAAGACATACTTTTAACAAGCTTTTACATGCTCAGCAGGAATGATTTCATGGAAGTGACCTTCGTGTTTTTGTTCTCCAGATGAGATTTGCTTTTCATTATTTAGTCAAGTCCAGAAGTTTCCCAGCGGCTTTCTGTTTGATGCTTTCTGCCATTGTGAGGCGTTTTGACTAACCCCTTAGGGCAGGGGCAGGCAACTAGATTCAGCCGCGGGCCAATTTTTGTCGGAGCGCGTGGTCGGTGGCCAGAACATTATAATTATAATTATATTGTAATAATTTGTACACAGCAAATTGACCACAACTAAGGCCAAAAAAATATTTTACAAAATTGATTTTGAAATTACAATCATTTCAAACCTTGATTACATTGAGATCATATTCGGGGGAATATTACAGATTTCCTTTTGCTGAATTCCTGGTGATTTGACAGTCTTTTTTTTACCAGAAATGAAAATGTTATATAACCTCTTCACACACAATGAGGCAGAGGAGAGAGAAGCTTTGCTGTTTGACAAGTTTGAGATGAGTGCTAAGGTGAGTTGTCCCAGAGGACAGGGCACTTGAGAAAACTGAAATTAATTTGAAGGATGTTATGAAACACTGTTTCTACAGAGGCAGGATTAGCTACTTTAGTATGCATTGTTAACATTACATTTAATCAGTAGTGTAAAGTACTTAAGTAAAAATACTTTAAAGTACTTCTTAAGTAGTTTTTTTGGGGTATCTGTACTTTACTTTACTCTTTATATTTTTGACGACTTTTACTTTTACTTCACTACATTTCTAAAGAAAATGATGTACTTTTTACTCCATACATTTTCCCTGACACCCAAAAGTAGTCGTTACATTTTAAATGCTTAGCAGGACAGAAAATGGTCCAATTCACACACTCAAAATAACATTCCTGGTCATCCCTAATGCCTCTGATCTGGCGGACTCATTCGACATAAATGCTTTGTTTGTAAATTATGTCTGAGTGTTGGAGAGTGCCCCTGGCTATCCATACATTTTAAAAAAACAAGAAAATTGTGCCATCTGGTTTGCTTAATATAAGGATTTTTTTTATTATTCGTAATTTTACTTTTACTTTTGATACTTAAGTATATTTGAACAATTACATTTACTTTTGATACATAAGTATATTTAAAACCAAATACTTTTAGACTTTCACTCAAGTAGTATTTTACTGGGTGACTTTCACTTTTGCTTGAGTCATTTTCTAGTAAAGTATCTTTACTTTTACTCAAGTATGACATTTGGGTACTTTTTCCACCACTGCATTTAATGTTATTCTAAACTATAAATAGTTAAGTTTCAAAGTACTTTACAGGTCAGAAATTGAGACGTACACTCAGATACAAGCAATCTCTCTGTGTATTTTGAACATGATATAGGGGGAGTGGAGTAAGTTGAGTCAAAGGGGTAAGTTGAGCCACTGTTTGAAGGAAACCATAGACAAAATGTATAATTTGACCAAATATTTAAGAAGAGGTCATCATTTTATGATCAAGGAAGAAGCCCCATGGAAAAAGTGATAAGCAAGTTAAGTCCACAAAACTGATTTTCACCAAGTCAAATTAATTTATTGTGTTAGACATTTCATGATGCTTGTATCTAAACCAAAATAGATCATTTTAAGATTGTTCTACAGTATACATCAGCTGCGGTCTCTATAAGCTTCAATATGAGGTCCTAAACCTAGCATGAAAGTGCATCCTCGAAGCTGTGTGAGATAATATAGTCAAAATGTTTGCCATGGGGTAAGTTGAGCCAATGGCAATGTGGTAAGTTGAGAAAATTGAAGTGTTTTCTTTGCAAACATAATGCTAGGAATTATCACTGGGATATGAGGTAACAGCAGGGCCTGGCCTATGTTAAAAGTGTTTAAAAAAGTACGAAGAGTTTGTTAGGAGTGTTAAAAGATGCTTAAAATGACTAAAATACAAAAAAGTGATTGTTTTGAATTGTGTTTGGGAAATGAAGATAGACATGGTTTTAAATAGGTAGTGGTAATATTTTATGTAGACGGCTTTAACTTACCCTGTTCCGTGGCTCAATTTACCCCCAACCCGGTGTAAATTGTGCCAAGAAATGTACCCCATACCGGGGGTAAATTGTGTTGTTGTTGTTGTTTTGGCTCTGTACCCTATCACTTTGGATTTGAAATGATACAATGACTATGAGGTTAAAGTGCAGACTGTCTAATTTGAGGGTATTTTCATCCATATCGGATGAACCGTTTAGAAATTACAGCACATTTTGTACATAGTCTCCCCATTTCAGGAAACCTAAAGTATTGGGACAAATTCACTTCTACTGTATGTGTATTTTTAAAAGTTGTCAAAAGTTGAGTATTTGGTCCCATATTCCTAGCACGCAATGATTACATCAAGCTTGTGAGTCTACAAACTTGTTGGATGTATTTGCTGTTTGTTTTGGTTCTGTTTCAGATTATTTGGTGCCCAATAGAAATTCATGGTAAATCATGTATTGTGTCATTTGAGTCACTTTTATTGTAAATAAGAATAGAATATGGTTCTAAACACTTCTACATTCATTAGGATGCTACCGTTATTACAGATGGTCCTGAATGAATCGTGATTAATGATGAGTGAGAAAGTTAGACGCACAAATATCATACCCCAAAGACATGCTAATCTCTCACCATTACAATAACAGGGGAGGTTAGCATTTTAGATCATACCCCCAAGACATGCTAACCTCTCACCATTACAATAACAGGGGAGGTTAGCATTTTTGGGGGGGTATGATATTTATGCCTCTGCCACTTTCTCCCTCATCATTAATCATGATTCAGTCAGGACTATCCGTAATCATGGTAGCATCCACAAATCAAAGAAATCAGCTGTAATCAAAGTAAAAAAATAGGATATACATAGTTGATAGCACATTATATTGTATATCATCATTATCAAACCGGCGAATGAGGAACTTTACTTTCTGAAATGATAGAAAGGATATTTAAGAAATGTTTTAACCTCGGATAAACAGCTGGGTTGACCCTGTATTAAACTATAAATATCTATTCACACTCCTGTTACCTGACAGGTATTTCGATGTCAAGGCACATATATTGATTTGTCCAAAGCTGTATTTTTACCCCACCAACAGAAAACTTATACTATACACTAAATGAAACATTATAGGTTATCTAAAAACTTGCCATTGGCTTAGAATCCAGTTGCTGTTCAATTGTTAAGCGGTAATTAGTTCTTGCTAGAATGCTAGAACATGAGTCATTGCGTTGTTAACTGACTTACAGACAGATTCATTTCACCAGTGCACTGGAATCTCACAGAGCTGAATGTGTTGACTATTACTGCAAGTGCAGTGTGAGTGCATTACAGAGTCAAGGTAAGAGTGAACGGAAGAGTTGTATATGCCACCACAATGGTATACAGTACTTAGTAGCTTACAGAACAAGATGACTGTGTTTCAAGATGTCAATGACCGAAGGAGGCCAGGATCTCAAGTCATGGCTTGTACAGAAAGAGGTCTGATACTCATTTTTACTATAGGTTCATGAGATGAAATAGAACAGCCCAACCACCTTTGAAACTGCTGTTCACTTATTGGTTTTGTGAAAGTTCCCAGAACATTGGTTAGGTCGCGTCAAATGTTCTCATTACACAAAAACAGTCCAGTCGTGGTGATGATTATAGAATGTTTTTATAAAACATTTGCCTGATGTTGCAAGGAATGTTCCTAGAACACATTTAATTTGTTCTTTAATGGTTCCCAGAATGTTTTATTAGGTTGTGGGAACAGTCTGGTAAAAACAATGTGGAGACATCACAAAAGATATGTTCCAAAAACACAAAAACTGTCCAGTTGTGTGGATGATCCTACAATGTTTCTATTAGGCTGCAATTAATATTCACCTGATGTTACAAGACTGTTCCCAGAACACTTTTAATCAGGTCTTTAAAGGTTCCCAGAATGTTTAATTCGGTTGTGGGAATAGTCTGGTGGTAACATTGTGGGGACATCACAGAAGACAGAAGGTTTTGACTAGAAGACACTATGGATCTTGTGCTTGTAGTGAATATTTTTTAGTTTGTTTGTTTTTAGTTTTTTTTACACAATTTCGATCTTGTCTCATCACTGCAACTCCCCAACGGGCGAGTCATGCGTCCTCCAGAACATGACCCGCCAAACCGCGCTTCTTCACACCCACCCACACCAATATGTCGGAGGATACACTGTTCAGCTGACGACTGAGGTCAGCCTGCAGGGGCACGGCCCGCCACAAGGAGTCGCTAGAGCGCGATGAGCAAAGTAAAGCCCCCCCCTGGTCATACCCTCCCTTCACCCGGACGACGCTGGGCCAATTGTGCGCTGCCCTATGGGACTCCCGATCACAGCCGGTTGTGATACAGCCCATGATCAAACCCGGGTCTGTAGTGACACCTCTAGCACTGTCTTAGACCACTGCGCCACTCAGGAGGCCCCTTGTTGTGAATATTGGATTTGTACAGTAGATAACTAATGTGGTCAATCATAAATCTAACTTCCTGCAGAAGGACAATTTGTCCAGACCATGACACATTTTACATTTTAGCAGAAGCTCTTATCCTGAGCGACTTACAGTAGTGAGTGCTTGCAAGCCCCATGCTCTACCTACTGAGCCACACCAACTTAGCCACATGGGACATGACATCACAATATACCATTCATCAGACCATCGTATGACCGAGATCAATTGAAATCAATAAAAGAATTATGTAAAGAAATACTTAAAAAAAAAGTCTAAATCTCATCAAGGATAAGCGCTGGGCTGCATAATCAACACAGTGATGTCATTGATAAGTGGATTGTTTTTGTGATTATATCGCCTTTAGTTTTGCGGACAGGGAGGATGCTCTGCAGGCACTCCAAGGTGCTTGCGCACGACAGTCAAAGCTCAATGTACGAGCTGCGGATTATGATGCGGCTTAAATGTTAGTCATCACATCCTCTGGGTGGCCAGAAGTAACCTCGTCGAGTTCTGATGACAGCAACTCTCTGACGCTTCCATTTCATCCTAATTAGCCTACATGTAGCACACTATTCTGAAAAAAGTTTGTGAGGAGTTGCAAAGACAAAAGTGGTTAACTGATAATGTTGTTCTGAGCCTACCTTGAGCCATGGGGTACCCCCCGAATATTCAATTTCACCCTAATTAGTCTACATGACTCATAGCACACTATACTGCGGCGAGTTACAAAGACAAAGGCCATTAACTTATAATGTTGTTCTGTACCTTGAGCCTTGTTTGTGCCTCTGGAATCTTCCATGAAGACATCACAGAGCCAGTCTTGTGTCCTCCACTGGCAGTCATTCTGTCAAGGAAGGGCCTAACACAGACAATAAACAGCATTGAGTGTACCCATTCACATTATTTATTTATTTTCTTATTTGAAGTTTATTAATTCCAGATTTATTTCAGGAACATCACTTCTATAGTTTTAGCAACAACAACAAAAGCATTCTCATCTAGGTGTGTCAATCAATTTGAAATAGTGTAACATCAGTGTAAAGTGTATCTGCAGAGAGAGAGAGAGAGAGAGAGAGAGAGAGAGAGAGAGAGAGAGAGACCAAAACAAGAGAGCATCAGCTAGTGGAGCAGCAATAACAACAACAACAACAACAACGAAAGAAAGAAAGAAAGAAGAAAGAAGAAAGAAAGAAAGAAAGAAAGAAAGAAAGAAAGAAAGAAAGAAAGAAAGAAAGAAAGAAAGTATTATACATTAAAAACAATGAGATTAGGACATCTCTCCTCCACAATGCCTCGTGGGTACTGCCTGTAAGAGCTGCTTTCTGTGGGACATTAGGGGCTGTAATCGAGTTGCGTTCAAAGAGGCCAATGACCAGGGCCCAATGACCAGGACGGAAAGGTCAGTGGCCAAGGTTTATTGGGTTGCCAGGCATTTGGAAATGTTACCCAGCCCTCCAGGCCTTGACCATTCACAACAAATCACGTCCAACAGCTAAACTGATAAGCTGCTATTTGTGGAGGCATAGCATTTACTTAGAATCGATGCAGGTTGAAGGTTGGAGCGCCAATGTGCGTCAAAGACCATTTTAAAACACTTGGAAACCATTTCCGAACACTTATGAGGACGAGCATGACACCTATTAATTGACATGCTTGGCATGATAGTCGTGATGCTTACTCACAGAGATGCTTTAGTGGAGGGGGTACATATGAGGTCTTTACCATTCTTACATAAGCATAATATGACACTCAACATTAGTACTACATGTCATTTGAATTGACACATGCATTATTTTACTTTCACATTGCATGCAACACACTGAACGAGTGTAAAGGCATTCAAATGTCAAACTAATGTGTCAAGTGTGTCATGCTTTTGTTTTCCAGTGCTCAACTGAAAGCCTTTTTAAGTGTGACTCCTTCCTTTCTGCCGTATACACCTAGCTGCATGAATGACTCGAGCAAAAAAATATTAATGTAGATCGAAACAACGTCTGGAAAAAAGGCGATTAAGTAAATCGACAAACAGTGCAAAAATGATATTGATCGATAAAGTCAATGGCTAAAATACTTTAGTGGCTAATGTATTGTATCTATTATATCACTCAATATGTACTTTTGTAAAGTTGACCCGCACAGTGCCTTCCTTCCTTTGCCTTTGAAAGGGTTTGTTGGGGAAACTGATGGAGACAGGATGGGGGAAGAGGGAGTCTATCACCTGGTTCTGATCATAGAGCTGGTTGTTATGCATTTACAACTGTTTCCATCTGCCCTTCACTCCTATAGTTAGCCAGCCCTCTTTTCTCTCTCCTGCACGTAATTAAAAAATAAAAACAACAGATAAGGATGAGATATTGGTGACCTTTTGGATGGAAAAAGTAACAAAAAGGATGGAGAAAAAAAAAGAGAAAAGGGGAGGGGAAGAAGTGAGAAAGGTCATTGTGTGGTCATGTTGACATGAGAGAACTGACATGGTGTTATGCTGACTCATTCCCGACCATGTCACTATATACCCTGGAAATATAATATCATCATATTCTCAATGTTATTAACTAAAGCTTATTAAACCATGCCCAGGCTCGGCTATTCCTGTGTTGTCCGCTCTCTGTGTTTGATGATAAGGTGCAAAATAAGGCTCAGTCTCCCTCTGTTGTTGAATTTTTTATTGAATTTGGTGGTTTATTCGTTTTAAGTTGTTTGAAAAACCAGGAATGTAGACTGCTATAAAGCTGAGTAAGTATTTTCCAGCAAAATTGCGCCTGAATAATTGAGAAGTGTGCAGTTATTTGAATTGGTTTTTGACGAGACGTAAGATTGACAAATCAAACATCAGGTCTCATTTTCAGGTCTACATAACTAATTCAACAGTTGTAATTTTCTCCAAAGCTAAAAGCTAGAGGGTTTCCGAGACAAAAAAAACTCACTGAACTCGTTAAATGCTCTCTCTCATAGGTCAGCTACATCATTGATTTCATAGGCACTTCACATTGTTTTAGGAATCCTGCTTGGTGAGAGGAGGCTTGAACCAAAGATTATGGATATACTGACAACATACTGTACATTTCTTCCCACCCTAACAATGGGAGTTGTTGTCCACAAAGCGGCACGGCAGGCTATCTAGCTCCCGCCTATCCTGTCTTTGGATTGGTGGATACATCTCATTAATGTAATCCTTTTTTGAATTTCGATGAGGGTTTCAACGGTTGTTGACATCAACCGCATGTATTCAATGGAGAGAGATGCTATTTTACTAGCCTCGTGCCATGAATATGAATAGCCACCTCAAGTCAACTCCAATATAAAGTCTACTTATAGCAGTACACTTGTAACAACTTAAGCATTACAAAACTACTATTCGATCCAATAAACCTCACGTAGCAAATAAGCCATTCATTTTTGTTGTTGACCAACTTCTACACTCTCATTGACCTCCATACAAAAGCTTCTTGCTTGGTGGGCGAAACAACAATAAACGCCACCTGCCAGAGGGAAACAGATTTCCCCCAGTTGGGCCTCTGTTCATCTCTGCTTGAACATACAGTATTAAGCATGCCAATCAAAAGAGGCAGGAACATCACTTCAAACACACTTGAATGACAGAAAGATTTCACTACACTTGATTGGTCTTACTGCGGGCAGACAGAGCAGTCGGTTGGCATGGCATCCTGAGGAAACATCTCCCTCTGGCTCAGAGCCTCGGATGAGGAGACCGCAACCTTTCCCATTTCAACAACAATCAAGCAAAGTGTTGGTCAAAGTTGAAATGAAACTTAAATACATTGAATGATGTGGTTGACTGTAGGTTAGGCTATATGTGTCACGGGTGTCATAGGGTGTAGACCAAAACGCAGCGGGAAAATGTATACTCTTCTTTTATTGAGGACAAAGAGGAAAACCAAAACAGACACGTATACAAAAACACAACGACGATTAACAGTCCTGTAAGGTATGAAGCTATACATGGACCTTCAATCAGAGGCAACGATAGACAGCTGCCTCCAATTGAAGGCCCCAATCCCCATTACCAAAACATAGAAATACAAACAACTAGACAGAACATAGAAATAAACTAACATAGAACGATAACCCAAAAACCCCGGAATACATAAATCAAATACCCCTCTACATAAACAACCACCCCGAACCATATAAACCAAATACCCCCTCTACATGAACACATACACAAACACACCCAGAACCACATAAAATAAATACCCCCTGCCACATCCTGACCAAACTATAAGAACAAATAACCCCTTTACTGGTCAGGACGTGACAGTACACCCCCCCCCCCCCCCCAAGGTGCATACCCCGGATGCACCTTACAAAAAAAACTACAAAAATAAACCCCTTACTAAAGGGAGGGAAGGGAGGGTGGCTGCCGTCACCGACGGCTCCTGTGCTACACCCCCCCCCCCCCCCTCCCCAAACCTCCTACAGTGGAGGTGGCTTAGGCTCAGGCCTTAGTCCCCTACCTAAACAATCCACCCCCACTGAATACCTCTGCCTGAGGCCATTCACTCTAGACCCTGGACTGGACTCTGGGAGCTCCGGACTGTAGGGCGACTCTGGGAGCTCCGGACTGCAGGACGACTCTGGGAGCTCCGGACAGCAGGACGACTCTGGGAGCTCCGGACAGCAGGACGACTCTGGGAGCTCCGGACAGCAGGACGACTCTGGGAGCTCCGGACAGCAGGACGACTCTGGGAGCTCCGGACAGCAGGACGACTCTGGGAGCTCCGGACAGCAGGACGACTCTGGGAGCTCCGGACAGCAGGACGACTCTGGGAGCTCCGGACAGCAGGACGACTCTGGGAGCTCCGGACAGCAGGACGACTCTGGGAGCTCCGGACTGCAGGACGACTCTGGGAGCTCCGGACTGCAGGACGACTCTGGGAGCTCCGGACAGTGGGCCGTCTCCCCTGGTTCCGGACAGTGGGCCATCTCCCCTGGTTCCGGACAGTGGGCCGTCTCCCCTGGTTCCGGACAGTGGGCCGTCTCCCTTGGTTCCGGACAGTGGGCCGTCTCCCCTGGTTCCGGACAGTGGGCCGTCTCTCTTGGTTCCGGACAGTCTGGACGAGGCACTGTTGCCGGACACTCTAGACGAGGCACTGTTGCCGGAAGTTCTGGACGAGGCACTGTTGCCGGAAGTTCTGGACGAGGCACTGTTGCCGGAAGTTCTGGATGAGGCACTGTTGCCGGACACTCTGGACGAGGCACTGTTGCTGGAAGTTCTGGACGAGGCACTGTTACCGGACACTCTGGACGAGGTACTGTCGTCGGAAGATCGGGACTGGGCTGACGCACTGAAAGCCTGATGCGTGGGGCTGGTAGTGGAGGTACCAGACTGGGGACACAGACCTCAGGGCTAGTGCGGGGAGCAGGAACAGGACAAGTTGGACTGGGCTGACGCACTGGAAGCCTGGTGCGTGGTGCTGGTTTAGGAGACGCCAGACTATGGGTACGCACCTCAGGGTCAGCACGAGAAGCAGGAACTGGATACACCGGGACATGGGTAAGCACTGGAGGTCTGGAGCGCACCTCTTGCACAACCCGTCCTGGCTGGATGGAAATAGCAGCCCTGCACGAGCGGAGTCCTGGTACAGGGCGAACTGGGCTGTGCAGAGGCCTGATGGTTGCCGTGCGTAGAGCAGGCGTAGGGTAGCCTGGGCCTAGGAGGCGCACTGATGGCCAGATGCGCTGTGCAGGCATCCTCCTTCCAGGCTGGATGCCTACTCTAGCACGGCACTTGCGAGGGGCTGGGATCGCTCGCACCGGACTGTGCGTGCGCATAGGCGAGATCGTGCGCATTACCGCATACTCCGGCACTCTCCACTCCAAATGCTTCCCATAATAAGCACGGGGAGCTGGCTTAGGGCTCACCCTTGGCCCAGCCAAACTACCCGTGTGCCCCCCCCCAAAAAAAATTATTGGGGGTGCCTCTCGTGCTTCCCCATCGGCGCGTACAAAGCTTCATACCGGCGCCTCTCCGCCTTGGCTGCCTCTATCTCCTCCGGTGGGCGACGATATTCCCCAGCCTGGTGCCATGGTCCAGCCTCGTCCAGAATTTCCTCCCATGTCCATGATTCCACTGGGTTCTGTTGCTGCTCCCTCCTCCACTGCTTGGTCCGTGTTTGGTGGGAGGTTCTGTCACGGGTGTCGTAGGGTGTAGACCAAAACGCAGCGGGAAAATGTATATTCATCTTCTTTTATTTAGGACAAAGAATGAAAACCAAAACAAACACATATACAAAAAGACGACGACGACGACGACGACTAACAGTCCTATAAGGCATGAAGCTATACACGGAAACAATCGCCCACAAAATCCCATGACAAACACACTCCTAAATATAGGACCTCAATCAGAGGCAACGATAGACAGCTGCCTCCAATTGAAGGCCCCAATCCCCATTACCAAAACATAGAAATACAAACACCTAGACAGAACATAGAAATAAACTAACATAGAACGATAACCCAAAAACCCCGGAATACATAAATCAAATACCCCTCTACATTAACAACCACCCCGAACCATATAAACCAAATACCCCTCTACATGAACACATACACAAACATACCCAGAACCACATAAAACAAATACCCCCTGCCACGTCCTGACCAAACTATAAGAACAAATAACCCCTTTACTGGTCAGGACGTGACAATATGTATATTATTTCACATCCGGGAACACTTTTTACATGGCCAAGATCCCAAGCTTGTGGGTATCTAGGTCTGTCTGCCTGTCCATGGGTTACCATGGTGACCTGGTTTGCCTAAAGCCCACCAAGCCAGTGTTTACAGTAAAACCAGGCAACACAATCCTACAAATCAACGGAGACCATGGAGTTACTTGTGGGATTTACAAACAGCAGAAATAGTGCGAGAGCAAGCAGCAGTTCTGCTAAAAGCTTACCAGCTGCCATGTTGGGAGACTAAAGTGGTGTTAATTACAGATCTGCTGTTGCTGGGTGATTTGGGGATGAAGCTCAGCTGTGTGGCTTTGGACAACGTTTGCCTTGTCTGTGGTGCTGATTTGGGCCAAGTCATATTGGCTTTGTGGTTTTCTGCCTATGTAGTCGATTCATAATGTTTTTATGAATAATTCACATCATGTTTGTGTAAAACATGTAAGCATGCTGTCTATATAGACCCAGAGGTATTGAGTAGAATACGCTGCGCCTGTGTCAAGTGAAGTTTATTTACACATGGTACACAGGGTACACATGGTCCACAGGGTACACATGGTACACAATACAATGAAATGCTTACTTGCAGGTTCACTCTCGACAATGCTGCATAGTAAGATTTTTTTTTAAGGAATAATGAAATAGATTTAGCTCAATGGAATAAAAATAGAGTACATTTTGCAGAAATATAAATACAGGTAGGCATTTAAACAATTTAAAGGGGGCAAACATTTACAGTAGGATATTTACACGTGCCAGGAAGGGGGAATTGAGAGCAAATTGTTGAATGTGCAATAATAGTATGTAATAGCTGGAGTCGTGGATATGTACCGTGAAAGTATGTGTGTGTGCGTCCATGTGTGTATATGTGTTTACTTTGTACATACTGTATGTGTGCTAAGGTGTGAGATCCAGTGCAAGGAGACTGTTGGTATGCAGGTGGTCGGTCCCGATTCAGGTGTTCAGCAGTCAGATGGCTTGAGGGTAAAAACTGTCTCTGAGCCTGGAGGTCCGGATCTCGATGCACCGATACCGTCTTCCCGAAAATAAAGGAGTGAACAGTCAGTCCGTGGCTGGGGTGTGTGTGTGCATCCTTGATGATGTTGCAGACCTTCCTGAGGAAACGCTTGGAGTAAATGTCCTGTATGGGTGGGAGCTGGGCCCCAGTGATAGACTGGGCTGTCTTCAGCACCCGTTGAAGGGCCTTGCGGTCGGGAGCGGAGCCGTTTCCGTAACAGGCCGTGATGCAGCCTGTCAGAACGCTATCAATTGTGCAGCGGTAGAAGTTGCAGATTGTTCGGGGGATATGCAGAATTTCTTCAGCCGCCTGTGGTAGTAGAGGCGCTGTTAAGCCTTTTTGACTAAAGTTGTCGTGTTGTGGGTCCATGTCAAGTTCTCTGTGATGTGGACGCCGATTAACTTGAAGCGCTCTCTCCACTGTGGTCCCACTGACAGGTCTCTGACCTCCTCCCTGTAGCCCGTCTCATCGCTGTAGGTGATCAGGCCTACAACTTCGGTGTCATCAGCAAACTTGATAATGGAGTTGGTGTCGTGTTTCGCCACGCAGTCATGGGTGAACAAGGAGTAGAGCAGTGGGCTGAGCACACATCCCTGAGGGTCCCCCGTGTTGAGAGCCATTGTGGAGGAGATGTTGTTGTCAACACTCACAGCCTGTGGTCTGCCCGTCAGGATGTCCAGGATATAGTTATAGAGGGTGGCCCTGAGCTTGGTGACAAGCTTGGAGGGAACAATGGTGTTGAATGCTGAACTATAGTCAATGAACAGCATTCTCACAGATGTTCTTCTTGTCCAAGTGTGATGGAGCTGTGTGGATTGAGATGGAAATGGCATCTTGAGTGGATCTGTTGGATGGTTAAGCAAATTGGAGTGGGTCCCAGCCTAGTATCAGCCTAAAAACTTCCTGTGACGATTTTGCAAAAAGATAGATATGTATCATGCATTCAATGGGAAAAGATGAGTGTCACAGTAGTTGATGCTTAGGTCAATACATTGCATTCAATGGGAAAAGGTAGGCGTCACAGTAGGGTCATTGCATTGCATTCAATAGGAAAAGATGAGCGTCACAGTAGTTGGCGCTTAGATCAATACATTTCCTTCAATAGGAAAAGATGTGCGTCACGGTGGTTGATGTTTAGGTCAATACATTGTATTCAATGCAATAAAAGCTGGTGATAAAGCTGCAATGGGCAAATTGGTGAGAGACAGACAGACAGACAGACAGACAGACAGACAGACAGACAGACAGACAGACAGACAGACAGACAGACAGACAGACAGACAGACAGACAGACAGACAGACAGACAGACAGACAGACAGACAGACAGACAGACAGACAGACAGACAGACAGACAGACAGGGTTACGTTCAGGTTTGAGGTTATAGTTAGGGTTAAGCCTGGCTGTGAACATAAAGCTAGGGTTAGAGTTAGGGTTAAGCCTGGCTGTGAACATGAAGCTAGTTAGAGTTAGGGTAAAGGTTAGAGTTTGGGTTAGTTTTAGGGTTGAGCTGGGAATGGACATGAAGCTACTGTAGGGTTAGGGTCTCAACCATAGACATAACTCTAACCCTAATCCAATTAGGAATTAAGTAATTTGCCCTTCCCCCCACTGCATGGCAGAAAGATAGGCCTCACTTGAAGCCTGCCCTAGATTTAAGGTGCTTTTGAGTGACATCAACAGAACTGTTGAGGCTGGAAGCACAATTCACATATGGTATCATTTAGCTGAGGTTAATTGGAGGTCATATGGGGAGTTTTCCTAACTTTTACATATTTCTGACTGGAGACGGTAGAGACCCGGCATGTGAAATGTGAAGTGAATTGGTCCAAAAGTATTTTTGGCTTAATTGGACACAATGGTCTTGCAGTTCGAGAAACTAAGAGTCTTGTTAGAATGAATTCGGTCACATTATTTTACATTGACTTGATACTGTCTGTGTCTGTCTGTCTGGCTGTGAGTGTACATGTCTGTCTGTCTGTCTGTGAGTGTTCAAGTCTTGTCTGTCTTTGAAGCTGTCTGTCTGTCTGTCTGTCTTTGTGTTTATGTCTGTCTGTCTGTCTTTGTGTTTATGCCTGCCTGCCTGCCTGCCTGCCTGCCTGCCTGCCTGCCTGCCTGCCTGCCTGCCTGCCTGCCTGCCTGCCTGCCTGCGTCGCTAAACAATATCCCTATTGCAGCTTTATCACCAACTTTTTTTAATTGAATGCAATGTCTTAACCTAAGCATCAACCACTGTGATCCTCATCTTTTCCCATTGAATGCAATGTATTGACCTAAGCTTCAACTGCTGTGACGCTCATGTCTTTCCATTGAATGCAATGTAATGACATAAGCGTCATGTATCGTGAGACTTATCTTTTTGAAAAAACGTCACCGGATTACGTTTTTCTATGATATCATGTTGCAGCCCAGCTCCAGTGTGTCTGGCATGCTGGTCTTGATGTAGTAATAATAATAATAATAATAATAATGATGTGGGCCATGACCAGCCTCTCGAAGCACCGTTATGACAAGGGTTAGTGCAATGGGGCGATAGTCATTTAGGCATTTTTAAGGCATTTTTCGACAGCATCAATTTTGTTTGACAATGGAAGCCAGAAGCTACTCTACTTTGAACATTAAAACATGCATTACATAAAGGCCTGAATGACTAGAATTCAAGATGTGTTCGCAGGTCTAATCACATATCAAGGAAGTGTTTGGTCAAATTATTAGCACAAATTTCAGTTTCATGCAGTAAAAATATCAGTTTGCAATCCTCGAAGTGGATGCGATGTTCAAGTGCACACGAACACTCGCTAGTCTTACGAGAAATACATTTTATAGCCTAGTAATGTTTCCTTTGTTTATAATTTGCGCGTCTCGGAGCTCCATGTCTGCCTATCTGCTTTTAGATACAAATGTCAAATATATGTTAACAATCCAACCTCCAAAGGGCCATTCTATGGATTAAATGTAGAAAAAAAGAATGATCTTTTTTTGGCCTGGTTTGAAGCGGAATCACCCCATTGGTATAAAGTTGTCTGTTTATCAGAAGTGCTGTGCTTCACTTCTGTTCTAGCTCAGGTATACAGTATGAGCTGAAGGAACAACATGAAAAAAAGAGTACAGTTTACTATAGAATACTACAGTACTTACTATAGAATTCTGTAGGAAACACCGACTATACTGTAGAATACTATACTACACACTGCAGTATCCTTCTATGTGTGGTACTACAGTATTATCGGCAAAAAAACGTTGTAGTGAATACTACAGTAATGTCTGCAAAAACACTAGTCTGCAAAAACACTATACTTTTTTAACTATAGTAAATACTACAGTATTTAATTTGTAAATGTCCTGCCCATTCCCCTCCCCCATATCCCAAGTTGTGTCACCCATAAGTGAGAAACCTACATGCCAAGAATAGACCATATATTGTGTTCCCTACAGCTTATAGAAAAGAGCAGAAGGCATGAATGAACTCTCTGTTCAGACCCCAGTCCTACCTACCTACCAGTTATGGAAAATGTACTCTTTTAGTTTTTATCCAGTAGGTTTCCTCAAGGAGAACACTTCAACTTCAATGTCGAAGATAATAAAACAAAACCACTATAGTAAACACTACAGTAAATACTATAGTATACTACAATCTGCAAAAACACTACATTAATTACTAAAGTATATATAGTATAGTTTTCTTTTACCCTACAGTTAATTGTAAATACTACAGTATAGTACAGTAAATACTACAGCATGCTGACTTAAGTCCACAAAAACAGTACAGTGAATACTACAGTGAAGTCTGCAAAAACACTACAGTGAAAAACACTATATGCCATAGCATATTATAATATTTTTTCATGTGTGGTGGCCTGCTATACCCCAACCTGCCATAGTTGTTTTGGCAGGGTAGGCCTGATTTAGAGGGTTTTTTTTCAAATTCAAACCAGTGTTTTGACAGTATTTGAGAATCTGCCTATTTTGTAAATATTTTTGTAGTCCTATGTAAATATCCATTGGATTTCTTACACTTTTTGCACCGGATTCTGTTGCCTCCTGTTACTTACTGCCCTTAATGCAGCTCCAACATCCAGTCCCTATGACAAACAGGACTAAACTCTTTTACTCCAACCAAAACAAACAACCATTTGATTGTAAAGGTTGTTTTAAGTGCAGTGTAACCATTGGCTTTATGTTCAATGAACCACATGAGGATTAAAATAGTCCAATCAGTGAACCGGTACATAAAGAAATTAATTCACACGTCAAAGCAATGGTTGTTATTTGTTATAAATAAAAGGTTCAAATAAAAGGCTTTTGAAAAAATACAGACATTGTATGTAAAACTCTTAACATTGATCTGTACATACACATTATCTTCAAATATATAATGTATGGCAGTCCAAGACATCTAGAACAGAAACAGAGAAATGTATTTACACATACTGGAGAAATATATATTGGTTTTAATACAAATATATTTCTCTCTAGACAAGGTTACATTTGCGTATATGAAAAAGTGATATATGGATTAAGATAATGAGAACCGCACTAACATCACAAATAAAATAATGACTGTCTAAAGTATCAGCAAAACAAACGCATACATTCAACACACTGTAGGGAATACAGACAAGAAGCAATTTCTATTCCAATAAGGTTACATTTACATAGGAACTCCTGTCTTAAATCATCTAGCTATTTAAAAAAAAAAAGATATACGTTTGCATAATGGGGGGCCACAGGCGCTTCTGACAAACATTTCTGGGAAATTGTTTTTCATTTTTCCTTTCTGCGAAGCTGAAAAAAATCCTATGAATTATTTATAGGGTGTATGTTGCTGAAGCTCTGTCTGTCTGTCCCTCAGCGAAGCCACGTGAACCGTGAAGTTGAAAAACAAATGGAGAGCGCCCAGAAACGAACGCTACGGATGTGGTCAACAGCGGGCAATTAGGCACACTCAAGCCAACCAAAGTTCATTTAGCCAACGCGGAACAATTACAAGCCTGGGCTGAGTCACCAGAACCCAATAATGAGGGCTTAATCGCGTTGGTCTCATTGGTATACAAACACCGCCGGAACGTCTATGCCCACTTTGTCGCATTAGCTTCATAAAGTTCTTAAAAAGTTTGTTGAGCTTCGACATTCTGAATGAGTAAGACTGCATGTACTGTATAGGATAAATATAGACTGATTATCTATCTGGCCCTGTGCTAAACTAGCCTCTTTTAAAAGGCCTCAATCAAGGCTTTCACACTATAGAATTAGTATAACGATAATCAGAGTGGAGTTATGGAGGGTGATGCTTTTTTCAACTGCCTCCTCATCTCCCCCAAACGAGATTCTAACCGTATTGTATTAGATTAGGGGTGGCACAGGCGAGGCTGTGAAAAACCCACTGCTCCTCCGGGGGTTTGAGCCTGGGTAATGACTCAGTTCCAAGACTGGCACTTTCAGCCCCCCACTCCTCCGAAGTCTGCCCAGGGCTGTGACAGTGACAGTGATGCCTTCTAATGAGATGTCTGGTTCCATAAGGGATTGAAATGTCCCCTTACATGCCTTAAATCCATGCAGCAGCTTTTGTCTTTTTAATTACAGTTTGTTTTCATGTTGCTTCCATGATTGCAGAATGACAGTACTGTCCGAAGACGTCAACAATTGATGTTAGAGAAATCAAATGTGGCAGATCTCTGAGGAGTTTGACATCATGGCAGCTGGAGGTGCCCCAGGAAATCCAAGTTTCTGGTGAATTCTAGAGATTTATACAACAGTCTGGTCTGGGCCAGAGGCCCTGTGGAGGTCAAGATTAGAGGTGTGATGTCACTGTGGTACTCCCCTCCTCCTCTGCTCCAGGGTGTGAAGACCCTCCTCTCGCCCCAGGGCATGCTGGGTACCCGTTTTGTGGGCGGCATCCGTAGCAGTGATGTCAATCTGGGCATATTTAGTGGAGCTTTTCCCTGTAGAGAGAAAAAACAAGCAGTCTATGAGATGAGTAATAATGAGTATTGTTGACCCTACTTTCAGGGTGTCATGCATAAAAAGAAAATAAACATGGTAGAGAGGTTTATTCAAAAACACAGTGACAACACTTATGTACGATTATCATTCAAATGAGAGAGAACAGCAATATCTTCCTGTCCATGAACTACAGAGGAAGCATTAAGTACCATTGCTTCAGTTATACTTTCTCCAGGCAGTTTCATGAAGTGGAAAAATGAACAAACACACAACACAGTCTGGGAAGATGACCCCATTAGAGCAAGTGAATTCACCGCGGTATTCTGAACGCACTACGACCTTCCGTCTCGGCTAAGCTGGCACACACTCCAAGTGACAGAAACCGTCAAGATGACATTGGAAATTAACCTCTCGTCTCGAGTAAGGGCGTCCCTCATATTCCCGGAGAGTAACGACGTTATTAGACCGCGCTATCGCATCCCCGCACCTGATGACAGCAGCTTGAGTGTCGCTCGGCAAGACGGGGAGCAATCAACGTGATCGTTGCAGGGTTATTTTCTTATCTCTAACTAAGCGGGAATCGAATTGAGGATTATCATTTACTAAGAGTCTCTTGAGTCTGATTTGAATCGATACGCTAGTGGTCGCAAGCTACCCTGTCGCTCTTCCCCACTCTGTCCCTCTTTGCCATTCTAGTGTGAGCAAAAACCAAGAAATCTGAAAGGCCCAGTGCAGTCAAAAACGGGATTTTCCTGTGATTTATATACATTTCCACACTATGAGGTTGGAATAATACTGTGAAATTGTGAAAATGATGACAATGCACTTTTAGTGTAAGAGCTGTTTGAAATGAAATGTCAGCCTGTTTTGGTGGGGATGGAGTTTTAGCCTGCCTGTTGAAATCTCGGGCAGTAAATTAGTTAAAGGCCCAATGCAGCCATTTTTATATCAATATCAAATCATTTCTGGGTACAAGCACGAATTTGACTTGGACTCTGTGGGAGTGGTCTGAGTGGGGACCCACTGGATAAAAACTGGTTGAATCAAACTTTCCACATCATACATTTTTTAAATCAATGCGATGACAACGTGGAAAAGTGATTGGATTTTTAAAAAGTCATCAACATAAGGGAATTTCACTTTTTTTCACAAAACTTTCAACTAAATCCAATGACATGGTGACATTTTTTGCTGATTTCATGTTGAATTCACGTTAGTTGACAACAACCAAATGTAAATTAAAACCAGATGTGGAACTGATGTCTGTGCCAAGTGGGAGCGGAAATCTGAAAACTAGAAGTTATTGGCAGAGAGGTTTGGAACTCTTTCTTATTGGTCTATTAACCAATGTACTGCATGGTGTCACCATGGAAAGCCAAAACTCCCACACATGCAAACCTGCTGATTAGATGTTCTGTGTAGATTGTATTTTCAACCAGCAACTATCAGGAAATAACACTGATCAAATTCACACTTTTACAGTGTTAGTTTCATCAGCTGTTGTACAATATTAGATAAAACACAGGAAAATCTGAATTGTTGACTGCACTGGGCCGTTAATTGACCAATAAGAAAGAGAGTTCCAAATCTCTCTGCCAATAACTCCCAGACAGTCCTAGCAAAATTCTTGGTTGAGAAATTGCTATTTGCTAAGAAGCAATTTGTAACGGCCGTCGTATGAAGTGGACCAAGGTGCAGCGGGTTGAGTGCTCATTTTTACTTCATTTGAGACACTTAATAACAAAACAAGAAAACGAACGGACGACAAACAGTCTTGCAGGCCACACACGGCCACACACGGCCACGGCCACACACACACACACACACACACACACACACACACACACACACACACACACACACACACACACACACACACACACACACACACACACACACACACACACACACACACACACACACACACACACACACACACACACACACACACACACACACACACACACACACATGCAAAAACAACCTCCCACACTTCCCATTAAACACACCCCTATACATAGGACCTTCAATCAGAGGCAACGAGGAACAGCTGCCTCCAACTGAAGGCCAATCCCAATTAACTAAACATAGAACTAAACACCCTAGATCTAACATAGAAATACACTAACCTAGAACATAACCCATAAACCCCGGAACACTCTAAACAAACACCCCTCTACATAAACACATATACCAACAAATCCCGAACCACATAAAACAAATACCCCCTGCCACGTCCTGACCAAACTATAATAACAAATAACCCCTTTACTGGTCAGGACGTGACACAATTTTTGTTTATTTTTTACCATTCACAGTAATGGTAAATATATTGAGATTAAAAAGAATGGCTGCATTGGACCTTTAAATACAAATGGTCACTTTTGAGTATGCGGTGCCCTTACTCTGCTCACACCAGAAATATAATGTTTGCCACTTTATATTTTCTTTGACTACAACATCACTTTTGAATACAGTGTACCTGCATGTACACTATTGCACTTCAAGAGGCACATCATGTCAATTGGCTATAGAAAAATTTGTAGCAAGATCAAAGACATTGGAACCACAGAAGAGCAAACCACCAATTACCTACAAAAAACTGGTTGTTATTGAGAAAATGGGCCCTTACTCTGTCCTGGGAGGTGTTGACCAGTCCCCCTGACCCCAGTTTGCTCCTGATGCTCCAGCTCCATGTAGTTCAGCTGTTTCTTGGATGTGGGGCTGATGGGAATATTGACGTAGGTCACTCCATCACCGCGGGGTCTTTCTGGAGCCGCCATTTCTGGCGGGAACACAAACATGGCCCCTGCCAATGGAGAAATACCAGGATGTTATTCAACCACAAATCTGTCTGGGTGGCCTAATGAGGCCGAATAATCAGCAGGCACAGGTGAGGCTAGCCCAATAATGGACTAAAGGAGCCTCACGTTACTCCTTCTAGTCCAAGGACCTTACATGTTCTGTTTAGAGGAGAATTGGCTCTGGCAGGCAAATAGTCCATCTAAACGTGAATCGATTCTCAATCGCGGTATAGTTCTAGAAACATATCACATCAAAATAACTTCACAAATATATACAGTTTTAACACAGTTGCAGCCGACAACACGTTTGTTGTGTCCGTCTTCCGTTTCCACACAGGTGTTCGGAGACACAGATAGCTAATTAGCACAGGTAAGCCTATGTCTTCCATCTGTTTGATAGGACCTACAAGCTACAACATGTATTAGCAAATGTGTGCAACTGAACATACTATACATAGTACTACACAGTACTAGAGTCATAATTTATTGATGAACAGTTGAAATGCTATGAAAAATGTGAATACAACCAATAGCTGTCTTTTATATCCGTTTGGCAGGAAAGTATTTTCTGCCAAACACACAAATGAGAGAAATACAGCGAGTCAGTATGTTCAATCAACACGCTTTGAACCAGCTCTCAGATGTGCACAGTGATAAGAGGAGGTTTCCAAAGTGCTTTGCCTGTCATAAAGCTGAAAGTCATAAAGCATAAAGCTGAAAGCCAGAGGAATACATTGCTGGGTTGCTGAGTGCCATTGACCTCAATGTCTTATTCATACAATGGTATAGACCACAGCTAAAATATGTGCATTTCAGAGAAGTGGCTTTTTATCAGCTACAGTAGGTGTCAACACTTTTCTTTTTAATCCCCCAAAAAACTCCCTAGTCCTTGCCGATGACAAGCATACCCATAACATGATGCAGCCACCACCATGTTGACAATATTAAGAGTGGTACTAAGCGATGTGTTGTGTTGGATTTTCTCCAAAGATAACGCTTTGTATTCAGGACAAAAAGTGTATTTCTTTGCCACATTTTTTGCAGTTTTACTTTAGTGCCTTGTTGCAAACAGGATGGACGTTTTGGAATATTTGTATAATGTACAGACTTCCTTTTTTTCACTATGTAATTTAGGTGAGTATTGTGAAGCAACTACAATGTTGTTAAGCCATCCTTAGTTTTCTTATATCACAACCATTAAACTCTACATGTTTTAAAATCCCCTTTGGCCTCATTGTGAAATCCCTGAGCAGTTTCCTTCCTCTCCGGCAACTGAGTTAGGAAGGATGCCTGTATCTTTGTAGTGACTGGGTGTATTGATACACCATCCAAAGTGTAATTAATAAATTCACCATATTCAGCATCTGCTTTTTTTTTTTTTTTACACATCTACCAATCTGTGCCCTTCTTTGCGAGACACTGAAAACCCTCCCTGGTCTGTGTGGTTGAATCTCTGCTTGAAATTCAACACTCAACAAATTGAGGGAACTTACAGATAATTGTATGTGTGGGGTACAGAGATGGGATAGTCATTCAGAAATCATGTTAACCACTATTATTGAATACGGAATGAGTCCATTCAACTTAATATGCGATTTGTTAAGCACATTTTCATTCCTGACCTTATTTAGTCATTTAAAAAAATCTACAAACAAAATTCCACTTAAACATTATGGAGTATTGTGTATAGATCTGGGACACAAGGCTAAATGTAATACATTTTAAATTCAGGTTGTAACACAACAACATGTGGGAAAAGTAAAGGGGTGTGAATACTTTCTGAAGGCACTGTAAATCATTACTGTTAACGTGACTACATCTGCTATTCTAGCCTACTAGCAAAACACTGGAAGCAGCTCTTCTTTAGTAAACATGATTAAATCCACACATCAAATTAATCTTTCTATGTCAGTGTATCTAGCTACTCTCTAAAGCCAAGGGCGATTTTATGGAAGAACAAACACTGCATTAAAGGCACTTTATATATAAAACAGTTATGTTGTGCGTCTGACTGTGAAAACAGTGGGATATCAAAACAGATATATCTCTACACAGACAGCTCTCAACAGACCATGGGAGGATTGACAACACTTTCTTCTGCAGTAAAGTTAGCTAGCTTCCTTCGGGATCTAAAAGCACCAAATACAAATGTTTCACAGATACAGCTAGGATAAAACCTTTTATTCAGACATTTGGAACAACACAAATAAATAATCATAACATTTAAAACTATATAAGTAAATATAAATATATACAAAAATAAGACTCATAAATATCAAAAAGACGTAACAAAGACAAATAGAAACAAATTGCAGTATATAAATACAAATAAAAAAGAGAATCAAATTATTACCCCATTGCTATAAAAAACACACAAATAAAACTAAATTGCACAAATCCTATATCACACAAATACACAACTATAATAGCACACTTATAAAGAAGAGAACCTGATTATTACACTATTGCACTTCAAACAAGAAACACACAAACTAAATTGCACAACTGCCATCTGGCAAGTTCTTCAATTCCTGTGCAAGCTCTCTGCCATCCAAGTCTGAGTGATCTTTATAGTGCAGTGTAATACTATACTAAGGGCCTCACATTGTTCTGTCAGCTCCTCATTTGAGAGACTTTGGAAGGTTGACAGCACTCCAAACTTCTCTCCCACATCTTCCAAGGTTGCAGGTTGAGGTTGCAGCATCAACAACGAATTTGAAAAATGTCACCCCCAGATTCTTCAGGGCATCACTCAAGGGCTCATCAAATGATTCGTATGAAAAGTGCCGCTTTGTGGACCTCAGACTTCTTTGTTGTAGAATGGCCTCTACATTCATATCCTCGCAAATATCCTTGGCTGACGTTTGTGCAGTCATACATCTTCAGCATCTGTACAGTGGTGTGGTATGACATCTTGTCTTATGAATGAATTGTGGTTTATTTGGTAGCATTTTGTAGTGTGACTGATTTTACTAATTGCATTAGTACTGTACAAAGTTAGAGGTGCGCTATTTGATAGATTCCCCCACTCCCCCTACCTCGGGCTTCCAGTGGGGAGACCTGAGGTCAACCTACCCCCGCCCCACTCCCCATGTCATACTTCTGAGTGAGAGACCTTCCCAGGCAGTAGCCTTCCTAGCTCACAAACTAGAATCAGGGCGCCCACTCCGCAAAGGTTAATTGACCCACAGTCCCACACAGTGACATGATATCATTGATGTGACGTGGAAATGAGTGATAGAAAACCGATCATGCAAATGTCACCATTCTGAATTTATTTGTGCGGGCACCCCGTGCCGCCTATACCTAAATCCGCCCCTGCCTACAGTGTTTGACACAAGCCTCTGTTTCGTTTAGCTTCTCTCAAGACAGTCAAACTACAGTATTCCTCATGCCAGTCCCTCCAGGATTTGGCCGATTTTATTTATATATATATATATATATATATATATATATATATATATATATATATATATATATACACTGCTCAAAAAAATAAAGGGAACACTTAAACAACACAATGTAACTCCAAGTCAATCACACTTCTGTGAAATGAAACTGCCCACTTAGGAAGCAACACTGATTGACAATAAATTTCACATGCTGTTGTGCAAATGGAATAGACAACAGGTGGAAATTATAGGCAATTAGCAAGCCACCCCCAATAAAGGAGTGGTTCTGCAGGTGGGGACCACAGACCCCTTCTCAGTTTCTATGCTTCCTGGCTGATGTTTTGGTCACTTTTGAATGCTGGCGGTGCTTTCACCCTAGTGGTAGCATGAGACGGAGTCTACAACCCACACAAGTGGCTCAGGTAGTGCAGCTCATCCAGGATGGCACATTAATGCGAGCTGTGGAGCATGGAGAGCATGGAGGCGCTACCAGGAGACAGGCCAGTACATCAGGAGACGTGGAGGAGGCCGTAAGAGGGCAACAACCCAGCAGCAGGACCGCTACCTCCGCCTTTGTGCAAGGAGGAGCAGGAGAAGCACTGCCAGAGCCCTGCAAAATGACCTCCAGCAGGCCACAAATGTGCATGTGTCTGCTCAAACGGTCAGAAACAGACTCCATGAGGGTGGTATGAGGGCCCGACGTCCACAGGTGGGGGTTGTGCTTACAGCCCAACACCGTGCAGGACGTTTGGCATTTGCCAGAGAACACCAAGATTGGCAAATTCGCCACTGGCGCTCTGTGATCTTCACAGATGAAAGTAGGTTCACACTGAGCACATGTGACAGACGTGACAGAGTCTGGAGACGCCGTGGAGAACGTTCTGCTGCCTGCAACATCCTCCAGCATGACCGGTTTGGCGGTGGGTCAGTCATGGTGTGGGGTAGCATTTCTTTGGGGGGCCACACAGCCCTCCATGTGCTTGCCAGAGGTAGCCTGACTGCCATTAGGTACCGAGATGAGATCCTCAGACCCCTTGTGAGACCATATGCTGGTGCAATTGGCCATGGGTTCCTCCTAATGCAAGACAATGCTAGACCTCATGTGGCTGGAGTGTGTCAGCAGTTCCTGCAAGAGGAAGGCATTGATGCTATGGACTGGCCCGCCCGTTCCCCAGACCTGAATCCAATTGAGCACATCTGGGACATCATGTCTCGCTCCATCCACCAACGCCACGTTGCACCACAGACTGTCCAGGAGTTGGCGGATGCTTTAGTCCAGGTCTGGGAGGAGATCCCTCAGGAGATCATCCGCCACCTCATCAGGAGCATGCCCAGGCGTTGTAGGGTGGTCATACAGGCACGTGGAGGCCACACACGCTACTGAGCCTAATTTTGACTCTTTTAAGGACATTACATCAAAGTTGGATCAGCCTGTAGTGTGGTTTTCCACTTTCATTTTGAGTGTGACTCCAAATCCAGACCTACATGGGTTGATAAATTGGATTTCCATTGATTATTTTTGTGTGATTTTGTTGTCAGCACATTCAACTATTTAAAGAAAAAAGTATTTAATAAGATTATATCTTTCATTCAGATCTAGGATGTGTTGTTTAAGTGTTCCCTTCATTTTTTTGAGCAGTATATATATATATATATATATATATATATGTATACACACACTGCTCAAAAAAATAAAGGGAACACTTAAACAACACAATGTAACTCCAAGTCAATCACACTTCTGTGAAATCAAACTGCCCACTTAGGAAGCAACACTGATTGACAATAAATTTCACATGCTGTTGTGCAAATGGAATAGACAACAGGTGGAAATTATAGGCAATTAGCAAGACACCCCCAATAAAGGAAATATATATATTTGCGGGCAAAAATGCTTGATTTTGCTGTGGCAATTCTGACATTTTGCATGGCAATATGCAATGATTTTTATCCAATTTGTCACGAAATTGCGTTTACGGGAGAAAATGTTTGTTGACGTGTGGCTTGCTTGATTTTACCATTATGAGGTAAATGTGCAGCGATTGGTTGAAATTGCGAGCCGTCTTCTTGTACTGCGGTGATGGGTCATTTTTATGAAATAATATTGCAATGATTTGACTGTTTTATGCGGGAAATAGTGCGGAGACTTGTCAAATTTGCAAGCCCTCATATAATATACAGGGAATTTATGATTTTGCTAAACAATTTGCGCGGACGGACTGTCATGCATACTAATACAGTAAATACAATTCTGTTAGAGTACTAGCGTCCTATCCTGTACATCAAGCTGCCTCACGCTACAGTAACAGTAAATAGGCTCCTGCCCTGTGATCTATTCTGGCTTGGACAAAGCTACTTCTACAGTGATTCCTTTCCTTCATTCCATTTAAATCCTTCAAAATGGCGACATGGACCCCCTAATCAGCTGCGCACCAACAGTTACAGGGCAATATTTCTCCACAGTCATTGCAAAGCCATTAGAGACTGCCAGAGTCTCTGCGGGTCTGTCCTTTGGCATCATCTGTGAGGTCTGATGCCTATTTGATCACATTAGCCGGCCCTCGCAATCACAACAGGCCATAATGGCTGCCCATTACAACAGTGGGCATGCCCACAGCTTAGTGCAGGGGCCCTTTAGACAGCATTCACACACAGTTAGCCCAGCAGGGGGGAGGCCATTTTGGCAGATGGGTCTTTGTGAAGCAGCACCGCTCTGTGGATTCTCTTTGAAAGTGGATGTCACGGAGGTAACCCCTGGCTAAGATTAGCAACAGAAGCTCAGCACAGTCGACTGCTCCAGCTTTTAGAACAAAGTGCCAATGGTCGGTGCCTATGCAGTAAGCAGGGGCTCTGTGCTTCTATGCTAGCTTTTTGTTTGGGTCACTGGCAGTGAGGATTTGTTTTATTGAGCCCATGTGAAAGATTATGTTGTCACAGACGTTCTGTGAATTTTGAGAAGAACAGTTGTTTTTAATAAGGAGCTAAAGGTGACCAGTTTTGAGAAGCTCAAGGAATTGTGCAGCACATGTTGGTGGGCATAAAAATGTACAGTCGCTAGACAGCTAATGCTTTCATAAGGTTAACAACACTGTCCCCAGTGCTCATGACCAAAGACCTGTCCTAAAGAGTGTTCTGAGTTCTAGAGGGAGTTCTTGCACTAATTAATAATGTTATGGCTCCAACAGGAGGAGGGTGGGAAGGTGACATGGGAACTAAAGCCAGGTGCGGCAGGCAAATGAGCGGTGGAGTGAGTGATGGATGTGGTGCCAGTGTGTGACAGCGGTAAGGATAGTTCCAGAACAGGTGTGTAAAGGACTAAGGGGACGTATCAGGAAGTGACTGGTGCTCCCCTGTGTACGCATGTGTGCGTGTTCTTCTCACAGCTGTAGCACAAGAATGTGTGCTCGTTATGCAACATGAGTTACTGAGTTACATAAATACAAAGGCAGAGTGAATCTCTCAGCAATTTTCAAAGGCACAGGTGAGGTGAGCCACTCAGACATGGAAGCAGACAGAGGCCTGAGAAGTGTACAGTGTGTTAACAAAACAAGTTCTAACTCACTGTACAATACTTCAATGCATAAAGCTAGCCTGACACAGGCACTACTGTGCATTCACCCATTACTGTCCATTCTGTAATGCTATTTACAGATGTTAGGTAAGGCACTCTAGAGGTCCGATTCAGATAGAGGAAATGTACTCCTTTCTTACGCATGTCTTTCCTTCTCAGCGTAGTTCTCTTGCGTGCACTGAATACCTTTAATTCAACCGCTGAAAACCCTCCCACTTGCTGGCCAACAGAGTTTTCATTCAATAGGGTTTCTGTACATTTTCTAAAGCCATCCCTTCAAATTTTGTGTACCTTTTCATTCAAATTTTCTCTACAGACTAATGCACAAACTATATTGGTGAATAAAAAAAATAGTGGTTTGATTCATCCTGAAAGTTGTCAAATGTAATTGTTCAATCGATGAAATATTGGAAGGTGAGACAAGTGTATAATACGGGCTAAACCTTAGTGCTATAAACCTAACCTAATTATCCTTGCTAATCATGGAAC